>NC_140578.1:41783568-42383568 GCF_057381845.1 Rhamphochromis longiceps
GGACATGGTGAGTTGAGAATACTGTAAAATATATAAAGACCAATTGCTTCAGGGACATTTGAACTGAAGTGTATCCTTCTGTCTTAGGAGAGTTCACTGGCTACTTGCTTGGTGATAGGGGGTATCCATGTTTACCCTATTTGCTTACCCCTTACCCTGACCCTGAACCGGGCCCACAGCAGCGATATAATCTGGCTAATTGCAGGACAAGAGCCAGAATTGAAATGACTATCGGAATGCTTAAGGCCCGGTTCCAGTGCCTGCAAAGACTCAGGGTCACCCCAGAAAGGGCATGTGACATTATTGTGGCATGTGTGATTCTTCACAACATTGCCACAATTAGAGGAGAACACTGTCCTTCTGAACCAGACATCAGCAGTGATCCAAACCATGAACATCCTGACCCTCCCACGGACATAGAAGATGGAAGCGCAGTCAGAGACACCATATGTCACAATCATTTCTTTTGACCCATCACCTCAACATGTTGAAAGAAGAATAAACAGATTTTTTGTTCAACTGGCTTTATTGGTCGCCTGTATTTCCTGTACACAAAGTATTAAAAGATGTAAACCTCATAAAGTGTCTCTGTTGCTTCCTCCTCTGTAACAGCTGTCAATGTTTCTTCATTATTTTCCTGTAGTAAAGAAATAAACAACATTGCTGTTCTACTGTAAACTCATATAATCTGTGGAGTATTACTCACAACTGCATGTTGGTCTGGCTCAACAGGAGGCTGCACCAGATGCAGTACACCACCACCATCAACTGATAGAATATGAGGTTTATACAGGTCACTTATAACTTACAAGGGACCAAATGGCAATTAACAAACATACCAATCACCTTACACTTCATTGTCATTATGCTCTCAAAGACAACCAAGACTGAGGGAAGGCAAAATCAGTCGGAAAATAACTTCACTACAAAATAATCCATTATGGTAAAGAGTTTATCAAATGAATGAGTAGCACTGCAAAGGTGACTGTGAAGAAAGGATGTATGCACATCATGTATTATTTTGAATTTACCTCTTATGTGGGCACTTGTGTCTTGCGGGGTTATTGACTCAGAGGATGTCCCCGCAGAGATGCCTTCGGCCACAGGGCGCCCACTGTTTTGGCTGAGGGCAACTGCTCAGCCTCTGTGAGTGGTGGAGGACCCCCACCTGTTTTTCGGGCCTCCGCTTTTTTTCTGTTGGCTATAACGGGTCACATTTGAGCATACAGAGTAAGCAAATATGTACTTGTAATGTGCTCAGATAATTTCAATAAGTGCTTACAGAAAGAAAATTAATGTAGCCTCTAACTGCAATTGATTTACATGGGACAAACAGACCAAGCACTATGGCTCATAATACAATTACACCTTACCTGTTTGGACTATATTTTTATATTTTATTTTTACTTGCTGCCAGGAACGTTTGGGGCCTGTTGGGTTGCACCTGCGCTCACATCACATCACAAAATAAAATGTATAAAATAACAAATAAAATAACGTGTTAAATGGGTGGAAATCCCTAGATCAATGTTTAGATTAACACTCACGCATTGACTCTGTCGGCTATGTTTTGCCATGCATGCTCCCTTTCTTTTGCAGCTGTGGCTGTGTTACTTTTTTCCGCGGAATTTGCATGTTATCGGCATATGCTGCCATCAGAATTTCGGCCTCAAGCGCTGTGAAATACATTGACCGCGCCTTCTTTACCTCCGTCTCCATGGTGACTCGCTTAATCTGTGCTCCGCTTATCAGGGCATTATGTATCCTCGTCCGCGCGCTTCACTTGGGGTTAAAGCAACTCCGCGTTGACTGAACTAATTGTTATCAGCCTTTCTGAAACCGAATATTCCGAGTTGGACAGTTCGGGGTTACTCAACCCTGAGTATCGTTTTTCACTCTGAGTTTTCTAAACCGGCTTCCTGAAACAGGGCCCTGGACCTGAGTGTCGTCTGTTTTTGGACACAGTTCAGAGAATCGGGCCATCCAAAACACATAGCAGAGGATGGTTTCGATCCATCGACCTCTGGGTTATGGGCCCAGCACGCTTCCGCTGCGCCACTCTGCTGGACCGCACCCCAGATGGGACTCGAACCCACAATCCCTGGCTTAGGAGGCCAGTGCCTTATCCATTAGGCCACCGGGGCAGATGAGCTCTTGACTTCCTTTCTTTGGAGGTTGTTTCGGGGTTCGAGTGAGAGCCATGGTTTCAAGCTGGTTTTTAGTTCAAAGATGAAGCTGTATTTAAGAACATTTGAGAAACGCTGAGAAAATAAATTACACTCTGGGCAACTCAGTGTCCAGAACGCTGGCCAGCCAACACGCTGTACTTATTGCTCCACTTTATTTGGGGGCGTTTATGTTGTCTGTTGAGACTTGTGAAACCACATGAAGACCAGAGAGTACCAACGATTTGAATCACTGAATCTAGTTCCACTAAAAGAGGGGGAGTAGCAGGAGCATGTGTGACGTGCTCAAACACAGCTGGATCAAATGCCTGAATTAGCTCTTCAGCATGGCATCAAGTTTGGCAAAGGCCTGACAACAAGCCATTCATTTGATTCAGGTGTGTCAGAACAAGGATGCATCTAAAAGCTAAAGAAAAAAAGAACAGTGCCTCTCCAGGACTGGACTTGGAATCCCTGTGCTAGGCTCTATGTAGACATAAGAAGTGGCCTTTGGTGATCGGGGGCAGTTATCGTACATGACTGACTCACTCGGTGCCTGTACTACAGGGTTACTTGTCTGCATTTTTGGGGGGAACAGGACCTGACTGTCGTCTGTTTTTGGACACAGTTCAGAGAATCGGGCCATCCAAAACACATAGCAGAGGATGGTTTCGATCCATCGACCTCTGGGTTATGGGCCCAGCACGCTTCCGCTGCGCCACTCTGCTGGACAGCACCCCAGATGGGACTTGAACCCACAATCCCTGGCTTAGGAGGCCAGTGCCTTATCCATTAGGCCACCGGGGCAGATGATTCCTTGACTTCCTTTCTTTGGAGGTTGTTTCGGGGTTCGAGTGAGAGCCATGGTTTCAAGCTGGTTTTTAGTTCAAAGATGAAGCTGTATTTAAGAACATTTGAGAAACGCTGAGAAAATAAATTACACTCTGGGCAACTCAGTGTCCAGAACGCTGGCCAGCCAACACGCTGTACTTATTGCTCCACTTTATTTGGGGGCGTTTATGTTGTCTGTTGAGACTTGTGAAACCACATGAAGACCAGAGAGTACCAACGATTTGAATCACTGAATCTAGTTCCACTAAAAGAGGGGGAGTAGCAGGAGCATGTGTGACGTGCTCAAACACAGCTGGATCAAATGCTTGAATTAGCTCTTCAGCATGGCATCAAGTTTGACAAAGGCCTGACAACAAGCCATTCATTTGATTCAGGTGTGTCAGAACAAGGATGCGTCTAAAAGCTAAAGAAAAAAAGTAGTTCTCCAGGACTGGAGTTGGAGTCCCTGTGCTAGGCTCTATGTACACATAAGGAGTCGCCTTTGGTGATCGGGGGCAGTTATGGTACATGACTGACTCATTCGGTGCCTGTACTACAGGGTTACTTGTCTGCATTTTTGGGGAACAGGACCTGAGTGTTGTCTGTTTTTGGACACAGTTCAGAGAATCGGGCCATCCAAAACACATAGCAGAGGATGGTTTCGATCCATCGACCTCTGGGTTATGGGCCCAGCACGCTTCCGCTGCGCCACTCTGCTGGACAGCACCCCAGATGGGACTCGAACCCACAATCCCTGGCTTAGGAGGCCAGTGCCTTATCCATTAGGCCACCGGGGAAGATGAGCTCTTGACTTCCTTTCTTTGGAGGTTGTTTCGGGGTTCGAGTGAGAGCCATGGTTTCAAGCTGGTTTTTAGTTCAAAGATGAAGCTGTATTTAAGAACATTTGAGAAACGCTGAGAAAATAAATTACACTCTGGGCAACTCAGTGTCCAGAACGCTGGCCAGCCAACACGCTGTACTTATTGCTCCACTTTATTTGGGGGCGTTTATGTTGTCTGTTGAGACTTGTGAAACCACATGAAGACCAGAGAGTACCAACGATTTGAATCACTGAATCTAGTTCCACTAAAAGAGGGGGAGTAGCAGGAGCATGTGTGACGTGCTCAAACACAGCTGGATCAAATGCCTGAATTAGCTCTTCAGCATGGCATCAAGTTTGGCAAAGGCCTGACAACAAGCCATTCATTTGATTCAGGTGTGTCAGAACAAGGATGCGTCTAAAAGCTAAAGAAAAAAAGAACAGTGCCTCTCCAGGACTGGACTTGGAATCCCTGTGCTAGGCTCTATGTAGACATAAGAAGTGGCCTTTGGTGATCGGGGGCAGTTATCGTACATGACTGACTCACTCGGTGCCTGTACTACAGGGTTACTTGTCTGCATTTTTGGGGGGAACAGGACCTGACTGTCGTCTGTTTTTGGACACAGTTCAGAGAATCGGGCCATCCAAAACACATAGCAGAGGATGGTTTCGATCCATCGACCTCTGGGTTATGGGCCCAGCACGCTTCCGCTGCGCCACTCTGCTGGACAGCACCCCAGATGGGACTTGAACCCACAATCCCTGGCTTAGGAGGCCAGTGCCTTATCCATTAGGCCACCGGGGCAGATGATTCCTTGACTTCCTTTCTTTGGAGGTTGTTTCGGGGTTCGAGTGAGAGCCATGGTTTCAAGCTGGTTTTTAGTTCAAAGATGAAGCTGTATTTAAGAACATTTGAGAAACGCTGAGAAAATAAATTACACTCTGGGCAACTCAGTGTCCAGAACGCTGGCCAGCCAACACGCTGTACTTATTGCTCCACTTTATTTGGGGGCGTTTATGTTGTCTGTTGAGACTTGTGAAACCACATGAAGACCAGAGAGTACCAACGATTTGAATCACTGAATCTAGTTCCACTAAAAGAGGGGGAGTAGCAGGAGCATGTGTGACGTGCTCAAACACAGCTGGATCAAATGCTTGAATTAGCTCTTCAGCATGGCATCAAGTTTGACAAAGGCCTGACAACAAGCCATTCATTTGATTGAGGTGTGTCAGAACAAGGATGCGTCTAAAAGCTAAAGAAAAAAAGTAGTTCTCCAGGACTGGAGTTGGAGTCCCTGTGCTAGGCTCTATGTACACATAAGGAGTCGCCTTTGGTGATCGGGGGCAGTTATGGTACATGACTGACTCATTCGGTGCCTGTACTACAGGGTTACTTGTCTGCATTTTTGGGGAACAGGACCTGAGTGTTGTCTGTTTTTGGACACAGTTCAGTGAATCGGGCCATCCAAAACACATAGCAGAGGATGGTTTCGATCCATCGACCTCTGGGTTATGGGCCCAGCACGCTTCCGCTGCGCCACTCTGCTGGACAGCACCCCAGATGGGACTCGAACCCACAATCCCTGGCTTAGGAGGCCAGTGCCTTATCCATTAGGCCACCGGGGCAGATGATCTCTTGACTTCCTTTCTTTGGAGGTTGTTTCGGGGTTCGAGTGAGAGCCATGGTTTCAAGCTGGTTTTTAGTTCAAAGATGAAGCTGTATTTAAGAACATTTGAGAAACGCTGAGAAAATAAATTACACTCTGGGCAACTCAGTGTCCAGAACGCTGGCCAGCCAACACGCTGTACTTATTGCTCCACTTTATTTGGGGGCGTTTATGTTGTCTGTTGAGACTTGTGAAACCACATGAAGACCAGAGAGTACCAACGATTTGAATCACTGAATCTAGTTCCACTAAAAGAGGGGGAGTAGCAGGAGCATGTGTGACGTGCTCAAACACAGCTGGATCAAATGCTTGAATTAGCTCTTCAGCATGGCATCAAGTTTGACAAAGGCCTGACAACAAGCCATTCATTTGATTGAGGTGTGTCAGAACAAGGATGCGTCTAAAAGCTAAAGAAAAAAAGTAGTTCTCCAGGACTGGAGTTGGAGTCCCTGTGCTAGGCTCTATGTACACATAAGGAGTCGCCTTTGGTGATCGGGGGCAGTTATGGTACATGACTGACTCATTCGGTGCCTGTACTACAGGGTTACTTGTCTGCATTTTTGGGGGGAACAGGACCTGACTGTTGTCTGTTTTTGGACACAGTTCAGAGAATCGGGCCATCCAAAACACATAGCAGAGGATGGTTTCGATCCATCGACCTCTGGGTTATGGGCCCAGCACGCTTCCGCTGCGCCACTCTGCTGGACAGCACCCCAGATGGGACTCGAACCCACAATCCCTGGCTTAGGAGGCCAGTGCCTTATCCATTAGGCCACCGGGGCAGATGAGCTCTTGACTTCCTTTCTTTGGAGGTTGTTTCGGGGTTCGAGTGAGAGCCATGGTTTCAAGCTGGTTTTTAGTTCAAAGATGAAGCTGTATTTAAGAACATTTGAGAAACGCTGAGAAAATAAATTACACTCTGGGCAACTCAGTGTCCAGAACGCTGGCCAGCCAACACGCTGTACTTATTGCTCCACTTTATTTGGGGGCGTTTATGTTGTCTGTTGAGACTTGTGAAACCACATGAAGACCAGAGAGTACCAACGATTTGAATCACTGAATCTAGTTCCACTAAAAGAGGGGGAGTAGCAGGAGCATGTGTGACGTGCTCAAACACAGCTGGATCAAATGCTTGAATTAGCTCTTCAGCATGGCATCAAGTTTGACAAAGGCCTGACAACAAGCCATTCATTTGATTGAGGTGTGTCAGAACAAGGATGCGTCTAAAAGCTAAAGAAAAAAAGTAGTTCTCCAGGACTGGAGTTGGAGTCCCTGTGCTAGGCTCTATGTACACATAAGGAGTCGCCTTTGGTGATCGGGGGCAGTTATGGTACATGACTGACTCATTCGGTGCCTGTACTACAGGGTTACTTGTCTGCATTTTTGGGGGGAACAGGACCTGAGTGTTGTCTGTTTTTGGACACAGTTCAGAGAATCGGGCCATCCAAAACACATAGCAGAGGATGGTTTCGATCCATCGACCTCTGGGTTATGGGCCCAGCACGCTTCCGCTGCGCCACTCTGCTGGACAGCACCCCAGATGGGACTCGAACCCACAATCCCTGGCTTAGGAGGCCAGTGCCTTATCCATTAGGCCACCGGGGCAGATGATTCCTTGACTTCCTTTCTTTGGAGGTTGTTTCGGGGTTCGAGTGAGAGCCATGGTTTCAAGCTGGTTTTTAGTTCAAAGATGAAGCTGTATTTAAGAACATTTGAGAAACGCTGAGAAAATAAATTACACTCTGGGCAACTCAGTGTCCAGAACGCTGGCCAGCCAACACGCTGTACTTATTGCTCCACTTTATTTGGGGGCGTTTATGTTGTCTGTTGAGACTTGTGAAACCACATGAAGACCAGAGAGTACCAACGATTTGAATCACTGAATCTAGTTCCACTAAAAGAGGGGGAGTAGCAGGAGCATGTGTGACGTGCTCAAACACAGCTGGATCAAATGCTTGAATTAGCTCTTCAGCATGGCATCAAGTTTGACAAAGGCCTGACAACAAGCCATTCATTTGATTGAGGTGTGTCAGAACAAGGATGCGTCTAAAAGCTAAAGAAAAAAAGTAGTTCTCCAGGACTGGAGTTGGAGTCCCTGTGCTAGGCTCTATGTACACATAAGGAGTCGCCTTTGGTGATCGGGGGCAGTTATGGTACATGACTGACTCATTCGGTGCCTGTACTACAGGGTTACTTGTCTGCATTTTTGGGGGGAACAGGACCTGAGTGTTGTCTGTTTTTGGACACAGTTCAGAGAATCGGGCCATCCAAAACACATAGCAGAGGATGGTTTCGATCCATCAACCTCTGGGTTATGGGCCCAGCACGCTTCCGCTGCGCCACTCTGCTGGACAGCACCCCAGATGGGACTCAAACCCACAATCCCTGGCTTAGGAGGCCAGTGCCTTATCCATTAGGCCACCGGGGCAGATGAGCTCTTGACTTCCTTTCTTTGGAGGTTGTTTCGGGGTTCGAGTGAGAGCCATGGTTTCAAGCTGGTTTTTAGTTCAAAGATGAAGCTGTATTTAAGAACATTTGAGAAACGCTGAGAAAATAAATTACACTCTGTATACACTCTGGGCAACTCAGTGTCCAGAACTCTGGCCAGCCAACACGCTGTGCTTATTGCTCCACTTTATTTGGGGGCGTTTATGTTGTCTGTTGAGACTTGTGAAAACACATGAAGACCAGAGAGTACCAACGATTTGAATCACTGAATCTAGTTCCACTAAAAGAGGGGGAGTAGCAGGAGCATGTGTGACGTGCTCAAATACAGCTGGATCAAATGCCTGAATTAGCTCTTCAGCATGGAATCAAGTTTGGCAAAGGCCTGACAACAAGCCATTCATTTGATTCAGGTGTGTCAGAACAAGGATGCATCTCAAAGCTAAATAAGAAAAAAAGTAGTTCTCCAGGACTGGAGTTGGAGTCCCTGTGCTAGGCTCTATGTACACATAAGGAGTTGCCTTTGGTGATCGGGGGCAGTTATGGTACATGACTGACTCACTCGGTGCCTGTACTACAGGGTTATTTGTCTGCATTTTTGGGGAACAGGGCCCTGTTTCAGGAAGCCGGTTTAGTGGAAAAACTGAGTAAGTATACCCTGAGTTAACGAAAACTCTGGGTTTTCGGTTTCACAAAGCGAGTTCAGATGAAGCCTCAGTGAGTCACTATGACGACACACTCCGTGAAGCTAACCTGCCCCCTAGCAGGTTTACTACAACTAACCCTGACTGTCTCCGCCCCTTTGTCGGAAACCTGACAGTAGGAAGTGTCGGACATGGCGTGCCCCTTCCTTGAAGAGCCAGTAGATTGTGAAGCCCAAATTCTCCGCAGAGCTCTCCGCCGGGAGAGAGTGATCAGAGCGCGTTTGGACATTTTATCATTTCCTGATGATTTTCTGTGTGAACGTTACCGTTTCTCAGCACAATCTATAAGTTATTTGAATAACATCCTCAGGCCATATATTACGCATGTGACACATCGCGGACATGATCTCAGTTCATTACATATTATTTGTATTGCACTTCGGTTTTTTGCAAACGGGAGCTTTCTGTATAATATTGGTGACGCTGAGCACGTTTCCAAGGCTACCGTCTGTCGGGCAGTCAGGAATGTTACAGTTGCACTGAAACGTCTCCTGTACTCATTTGTGGTGTTCCCCGGTCATAGACCCACAAGATTTATCAAAGAGGGATGCCACAAAATTGCAGGTATCAGGATGACCAAAACTTAATTTATGATGTGGTGATACTTGAACTACTACTTAAATTTTACATTTATTTTCAGGGTTCCCAGGCATGATTGGCTGTATAGATGGCACTCACATTCCAATCATTGCTCCTTCAGTAAATGAAGGAGACTATGTGAACAGGAAGTCTTTCCACAGCATCAATGTACAGGTACATAGTTCCCTGTAGCATTTCAAACTAACAAATTATTTCATTATAGTAATGGATGCTAATTTGTGTTCTCTGCACTGTGAAGATCATATGTGATGCTGCCAACATTATCACAAATGTGGAAGCCAAGTGGCCAGGCTCTGTCCATGACTCACAAATATTCCGTGAATGTACACTGAGCACAAAATTTGGACATGGTGAGTTGAGAATACTGTAAAATATATAAAGACCAATTGCTTCAGGGACATTTGAACTGAAGTGTATCCTTCTGTCTTAGGAGAGTTCACTGGCTACTTGCTTGGTGATAGGGGGTATCCATGTTTACCCTATTTGCTTACCCCTTACCCTGACCCTGAACCGGGCCCACAGCAGCGATATAATCTGGCTAATTGCAGGACAAGAGCCAGAATTGAAATGACTATCGGAATGCTTAAGGCCCGGTTCCAGTGCCTGCAAAGACTCAGGGTCACCCCAGAAAGGGCATGTGACATTATTGTGGCATGTGTGATTCTTCACAACATTGCCACAATTAGAGGAGAACACTGTCCTTCTGAACCAGACATCAGCAGTGATCCAAACCATGAACATCCTGACCCTCCCACGGACATAGAAGATGGAAGCGCAGTCAGAGACACCATATGTCACAATCATTTCTTTTGACCCATCACCTCAACATGTTGAAAGAAGAATAAACAGATTTTTTGTTCAACTGGCTTTATTGGTCGCCTGTATTTCCTGTACACAAAGTATTAAAAGATGTAAACCTCATAAAGTGTCTCTGTTGCTTCCTCCTCTGTAACAGCTGTCAATGTTTCTTCATTATTTTCCTGTAGTAAAGAAATAAACAACATTGCTGTTCTACTGTAAACTCATATAATCTGTGGAGTATTACTCACAACTGCATGTTGGTCTGGCTCAACAGGAGGCTGCACCAGATGCAGTACACCACCACCATCAACTGATAGAATATGAGGTTTATACAGGTCACTTATAACTTACAAGGGACCAAATGGCAATTAACAAACATACCAATCACCTTACACTTCATTGTCATTATGCTCTCAAAGACAACCAAGACTGAGGGAAGGCAAAATCAGTCGGAAAATAACTTCACTACAAAATAATCCATTATGGTAAAGAGTTTATCAAATGAATGAGTAGCACTGCAAAGGTGACTGTGAAGAAAGGATGTATGCACATCATGTATTATTTTGAATTTACCTCTTATGTGGGCACTTGTGTCTTGCGGGGTTATTGACTCAGAGGATGTCCCCGCAGAGATGCCTTCGGCCACAGGGCGCCCACTGTTTTGGCTGAGGGCAACTGCTCAGCCTCTGTGAGTGGTGGAGGACCCCCACCTGTTTTTCGGGCCTCCGCTTTTTTTCTGTTGGCTATAACGGGTCACATTTGAGCATACAGAGTAAGCAAATATGTACTTGTAATGTGCTCAGATAATTTCAATAAGTGCTTACAGAAAGAAAATTAATGTAGCCTCTAACTGCAATTGATTTACATGGGACAAACAGACCAAGCACTATGGCTCATAATACAATTACACCTTACCTGTTTGGACTATATTTTTATATTTTATTTTTACTTGCTGCCAGGAACGTTTGGGGCCTGTTGGGTTGCACCTGCGCTCACATCACATCACAAAATAAAATGTATAAAATAACAAATAAAATAACGTGTTAAATGGGTGGAAATCCCTAGATCAATGTTTAGATTAACACTCACGCATTGACTCTGTCGGCTATGTTTTGCCATGCATGCTCCCTTTCTTTTGCAGCTGTGGCTGTGTTACTTTTTTCCGCGGAATTTGCATGTTATCGGCATATGCTGCCATCAGAATTTCGGCCTCAAGCGCTGTGAAATACATTGACCGCGCCTTCTTTCCCTCCGTCTCCATGGTGACTCGCTTAATCTGTGCTCCGCTTATCAGGGCATTATGTATCCTCGTCCGCGCGCTTCACTTGGGGTTAAAGCAACTCCGCGTTGACTGAACTAATTGTTATCAGCCTTTCTGAAACCGAATATTCCGAGTTGGACAGTTCGGGGTTACTCAACCCTGAGTATCGTTTTTCACTCTGAGTTTTCTAAACCGGCTTCCTGAAACAGGGCCCTGGACCTGAGTGTCGTCTGTTTTTGGACACAGTTCAGAGAATCGGGCCATCCAAAACACATAGCAGAGGATGGTTTCGATCCATCGACCTCTGGGTTATGGGCCCAGCACGCTTCCGCTGCGCCACTCTGCTGGACCGCACCCCAGATGGGACTCGAACCCACAATCCCTGGCTTAGGAGGCCAGTGCCTTATCCATTAGGCCACCGGGGAAGATGAGCTCTTGACTTCCTTTCTTTGGAGGTTGTTTCGGGGTTCGAGTGAGAGCCATGGTTTCAAGCTGGTTTTTAGTTCAAAGATGAAGCTGTATTTAAGAACATTTGAGAAACGCTGAGAAAATAAATTACACTCTGGGCAACTCAGTGTCCAGAACGCTGGCCAGCCAACACGCTGTACTTATTGCTCCACTTTATTTGGGGGCGTTTATGTTGTCTGTTGAGACTTGTGAAACCACATGAAGACCAGAGAGTACCAACGATTTGAATCACTGAATCTAGTTCCACTAAAAGAGGGGGAGTAGCAGGAGCATGTGTGACGTGCTCAAACACAGCTGGATCAAATGCCTGAATTAGCTCTTCAGCATGGCATCAAGTTTGGCAAAGGCCTGACAACAAGCCATTCATTTGATTCAGGTGTGTCAGAACAAGGATGCATCTAAAAGCTAAAGAAAAAAAGAACAGTGCCTCTCCAGGACTGGACTTGGAATCCCTGTGCTAGGCTCTATGTAGACATAAGAAGTGGCCTTTGGTGATCGGGGGCAGTTATCGTACATGACTGACTCACTCGGTGCCTGTACTACAGGGTTACTTGTCTGCATTTTTGGGGGGAACAGGACCTGACTGTCGTCTGTTTTTGGACACAGTTCAGAGAATCGGGCCATCCAAAACACATAGCAGAGGATGGTTTCGATCCATCGACCTCTGGGTTATGGGCCCAGCACGCTTCCGCTGCGCCACTCTGCTGGACAGCACCCCAGATGGGACTTGAACCCACAATCCCTGGCTTAGGAGGCCAGTGCCTTATCCATTAGGCCACCGGGGCAGATGATTCCTTGACTTCCTTTCTTTGGAGGTTGTTTCGGGGTTCGAGTGAGAGCCATGGTTTCAAGCTGGTTTTTAGTTCAAAGATGAAGCTGTATTTAAGAACATTTGAGAAACGCTGAGAAAATAAATTACACTCTGGGCAACTCAGTGTCCAGAACTCTGGCCAGCCAACACGCTGTGCTTATTGCTCCACTTTATTTGGGGGCGTTTATGTTGTCTGTTGAGACTTGTGAAAACACATGAAGACCAGAGAGTACCAACGATTTGAATCACTGAATCTAGTTCCACTAAAAGAGGGGGAGTAGCAGGAGCATGTGTGACGTGCTCAAACACAGCTGGATCAAATGCTTGAATTAGCTCTTCAGCATGGCATCAAGTTTGACAAAGGCCTGACAACAAGCCATTCATTTGATTGAGGTGTGTCAGAACAAGGATGCGTCTAAAAGCTAAAGAAAAAAAGTAGTTCTCCAGGACTGGAGTTGGAGTCCCTGTGCTAGGCTCTATGTACACATAAGGAGTCGCCTTTGGTGATCGGGGGTAGTTATGGTACATGACTGACTCATTCGGTGCCTGTACTACAGGGTTACTTGTCTGCATTTTTGGGGAACAGGACCTGAGTGTTGTCTGTTTTTGGACACAGTTCAGAGAATCGGGCCATCCAAAACACATAGCAGAGGATGGTTTCGATCCATCGACCTCTGGGTTATGGGCCCAGCACGCTTCCGCTGCGCCACTCTGCTGGACAGCACCCCAGATGGGACTCGAACCCACAATCCCTGGCTTAGGAGGCCAGTGCCTTATCCATTAGGCCACCGGGGCAGATGAGCTCTTGACTTCCTTTCTTTGGAGGTTGTTTCGGGGTTCGAGTGAGAGCCATGGTTTCAAGCTGGTTTTTAGTTCAAAGATGAAGCTGTATTTAAGAACATTTGAGAAACGCTGAGAAAATAATTTACACTCTGGGCAACTCAGTGTCCAGAACTATGGCCAGCCAACACGCTGTACTTATTGCTCCACTTTATTTGGGGGCGTTTATGTTGTCTGTTGAGACTTGTGAAACCACATGAAGACCAGAGAGTACCAACGATTTGAATCACTGAATCTAGTTCCACTAAAAGAGGGGGAGTAGCAGGAGCATGTGTGACGTGCTCAAACACAGCTGGATCAAATGCCTGAATTAGCTCTTCAGCATGGCATCAAGTTTGGCAAAGGCCTGACAACAAGCCATTCATTTGATTCAGGTGTGTCAGAACAAGGATGCGTCTAAAAGCTAAAGAAAAAAAGAACAGTGCCTCTCCAGGACTGGACTTGGAATCCCTGTGCTAGACTCTATGTAGACATAAGAAGTGGACTTTGGTGATCGGGGGCAGTTATCGTACATGACTGACTCACTCGGTGCCTGTACTACAGGGTTACTTGTCTGCATTTTTGGGGGGAACAGGACCTGACTGTCGTCTGTTTTTGGACACAGTTCAGAGAATCGGGCCATCCAAAACACATAGCAGAGGATGGTTTCGATCCATCGACCTCTGGGTTATGGGCCCAGCACGCTTCCGCTGCGCCACTCTGCTGGACAGCACCCCAGATGGGACTCAAACCCACAATCCCTGGCTTAGGAGGCCAGTGCCTTATCCATTAGGCCACCGGGGCAGATGATTCCTTAACTTCCTTTCTTTGGAGGTTGTTTCGGGGTTCGAGTGAGAGCCATGGTTTCAAGCTGGTTTTTAGTTCAAAGATGAAGCTGTATTTAAGAACATTTGAGAAACGCTGAGAAAATAAATTACACTCTGGGCAACTCAGTGTCCAGAACGCTGGCCAGCCAACACGCTGTGCTTATTGCTCCACTTTATTTGGGGACGTTTATGTTGTCTGTTGAGACTTGTGAAACCACATGAAGACCAGAGAGTACCAATGATTTGAATCACTGAATCTAGTTCCACTAAAAGAGGGGGAGTAGCAGGAGCATGTGTGACGTGCTCAAACACAGCTGGATCAAATGCTTGAATTAGCTCTTCAGCATGGCATCAAGTTTGACAAAGGCCTGACAACAAGCCATTCATTTGATTCAGGTGTGTCAGAACAAGGATGCGTCTAAAAGCTAAAGAAAAAAAGTAGTTCTCCAGGACTGGAGTTGGAGTCCCTGTGCTAGGCTCTATGTACACATAAGGAGTCGCCTTTGGTGATCGGGGGTAGTTATGGTACATGACTGACTCATTCGGTGCCTGTACTACAGGGTTACTTGTCTGCATTTTTGGGGAACAGGACCTGAGTGTTGTCTGTTTTTGGACACAGTTCAGAGAATCGGGCCATCCAAAACACATAGCAGAGGATGGTTTCGATCCATCGACCTCTGGGTTATGGGCCCAGCACGCTTCCGCTGCGCCACTCTGCTGGACAGCACCCCAGATGGGACTCGAACCCACAATCCCTGGCTTAGGAGGCCAGTGCCTTATCCATTAGGCCACCGGGGCAGATGAGCTCTTGACTTCCTTTCTTTGGAGGTTGTTTCGGGGTTCGAGTGAGAGCCATGGTTTCAAGCTGGTTTTTAGTTCAAAGATGAAGCTGTATTTAAGAACATTTGAGAAACGCTGAGAAAATAAATTACACTCTGGGCAACTCAGTGTCCAGAACTCTGGCCAGCCAACACGCTGTGCTTATTGCTCCACTTTATTTGGGGGCGTTTATGTTGTCTGTTGAGACTTGTGAAAACACATGAAGACCAGAGAGTACCAACGATTTGAATCACTGAATCTAGTTCCACTAAAAGAGGGGGAGTAGCAGGAGCATGTGTGACGTGCTCAAATACAGCTGGATCAAATGCCTGAATTAGCTCTTCAGCATGGAATCAAGTTTGGCAAAGGCCTGACAACAAGCCATTCATTTGATTCAGGTGTGTCAGAACAAGGATGCATCTCAAAGCTAAATAAGAAAAAAAGTAGTTCTCCAGGACTGGAGTTGGAGTCCCTGTGCTAGGCTCTATGTACACATAAGGAGTTGCCTTTGGTGATCGGGGGCAGTTATGGTACATGACTGACTCACTCGGTGCCTGTACTACAGGGTTATTTGTCTGCATTTTTGGGGAACAGGGCCCTGTTTCAGGAAGCCGGTTTAGTGGAAAAACTGAGTAAGTATACCCTGAGTTAACGAAAACTCTGGGTTTTCGGTTTCACAAAGCGAGTTCAGATGAAGCCTCAGTGAGTCACTATGACGACACACTCCGTGAAGCTAACCTGCCCCCTAGCAGGTTTACTACAACTAACCCTGACTGTCTCCGCCCCTTTGTCGGAAACCTGACAGTAGGAAGTGTCGGACATGGCGTGCCCCTTCCTTGAAGAGCCAGTAGATTGTGAAGCCCAAATTCTCCGCAGAGCTCTCCGCCGGGAGAGAGTGATCAGAGCGCGTTTGGACATTTTATCATTTCCTGATGATTTTCTGTGTGAACGTTACCGTTTCTCAGCACAATCTATAAGTTATTTGAATAACATCCTCAGGCCATATATTACGCATGTGACACATCGCGGACATGATCTCAGTTCATTACATATTATTTGTATTGCACTTCGGTTTTTTGCAAACGGGAGCTTTCTGTATAATATTGGTGACGCTGAGCACGTTTCCAAGGCTACCGTCTGTCGGGCAGTCAGGAATGTTACAGTTGCACTGAAACGTCTCCTGTACTCATTTGTGGTGTTCCCCGGTCATAGACCCACAAGATTTATCAAAGAGGGATGCCACAAAATTGCAGGTATCAGGATGACCAAAACTTAATTTATGATGTGGTGATACTTGAACTACTACTTAAATTTTACATTTATTTTCAGGGTTCCCAGGCATGATTGGCTGTATAGATGGCACTCACATTCCAATCATTGCTCCTTCAGTAAATGAAGGAGACTATGTGAACAGGAAGTCTTTCCACAGCATCAATGTACAGGTACATAGTTCCCTGTAGCATTTCAAACTAACAAATTATTTCATTATAGTAATGGATGCTAATTTGTGTTCTCTGCACTGTGAAGATCATATGTGATGCTGCCAACATTATCACAAATGTGGAAGCCAAGTGGCCAGGCTCTGTCCATGACTCACAAATATTCCGTGAATGTACACTGAGCACAAAATTTGGACATGGTGAGTTGAGAATACTGTAAAATATATAAAGACCAATTGCTTCAGGGACATTTGAACTGAAGTGTATCCTTCTGTCTTAGGAGAGTTCACTGGCTACTTGCTTGGTGATAGGGGGTATCCATGTTTACCCTATTTGCTTACCCCTTACCCTGACCCTGAACCGGGCCCACAGCAGCGATATAATCTGGCTAATTGCAGGACAAGAGCCAGAATTGAAATGACTATCGGAATGCTTAAGGCCCGGTTCCAGTGCCTGCAAAGACTCAGGGTCACCCCAGAAAGGGCATGTGACATTATTGTGGCATGTGTGATTCTTCACAACATTGCCACAATTAGAGGAGAACACTGTCCTTCTGAACCAGACATCAGCAGTGATCCAAACCATGAACATCCTGACCCTCCCACGGACATAGAAGATGGAAGCGCAGTCAGAGACACCATATGTCACAATCATTTCTTTTGACCCATCACCTCAACATGTTGAAAGAAGAATAAACAGATTTTTTGTTCAACTGGCTTTATTGGTCGCCTGTATTTCCTGTACACAAAGTATTAAAAGATGTAAACCTCATAAAGTGTCTCTGTTGCTTCCTCCTCTGTAACAGCTGTCAATGTTTCTTCATTATTTTCCTGTAGTAAAGAAATAAACAACATTGCTGTTCTACTGTAAACTCATATAATCTGTGGAGTATTACTCACAACTGCATGTTGGTCTGGCTCAACAGGAGGCTGCACCAGATGCAGTACACCACCACCATCAACTGATAGAATATGAGGTTTATACAGGTCACTTATAACTTACAAGGGACCAAATGGCAATTAACAAACATACCAATCACCTTACACTTCATTGTCATTATGCTCTCAAAGACAACCAAGACTGAGGGAAGGCAAAATCAGTCGGAAAATAACTTCACTACAAAATAATCCATTATGGTAAAGAGTTTATCAAATGAATGAGTAGCACTGCAAAGGTGACTGTGAAGAAAGGATGTATGCACATCATGTATTATTTTGAATTTACCTCTTATGTGGGCACTTGTGTCTTGCGGGGTTATTGACTCAGAGGATGTCCCCGCAGAGATGCCTTCGGCCACAGGGCGCCCACTGTTTTGGCTGAGGGCAACTGCTCAGCCTCTGTGAGTGGTGGAGGACCCCCACCTGTTTTTCGGGCCTCCGCTTTTTTTCTGTTGGCTATAACGGGTCACATTTGAGCATACAGAGTAAGCAAATATGTACTTGTAATGTGCTCAGATAATTTCAATAAGTGCTTACAGAAAGAAAATTAATGTAGCCTCTAACTGCAATTGATTTACATGGGACAAACAGACCAAGCACTATGGCTCATAATACAATTACACCTTACCTGTTTGGACTATATTTTTATATTTCATTTTCACTTGCTGCCAGGAACGTTTGGGGCCTGTTGGGTTGCACCTGCGCTCACATCACATCACAAAATAAAATGTATAAAATAACAAATAAAATAACGTGTTAAATGGGTGGAAATCCCTAGATCAATGTTTAGATTAACACTCACGCATTGACTCTGTCGGCTATGTTTTGCCATGCATGCTCCCTTTCTTTTGCAGCTGTGGCTGTGTTACTTTTTTCCGCGGAATTTGCATGTTATCGGCATATGCTGCCATCAGAATTTCGGCCTCAAGCGCTGTGAAATACATTGACCGCGCCTTCTTTCCCTCCGTCTCCATGGTGACTCGCTTAATCTGTGCTCCGCTTATCAGGGCTTTATGTATCCTCGTCCGCGCGCTTCACTTGGGGTTAAAGCAACTCCGCGTTGACTGAACTAATTGTTATCAGCCTTTCTGAAACCGAATATTCCGAGTTGGACAGTTCGGGGTTACTCAACCCTGAGTATCGTTTTTCACTCTGAGTTTTCTAAACCGGCTTCCTGAAACAGGGCCCTGGACCTGAGTGTCGTCTGTTTTTGGACACAGTTCAGAGAATCGGGCCATCCAAAACACATAGCAGAGGATGGTTTCGATCCATCGACCTCTGGGTTATGGGCCCAGCACGCTTCCGCTGCGCCACTCTGCTGGACAGCACCCCAGATGGGACTTGAACCCACAATCCCTGGCTTAGGAGGCCAGTGCCTTATCCATTAGGCCACCGGGGCAGATGATTCCTTGACTTCCTTTCTTTGGAGGTTGTTTCGGGGTTCGAGTGAGAGCCATGGTTTCAAGCTGGTTTTTAGTTCAAAGATGAAGCTGTATTTAAGAACATTTGAGAAACGCTGAGAAAATAAATTACACTCTGGGCAACTCAGTGTCCAGAACGCTGGCCAGCCAACACGCTGTACTTATTGCTCCACTTTATTTGGGGGCGTTTATGTTGTCTGTTGAGACTTGTGAAACCACATGAAGACCAGAGAGTACCAACGATTTGAATCACTGAATCTAGTTCCACTAAAAGAGGGGGAGTAGCAGGAGCATGTGTGACGTGCTCAAACACAGCTGGATCAAATGCTTGAATTAGCTCTTCAGCATGGCATCAAGTTTGACAAAGGCCTGACAACAAGCCATTCATTTGATTGAGGTGTGTCAGAACAAGGATGCGTCTAAAAGCTAAAGAAAAAAAGTAGTTCTCCAGGACTGGAGTTGGAGTCCCTGTGCTAGGCTCTATGTACACATAAGGAGTCGCCTTTGGTGATCGGGGGCAGTTATCGTACATGACTGACTCACTCGGTGCCTGTACTACAGGGTTACTTGTCTGCATTTTTGGGGGGAACAGGACCTGACTGTCGTCTGTTTTTGGACACAGTTCAGAGAATCGGGCCATCCAAAACACATAGCAGAGGATGGCTTCGATCCATCGACCTCTGGGTTATGGGCCCAGCACGCTTCCACTGCGCCGCTCTGCTGGACAGCACCCCAGATGGGACTCGAACCCACAATCCCTGGCTTATCCATTAGGCCACCGGGGCAGATGAGTGCTTGACTTCCTTTCTTTGGAGGTTGTTTCGGGGTTCGAGTGAGAGCCATGGTTTCAAGCTGGTTTTTAGTTCAAAGATGAAGCTGTATTTAAAAGCGAGACATTTTAAATAAGAATAAGAAAGAAAAGTATTTCCTTGTGCCCCCCTCTCCCTGTTAATGCCCTACCTGGCCCCTGGCAACACTTTGCTAGACCCGCCCCTGCACAGTTACCAGCTGTCAGCTACATAAAAAAAGGATCTTGGTGTTATTTGTCTCTCAGAAACAGTTCATAACTTCCCTTCAACTCATTCCTGTCACCTAAAAGGTAAACCTGTTTCTCCATCACTGTTCAGCTCTGATGATTCAGTAAGGACATCTCCTGGTTTCATCTTCATGTTTCCCTCTCACCACATATCCAAACCGATATCATGACCAGCAGCTTTACAGCTGTGGCTCCAGCAAACATCAGCTGATACTAGAAATTAATATTAAATAAATTCTAACAACAGCTGATCAAGCTTAAACGTGCTGCTGTTGTTTAGCGTGACATCCGCTGGTTTCCTGTTTCTGGCGCAAAGTGGGAGATAAAAAAACAACAGACAAAAGCCGATCAGCTGATCATTGATCAGTTTCATGATTAAAGTAGCAACAGAAGAGGGGGGGGGGGGGGGGATAAGAGAAGAGGCAGCTGTGCAGCGTAAAAACAGAATAACTCCAGCTTTTTGTCTTTTCCCATTCTAGCTAAAGTACGGGACAAACTGCGTCTCTTCTCAGCTCAGTACAAAACACGTAATATTTTCTCTGAATGAGGGACCATTCCACTTTTTAAGGAGCCGTTGGCAACTCTACTAACTAACCTTATGAATAAAATAAAGTTTACTATCTGTCACAGTCTGGCTGGCAGACCGTGGGGATGTGTGGTGAAGGAGGACCCAGGCGCGGTGCTCTATGTATAAACAGTGTATTTATTTACAGTGTGCAACAAAGTAACAATAAATCCCCGTGTTTTCCCAGACTCCCGTGTTGTGTCTCTCCGTGAATAGTCCGTGTCTTTGTGCTCTCCGCTCCCGTGTCAGCACCCCCCAGTGCTCGCTGCTCTCGTGTCTTCCACGCTCCTCCTGCGGGAAACAATAGACGCAGCCGTCAGGACACATACAACTGCGGGCATACACGCACACTAACTTAACTGAACAGAAGCCTAACGTGGAGTCTCATGCAATGATCCCGCGTCGGTGGGAGCTCCAAGACTCTCTTAAGTAGCTCCCCCGACGAGGCCTGATCAGCAGCAGGTGTGTGGCTTCGGGTGTGGCCAGTCCCCTTGCAGGGCCACACCCTCCAGGCCTGACGCCGCCTATAAACAAGTGCTCAGCCACCCACACACACATATACACAAGCACAGGGAAGGGGGAGCAACACCAAAATACACAACAATAATAATAATAATATAATACATAACTGCTCAGGGACCCTGGGCCACTCAGTCCCAAGGACCCTGACACTATCAGTAACATCATAGCAACCGAACAGCTGTATAGAAACTCCGTCATGCTAGCTCACGCAGTACCAGTTATTGTAACTGACTGTAAAAAGTCAGCACAACGAAAATAAACTGCACCTAAACTTGGTTTATATCTGACCCAGATAGACTGCAGGTCATAACTTCTTACCTGAAGTTCAGTTCACCGCCTCGGGCCTCTGCTCCTCCTGCCTTTCCGTCATCCACCTGCCAGCGTGTTGCATCTGCTGGCCTCCACCACTTGCTAATGTTACTGAATCTGTGGAAGCTCCGCAATAGCCACCACCAAACAATTGAGTTATTTTTACACATCTCCCAGCATCTGGCCAATCCACCACCTTTCAGTGTTTATACTGTTACGGGGAAAAAAAAAAAAAAAAACATCGGCCCATAAAAACGAAAAATCACCATCGGCCCACCGGGCAAATGCCCGGTGTATGGGCAGAAATCTGTGCCATCAGAAACTGAATTTGAATAAGTTAAATTTGAATTTGAATTGCTCAGATTGAATCTGAATTGTAACTTGAATAAATGCTTTTGAAAACTGAATTTGAATTAGTCTAATTTGAAATTGAATTTATGGTTTGAAAATGATCATCACTAAATTGAAATTGAATTTTATATTTTGAAAATGAATTGATTTGCTTTGAAACTGCATTTTATCCTTTAAAAATTCAGCTCTCGAATAATTTCAGTTTCACTTCTCACCATTCAGTTTCAGTTCTACAATTCAATTTCAGTTCCAAAATTCAGTTTTTTGGAACTTACATCCGGTTCCGGTTCAAGCGCAGATTAATAGAACTACGTTTTACTAGCGGACCGAAAGTGTTACTGACGGGAATCTACAGCATCTTGAGCTGAATTAAGACTTCAGAAGTCATTCATCATGTTGAATGACCAGCGGATAAACTCTCAGGTTGGTAATAAATGTATTACATGTATAAGAACAAGCGTCATGTTAACAAATGATAGCCGTAAGGTAACTTTTATGCTTATTGTAGCTGCTAGCTAAAAACGCTAATTTAGCGTAGTTTGCCCTGAATTCAGCTTTGACAAACAAATATGATCGACTGTTTCTAGTAGAATTCCAAAGTTGTCATCTTGTACCCTCTCAGAGTGCCCCTCTGTATGCTTGCAGAGACCCCTACAGTAGGGAAACATGCAAAACGCTGTCCAAACCTTTGTATTTTAGCTTTATTTATGTCTTACACAGCATCCCAACTCTTTAGCTAACTTAATAACTTTAGCTAAAGTGAATAGTTAGTCTAATTCATTAGTGCAGCATTACTGGATCACCTCTGTTTGAAGTGATATAATGTGATATTCAACTATCACTGAAACAGCAAACTTTGTAAATAAGCAAACAACACTTCTCATTCTCTAAACGTTTGGCCACAGCTGTAGATTACACTATCAGTGCTTGTTCACTCTTGACAATAATTACATTTCAAAATTTACTTTGTGCATCTACAGGTAAACAATATCTAATATTTTATCTAAATGACTGCTTTGTCTTTGAAAAGGGTGAAGAGCCTGAGGCCGGTGACAGTCCAGTTCTACTCTAAGTACATCCTTACAGTGGCTCACAGGACAAGGCTACATTCCTGTCCTGCCAGAAGAGAAGAGAAACTTCAGAGTCTTCATGCAGTTCAACCACACCTGTCATATTCCGTATGACAGGGGTCTCAAACTCCAGTCCTCAAGGGCCAGTGTCATGCAACTTTTCCATGTCCTCGAGGACTGGAGTTTGAGACCCCTGCCGTATGGTGTTCATGCTGTTTTCTACCCCACAGTTACAGCATGTCTGACTGCCTGTTCAGCATATGCAAAAAATATATGATGAGTTTAAGCATGTGATGACTAAGGCCTTCCATTATGGTGTTTGTCATCACATGTCACAGACATCTGGATGATCATTTGGAATAAACAAAAAAACTAAAAACTTGTTACTTCATCTTTATTATTATTGTTGTTCTTATTTTACATTGTTAATGCCCTACCTGGCCCCCTGGCAACACTTTGCTAGATCCGCCCCTGCACAGTTACCAGCTGTCAGCTACTTAGAAAAAGGATCCTGGTGTTATTTGTCTCTCAGAAAGAGTTCATAACTTCCCTTCAACTCATTCATGTCACCTAAAAGGTAAACCTGTTTCTCCATCACTGTTCTGCTCTGATGATTCAGTAAGGACATCTCCTGGTTTCATCTTCATGTTTCCCTCTCACCACATATCCAAACCGATATCATGACCAGCAGCTTTACAGCTGTGGCTCCAGCAAACATCAACTGATACTAGAAATTAATATTAAATAAATTCTAACAACAGCTGATCAAGCTTAAACGTGCTGCTGTTGTTTAGCGCGACATCCGCTGGTTTCCTGTTTCTGGCGCAAAGTGGGCAATAAATAAACAAGAGAGACGATCAGCTGATCATTGATCAGTTTCATGATTAAAGTAGCAACAGAAGAGGGAGGGGGGGGGGATAAGAGAAGAGGCAGCTGTGCAGCGTATAGACAGAATAACTCCATCTTTGTGTCTTTTCCCATTCTAGCTAAAGTTCGGGACAAACTGCGTCTCTTCTCAGCTCAATACGAAACCCGTAATATTTTCTCTGAATGAGGGACCATTCCACTTTTTAAGGAGCCGTTGGCAACTCTACTAACTAACCTTATGAATAAAATAAAGTTCACTATCAGTAACATAATAGCAACCGAACAGCTGTATAGAAACTCCGTCATGCTAGCTCACGCAGTACGAGTTATTGTAACTGACTGTAAAAAGTCAGCACAACGAAAATAAACTCCACCTAAACTTGGTTTATATCTGACCCAGATAGACTGCAGGTCATAACTTCTTACCTCAAGTTCAGTTCACCTGATACTCGAACCGGCGGCTGCCTCGGGTCTCTGCTCCTCCTGCCTCCCCTTCCCTCATCCATCTGTTGCCCCTGTGGAAGCTCCCCCATAGCCACCACCAAACAACTGAGTTATTTTTACACATCGGCCAGCATCTGGCCAATCCACCACCTCTCATTGTTCATGCCATTACAAAAAAAATAAAAAAAATAAGTCATCAGCCCACTGTGCAAATGTCCGATGGCTAGTCCAGCTATGTTAACTTGTTAATCTTTCGCTGAAAAAATGTTTTCTGTGGTGCCGTCTTTCGTGCTTGGCTCTCCTACCTTTGCTAACATGATGCTCATAGTGCAGGAGCCAGTGCTGCATTCACTTACCCTCGGACATCTGAGCTTCACTGTGAAGCCATAATCGTACATTTGATATTTCATTAAATTTTATTGTTTTAGCTTCGGGGTGGCACCTGGGGTGGCCAGTCTGGTTGGGGGGGTGGCCTGTGCCCCCCAAGGCCACCCCGCTGGACACGCCACTGTCACTCTGTATTGTGAATTATGTTCTCATGGTTGGTCTTTTGTTACTCCCTCGAGTCTAGTTTCTTGTGTTCCAAGCTTAGTATTTCCCTGTGTGTATTTTGGTTCTTAGAGTCCTCTGCCTTATGGTTTATGTCTGTATTTCTTAGGTGCTGTCTCCACCGTGTCAAGTGGAGACAGCACCTATGTGTTATACTTCCTGTTTTACTTTGAAGGTCCGTGTCTTATGTGAATGTGTCCTGCTTTGCTTCCTTGTCTCATCAGTTCTGATTTCTCCCAGCTGTGCCCTCCTTCTGTGTCTCATCCCCCTCGTTACTTCCCAGTGTATTTAAACCCCGTGTTTCTCTGAGTCAGTGTCGTGTTGTCCCTCAAGCGGTGTTTTTCCTCGTGTGCCTCTCTGTAAAGTGTGAGTTTATATTTTCTTAGTTTAGTATGCTTTTCTAGTGATGGGCAGATGAAGCTTCATGAAGCACTGAAGCTTTTCATCCAATTGGTTCACCCCAGCACAAAGCTTCTTGAAGCTTCATTTGCTCTAGCAGGACACCTACTGGACGTAAAAATATTAGTTGGCATGAATTTGAAGAGTGTGGCCTTTTGCACACAGCCTGTAAATGTCAACAACAAAAGGAGTGTGTAAAACATGTATATTGTAGTGATGGCAGTATACTGTGTATATTTATACTGGCAGTATGGAAAATGATTATTTGGAAATGCTTAAAATGGAAATGATCATTTACTGTGAGGTGAGGTGTGGTTAGGTGTGGACAGTGGTTGTGCTCTTTAATGTTGAGGTATGGACAGCTACACACTGAGGCCTCAGTCCTGCCCATATTTTATTCAGTAAAAACTAAATATTCACTGCTTTTATAACCTTTAGTGGGGAGAACATAGCTAGGATTTAATGATTTAACAAATCTTTTGAATCCTTTCCTCCACAATGCTAAATGGCTGGGAGTCCTCAATCACCATGCTAACCAGGTCTTCATCTATTTGAGATTGTTCTCCTGAGGAAAGACAATAAAGACAAAGCACAAATATAAATATCACACACGTAACTTATTACAGTTGTATAATATTGTTATATCATTTAGTAACATTACTGCATGCTATATTATCATGGCATTTGATAGCTCACCTGGTCTTGCTCCACAATCGCTGTTCCCCTTATTCTCATGCAAAGCTCTGTAGTGCCTAAGCATGGATGAGGTGTTGTTGTTATATCCCAGCTCCCTGGCACATAGCAAACACTTCACCTTGTACAAAAGTAAAGCCGTGTAACATAAATTGTATTGCACCATCAGTGTTATGAAAATACATCTTCTGTAGAAATTTACATACCTTGTTGGGAGGAATAAAATCAAAATGTTCCCACACAGGGGAGGACATCCTCCTCTTCTTAGCTGCCTCCATTCTCTCCTGACTTTCTCTCCTCACTCTCATAAACCTCCAAACTGTCTCCAAACTCTCACTAACCGCAACTCTCCATCAAACACCCACATTTTGATTGAAGTCTGAGGGGTTTGTATCGCTGTCATAGCTCGCGGCAAAGTTCGAACCGCTTTATGAACCAGTCACGTGGTACAGCCGGGCAGCGAGGCTTCGGACGTCATCATTTTCAGCTCCTCCCATAAATGAAGCAAGCCTCGATACGCGCGTCGCGGAAACGCCCCCTCAATTACTCGACACACGCTTCGAAGCCTCGATACAGAACTATGCTTTTCCCCTGTCAGCAAATAAAGCTGAGTTTTTTGAGTTCATCCCTCGAGTCTGCCTGCATCTTGGGTCCAACTCCTGCCTGCCACACAGTGATTCATGACAACTGCATGTGTCTGCAACTCTCTACCACCAACTGAGAGAGGAAAGCATGCTGCCCTTTACCAAATGTAGCGTGTAACTGAAAATATCGTCAACCCTAAACTACAGACTGGTTGTTTAGGGTTGACGATTGGTTGATTCCACCCTGGAAACATTTTGTAGAACCTTTAAATGTGTGTTTTAAACCCAACAATGTGTACATTAAATCAGATTTATTAAAAATAAAGTATTTTACCATATTGTATTATTGCAACTTAAAACCATGAAATTACCTTAAACTGCATAACTGCTGCTGACAGCAGCCACAGAATGCAATGTGAACACTGTCTCCAGATGGAAACCAGAGGAGTGATGTTGGTGTGGTCTTTGTAGCGAACCCCCCCGAATGAAGGATGACACTTTACTGATGACGTTTTGAAGGTTTAATGGCAGTAAACCATCAATCTCACCATAAGAGCTGGGGATGTATACATAGAAACAGCGTGTAAGCAAAATAATCCACACTCTTACAATCGTAAACCTTATAACATGAAGTTCGTTTCAACGTAACATTTAACAAATGTAGCGACTGTCACAAAAACATCTAAACGTCTCCTTATTTACATCATAACCATACCTTGTGCCTCTATCAAGGGGGCTGCTAATGACAAAAGAAATCACCATAGGCTCCGTTAAGCCATCACTTTTCTAAACTCCCACGACTGCTGCTGAAAACTGCGCCAAAAACAGTTTTACAGGAAATTGTCCCATCAAAATAAAAGCTTCTACACACGGACAGGAAGTTGGTAGTAGAAAACAGGAATGAGTGCCAAAATAAGGTGCAAGGAAAGGCATTCAGGGTTATTTACACTCCCACCAAAATTACGAATAATTGGTTTACATAAGAACCAAAATGAATCATTTTCCCAAACAAAATAACCCATGTAGGAGTTACCTTAGGAACTTTCTAACAACAATACAAGTTTTTGTACTGGACGCTCAACAACTGATAGTTTAGAAGAGCGTTGACCTTTATTATTGAGTCTCTTTTCTCCAAGTGAGATCTTTACCCTTCGCACAAGTCCATCTTTTTCACTGACAGTCTCTACAACTCTTGCAAGTCTCCATTCCCCTCTGGGTGCCAGTTCATCCATTTCCAACACAACATCACCTATTTTTAGATTCCTCTTTGGTGAGTGCCACTTTTGCCTTGAAATGATGTTGTGAATGTATTCTCGTCTCCAGCGGCTCCAGAACTGCTCTGCAAGGAACTGCACGCGGCGCCACCTCTTCTTGCTGTACAGGTCCTCATTTGAAAAGGCACCAGGTGGGGGCAACGGTGCATTGGATTTCATGTGCAGCAGATGATTGAGCGTGAGCGGTTCTAGGCTGTTGGGGCTGTTCAAGTTATCTATAGTCAGAGGTCTGCTATTGACTATAGCCATGGCTTCATAGAATAACGTCCGTAATGAAGCATCATTGAGTCTGTCATGAGCCAGTGACAGAGTGGTATTCAGCACACTTCTGACAGTCTTTATCTGACATTCCCACACTCCCCCTGTATGACTAGCATGGGGTGCGTTCATCACAAAGTCACATTGTTTTTCAGTCAAGTATGTATTTAGTGTCTGAGTGTCTAGCTAATTTAAAGCTGCTTTAACCCTTTACAGCCGATCGGAGCGGGCACGCTCTGTTTTGCGTAACTATTTTTAAATCCCAGTAGCTCTGCAACCACGTAAGCTAGCGCAATCATTTTTTTTGCATATGAAACCGGAGGAGTTGTACTTACATCTTATGCCATCAGCTTGTCCTAGGTCACGGTTTCCTTCCACATATAGCTTTGCAAAAACTGCATAAAAATCACTTGCAGCAACAAAAACATAATATTCCAGAAACACGCTTCGCCGATCCGATCAGCTGTTTGTAACACTTCCTACGTCCATCAGGCGAACTATCACATGACCGCATGACCTGCCCGAAACCGGAAGTGACGTCATTTTGCGGAAATGTAGTTTTTTACGATCGGGGCCTTATGAGCCTATACTTGTGTTTTAAAAAGTTATGTTTGAGTTTATGACTTTCTGTGTCGTTTCTGGGATGCTTAGGACTCATATTGCACTGCTGGAAATAGTTTATTTTGATGCATATGCTGTTATTTTGCAAATTTGCACTATAATATTTATTTTCGTTTTTCCTGCAGTATATAAAAATTGGTGTATTTCAAAAATAAAACTATGAAGACACTCAAAATAAATTTCCTGTGGTGGGAAACTAGTTTGTGCAACTTTTTTGTATTTACAGTTTTGGGGGATGAGCCTCTTAAATTTCTCTAACTAGAAATGTATGTTAAAAAAACAAAAACGATTTTCAATTTTTTTGTAGTTTATTGCACTTTTTTGCAATTTATGTAATTACTATGCACCTAATGCAGACATATTATTAAAGTTTGGGCTATAATGGTTGTATTGATGTATAGCAACTTGAAATGCTCCCAAAAATGGCTCCACAGCATGTAAAAATATAATATAAGCTCTGGCGGACTTGGTTCTATGGTAGGTCTTAAAGGGTTAAACTCATTCTGAGCACCAACAAAGTTCGTTCCCTGGTCACATTGGATGTGTCGAACTTCACCTCTGATTGAAACGAAACATCTTAATGCATTAATAAATGCATCAGTAGACAAGTCCTCTAAGAACTCGATGTGAATGGCACGAGAACAAAAGCAAGTAAGTAGGAGTCCATACCGTTTGTGTTGTTTTCTTCCCTCTGTTGTCACGAATGGACCAAAACAGTCCATGCCGCAGTGTGTGAAGGGAGGAGAGGGCTCTAAGCGATGTGGAGGTAGGTCACTCATCCTCTGACCCTCTGGAGCTTTGCGGAGTCTGCGGCAGATCACACATTGTCGGATGAATGAGGCAACTGTTTTACTCATTCCAGGAATCCAGTAGCCACTGGATCTGATTTCATTTATGGTGAATCCCTTTCCTTGGTGTTTTACTTTGTCATGACAGTGAGATATTATGAGTTTGGCTGCACAATGTTCTTTTGGGATCACGATCGGGTGTTTGAAGGTGTCACTCGTTGCATGCTGGAGTCTCCCTCCCACCTTGAGGAGACCATCTGTATCCATGAAAATGTCCAATTTAAACAGTTT
Source organism: Rhamphochromis longiceps (assembly GCF_057381845.1). Classification (NCBI taxonomy): domain Eukaryota; kingdom Metazoa; phylum Chordata; class Actinopteri; order Cichliformes; family Cichlidae; genus Rhamphochromis; species Rhamphochromis longiceps. The sequence goes on from NC_140578.1 coordinate 41,813,026, forward strand.
GTTATGATGTGGGAGCTGTTCTCCTTTCTTCAGCTGTTTTATTTCCTGTTCATACGCTTGACTTTGTACATGTCGAATGATCACAAGTTCAGCATTTTTCTGCTCACTCACTGTAGCTGATGCATTTGACTTGATGTGTCTAGCCCTTCTTATGAGACGTGCTACAGCCTTAATTGCTTTGGACCAGGAGGAGAACTTACTTAGACATTCAGCAAGACTTACAGTGTCTGTGACTTTGGTTAACATTGTCTGTACTTTTCTGACTTCTGGATCTCCTATGGTCAGATCCAGCTCGACAGGTTGTGCTGTGGGCAGTTCATTTTTCCACAAAAAGGAGGGGCCAGTGAACCAGATAGACTTATTTAACTCATTGACAGTTACACCTCTCGAAGCACCGTCAGCTGGATTCAGTTCTGATGGCACGTAAAACCACTGCTGAGGGCTTGTACTTTCCCTGATCCTCTGAACCCTGTTAGCTACAAAGGTGTGGAAACGACGTGCATCATTGTTTATGTAGCCCAGCACCACCTTTGAATCAGTCCAGAAGTACTCCTTTGCACCATAACACAGTTCTTCCCGTAACATGTTGCTGACTGAGACTGAAACTACAGCTGCTGTTAGTTCAAGTCTGGGGATTGTGGTCAGTTTAGTTGGAGAAACTCGAGCCTTTGCTATTACCAGAGAGCAGTGAACTTCACCTTTAGCGTTCTTTGCCCTCAGATAGCTACATTGTCCATAACCACTTGAGCTTGCATCCGAAAAGTGGTGCAACTCTATTTCTTTAGTTTCACCAAAGTTAGCAGGCAGGTAACAGCGAGGTATGTTTAGCTTGTCTAGATTTACAAAGTCACTTTGCCAACTCACCCACCTTGGCTTGAGTGCATTAGGTATGGGGTCGTCCCACCCGACACCATGCTGACACATTTCTTGCAAGATTTTCTTTCCATTCAGCACATATGGCGCTAAAAATCCAAGTGGGTCGTAGATTGACGCGACAGTGGATAGAATACCTCTGCGTGTGGCTGGCTGGACTTTCAGTGTGTTGTCAAATTTGAAACAGTCCTTTTCAATGCTCCACTGGATGCCTAGTGCTCTTTCTTGAGGCATGTCTTTGAATGTCAAGTCTCTTATGTTAATGTTTACAGCACACTCTGATGCAGGTATACTTAGCAAAACAGTGTGATTGTTAGAAACAAACTTGTGGAGACGCAGGTTACCTTTGTGGCAGATTTCTCTGGCTTCTTGTGCCAACTGCATTGCTTCTTTCACTGTGTTTGTGCTCGTAACTCCATCATCGACATAAAAGTCTTTCTCAATGAACTGTGAACCTGCTGGGTGCGAGTGGCAGTGCTCTTTGGCTAAGTACTTCAGTCCATAATTTGCACAGCCTGGAGATGATGACGCACCAAAAAGGTGTACCTTCATTCTGTATGTTTGAGGTTGTGTGCTTGCATCACCGTTTTTCCACCAGAGGAAACGTAGATAGTCCCGGTCCCTCTCACTGACGTGGAACTGGTGGAACATCTTTTCTGTATCGCACATTAAGGCAATAGGATGTTGCCGGAATCTCAAGAGAATGCCAGTCAGATTGTTTATTAAGTCTGGCCCTTGGAGGAGATGATCATTGAGACTTGTTCCATTGTGTTTGGCTGAACAGTCAAATACGACACGCAGTTTTGTGGGCTTTTTGGGGTGGTAAATCCCATGATGGGGGATGTACCATTGTTCACCTTGTGTTCCTTCGTTGTGTACTTCTTCCACGTCTCCTCTTTCAATTATGTCATTCATGTATGCAACATAATCATTTTTGTAGTTCTCATCCTTGTTCAACCTTCTCCTTAAGTGTTCCAGTCTGATCTCTGCAAGCCTTTTGTTGTCTGGTAAGTTTGGCCTTTGCTTGAATGGAAGAGGCATCTCACAGTATCCTTGTTCATTTTTCTTTATCCCTTCCTTAAGTTTTTCCAGAAAAACGAGATCCTCTTGTGAGACCGTTTTGTCACATGCCTTTGTGTCCTTGAAATCTGATTCAAGAACATTGATCATGTCCATTGGTGTTACAGCAGGCATTTCCTTTACCATGACCCTATGGCACAGACTTGTTTCAGTTTCATTTGACTCTGATGAGCCACCAACAATGCTCCACCCTAGGTCTGTCTGTATGGCAAATGGCTCATTGTCTTTTCCGAGTAGAACCTGTTTTGGAGCTAGAGTTCTGGGACAGTTAAATCCAATGAGTAGTCCAACATCACAACTCAGGAGAGGGGGTATCTGATCAGCGATCTCTGACAGATGGGGCCATTGCCTTGCAGTTTCATTTGTGGGTATGTTGTCATAGTTAAATGGGATGTAGTCCTTTGTGTAGGAGGGTGGAAGGTCAATGTGAACATCTGAATTATAACCTCTCACACGTAACCCCGCTACTCTCTGACTTTTGACTGTCATGTGAACTCCCAGCATCGTGGTTAGTTTTAGCTTAACTGGATGGGATGCTGCTTGTAACTGGTTAGTTATCTCCTCACTGACAAATGTGTTGTCACTTTGTGTGTCTAATAAAGCGTACACAAGCTGCTCTTTAGATGGACTCTGAGTAGTGGAAACCCACACAGGAACAATCATGGAGGTACTACCTGATTGACCCACCTTAGTAACATTCAGAGCTGTGGCTGCCATGGTATCATTTTCTGTGGTTGAAGCGACGTTTGTAGAGCTCTGAGGCCTTTCATTTGCCATGTGACTCTCATTGTGCAAACAGGTGGGGTGTCGTCCTTTGCAAGTGTCACATTTGTGGCGATGACGACAGTCTCTGGCATTGTGGCCCACCTTTAAGCACCCGTAGCACAGTTTATTTTCCTTCACAAATGTCCGTTTGTGGTCTAGTGACTTCTCTGAGAAGCTTGGGCACTTTGACAACTGATGACTTTCATCTTTGCAGAACATGCAGGCCACCTTTAACCTTGTGTCATTTGACTTAGTTTTTTCTCCTTGTACTGTGGCTTGTGTAGTGAAGACTTGAGTCACAGATCTGTTTGGTTTGGTCTCCCTTACGTATCTTTTCTCCAAGAATGAGCTGCATGAATAGAGTGCATATGAAGAAGTCACAGGATTACATGCAATTTCTGCCTCGAGTGCTACAAACTCTGCAAAATCCTTGAAAGAGGGAAAATCTTTGCCTTTCATGAGAGCAACTGTGACTTGACGATTCCAACGCGTTGCAAGCCATTCTGGAATCTTATGCAATAACTTTTGGTTTTCCTCACAGTCACTTAGTATCTCTAAGCCCTTTACATGTGGTGTTGCCTGCAGACAAGTTGTGAGAAAATCAGAAAAGGCCTGTAGACCTTCTGCATCTTTTGAGTGGATTTTAGGCCACTTTGACAGTTTGTCTCTGAATGCCTTTTGAACAACAAATGGCTGACCGTAGCGTTGGTCAAGTCTTTTCCATGCATCTTTGTATGCCTCTTCATCACTGCGGTAGAACGTGCCCTCAAGACACTTAAGAGCAGGACCAGTGATATACCTTTTTAACAAATGCAGTTTTTCAGCTGGAGATATACCTTTGTGGCCCACCAGTGAGATGAAGGAAGCCTTCCATTCGATGTAGGTGATGGGATCTCCGCTGAACACAATGGGCACAGGCACTGGAATTCTGCTTACTGCTATGCTGTCTTGAATAGCTTTAGCCAGCTGCAATACGTCTGTGGGAGGCGATGGAGTGACAATTTGTGAGTGCAGTTGTTGTAGAGGATTATTGACAGGGATGGATGCATATTGTTCCACATATGGGTGATATGAACCTGTAGAGAGCTCTGAGGCTGGTTGTGCAAAGCTTTGGTTGATAACAGACATCCCATTGCTCTGTAACATTAACTGACTGTCCATATCAACTTTAAACTCTTTGTCATAAATCTCTAATTTTGCATGTGCTGCTTGCCTTTCCTTTTCTGCTTGTAAACGCTCTAGTTCAGACCTTTGTGCATCCAATTCCCTCCTGTGTTTCTCTTTCATTTCTCTTATTTTTTGTTTTTGTTTTATTTCCTCTTGTGTGATTTTATACTGAGCTTCTTTTGCAGCTAATTCTGCAACAGCATCAATTCTTTTGGCTGCAATGCTTGCTTCAGATTGGTAACTTGACTGTGATGCAGTACCAAATATGGACTTAGCATGTTCATATGCTAAGAGCTGATGGAGGTGCTGCCTTTCTCTATCTGCATCATACTCGTCTATAGCTGCTAAACGCTCAGATATGATTTTCATAATGTCCTTTGTCACTGATTCACAAGAGTCCATTTTGCGCCTTATGACATGGGATGGTTCATTACGCTCTCTATATTCACTGTATGCTCTTGTCATATCATTTACTGTCCTTTCAATATCATCAGCCATTTCTGCTAACCGTGAATCTGATAAATCAATTTTCAGGTCTTCTCTGTATACTCTGACCTGACTTTTCCAATGTTCATAAATGGTTAGCAGTTTCTTCTCTCTTTTATTCTGTTCATCCCTTTGATATAAGAGCATTTTCTCTGTGGGCGCACTGGGCCGTTCTGACCGCCTTGGGAACGTTTCATTAGCTGTTTCATCAGCTTCGCATGTTAATTCCTTTCGTTGTTCCTTTTCGTTTAACTGACCTCCTTCTATATTTTCCATTTTGAGAGCAATTGCTTGTTACCGGACCGCTGCTGTAGCTTGCTGCTCCGTGCCGTGCCGTTACTGTTCCGATCGCAGGAAGCTCTCTCTCTCGCTGCTCCCGGAGGCAAGCTCTTACTGCTCCCGGAGGTAAGCTCTTACTGCTCCCGGAGGTAAGCTCTTACTGTAGCGAACCCCCCCGAATGAAGGATGACACTTTACTGATGACGTTTTGAAGGTTTAATGGCAGTAAACCATCAATCTCACCATAAGAGCTGGGGATGTATACATAGAAACAGCGTGTAAGCAAAATAATCCACACTCTTACAATCGTAAACCTTATAACATGAAGTTCGTTTCAACGTAACATTTAACAAATGTAGCGACTGTCACAAAAACATCTAAACGTCTCCTTATTTACATCATAACCATACCTTGTGCCTCTATCAAGGGGGCTGCTAATGACAAAAGAAATCACCATAGGCTCCGTTAAGCCATCACTTTTCTAAACTCCCGCGACTGCTGCTGAAAACTGCGCCAAAAACAGTTTTACAGGAAATTGTCCCATCAAAATAAAAGCTTCTACACACGGACAGGAAGTTGGTAGTAGAAAACAGGAATGAGTGCCAAAATAAGGTGCAAGGAAAGGCATTCAGGGTTATTTACAGTCTTTCTCCTCCGTCTTGTGGAGGACAAACAAATTTTGTCATCTTATTGTGACATCTGACTGTTCTCTCATTTTCGTTATACTAGCATTTTAAAATGGTTGTACCAAAAAAAAATGCCAGATGCAGTGGCTGCATTTTTAGTAAACAAGTGAGATATTTACCAACCTGTCTGTGCTGGATTACTTCCTGCATTATTTCTCCTCTGTTGCAATATCTCTGATCACCTCTCCCGGTCACCTCCAGTTTTCCCTGTCGCTGTGTCCCCACACTTGGATCTCTTTTCCTGATATCTAGCTTTAGCGTAAATGCCATAGCATCTTGCCCTAGAACCATAGCTCTGTCTCATGGTCTGTGATAGTGTAAATAATCACAGCATCTTGTTGTATGATAATCTATTTTCACAGAGTGACTTAGTGTTTAGCAGCGCACAGACATAGATGTAACATTGTGTAGATAGATTTAGGAAATAAGTGCTTAAGTTTTTAAAACATGTTTAGTGGCATCTTGTGTCAGTACAGAATGTGACTTCATTGGGTGAGTAGGTGGGTTGGTTGCAGTCAAGACTTACTATAGCTTTAGCTAATTAGCATTAGCATGTTACATATTGGCTAACTAATAGCAGAACCAATAACTCAGGGGAAAATAAAGAAAAACTAATAATCAGTTTAAAGGCGTAATTTTGCCCTGAGATTTATGTTAAAAAGTCAGATTTTTCCTCGTGTGGCCGGATGTACTGAGCGGTGCAATCTGTGATATTTTATGGAATAAATTAATCTCTCTTTTCCTAAGCACACAGGAGTTAGTGCGTGAGGTTGAGAGGTACCGGCTAGATATAGTTGGGCTCTGGAACCAGTCTCCTGGAGAGGGGCTGGACTCTGTCTCAGTCTGGAGTTGCCCCTGGTGAGAGGCGGTGGGCTGGGGTGGGTATTCTAATATCCCCTCGGCTTTCTGCCGGCACGTTGGGGTTCTTCCCGGTGGATGAGAGGGTTTGTTCCCTGCGCCTTAGGGTCGGGAAACGGGTCCTGACTGTCATCTGTGCTGGAAGGTCCTCCACCTGTTGTCCTACTGGGAGACATCAATGCTCATGTGGGTAACGACAGCAAGACCTGGAGGGGCGTGATTAGGAGGAACGGCCTCCCTGAGCTGAACCCGATAGTTTTGCTATTGGACTTCTGTGCAAATCACAGTTTGGCCATAACGAACACCTTGTTCGAACATAAGAGTGTCCATAAGTGCACGTGGCACCAGGACGCTCTAGGCCACAGGTCGATGATGGATTTTGTAATCGTATCACCAGACCTGCGACCATATGTTCTGGATACTCAGGTAAAGAGAGGGGCTGAGCTGTCAACTGATCACCACCTGGTGGTGAGTTGGATCAGGTGGCGGGGGAGGACGCTGGACAGACCCAGTGCACCTAAATGCATAGTGAGGGTGTGCTGGGAATGCCTAGCAGAGGTCCCAGTCCGCGAGATCTTCAACACACACCTCTGGCAGAGCTTCAACAGCATTCCGAGGGAGACTGGGGACATTGAGTCCGAATGGACAATCTCCATTGCCGAAGCTGCTCCATTGAGCTCTGGCCGCAAGGTGGTTGGTGCCTGTCATGGTGGTAATCCCCGAACCAAATGGTGGACACCAGAGGTGAAGGGAGCCACCAAGCTGAAAAAGGAGTCCTATCGGGCTTGGTTAGCCTGTGGGACTTCGGAGGCAGCTGACAGGTATCGACAGGCCAAGCGGAATGTGGCTCGGGCAGTGGCTGAAGCAAAAACTCGAGTTTGGGAGGAGTTCGGAGAGGCCATGGAAAAAGTATAGATCTGGTATAGCGCTGCTGACGTCGACTGAGAAAATTGTCGGGCGGTGGAAGGATTACTTCGAGGACCTCCTTAATCCCACTGACACGTCTTCCGAGGAGGAAGCAGAGTCTTTGGATGAAGGGGATTACCCGCCAATTTCCGGGGGCAAGGTCACTGAGGCAGTTAAACAACTCCTTGGTGGCAGAGCCCCTGGTGTGGATGACATCCGCCCCGAGTTCCTGAAGGCTCTGGACGTTGTAGGGCTGTCCTGGTTGACATGCCTCTACAATGTTGTGTGGAGATCAGGGGCAGTACGCCTGGACTGGCAGACTGGGGTGGTGGTCTCCATCTTTAAGAAGGGGGCTGGAGGGTGTGTTCCAACTACTGGGGATCACACTCCTCAGCCTCCCTGGGAAAGTCTATGCCAGGGTGCTGGAAAGGAGAGTTTGTCTGCTAGTCGAACCTCAGATACAGGTGGAACAATGCGGTTTTCGTTCTGGTCACGGAACACTGGACCAGCTCTTTATCCTCTCGACGATACTTGAGGGTGCATGGGAGTTTGCCCAACCAGTCTACATGTGTTTTGTGGACTTGGAGAAGGCATTCGACCGTGTCCCTCGGGGTGTCCTGTGGGAGGTGCTGCAGGAGTATGGGGTGTGTGGCCCATTGCTACGGGCCATTCGATCCCTATACAGCTGTTGCAAGAGCTTGGTTCACATTGCCGGCAATAAGTCGGACTCGTTCCCAGTGGGTGATGGGCTCCGCCAGCGCTACCCTTTGTCACCGATTCTGTTCATAATTTTTATGGACAGGATTTCTAGGCGCAGCCAAGTGGCGGAGGACTTTAACTTCGGTAGCCTCAGAATCTCATCTTTGCTTTTTGCGGATGATGTGGTTCTGTTGGCTTCATCGGGCGATGGCCTCCAGCTCGCACTGGAACGGTTCGCAGCCAAGTGTGAAGCAGCGGGAATGAGGATCAGCACCTCCAAATCTGAGGCCATGGTTCTCAGCCGGAAAAGGGTGGAGTGCCCACTCCGGGTCGGTGATGAGTTCCTGCCCCAAGTGGAGGAGTTCAAGTATCTCGGGGTCTTGTTCACGAGTGATGGGAGAAGGGAGCGGGAGATTGGACAGACGGATTGGTGCTGCGGCCGCAGTGACGCGGACGCTGTACCGGTCCGTCGTGGTGAAGAGCAGAGATGGGCAGTAACGCGTTACTGTAATCTGATTACTTTTTTCAAGTAACAAGTAAAGTAAGGGATTACTATTGCAAAAACGGTAATTAGATTACCGTTACTTTCCCGTAGGAACGCTGCGTTACTGCGTTACTAAAACCGTGAGTTTTTTGCGAGAATGTCTCATGACAGTGACGTAAGCGAGTGCGACATTCGTGACAACAGCTGTGTGCAGATCAACAATGGATCATATGAGTGCGGGAGAGAGTATGAGCGTGCAGCTTTTAAAGCGTGGAAGTACTGACCTTACTTTGAGTTTGATTCCATAAAAAGTGACAAAAACATTAGTGTCCGTTGTGCGTGGGAAGAAAACTTCTTTTTACAGCGAAAAAAACCTCTAAACTTCCGAGTAAGCACCGAGTGCGCTACGATGTAATGGGAAATTCACAGAGAAACTCTGGGATTCTTCAACTGACCGCGGCACACCTGCACCAGGGTAAACCTCCGCCTACCCAAGTCCTGCTTTACAGGTGAAAATAGAGCAACAGGACCGCTGAGTCTTTGACTTTATTTTCTGCTGTGTTTTACTTGCATCTATTTGAAAGACTGAGTGTAAACACAAAAAAAATTTATTTTATGTGCTGGAATGTGCAGAAAATAGGTTTAAATGTTAAACTAATTTATTCAAGTCAGAGAATGTTGCATATAATTTAATTTTTCCTTGATGCATAAAGTTAAAAGATTAAAACTGATAAAACAAGTTAAAAAAAGAGACTTTTCCATTTGATTACATTTTGTATGATGGATTATGCAGAAAAGTAGAATTGGGCTGAAAGAAAGCTGAAAGAAAGCTTTATCACCTATTCAGGTTGTAAATCATGTTTTTAAAAAGTAACTAAGTAACTAAGTAATTAATTATTTTGAAAATAAGTAATCAGTAAAGTAACGGGATTACTTTTTGGGGAAGTAATCAGTAATTAGTTACTGATTACTTTTTTCAAGTAACTTGACCAACACTGGTGAAGAGGGAGCTGAGTGAAAAAGCGAAGATCTCAATTTACCGGTCGATCTACATCCCTACCCTCACCTATGGCCACGAGCTGTGGGTAGTGACCGAAAGAACAAGATCGCAGATACAAGTGGCGGAAATGAGCTTCCTCCGAAGGGTGGCTGACCTCTCCCTTAGAGATAGGGTGAGAAGCTCAGCCATCCGTGAGGGGCTCAGAGTAGAGCTGCTGCTCCTCTACATCGAAAGTAGCCAGCTGAGGTGGTTCGGGCATCTGACAAGGATGCCTCCTGGGTGAGGGGTTCCGGGCATGTCCCTCTGGGAGGAGGCCCCGGGGCAGACGCAGGACATGCTGGAGAGATTATATCTCTTGGCTGGCCTGGGAACGCCTTGGTGTTCCCCCGGATAAGCTGGAGAGGGTTGGTTGGGGAGAGGGAGGTCTGGGCTTCTCTGCTTAGGCTGCTGCCCCCGGATAAAGCGGAAGAAGATGGATGGATGGATGGAGTTTCACATTTATGTTTTAGGTTTTTGAAGACCTTATTATGAAATGATGCTATATTTATAATTTAGTTTAAACCATCTTTCCTTTTTGATCATCTGTCCCTTACTGTAGTATAACTGTGTTAGGAAGATGTCACAACATGCCCAGCATGGGGCTCCTAAAAAACATAAAACTGTTCAACAAAAGAAATATTAATGTGGTGCTGGCCTTACACAGGAAGGCATTCATCAAAATGCGAACAGCAGAAAAACATCAGCGCACAACAGGCAAAGAAACACCAATCAATCACAATCAATGATAGAACTTATTATGGAGACTGAGATCCACGATTGGTTCAATATTTTATTCACTCAGAGAAATGGGTGAAATAAATAGGGGGGGGGGGGGGGGGGGGGGTGATTGTTGTCACAGTAACTACTGTAATCGTCTTCACTGCTATAACATCTGAACACACAATGCATTTACATTAATCACGTTCAGTTAAATACATTAGCTAGCGCCAAAAAATGGCATACTGTATTACATAGCTTACATTAATGTGGTTCTGGTTTCAGTAATATGTCATTTGTAAGTGAAGTTTTAAAGATAAAAGCTTTAACAAAAGATTTTTTTCTCCCAATGGCACGAGAAAAGCGTAGCTTTTCTGTACAAATCACCTTTAGCGTGATCGACGAGGTCAAGTAGAAAACAACGAGTGTTACAAATCAAAGCCAGAATAAAAACATAACATCAAACATATATATGTATATATATAAAAAAAACATTGTACAATAAGTTGCGTACTGACATCATAAAAAAGATTTTCCAGTGTTGTATTGCTTTGCCTTTGGTATTGATAAAGAAGGAGTGCAGATCCGTCACTCTGAGTGTTTCGTTTACCTCTGAAAAAATTGTTAGAACTGCATGAAAACGAATGTGGGAGCTTTTCTGAGCATCGTTTTAGTGTACCGGCGCTTATGTGGAATAAAATAAAAACCTAATTGTTTTCTTAGTGTTCATATTGTTACATGGTTTCTGTTGATATTTTGAATTACATTGGGGGTTTTTAGGGTTAGACTATTTCCTACACTCTGGACTGTTCCCTGACATTTTTATTACTTTTATTTTACAGTGTACATATGCTAAATAATGTGTTGCCACAAGTTAAGATGTGTTTTTAAAGGTAGCTTATACATTTTATTAATTTCACAACCATAAGATTGATCAGGAGCAAAATGCTGTTTCTTTACTTCAATGCTATCATCTCACTTTTTCCTTTTATTTTATCATTACAAAAAAAATGAGTAACCCTGCATTACAATTTCAAATCAATTTTTTTGAGATATTGCTTTGGATGTGAAATTTGAAATGGATGTGAATCTGGAACTCCCTGATGGTCATCTTAATTCCTGAGAAACCTTTTGACATTAACTACTGTTGATTTATTTTCAGCAACTACCCTTTTCTATGATTTCTTGTTTATTATTTGACAAGTTTAAGCACAATTGTCTAAACCCAGAGGTGGATAAACTGACACAGTAGGTCCAAGCAAATATCAGTAAGGCTATGCACTTATATGGATCATTTTTGTATTAACACGACACTAAAAATGCAATTTAATCCCGTAAAACCTGTGAGGTCTCTTATAAGTGCTGGTAGACTTAGATTGCATTTAAAAAGTTTGTAGTTTTTTTAAGTTCAGAAATCAGTGAACCAAAGTGATTATATTAAAATCAGAAAATGAGAAATAAAATGTGGAGTGTGGGAATAAAATTCAAGTTTCAAGGAGGAGTTTCGTCCACACAGCTCAAATATCTGTGAAATATATATGCCCATGTAGAGCTAGTGTTCATGCCCAAGGCCAGTCAGTAAAATAATTTCCTAGCAATTGTGAAATGTTGCACTAAAAAGGAATGAGAGAGAAGTACACAAGTACAGGAAAAAAAAAAGTCTTGATTCTCGTGTCAGTGTTTCAAAGATGGCTAATCAGCTCGCCTGCAGGCTAGTATGGCTTCACAGCTTTAAGGTCAGTTGGGACAGCTTTGCCAACAGCTGGCAGGTGTTTTACATTGGTCCACAGTTTGGCACACAGGTCACTGTGAAGGTCAAAGCTAGTGGAAATGGAGACATGCTGCAGTGGAATTAACTATGAGCAGCTTGTTGTCCACACAGGTTCAATGATTTCCAAGTCATTAAAAAGTCAGGAACTAATCTCATCCTTCAGTGTCTGACACAAATCTCAGAGGTTTGTTTCGTCCCAGGTCGGGTCGTTCATGTTCTTCAGAACTCTCCTCACAATCCTCTCCAGCTCTTTCCTTGCCCGCTGTTCCTCTTCTAGCGTCCTCTTCATCCTCTTGTTGTCCTGGAGGAAGGGTGAAAGGATAAGGAGAAAAAAATAGATGAAAATAAATCAAAAGAGAGACAATAGATATCAAATTCGTCGCCAAAAATAAAGTGAACCTGCAAAGGCAGAAACAGGCAGAGAAAAGGTCAGGTCAAAGCCACCACAGTGATCTAGGTCATAAATAGCATCGATGCACAGAAAAGGCTTCTTTCAGCTGCTCCGTTACACCAATATGGAACTTTTGTCTTGAAACCAAAGTAAAAAACCCATGACACTGCGCTGTGCTCCACACTAAGTATATTTTTACTCATTCAGGACCTGATCTCTGTTTAGAAACAGCCTCCATCCCTACTTTGTAGCTACTACAAAAATACTCCAAAGTATTAATGATCTGCAGTAATTCTGTCAGTAGAACCAAAACCCTAATTTCTTTTATTTGTATCAGGATAAAGGATCTGCCAGTACAGCATGTGTCCTTAATTAAACATGCAGGCATGCATTCAAACACACTGCCAGCAACTTCTTGGAGACCATCTGTGTTCTTGGACCTAATTTTGAACCTTTTATGTAAAACACGAGCAATAAACTGGTTACAGTAAGAAGATCTTGGCAGCAATAACTTTGTTTCTAAAAGAACTGGAGACAGACCTGTTTGAGTTCCTGGACTTCGTCTCTGAGGCTGTACACAGTGTCCACCAGACTCCTGCAGGCACAGAAAACAGTTCTTATTTATTTAGCTTCACCAGCACTGACTGAATATGCACAGTTTCACATGTTTAAGTCTCTGCATGAGTGTTGATGTAGGATTTATATACTTTGAGATTCTGTTTAGTATCCTCCACTTTCATTAAGCATATTTATGCCTTCGATTTTTAAAACGTTTCTTTTTATTTATTGCCATAATAACTGCATGCCCACAGGGATGACAAAGGCAGTATCAGTTTTCTGTATGTAAGCATTATAGCAAACATTAAAAAAAACATCTTTGTCTCTCACCTCTCCTCTACTACAGTCTGTCCATTGCTCCTTGTTTCCTCCACTATAATCTTCTCCTCTTCAGGGAACAACACCTGGACGTCCTTCCTACTGGAACCTGATTCGACACCGACAACAGTCAGGTTATTATAAAAAATATAACCTGTGTGACAAATGCACAAACCTCTTATCATTTCAACTTGTAAACATACAGTTCAAAGAACAATATCAGAGGCTTTAACAGGTTATGCCTTACAAACTACAAGCAAGCAAATGATATAATATTACCTTCACTGCTGGCAGATATAAGATAATGAAATGTGGCACTTTCAAACACAAACCTCTGACAGACGTCTGTTCCATAAGTGCACACTGAGAAATCTGTTTCATTTTACCTGGAGCCTGACTGAGGCTATATGCACTTAATCTCCTAGGACTTGGCGTACACATATGTGGACGTCACATTTTGGGTTGTCTAGACCAAAATACTAAATTTTGCTCTACAAGGGAGTGATATCCACTTACGAGGACATTATACTGCCTCTGTTTTATCGAAATCTAAAAAGAATATCCTCATATGTGGCTCTCATTTTTCTTAGAAACAAAAATCAGATAAAAAAAAAAAAAGATAATCTGGTGATTCCTTGTTTTTACATTCACTGGGTCATAATATGCCCAAATATCAAAGAGAAATTAAAAATGCATGCCATAGAAGAGTTCAGGTCTTAGGAGGTTAAACCTGCAGTGAAAGGCAATCTGTATGGTTGTCATGAACGTATCACCAGTTATTATGTTACTGTACTTGTCTACTTGCTTGTTTTGTTTGTATACATTTCAAACAGCAATAAACATACTTTACTATCAGGTATATTAGCAGACTGCTGTATGCTAATGAGAATACACACAGGGTAATACACAGAGATAACTACTGTGTACATATTATACAGCACAGACACACAGTACACAGGTATACAGACAGCAAGGGGAAGGTTTGAATCACTACACTAATATATAAAATGCTTTGAAGAAATATCTGCCCCCTTCCTGATTTCTTAGTGTTGTCCATATTTGTCACATTTAAATATTTCTGATTATCAAACAAATTGTAATATTAGACACAGATAATGAAAGTAAACACAAAAAATCTAAACTTAAATCCGACTGAGATGCTTTGCCATGACCTTAAAGAGGCAGTACATGCTTGAAAACCCTCCAGTGTGGCTGAATTAACATAAATCTACAAAGACGAGTGGGCCAAGATTCCTCCACACTGATGTAAAAGGCTAATTTCCAGTTATCACAAATGCTGGATTGTAGTCCTTGCTACCAAGAGGGGAAACAATCAGTTTTTACGGGGCAATTCGTTTTGGACACAGGGCCAAGAAGGGTTTGGATAAAAAAATTTTTACCATTTAAAAACTGCATTTTGTAGCTACTCGGATTATCTTTGTCTAAAATGTGTTTTATGATATGAAACATGTAAGTGTGACAAATATGCAAAAACCTGGAAATCAGGAAGTGGGCAAATACTTTTCCACAACACTGTACATATCGATCACTATGTAAACCAGCTGGTTCAGCATCATGTCGGGGTTTGCAACATCGATATCTTACGGGAAAATGAGGCAGTCCTGTAACTATGGGCAGTCCAGATACTGTCATAATCCGAGTCCTCTGATTGGTCAGAACACGGAGGGTTGCCAGGCAAGCCAGCCACTGTGAGGCTGTTGTCAGCGAGTACGTGGTTGTGCATGAGGTCAGTTCCTTGCCAGGCTTTACAGAACCAGCAATGGACGGCATTTGAAAAACCAAATTGAATGTTTGGGGGATGAAGGAAGGAATATAAACCAAAGTGAAAGTGTAACCGATAATTTATAAAACCAGAAAACCAGGTTGTATGGGATAAAAAATATAAACATAGTGATGACAAAATTAACAAAATAAATGGATGATGTTAATAAAACCCAGTAGCACAATGTGTATGTTAACAGTTAATACAATAATTGGAGCATGAGGAAAACAGAGGAAGTGAGGTAAGACATAAAAGGAGAAGAGAGAAAAAACTGTTAGAGCCAAAAGCAGAAAACAAACAATGGTTTCCAATAAGACACAGCAACTATGTAGTTCTATGCATGATGCGTTTACATATGTTGCGCTGATGGATGTGTGCGTACTCACTGGAGTTAAGAGTCTGTCGTGTCTTGGCACTGGTACAATAAGCTTCAATGACTTTGAGTATCTGAGCATCCTCCTCTAGAGCTGCTGTACCTGAGAGACAAGGGCAGACCAGGGAACTGAGCTGATGAGACTGCACCTACATGCCCTCTGGTGGACATTTCTTCACTGTACAGCTTTCTAAAAGATTCAATAAAGGCTGACTCCAACTTCAACCACATATCAAAGTTAAAGTGATCACCAAAGAAAATCTACACAATTTGGATTTCAGCAGAGGTGAGGACTATGCATTGTTTTTATTAAAAACTGGGTTTCTGCTAATGAAATGAATATGCTGGTTTACTCTCTTAGAGAGAACTCCTTCCATTCATAAAATCTGATAGAAATGTACTTAATGGGCTGTCACAATGGACGAGTTACTTTCTTGAGTCTAAGACACTTCAAAAACTATTCCAGTTTTATTCAGTGTTACACTGCTGTCCAGCTGGAAGTTTAGCAAAATGCGTGACTCTGACAGATTAAAGATTATAGTACTTAAACATTATCTAATAGAAGCAACTGAAGAAATTTAGATTCACTACTAATAATATTATTAGTTATGTTGCTATGAAGTAATAGAAGTCCCCATGGCAACATTTTATAGTTGAAAGTTCAAGTTTCTGTTCTTACTTTTTCTGACAGTGAAGTCCTCTTCTGATGGTTTCCTCTCTGGCTTCCTCTTCGGGAGGAGCTTCTTCACATTCTTAGGACTCCTACTCATGTCCTTCAAAAAAAGATAAAAAATAAAATTCAGATTTCACTTTTTCAGTCAAGTCTTGGATTATATCACGCAATACAACAGAAGTGAATTTAGAAAAATGTTTGCAAATAAAGGACACCAAAAGCAATATCTATTCTGTAATAAACTATAAAATCGAGCACCTCCTTGTAGCAGAGAGCAGCAGAGGGCCGGAGTGGAGGAGCAGGGCGAAGGCAGCTTAAGCTCCAGGGTTTGGGGGTACTCGGTGGCTCCAGGGGTCCCCACATAGGGCTGCTGATTCCCATTCCATGCAAGGAGACATGGGGAAGGGTGTGGTAAGTGCTCACACTGCTCCCTCCACGAGACTCCGAGTTTCTAGAGGGAGTGACAGGGTGAGAGGGCAGCTGGGAGGAGGTGGGTGAAGTGGAAAAAGAGGAGGAATCAGAGGAGAGGAAATTAGAAGGAAATGACGTGGATGAGCTG
Source organism: Rhamphochromis longiceps (assembly GCF_057381845.1). Lineage (NCBI taxonomy): Eukaryota > Metazoa > Chordata > Actinopteri > Cichliformes > Cichlidae > Rhamphochromis > Rhamphochromis longiceps. The sequence continues at coordinate 41,829,491 of NC_140578.1, forward strand.
TAATTCATTTATTTTGTAGAAAATGTGCCGACTTACTGTGTGACAGACAGACAGAGTCTTGTGTGTGGATGCAGCCGGAGCGTGGGTGTGTTTAGTGAGAAGGTCCAGCCATTCCTGCAGATCGTGCTGACTGTTACATGCTACCTGGATGCGCTCACCCTGGCTGCCTGCACAATGACCCACACAAAGTGGAAGATGTTAATATTGCAGACAAGCACACACATCATACAAATACAAAAGAAACCTGACCTTCCTCTCCCCAGTCAGTCATTCTTATATTTTCCAAATTATGCTGAATGTGCTACTTGTGTTTTGTACGACAGCCCTTACTTTTTATCCATAAGCAAAACTGACTATTTTTTACTATATACAGATCAGTTCAAATCAAGGCTTTGTGCAGGCCAGTCTGTAACATTCATTTTGGGTTTCTGGCGGGAGGCGTGTTGGATGACAAAGCGAAGAACCAGACTCAGTTTTGCTTTCTTGAGGGTTTCTTTCAGAATCTTCACAAATCCGTCGTTCTTCATGATTCCTTCCATATTGACGAGATTCTCAGCAGCAGATGCACTGAAGCATTCTCACAGCATAATACTCCCACCACTGTTTGGCCTTTGGGTTGTACACCTCTTCCTGCTTTCTCCAAACATAAGCAACGTCTCTGCCCTAGAGCCCTAGTTTTGTCTCATCTGACCAAAGGACGCAGTTCCAGTGTGAACGACTGTGTGACGACTTCTCCAGGTCGTCTTTAGCATATTTCAGTCTAGCTTGAAGCTGTCTTTTCTGTAGAAGTGTTTTTGTTTTCTTGGACTGCAAACTTGCAACCAACTCCTGTGCAGGATTCTAACAATTACAATACCAGACTTGGCTGACTCATTCATGGGTGTCCTGATAGTTGTTCTGGATAGATCTCTCAGTAGTTTTATTTCCATAGTCTTTGGAATAATATTGTTTCACAAAAAAGCAGAAGTGTAGGTAAAACATAATAAAAAAAATTCTGAATTTTCTAAAATATTTTGTGAAGATAGTTTGTATACATGTTAAATTTTTAAATATGTCCTCAAAAAAGCAAATTATACTTGAGGGTTAAACTGCAACAGTAATCACTTTATGCTTTTCAGCATGTCCTGCAAGGAGTGTATCTTCTGGGTTCTTATTATTAATGAATTTATGCAAAAACAATCCCTGAATCTCAGAGTTTTGGCGAAAATGCCCGGACTCCCAGTGTTCCTGCCTAATGTAAATATGAGATCATCAGGAGCAAACTGTCTGTGAAACCCCATATTTGAAACAGGCCATGAGTGTAAAGATGCTGAAATCAAGTGAGATTCTATAAAAGAGCTAAGCTGAAATGTCTTGTAGTAAATGAAGAAAGGGGCTGACCAGATATTTCAAAAGCATTCTTCAAGTTTTCTCCATCCTCTATCCTGGAAATAAGCATTCCTGATAATGGTATCCGCCCCTGCAGACACAACCAGAAACAGTGTTCATCAGTGCACCAGATAAGCTAGTAATGTTTGACACCTCAAAGAAATACATGCATGTTAGTGACAGGAACATTACTGTGGAAATTACAGCGATCAAATCAAGTGTGCCATACCTGATAGATGAATCCACTCATTCTCAGGCTGGCAGAGACCATGAGCAGAGTGTGATGGAAGAGAAGGAGGTAGCATTCATTTGACTCCTGAAAAATAGGATGTTTTATTGGATTATTGCAGGGGTTTACCTTGCACTATAAAAGTGCCAAGTGCTGTATAAATAAAATTGAATTGAACTGTGAACTGAATGGTGTTCATTGTGGGAGTGAATATAAATTTCTGGTACATTCACACGGCACAGTTTGTGTAAACGCTAAGTTTAACAAGTATGCTCAGGTTTTTCTGGCTAATCAGTAGCTGGCCTGTGAGTATGCCTTTCATTTCAGAAAGACAACAACAGGTTCTGTGTGTTGTTAAGCTCTTGCAGGTCGTGATAAGTACCGGACAGTTCTGTGAGTGAACTGCGGCCTGGGACATGTGAAGGACAGGGCCAAGAGTTCGGATATCATCTCCCTCCCAGTTTCTGATCGGCTCTGTTAAAATCTGCAACACCAGTTCCTTCTTCTTCCTGATTTCCTTACACTGAGCCTGAGGACACAGAAACACAGAACAGGCATTCAAAAGCTCCGTGACATCATTTCTGATTGATACAGTGAAACAGAGGTTAAATGTACAAAAAACAGGTCATAAAATTACACTCAAACTCAAAAAATGTAACATAAGACACCATTAGTCGCCTCTTATGGGTTACTTTCTGCAGGTTGAGTAGTTTGATACACTTTGTACCCCTCATTTCTGGGCTACATTAGCATGCACATTACGTTTGACTAGCTTAATGTTTAAGGACTGATAAGCATGTGTCTTACAGAGAGGTTTTTAAAGGCTGTCATAGAAGCCTGTAGATCAGCTCTGTCAGGGTGTTGGTCCTAAAAGACAGACAAGATTCAAGATTTAAGCACATGAAAACAAATAACCTTTTTCCCTCTTGTCAACATTCTCTGCCCCAGTTATCATCATTCGATAAAATGATTCAATTAAAGTTTGCAGGACTTGAGTATACTAGCAGAGATGCAGAAAGACAGGGAGCAATTCAAGCTTACTTCCATATGTCTGTCCAGTTCTTTCAGCAGGGTTGGGTATCTATCCAGTCTGATGAAGGGTTTACTTAGGCTAGTGGTCAGTGCCAAGATCCCAGGGGGGGGTGCTCCTTTTGACTCCATGTACTCTTTCAGCTCCTCACTGTGATACACACACACAGACAAAATATACAAAATACAGCACATGAGCTTACTCTTTCGGGATAGAAAGTTTTTTTCTGTGGATTAAAATGATCAGACAGTACCTGTGTTGTGTCAGTACATTGACAGCAGAAGGGTGATTAGAGCAGTAGGTCAAATAGATTTTCTTCATCTGGGGGATCAGGCCCAGGAAGAACCCTCCAATCCTCTGCTGGCTCTCAGGAAGTCTACACACACAAATGACATGACAATACCAGTCTGGATAAAAGCAGAATCCTAGTATACTTGCTGCACATAAAGATAAAAGTTTCACTCTGTGGTAATTATGGGTGTTAGCCAGCCTTCAGCCTTAACATAAAACAGAAGTGAAAACTGATGGGAAAACAACATTTCAAGACCAAACTTTAAAACTATAATGTCTTCTGTTAAAGAGATCATTTAGTGACACACAACCAATCGTCATCTATACGAATGAAACACAGGCTCAGCTGCTGTTGTTCATCAGGTTTAAGATTTTTATTACCCCCCAAAAAATCATTATCATCATTGTGTACTTGTCCAAACTGGAAAAACCGGTTGTATGACTTCATATGACCAATAGATGTCGCTGTTGTTACAATAATCGCCAACATGAAGGTCCATTCAGGACAGCTGCTGGTCTGAGTAATCTTAGTGCAACAGGATGTGAACATGGGAAGTTCATCTGAGTATTGTGCATGTTTTAGAAAGGCTATAGAGAAGTTATATGATAGTCAAAGTTCAGAAAAACATATGCTACACACACATTTAATTCCAGCACAAAAGTGAAATTAATAACCTGTAAATACAGCAGTCAAACTTTATTCAGTAAAACAAGCAAGGTTCAGAGAAGAAAGAAATGTCTGTCACTAACAAACTGACCAGTCAGTCCAAACTCCGTCCATGCATCCATCCAGTCTATCACAGGTCATCAGTCAAAACTCAAAAATATTACATGCACAGTAAAGACTAAGAAAATAAATATATACTGACTTGGTGTGCTCTTCCAAAGACTGAACCAGCATTTGCTGAAAGGTTGAAATGTCTTCCAGGTTTGCCTGAATGTGACCGATGTCAACACTGCTGAGTCTGCAGAAGAGAGGAGAGAGCAGAGCATTAACTCTGATGGTGTGTCAGAAAATATCTAACACACAAGTGTGACACACCACACTGTATATATACAGACAGATATACAGATAACCTGTCAGATCGATCCAACTATTTCATGAATTATATTCAGCCAAGTACTGTTAAAACCTGACTTGTAATTTCAAACATTTATACCCTATAAGGATAATACAGAAAAAGTATATTAAGGAAAATGTATTCAAGGTAAAGGCACTGTAATTTAAAGTACATGTCTGATGTGGATCTACCTGAAATATATAATAACAGTATGCCTGGCTCCAGAATGTACAGGGACAGCAAATAATATATTCTGTCATATGTGTGTGTAAATATTAGATATATGTGTATACATATTCAATTTAGATTTACGACAGTGTAATAGATATGCCTGTGTGCGTTTCCTCCCCCTCTAAAATCTGACTCTGTTGAATAAAACAACGAAAGGTGTAAAAATAACTCTACCTGTCTGTGGGATGAAGTGGGCGAAGGTATGAACCCAAGAGACTCTGTAACTCCCTTGAATATTCAGTCTCTGCTTCCAGGATGTTCTGTAGGACCTGAAAAAGCCATCACACACACACACACACACACACACACACACACACACACACACACACACACACACACACACACACACACACACACACACAACATTTTCCATTACTTATGTTAAGTGATACTATTAAAATATAAAAGAAAAGAGTGAAAGAGTGAAAAAGTGCCAGGCCATTGAGTTTCCTATCACTGTAAACGTCTATCTTCAGGTTTTGGATAATTGTACAGCGTTATATGAGTTTATAAGGAAACAGCTTTTAGGTGGGAAGCGCATTTGTCACAAACTAACAGGGAAAGTCACTGGAGCCTTCAGGAATTGTAGTGTTGTCCTGGCTCGATTAGCTTTCCAAGGGTCTGACTCCGCAGGCTAACTGGCTAATCTCGCCATGACATCAGAAACCTCACAGTAATGAGGTTAATGAATTGCACGGTGACAGATAAGACAGCGCTGTGTCTCCCCTCAGGCCAGGAGCCAGTATATGTTTACCAGCATTTTAAGCAACTGTAAATTATATTTTTGTATATATTATTTTATATATTATATTTTTTTTATTTAAAAATGATCTATAAGAGGAGATGGAGACGATGCCAGTGTGCAACCAATCATGAAAAAGCACACAAACAGATGAAAAGCATGCATCTTCTACTTTAAAAGCTTCTGTTCTAAGGCTTTGGGGGATTCTTTTATGAGAAAAAACACAATAACTTTTATCTATGTCTTCGTGTTTTTGAATTTCTTTTTTAGGAACAGCTTTGACTTCAGGCACGTCTGTGTGTGCGTGTGTGTGTGAGACACACTCAGGTAAACCACCCAATGATGGATAGTCTTGTGAGGTTTTGCAGCTTGTTGCATTATTGAAACACTCACAAACAGTCACGCAAGCATCAGCAGTAGCCAACCCTGAGGCAAGGTTGCCCCATAAACCAGTGGAATGGAAGAAATAACCTACATTACATCTGCGCCACACTCACACACACACATATGCACGTACACACAAGGATGACACACGTAGGGGTGCTATGCAAGCTCCACAATTACATGCTACACAATCATTAAATAGATGTGTGGAAAAGAACAGATTGCAACAGTCCACAAAAGCCCACACACTTAAGAAATCCATCCATTGGCACAATGTAGGTGAGCAAACACTCACACACAAATAGAATTTCTTAAGATTGTGATACTTACCACATTGTAATAGGTCTTGTTGATGATAGTGGTATCAAAGCCTTTAGGCGGACTTTTGAGCGTCCCAGACTTTGGCTTGTCTAACGTTTTGTCTAAAAATATCAACAAAAGAAAAAAAAATGGAGAAAGAGGGTCACTGGCTTTAAAATAGAGATAAAAACAAAATACAAGCTACATACAAATGTTGTCAAATAAAAATAAAAGTGATGTGCTCATATAACAACACAACACATTCTTAAGTCACTGTGTGTTTTACTTTACCAACTTAACTCCCTACAGTTTTCTTTCTAAGAATTTAAGACAAACTTGATCAAAAGGCAAAGGTCAACAACCAAAAAGTAACAGTTCTGATCGCTCACACAGCAACTAAAGCAATAAATCTTCCTTTCACTGTGGCGCACTGATACCGAACGTCTCATCTAGTAAAAAAAGATCAACAGTCGCTGCACAAGAGCACCCAGAAAATCTCCCTCAGAAAATGTCACATAGAAACAATTTTTTTGGGATGAAAGCTCCAACATTCTCCAACTGCAGGACAATGTTGTGGCTGATCCAGTATGTAGGTCAACCAGTGATTGAATGCTATAACTCATTGACTCGACAATGTCATGTCATTTCATTGTCCAGGCCACTGTTATTACAGCCCTGGGTGGCCCATAACAGAAACCTTCTCGTATTCTTCTCTTCACTATTTGTAGACACTGCAAAGTAAGGCAAGACGAGCGACAACAGCACAAAAGTATGTTCCAGATAATGGTCGCCTTAATGCACTTTTTAAACTCACCCGACAGACTACAGAAACTAAAGAGCAACCTAAGGAAGCTATGAAAGACACTTTCCTAGATCTTGGTTCATTGCTCTCAAAAAGAATGCTTTATGTCATCGCTGTTGACTCTACAAACAGGCACAGCAATCACAAGTATAAGCCTGCTATCTCACACATCAAACAACTCCCACTGGACATTTGGATTTACTGCCATTCCTCAGAGTGCTGTTATCACGGTTGAAGTTTTCTGCTGTGATGTTAAAGTCAGGAAGTTTCTTTTTATACAGCAGTTCTGGAACTTCCTTTCTTTGTGTTATTGCAAAGCTTTCTTCCTTCTGTCCTGCCTTTCCTCCCCCAAAAGCAACAAAACTAACCAACAAATTTAACCTAAGATGTCAAAAGAAGAAACACCATGTTAGTATTAAAATAAAGGCAGAAAAAGCTCATATATGTTGATTATTGTTGAATTCCAGGGTGAAGAAACCTAACTATGCAACTATGTTAAAGAACGGCGAGGAATGAGGGGAATTTCTGAACAAAACAAACAAACCCAAAAAGAAACATGACATATGAAATAAATCTCAATTACAGTACGTGCCAAGGATATCTTGTCCAGTCCTTGAGAAATCATTCAACTAAAAGAGGTCAGGAAGTTATAATCAGTAAGAACAGACATGCAGGAAGTCTGTTTGTGTGTATCTGGTTGTGTGTCTTTGCTGCTGCTTTGGGGGAAACAACCCTCACTTTAAATTGATATTAGCAGTGTTTTTTTTTTCAATTCCAATGTTTATTTTACTGCATTTTAAAACTTGAAACTGTCATATAATATTAATGGCTCATATCGTGCATGATGGAAGCAAAATGTTCAAAATATTTTATAAGCAAGCTGCTCTAAATCTGCTGACAGGCTTGAAGATGGGAATATGTAAAGTCAAACATCTTAACATGAGGCCCATGTGCAGAAAGGTATCAAACTGTCCTCTGTGACCAAAGCAATAAGGAGTTATTTCTCCTCAGTGGTGCACAACATCTGAAGCAGTAATAGTTTAACCCACCATTTCCTTTCAGCTCCCGTACATAGTTACTGGGGAACCACCCAGTCTTGTCCTTCAGCGTGCCTTCCCACCAGCCCCCCTCCTCCTGCCTGGTCACAATAATGAGGTCACCCTTGGAGAAAGACAGTTCGTCCTCATTGGTCTGCTGGAAGGGGAAGCGTGCCCTGACCAACAGCTGGCCACACCCACTGCCCTCTGACATGTCCTGTGAACGAGAGGAGCGGAAAACAACGTGAAAACAGAAAGCTGTTATTTATTAGTCGTGTTCAGGCAGGCACCACCTTCAGGGGACTTTAGAGGATTAAACTTTTTCACAACACAATAATATTTCTAACCCTGTTGCTGTTTGTTTGCTGTTATTACCGTTCTTATCTTTGACGTGGTTACTCACCAGGCTGCGGTACTGAGGCTGCAGCAGTTTCAAGGAGCGACTCTGAGTGTTCAGAGAGTCAAAGGACTTGATCCTTGAGGTTGAGGAGTGTGCCACACATACGGTGTCCCCAGAAACACTCAAATCTGCAAATGCATGATGCAACTGAATACATCTTAAATTCATGTGGTGGCCAAACAGGAAGATGCTCCAAAAAAGTCCAAATGTTTGCAGAGATGGAATAAATACTGCTCTCACACACACACACAGTGATCTTACCTTCAGTAGCTTTGTTGAGGGCAACCAAGGAGTTTAGCACCTTAGAGAAGTTCAGTCCCTGCAGCAGGTCATTGACCTCGAAAGGCTTCAAGGAGAGAAAACCAAATAAAGAATATGAAGGGAATTTTAGAACAGCAATAAACCATAGAGAGGTTTGACGTAAAGTGGGGAAAATACACATTCATAATAAATTCATAGAGCATGACATCAAGAATCACACAAACTGCCTTCCTGAAATAGCTGTGCATGTATCTCACATAGAAATGTGGAAGCAAATAAAAGGGGTTTGAAAAACAAAGGGCAACAAAAAACAAGACTACAAGAAAATATCTTCTTCCTATTTGGTTCACTTCAATAATTGTAAATGTACATAATGAAGAAGTATGTCTGCCTAAAAAATTAAGAAACACAAGTAGTTAGTGGGGGGCTTACATCCCTACTCCAACTACAGTCTGGACCAGGATTACTTAAAGTCTGAGCCCCCCCCCCCCCCCCCCCCTCATTAATCTCCACATTACACACACAGACACACAAAACCATAATCAACATACTTGTGAGGCTCCTAATCTTGTGTACACCACACACACTGAATGACTTCTAAATTCCCAAGCCGTGAAGGTGGGGCGATACTGAGGCATAAAAGTCAGCTTTGGAAAATAGAGCTATTTAAAAAGAAAGAACATCTGTAATCTTCATTCTCTGTTTCTGCGCAGACTGAGTCGCTTTGATCTAATAAATAAAACCACACTGTCCTTTTATGTTGCCTTTTTCGGAAAGTGCTCTGGTTTGATTTATGCATACAAGCTTGACTGGTAGTCAAGAGCAGCGTGGACCCAAAAGTTAATTCACACGTTCACCTCTCCTACTGGCACTGGCCCAAGACACAAAATGAGACTTAGCAACAGTGCTACAGCTGCATGTGAACACATTTTAGCAGTTTAATGCAGGCCCCTGATCAATCTGACACCTGACACAAAAAAAGCACTTTAACTAATGAAGGAAAATGCATTTGACACAGACATCCTACGTGTTACATTTGGCAGTTACTGACAAATGTTCTTACTTCTGTCCAACCAGAGTCCTAAGATTTAGGCTAGGATTACTTTAGCTCCACTGAAGCATATTAGGCTGAAAGAAAAAATGTACTACAATTACAAATTCAGACAATCCTTAAAAAAAAAAAATCAAGCATGCAATATGCTTGTCTTACACTTTTCCCTGTAGATTTTCTCGCCTGCATCTGTAGACGAGCACCTACCGTCAACAAAACAACAAACACCTGTCATAGGTCAAACAGCTTACCTGATTATAGGCAGCACTTGATCTACTGTTGCAGCGAAGGCACTCAAAATGCACAGGATCACTGTCCCACCCTGGTCAAGTTTAATTAACAGCAGACGCCAATCTATGATCACGACTGTTTTTTGGGGGGTTTTTTATTAACTGTGCAGCTCTTCTTAATCACGTTCAGCGTTCGTCCACGCTCAAGCCGGCACTTATTGCCCGCTCTCTAATCCTCTTGTGCTGGACACACACAGTCTGGCTCGCCCTCTTCTTGTCCCGAGGACTGTCTGAGAGAATTACAATGCTGATGTCAGTCAGACTGCTAGTAATGGAGACCTTGGCTTCCAGCAACATGGCTGGCATGCCTCTAATCAAGCTGATTGGAAAACCCACTGGCTCGGGCTGCCTGGCGTGCAGCATTACATCAGCCCACTCTTTTACTCTCCTTCATTTCATCTTTTCATGCTCCTTCCATTCCTCTTCTAAAAGCCCACAGTTGTTTTCCAAGTCCTGAGCGAAACCACGCTACACGTCTAGAACCTTGACTCTTGTGTTGCGTAATCTATTCTTCTCAATTATGACCCCATGGCTTTTTCCACGGCTAAGATCAATAGTGTGTACATGGGTGTGTGTGTGTCACATCATACACTATTTACTAGCTTTCTCTTCACACTCACTGTGAGCCAGGATATAACCTGGCTCCTGGGCCTGCCGTTGTGCAAACACAGACAGAAGCACACATCCTAATATGCGATTCTGAACACTGAGAGCAGTATGGATATTTTTAGCACAGCATTTTATAACAAATTCAATATCCAGCTTCATACTTAACCCTTTCTTTGCCAAACAACTGCTTATTCATTCCCAAATATTAACGGCAGTAGTTGAAACAGCATTCAGATCAGCAGAAAAGTCTGCTCCACCTCCAACAACACACTCCCTTTGACTTAAAGCACGCCCCAAATGAGAACTATGGTAATGATCAAGTCACACATTAACTACCTGTGTTTTTCTCTTATTCCAAATGGGATCACCCACAACTCAATGGTATCGACCAGCAACGCACCAATATAACCGACAGACATTGATGTCATTCTCTGTCATTATAAAGGATATTAACCTGTGGTGATGGCCTGTGTTTAGCTGTTGTGTCCCACGTGGAAGCAAAGAATAAACAAGTGATAAGAAAAATGACAAATAAATAAAAAAACATAAAAATGGATCACTCCTAGCATCAGCTCTTTTTATTTTAGACCCTAGTATGGGCCCAGAATTTCACATTTGGTGCATCTTTAGTCTGGACTATAGTCATGCTGAAAACAAACATACCCAATTATTGATCTGTTGTGCAGTCTGAATACTGCTGCCAAGTCAGAAATGAAAACAGAGCATCCACGCTTATCTCTGCTTCTTGTTTCCATAACTACAAATGGTCTACAGGCAGCAACAGCCATACAAGCCTGTGGGCTCGAAACATCTTTGAGACAGACTGAAAATCAACTCATTTTGGCCTACTTTTACTGGCTCTGCTCCTCACAGTCAACACCACAGCTGGTGCTTTTCAGCATGGGTAGAGGAGTGTATCATATGAGGATACGCCCACCTTGTCTAAATAAAAGCAAAACTGTGCAACTTTTATATAAAGCACCACGCATGTAGGCGTTTGCTAAAGACTTTATCAATGACTAACTAGTAAAAACTATAACTTTCGAGTTTATTTTTATGAAAAATCATTCCCAAGTTTGCCTGGACCACATGAACATCACATAAACCGCACACCTGATGATATAAAGCCTCATATTTACAGATTATTATACAGTAATAAAGCTTAAAAGTGTCTGAATACCCCAAAATGGCTCATATAGGTATGTACAAAGCTTTAGTAAGCATTAATAAAGCTGAAAAGGGCTTCCATTAGGATCTATTTCTTATGAGGTCACCTTCTTCCAGTGTTTTTCAGTGTTTATAAATATGTAATTAACGAATTGAATTAAAACAAGTGGACACAATTGTGTCGTTGTGTTTTAATGCTTCCTCGAGGAGAAATAGCCACAGGTATTCACTCATTAACGACACACTTTCAGCTCGTGAGTACTGTCTCGTGCCATTAGCAGCTACTATCTTGGTCGTTGTGTCCTTGGGCAAGACACTTCACCCGTTGCCTACTGGTGGTGGTCAGAGGGCCCGGTGGCGCCAGTGTCCGGCAGCCTCGCCTCTGTCAGTGCGCCCCAGGGTGGCTGTGGCTACAATGTAGCTTGCCATCACCAGTGTGTGAATGTATGTGTGAATGGGTGGGTGACTGGATGTGTAAAGCGCTTTGGGGTCCTTAGGGACTAGTAAAGCGCTATATAAATACAGGCCATTTACCATTTACTATAACAAATGCATTTTTTAAGTAAAAAAAAAAAAAGAGGGTCCATTCAAACAATGAAACTCTCTGTGAAACCACAGGACACGCTGCACCCGAGGCTTCCCGCAGTTAATGGGCACATTACGGGTGCATTAACTCACCTCCACACCGAAAGCCCCGCAGCCTTTAACAAACTCGGTTATGTTCCTCTGACACTCGCTGTCGCCCCTCGGCTCCTGGAAAAACTGTGCACGAAGAAAAAAACACAACAACACCAAATTAGCCCAAATTGTCAACTCATAATAGACACAGAAGAGTTCCTGAAGGTGTCTAAGGTTTCGTCCGCTTGAAAACAATCTTATTCCAGCCGTTTGCTGCCTATGCACTTGCTGCTTTCCAGGATCAAGCCAGCTCGGGTAATCAGTCAAACTTCCGGGTTTAACTTTCAGAGTAAAAGCATTATTTTTCATACCTTTAACTGCCTGCTTTCGTTAAACAATAATAAGAAAGTAGCCAACAAATACACAGAGCTTGTACTATAATGTAATTTTTCAGCTAGTTCATCGGGTTTTAATGTTATCATCATACACTACTTATCACAAAATGTGCTTAACAGAAATAAAAAAAACAACATTCTAACTTAAAATAAGCGCATAGTCTTCACCGAAGACAACTAGCTATGAGCTATCCTCCTAAATAAGAAAAATAATAATAATAATTCTAATGAGCAACAAGCCGTAGATAATGACATGGTTCGTGCCTTTATTTTGATAGGACGACTCCCTCCCTGTGCGCAGGTTACTTTGAAACAGGTTTAAGATCTCCCAGGGAGGTTGGATAAGTAGGATATGACGTTGACTGGTTCATGGTCCACTGTGTGTGTGTGTGTGTGTGTGTGTGTGTGTGTGTGTGTGTGTGTGTGTGTGTGTGTGTGTGTGTGTGTGTGTGATGAGCTGATAAGCCTGTACATTAAATCAGTAAGCTTCCTAAACTCTAGAACTGGCTCTGACTTCCTATGAAGCAAAACACATGTAGTGTCATAGTTGAATAATGATGATATAAGTAGCGTGCATTAAGCATAATTGGCAGTTAGAAGTATTTCTGCTGGTATTAGGTGCGTTTCAGTAAAATATTATATTATTAATGCAGAAGTCGGGTCACATTTACATATAACTTCACAAGCTGCCTCCTGCTTTTATATTCCCATAGACATGAATATTTTTTTAATTGTGAAATGAAAATAACACTTGAGGGGAAAAAAGAAGCCTGTACTGCAGTGGTGAGTATCAAATTGTCGTATTTTCAAGTAGCAAGAACTGATTTTAGATTTTCCTCACAATCAACTAAAAAAAAAATGTAAGAGAAAAAAATCTTATATTCTGCAAAGTGATTGGGGTGGGGGGTTTTTTTGTTTTTGTTTTTTAAGATTGTTATTTTTAAACCCTACACATCCAGGGATATTTAATTCCGCAGGATGAAGCTTAATTGGTCTCATGTAATATTTATCATGAAGCTCTTATCATGAACACTTTTAACACAGTTTTCCTTTCTTTTGCTTCCCCATATTATATCGATTTCACTGGGTTATTATTAGTCAGTTGTACCTCTTTCTCCCCTTGCATTTACTTACTTTGTCCACCGTCCCGGGTCTGAGTCGCTCCAGCAGCCTGCACAGCACCGCTCCATCCTGCAGGGACGCCTGGAGGAAAGCCTCTGGATCCGAGATGCTTTTCTTGGGAGACTCCAGGACTCCGAGCGTTATGAGCCACGTTACCGTCTGTTCGGCTGAATTCATGCTTGACTTTCAGATGTCATAAAAAACAACAAAAGCAGCGGCGGGGGGTAGCAGCAGCACTCTCCCCTGTTAGTGTCTGCGCTAACCTACTTGTGGTTTGTCCAAAATCAGACGGCGGCGTCAGCCCCGCCTTGTTTTGAACACTACAATCAGCGCGCACTGGCTGGATCCTCTGCGCTGTTTTTTCCTGCTATAGAAAAAATAAGGTGGAAGTGAGAAATACCGCTTTTCCTTCCTCTAACAGCCCCTCATTGTCTGCGCTCTGGCTCTCCCTCAGCGGATGTTGGCATCACCTTTGCTCAAACACAACTGTAGCAGCGGCATTATTGTCAAACCAGCTGCTCCAAGAAGCAACTTCCTTTAATGGTTTACAAATTAAAAGTCTAACGCAACAACAACAAAATGAATCTGATACAAAGTAACTACAGGGCCAGTATTGCTTATACCGATACTGATCCCGATACTTTTAATCTATAAAAGCAGCTTATTTAGGGGAGCTCAGTGTTTCATAACTTTTCGAGGAATCGATTTTTGGGGGAAAGCTGGACTCTTTGCACTTAGGGTCAGTATCTGTTGTTTAAAAATTCTATAGGTAATAAAAAAATACAATTGACAGTCAACACAAAGGAATTCAAACATTTTTTTTAGAATTCATGTTTGATTTATACTTTTTTATTTACAAAATTTAATTTACTGTCGATATTTGGCAACAAGACACAGGCTGAGCTGGCTGACATAATAGTGTGCATGTGGTATTGCTAAAGCAGCATTTCTGTATAGTACCACTGAAAATTCAGTTTAGAGGACACAGTAAAGTGTCAAGTCTGTTGTTTAATTAGAGAAAGCACTAAGACAGAATGAGGCCATGGTCTTTTCTATGGTGGAGTGACTTTTCGTTTGGTTCTTGGCAAAGGCGGCCGCACGTTTCTCCTCTCCTCCTTTCCCTTATCTTCCCTGCTTAGCTTCTTGTGTCCTTGTCTTGTCTTGTGTTTTTTGTATTACTTTTCCCTGGAACACTCTCTCACAGTCTGTTCTCTAAAACCTAAAGAGAATTATGGATTTGATCAACTGGTCTCTGAATGCTATTGACACCCTTTTCTCAACGAGAACTCTGGGCTCGGGAGAGCCCGAGTGCCCTGGAGGTACTTACCCTGGACGTACACGATGGACGGGTGGCAGAAATGGAGGATCGTGTGCCTGGCGGGACTGTTGATCAAGGACGCTGAAGATATCTACCTATTTGGAACCATGATAACAGGGTTCTTGCTGATTGGAGCTGGCTTGGCCCTGGCTTATCGAAGAATTAAGAAAGCGGAACCGTCTGGAGAGACGGCGCAATGGCAGGACAGCCCGTTCTCACTCCCGAGGCATAACATGTCGACGTTTTGTCACGTCCCGCTGCGTTCCTGAGGAACGCGAAAGGAGACCTTCGGCGTTCTTATGGTACGCGGCGGGTTATGGCTGGAATCCAGTGCAATGACGCTCCCGCGGTAATAGACGTTCCAGCCCTGTTTTCCAGCCCTAAACCTAACCTTATTCCTGATCTTAACCAGGACTATAATAATGTTAAATAGCGTGTTTCTAAGCGATTTGAAGAAAAAGAGCGAACATGTGTAGATGGAGTCCAGAGGGTTCTCATATTTCCTCTTTTTTTCCGAGGTCGTCATTTAGGAACGTGGTGGGTAGCCGAAAACGTAATATGTTGACGATTTGTCACCTAGCGTAAAATGTTACGCTTTGGGAGTGAGAACGTGTTGGGCAGGATGGCTGCTGTGTTTGTCTAGGATTACTCCTCACCCCCTACCAACCCTGTTGCTGGTCACGTGCTCCATAATGTTATACTGTGGACATTTATGTGCTTTCTGTGCAGAGGAGTTTTTTTGTTTCCTGTTCTCATGGTGTCCTCCCATAGGAGCCCAGCATGAGTAGAGGTCTCTTTTTTCCTCTTGTACTTTCCCATTGTAGTGTATATTTCAGTGGTTTTCTGTAATGCAACCGTTCACTGACTTGTATCCCCATGTGATGTCTGTGTCGTGTGTGTAAGGTCAGGGGGCGGGTTCATTCCACTGCAGGGCAACCTGCATGTGGCGAATAAAATTTGAACTTGAACTTGAACTTGAACTTGCCCACTCAGGGCACGAGACCCTGCCCCAAGTGGATGAGTTTAAGTATCTCGGGGTCTTTTTCACGATTGGTGCAGCAGCCGCAGTGACGCGGACGCTATACCAGTCTGTTGTGGTGAAGAGCGAGCTGAGTGTAAAAGCGAAGCTCTCAATTTACCAGTCGATCTACGCCCCTACCCTCACCTATGGTTGCGAGCTGTGGGTAGTGACCGAAAAAACAAGATCGCGAATACAAGCGGCAGAAATGGGCTTCCTCTGAAGGGTGGCTGGCCTCTCCCTTAGAGATAGGGTGAGAAGTTCGGCCATTCGGGAGGGGCTCAGAGTAGAGCCACTGCTCCTCCACATCAAAAGGAGCCAGTTGAGGTGGTTTGGGCATCTGGCAAGGATGCCCCCTGGGCGCCTCCTGGGCGAGGTTTTCCAGGCATGTCCGACTGGGAGGAGGCAGACCCAGGACACGCTAGAGAGATTATATCTCTCAGCTGGCCTGGGAACGCCGTGGTGTTCCCCCGGACAAGCTGGAGGAGGTGGCTGGGGAGAGGGAGGCCTGGGCTTCTCTGCTTAGGGTGCTGCCCCCGCGACCGGGCCCCGGATAAGTGGAAGAAAATGGATGGATGGACTAAGACAGAATACATAAAGGATGGGTGTAAATTTACTTTATATTTTCTTTATATTTACACCCAAAAAGATGTCATAAATGCTGTCATTTTGTTTTAGTAAACAAATCAGAAAGTGGAAATAAATCTATTTTAATCACTGATGTTAAGGGCCAAGCTGTCTTAATTTACCTGCTAGACAGAAAATTTTTAATTATTTTTTTTTCTTGGTGTACCCTTTATTTTGAAGGTAAACTCTCCTGACTTCCGTTTTAACCTTTACCCTCCTCCAGTGTTTTGACAGCTGCACGTCACAGGACCGTCCCATTGATGACTAACAGGCTAATTAAAGCACACAGAGCAGATTCCCCGCGTTGTTGACAGATACGTGCAGATGTGGTGATTTATCCACGCGGTAACGTACTCATAAAATATTGTGTCTTCATTGTATGGCCTTAAATGACTAGCTGGCTTTTACAGCGACAATTTTGTAAGAGGCTTGACTGTCATCAGTTAGCAGTTAAGGAAATGCACTTAATGCTCATCAGTCAGTAATGAACCATAACTCGACTGGGAAAACCCTTTCCCATTAACTGCGCTAAACTGGACTCTGTCGCCTCCTGCCGGACAGCATGGTTCATGGGTTATTTCTGATTCCTAACTGCTGTTTGTTTATAAATAAACAATAGAATCTAAATTCCTGCAATAACAGCAGCTACACGGTGGCTTTAAAACACAATGGCATAGGAAAATGTAATTATATTGTCACATAGCTATCTGACTCTTTGGAGGAATTATGCATGAATTAATGAGTATCTTGTAAAACTCAAACAGAAAGCTGTCAAACGTTTGACAGCTAATTGTGCTAAACTGTTTGCATTTGTATTTAAAGTTTAAAAGTTTTACAATAGCTTCATTTTCAACCTCAGTGCCTCCTCATTACAAATGACCCCGGGTTGCAAACCAGGAAGGACCGCTGTGTCCAAACCCTATTCTACTTTAAGCCCAGAGAGGCTATTAGATAAGATAGATAAAAATAATATACAGAAGAAAATTGATTCATAGCATAATTAAGTAACAAGTGTTCACTTTAGATTAATTATGAACACAATACAAATTACTACAGGAAAAATCCATTTGGAAATGTTGCATATGCATAGCAACTCCATGAAATTTTCAGGAGACTCACCTACAAACAGCACTAATAAACAAACGCCTAAACTTTTGGTAAATATAATCCCAAACATAACGTTAGACAAAGTGAAAGCTGCTTTCAACCTGGGTCACACATACACATTACAAACGCCAAACGTACACGGCTCATAGCAATTAAAGGAACATTTGCACAAGGCACGCAGTAGTTTGTATGGCCCCCACATGCTTGTATGCATCCCTGCTAACATCAGAGCCTGCTCTTAATGAGATGACTGATGGTTTCCTGGACGATTGGATGGAAACATAATGTCCCAGAGGTGTTCTGTTGGATTTAGTTATGTCGCTATATGGATATGCCCCCCACAGACCATCACTGACTTACCACCAAACTGGTCATGCTGAATGATGTTACAGACAGCGTAACATTCTCCACAGCTTCTTCAGATCCTTTCACGTCTGTCAGATGTGCTTAGGGTGAATCACAGGGCACCAGTGGTGGTCCTTCCAGTTCTGGTATTCGATGGTA
Organism: Rhamphochromis longiceps; assembly: GCF_057381845.1. Lineage (NCBI taxonomy): Eukaryota > Metazoa > Chordata > Actinopteri > Cichliformes > Cichlidae > Rhamphochromis > Rhamphochromis longiceps. Next base: position 41,847,453 of record NC_140578.1, read on the forward strand.
AGTCCCAGTCGGGCTCCACGGTGCTGGGCTGGGAGCACAAAGCCTACTAGAGAACACCAGGCCCTCAGGCCACACTCATGAAGTCTGATTGTTTGGTCAGAGACATTCATGCCAACGTCCTGCTGGAGGTCATTTTGTAGCTCTGGCAGTGCTCGTCCTGTTCCTCCTTGCACAAAGGAGCAGATACCGGTCCTGCTGATGGGTTCATGACCTTCTACGGCCCTGGTTAGCTCTCCCACAGTAACTGTCTCCTGGAAACTCCTCTATTTTCTTGGAGACATAGCAAACCTTGTGGCAATGGGACATATTGATGTGCCATCCTAGAGGAGTTGGACTACCTGTGCAACCTCTGTTGGGACCAGGTAAATGGTAAATGACTGGTTCTTATAGTGCTTTTCTCTTTTAACTGAGCACTCAAAAGGCTTTATATAACATGCTTCATTCACCCATTCATACAAGCACTTTTTTCTTTGCTTAAGTGTTCAGAGAGGAACTTGAGGTTAGTATCTTGACCAAGGATATTTGACATACAGGCTGGAACAGCCAGGGCTAAAACCTGTAGATGACCTGCTCTACCACATCACCTCATGCTACCAGTAGTGACACTGGCCTTAGTCAGATAAAAAACTAGTGGAAAAAACAGTCAGAAAAGATGTGGAGGGAAAAAATATCTGTAAAACCATTCCTGTTTTGAGGGTTGTCTCATTGTTGCCCTTCTAGTGCACCTCTTGTTAGTTTCATTAACACCAAAGCCAGATTAATATCCCACAACTTTATCTGACTGCATCTCTGCGTTTTCATCTGCAAAAACAGCATCTTGTAGTTTAATGATCGATAACTAATTGTTTCAAATAAAGTGTAAAATGTTAAATGACTGCACCTCTAGAAAAGTGTGACACAAATGCACTGATCTTAGACTTCAAAGCAAACTGGGCTGGGTCATGTTGGGTGTGAAAAAGAAAATTGACAGATCACGCTAAACAGGATGTCACACTAAGAATTTATATATTCCAAAAGCTTTAAGTTGCTTCAATGTGTGACTTTTTTCTGCCGCTGCCAGTAGCTGATGATATTTACAACTCGCATGTCTTCGATTCATTTGAATTTTATTTTGTTGCTGCACAAGCCTTCATTTCATCTGTTATTATGAGTTCCACGCAGGGTCTGAGCAGAATGCCACTAGCTACCATCCTCCATAAAGTAAACCCCAGATCTCAGTGACCAGCCAGGCCAGAGCTGATAGTCAGCATGCTGACTTACTGCTTCTGAGTCTGCAGAGGAGAAAACACAGGCACAGATGCTGAGCACGACACACCCAGTCTGAAAAAAGTAACTGAATCTTCCATCTTCCATCCCCCTATTTTTATAAATATGTTATAAATTATGTTCAAATACATAATTTAAAAATGTAGATTATGTAAATTACTCCATATTGTGAGACTATTCAGTGCATGATGTTCTTAAAGCTGCTGGCCTACAGTCAAATTCCACTTGGCATATTCCTTTGGCTTGGCTGCTGTACAGATAGAAGGCATTTCTACTGATTAAGTAATTAACAGACTAAAGAAGAAAATCAAAATCAAACAAGTAGGGAAACAAATGAAAGTTGAATAGTTGGAATATCATAAAAATCACCTGATAAAGGTTAACCTGGTACAACATGGCGAGCTTCATCACCAACAAAACGCCAACTGATATCTTTTGGAAGATGTTGTCTACATCCACAGATCCATCTCTCCAATCGGTTGGGTGTGATTTTCAGGTTGTTGTGCAGTTCACTGTGGAGATGATTTCACATCAAAAAACTGTAGAACTAGCACCGCCTACTCTGCCTTTAAGCTGATTGGCTGTCTCTGGCAAACAGAAGGCTTAAACAGCAGGTGGGCGGGGCTTCTGTGCTTGAGATGACCATATTGAGTGTATCCGCTATCTAAGATATCACTTAGAATCAAGAGCAAACACAAATGTCAGCAGTCTGACCTGGGCCTACTTAAGACACTGCTTGGAGTTATAGTAAATTCACCGTGCCAAATTTCTTAAGTGTTCCCGAGGTATCACTCAAACTTATCACTTTATTATTTATTACCTCATCCGCTCTGTCCAACTCTGCTTGGATAAGCAGCTGCTTGTTGTTTTTGTAACACTGCCAAAAGAGAAGTTGGTGAATAAACTATGCAAAGTCAACACTCATAACACGTTATCTTTTTTCAACTGCTGTAAATGCAGATACCAATAGATAGGCAAATAGTTAATGTCAACCAGTCAACATCGGGCAGAAATATGCACTTTATGTAGCTTTTCAAGAAGTATTATAAGACAATGTCAGACAAATGTACATTTTCTTGTGTACTTTGTGTTGGCGTCTGCTAGAAAATGCAAAAAGGTTACACTCGTACTTGCATGTACATATTCCATATGCATATGTGATCCAACCCACACACGTCCATATACTCATTTAGAGAACCACCTAATTCATTCTCAAAGTCAACAGAGGTAAAGCAAAACCACTGAGGTAGAACCTGAAACCAGGAGGCTAAAGAATTTTCCATCATGGCCACCACAGGGTACGCCTTGCCTCTAAACACATTTGCAAACTGTCCAGTTGCATCTTTAAATAAATCCTCTATTTAGGACAAACATTTTTGTTATGTAAAACAAGAGAACTCCATAGATAAGCTGAACCTCTTATAACAGGATGAGATATACAAAACTGTCAGATGTACTTTTGGTCATTTTAAGGTGGACAGCTCTTAGTGTACTCCACAGTAAGTTAGAAGTTCAATAAAAACCTATGCTAAAATGGTGACTTACAGCAGGTTCAGATATGCTGACACTAAACATAGTGCAGTTTAAGCTTAATTACTGCTCACAGAAATGATGACCTTTTGATGGTGCTAGATAAAACATTAAGACACCATCACGGTTATCCAAGTTTTTTTGTCCCTAAAGTCAAGCTGGTGATTTAAGCAGTTTAAAGGGACGTATTCTGTTCATTCTAACACTGATTCTATTACAGTAGCTTTGAATGATTCATAGTTAAAAAAAATAAAATCCTTATTTATCTTACACTGGCCCTTTTTGTAGCCCCAAAATACAGCTGGGGCTGTGAGCACTTCTACATACAGGGCTGTGCAAAAGTCTTGAGCTATATTTAATTTCTTTATATTTTGCAGAAAAATCAAAAGTTGGTGCCCCTATTTATTAAAATATGTGAAAACATATATGGAAGTACAATATATAAGGCAAAAAGACTGTTTGTACAACCACCTTTATTCTTCAGCATAGTCTAATCTGACATTGCTTTAAGTAGTCTTCAGGAATAGTTATCCAGGCTTCTTGAAGGACATCCCAAGCTCTTCTTTGGATGTTGGCTGCTTATCTTCTGTTCTCTATCAAGATAATCCCACATTGCTTCAATGTTGAGTCACAGACTCTGGGGAGACCAATCTGCGACTGATAGTGTTCCACTCTGTGCTTTGCTATGTGCTTCTTTGTCAGGTCTTTGTCTGACTTTTTCCCGTTTCTTAAGGACACGACTTTCAGATACTGTTGATCTGCTGAATAGAGTATTTAAGCCTGCCATTTCTTCTTTTGTCCTCCACTTGTCCAGTTTCCTCACATTTTTCAAGGATACACTGCACACCATGCTAAGATATGTGGGGATCATCTTTTTTGTATCTTTGTATCTTTTCATATATTCAACCAAAGAAATGGGAAGGAGTTATGTGTTTTTGTGACAGGCTGTCACCAGAAAAGTTCCTAAAAAAACAATTGAAAATGGTTCTTTTGCTGATTTATCCCTTGAGATAGATGCTTTTTCTATTTTAGCTTGCTTAACAAGTGGAGGAAAAAAGAATTGGTAGCCATATCTACATATGTGTCTAGATTTAAAATTCATGCAAGTTGTTCCTTTTACATATCGCCTGTTTAGTAATCAGGCCACACTTTCCAATTTCACCTGCGAGGTACTTTTGCTGACTTTTTGAAGAGGAAGCAAATGTCCCGTGGGCTATGCCACTTTTGCACAGCAGTGACTTGCGGTTGTGGACTGTGCCATTGCATGTAAGATGGGGGGTGACACAGCGGTTTCATCAGTCCTGTCAGTTTTTCTGTAGCTGCACTTCAACTTCCTCATTGGCTCGTCAGTGCTGTTTCCTCTTTCGCGAACTGATATGATTCTTGTTCAGCAGACAACTTCTTATAGGTCTGCTCTTTTAATCTCCAGAAGAACACAAACAACACAAACCTTTGCTTTACAAAGTAATAGGTGTGCGCTCTGTCGCTGGGTTTGAATAGTCTTCGTTTTTCAAAGGCCGCATGAACATTGAGCCGTACGTGAAGCTTGTGCAAGACTGGTGAGTACAGAGACATCGCAGCAGAATTTAAGCCATTTACTGACACATGAAAGCTCTTTAAGTCTAACAACACGGTGATCTCTTACATGTCCCCAGCTTCAATGCGCCCCTACCTGTTTTCTGTGTGAGGGAGAAAGAAGCAGCAGACTGAAAACTTGGACAGTCATGGATGTCTAAGTGCAGTAGCTGTTTGTGTGTCTGTGTGTGTGTCGAGTGAGTGCGTGATGTCGGGAGACACCAGCACCCTTTCCTGGAGGAGCATGTCTCTGACCAGCCAGTCAGATTCCTCGGACCTGTCTCCAACAGCGGGTGTCCACAGGGATGTCCTCTCCCAGGTGAAGATCATCAAAGTGTGTTTCCTCAGCAACAGCCCCAACCTGGGCAAGAACTTCAAACTCATCCGCTGTGAGGAGGGATGGACTGTCAAGGTAGACCTTTTTTTACTCTTACTTCATACTCTACTCTAAAACTATAAAAGCTTTACTCTGCTGTGCTTATCAGATAGACTGAAATGCTTTAATAATGTTCTGCCGCCCTGCTTTCAGCTACTCTTCTCTAAGTTTTCCTGACTTTATTGGCATCACTGCACTCAGATGTATTCTTCATACCTTCTTCTAAGACAACAAGGAAGTCTGTTTTGGATTTCTGATAACAGGATGCACACACTGATAAACAAACCTTGCGCTGGCATTTAGCCTTCGCTTGAGTTCTCTAAACCTACATCAGAACGGAATTTATTCACATGACACAGCACGCGTTGTAAAGTTGATATCAAGCTTATACTGGAAAGCTAAAATTCAATATGCTTCTCTGTAATTATTTCAATCCCAGAATCTGATCAGCACGGTGCTGTCCAGCGGCTGCGTTGGTCCAGAGATAAAATACACCCAATGCTACGGCCTCCTTCTCAAACACCTCAAATCCTCAGAGATACACTGGCTGCACCCTGATCTCACTGTGGCTGAGCTCACCCACCGCTACGAGCAACAGCACCTAGAAGCTGAGTGGAGGTTGGTAAACCTGTCACATCGCTGAATATTTTGTTTTGACTGGTTTTGACTGGGCGGTACACTCAAAAACACAAAAAAAGGATTCTTCGGCAAACATGAAGCGATATTTTTGAGTAAAATGCAGCTGAAATGTATAAAATCAAAACTTTATTTATTCATATGATTAATCATTAAAGAAATGTGCTTGGTATGTACAATCTTAAAATACAGTAAAGATATTTTTTTTTAGCCTTTTTTGGATAGGGACAGCTTAGAGAGACAGGAAAGTGGGGAGAGAGAGAGGGGAAGACAAGTGGCAAAAGTCCACAGGTCAGACTTGAAGGCAGGCCTCTCCAGCCATACAGCATTTGGTCGCCTGTGCACCCACTGAGCTAAGCATCCCACACTGAAAATATTCAAATAAAGTGTACTCTGTCTATCTAAATCTAACAAAAGTATCGATACTAAGCCAGGAATCTGATATCTCACAAATAACCAGCTGACATTATTGCTATTTGTGATATCTCAAAAATAATATAAAGTTTATGACCGTGAACTGTGATCTTTATTTATTCAGATATGACTTGAGGATCAGATACATCCCATCAGACTTTATGAAAAAATTCCAAGATGACAGAACCACCATGCTCTACTTTTACCAGCAGGTCAGTAAAATTGTCAGTGTTTTTGCACCTTCGTCTTAGCGGTTTAATTTAGGTTTACACGTTTACCCTCAGGTACGAAGTGATTATATGCAGCAGTATGCCTCAAAAGTAAGCGATGGAATGGCTCTACAGCTTGGCTGTCTGGAAATCAGGTAACATCTCATGGACAAAAGAAAAACTGGGCAATAATTGTGCATACTTTCATGGAAAACTGATGAATGGTACTGTTACTACTTACAGGAGGTTCTGCAAAGACATGAATCCAAACGGATTGGAGAAAAAGTCAAACTTTGAATTTCTGGAGTAAGTTTAGCATGCATAACCTTCCTACTTCTCATGCTACTGCCTGTTTACCTTTTACCTCAGGCCTTTCATGCCTTTGTGGTACATGCGTGTGTACCACTTTATTGTTTTTGTTAGTTGTTTTTTTTTAAATAGGCCTGCGCCACCTATTTAATCAGCATTTCTCAGAAATAGAAGGGCTTTCTATTTCTGAGAAATTATATGTGGATATGTGGTGAAAGGTGGATGAAAAGGAAGAGTAAAAATGACCAGATGCAGTCTCCGGTTAACACAAAAAGCTACATAAAGTGCATATTTCTAAAAGTGAAAGTTTCACATTACATATTGTTCTAAACTAGAGAGATGCGGGGTTGCATCAAGTTTTTGTTTCATTATAGCTGTCTGACTTCCCTTTATTCCTCCATTAGGAAGGAGATAGGACTCGACCTCTTCTTCCCCAAAGAGCTCATTGACAGCATGAAGGTATGGAGCCAGAACATTTCGATACAATTTCTGCCTAAAGTTACAGGATGAAATAAAATGTGCCTGATTGTCTCCATCTGCATCTGTGTATCAGCCCAAGCAGCTGCGTCGCATGATCCAGCAGACATTTCAGGGCTACTCGGCTCTGAATCAGGACCAGTGCATGGCGAAGTTCTTCACCACTCTGTCTCAGTGCTGGTGCTTCACACAGGAAAGCTTCGCCTGCCAACTAGTGGTGTGTATTTGATGTGTGCACTGGTTGTCACGTATACTGGCACTGAATAAAACAAGTGGTGACTGAATTCTAACAGTAAAAACTTGTTTTGTTTGAAGATAAAACGCAGTGCAGTGCTTTATATATTTATGTTTTTCATTTCTTTGTGTTCACAAAAATGGGATCTCTTCTCTTCTCAGAGAGGTTTCAAAATTATTAATGTGTGTGCTTTGTGTCTCTGTAGCAAGGCTGGAGCTTAACAATAGACTTAGTTATTGACCCTGATGGGATTAGTCAGCACACTGAGAACTCAACGGTGAGTTTGAACTTTCTCTTACTTCTATTAATTTTTGTTTGATCTCTTAAAACAAATCTGTCATGGTGTGTGTGTGTGTGTGTGTGTGTGTGTGTGTGTGTGTGTGTGTGTGTGTGTGTGTGTGTGTGTGTGTGTGTGTGTGTGTGTGTGTGTGTGTGTGTGTGTGTGTGTGTGTGTGTCTATTTATATATAAATATATTGTCTAAATCTTTTAAATCTTTTCAGCCCATCTGTTTGGCCAAGTTCTCTCAGGTCCGCAGCATCTCCTGTACTGCAGAGAGTGATGGGCGAGCTCTGCTCAAAGCGCACATTGAGGGAGCCAAACAGGTAGCACTGAACTTCCTGATTTGTTTAACTGCTGTGTTTTGTTTCATTTCTACCTTTTTCATCAGTTCCCTGGAGGCGTCAAATCGTCAAAGACTTCCAGGGAAGTAATGAAAAAGAACTGATGAAATTTTGAAGTACAGTAGGTATCATTGTCCCCATCACCGGGGGAGAGTGATAGGGTTTATGATCTGGATTTTCTTTTTTTTAAATCACACTGCTTTTACAAACAGTAGTTGTGTTGTAGAAGTCGCATTAACTATATCTTAATGCACCCAGTGTTTTTTAGTTCTTAGTGCAGATTAAATATCATGTATCTTCCACCCTCCAGCCGCTGTCAGTGAACACCTCCTCCCTGGCAGTAGCAGAAAACCTGGCTGACCTGATTGATGGCTACTGCCGACTGGAAGGCGCTGAACGTTCACTTATTGTCAGCCCCAACAAAGGTAAAAGTAATGTCCATCCATGCAAAAAGTAAGGGTCTTGAGATTAAAAAATGTCTTTTACAAGTGTGTCCTGGCCAGAAAAACAGCTGTATAATGGAGTTGCATAAGCTGGTATCACATGCATACTGGAGACTTTACGAGATATTCATTCTGCAGCTCATTCCAGGGGGAAGGAATGCCTTTCCACCCATCTTCTTAACCACTTATCTAGCTAAGAGTTGTGGGAGGGCTCAAGTACGTCCAAGCTATCATAGATTGACAGGTCGGGTATAGTTTGGACAGAGTGCCAGTCTATTGCACTCTTTTTTTCTTTTTTTTTACATGATAACATGTGACATTTCCATGTAACCCACTCATCCTGCTTAATCCTGGCACTTACTTTTGGCCTCTTGGCTCTCACTTTCCATGAATTTGATATTACATTTGACATTAAAAAATAAAATTAAGCCATGTTTTTCCCACTTATTGCAGTAAGGTTTAGTATAACAGAGCATGAGACTGTGGAAAGAACCTTTAATTGCCTATTCCTGCCACCTATGCCTTAACCAGATATCTGACTCTTACAGGGAGAGATACGCGAATGAAACTTCCTGACATCCCAAAATGGTGAGCGTGATGAGTCAATTTGGAAAGTTGTGGGTTTTTTTTAAATGTTATTAAAGGTGACACATTGTTTTCCCTCGGTGGGGATAATTTAGTAGAAGCATAACGTATGTGGGTGTAGTTTATTTTAAGATCTTCCTCCTCTGTGTTCATTTTTTCATATGTCTACCGCTCACAGCTGATATGTCACAGATGTTTGCTGAAACGTTTGCTTGTATACAAAATGTTACAGAAAGAAAGAAACATTTTTCTCTCTTCTTCTTCCAGTGCTGGTTCCAGTGCTCACAGTAAAGGTTTCAGTAAGTACTAATCCAGCCTCTAGAATTTTACTTTTAACTTTAAAAGCAATGTATGTATGTATACTAATAATGTGTTTTTCTTTTATTCGTTTAACTTTAGATTCTGATATTTATGCTGAAATCCCTGAAGACGGAGCTGACATTAGTGGTGAGTAGCATTTTACTTTAAATCAAAATTTATCCTGAAGCTCACGCAGATTGTATCGCTACCAATGAGCCAAAACCATCTGTCAGTTAAGGTGTTTGTGTTATTGCGATGGCCAGTTGTGGGGATTTTGTTATATAATCCCCTGCTGCTCTCTTCCTTATTGAGAAAGAATGAAAATGTTAAAACACTGTTGCAAAACAGCAAACTAAGAAAAGCTGGAGTATTCAAAGTGAGTAAGTGGAAAGTTAAAAATGTACATGTAAAAACTTCCCCGGGTTTAACCAAAATTATACAGTACTGTGCAAAAGTCTTGAGCCGCCCTCATTTCTGTATATTTCCCTTCCAAAAAGACTGAATCTAGTTTTGTTTTTTTTTTTAGGTTTTTTTAACGTAACCTTGAGCTTCCTGAAAGTCTTTTAATGTTTTTCCTTGGACATTGACTGCTCTATACCAGTTCTATAACTTGGTTTGGGGTTTTTGTTTGCTTCTTTGTTGTTAAGGTACTTCAAACTTATGAATCATTCAAACATAAAAAGGCACCTAACTCAAGGGATGAGCCAGTGTTCTGTTTTCACATAATAACTTGGCAAAGAACCAATTTCTTTAGTTGAATCTATTAAAAATTATTTAGATAACACAGTTTGGCAGACAGGCACCGGGAGGGGCTCAGAGTAGAGCAGCTGCTGCTCCACATCGAAAGGAGCCAGCTGAGGTGGTTCGGGCATCTGACAAGGATGCCCCCTGGGCGCCTCCTGGGTGAGGTGTTCCAGGCATGTCCCACCGGGAGGAGGCCCCGGGGCAGACCCAGGACACGCTGGAGAGATGATATCTCTCGGCTGGCCTGGGAACGCCTTGGTATTCCCCCAGATAAGCTGGAGGAGGTGGCTGGGGAGAGGGAGGTCTGGGCCTCTTTGCTTAGGCTGCTGCCCCCGCGACCCGGCCTCGGATAAAGCGGATGAAGATGGATAGATGGATGGATGGATGGATGGATGGATGGATGGATGGCAGACATACAAATAATATTTATGAACCAGTGAGGTGATCCCCAAAGAGCTGTAAGATGAAAGCTTGGGATTTCTCAACATTGTGTGCAGCATGTCCTTAAAAAATCTGAAGAAACTGGACAAATGGAGGATAAAAAGAATAAATGGCAGGTGTGGGAGATGCATCTGGCTATTGATGGGTTGATCGATGTGTTCGCTGGAGCCTCATCAGAAATGGTCTTGGTTCAATGGCCAGCTGGTGTCAACAAGTACCATCAAATTTTGATCCACTATGAAATACTATCTGAAAAGCAACTGGTCGACAACTGCTTCATTTTTCAGCATGTCAGTGATCTCAAACACACTGCCAATGGTAAAGCTGCCTTTAGACTATGATGAAGAATAAAGGTGGTCATACCAAATATTGAATTGGAATTGTACAAACTCTGTTTTTGACTTACAGTATTTTTATATAGGTGCGCAGATGTTTCAATAAATAGCTGCACCTATTTTCCTGGTGGTATATTTTTGGCAAGACTTTTACATAGTACTGTATATTTATTTTGGTTTACACCTACGCAGGGAGTTTATTAGATGACAGCTGCAGTGAGGAGTTTACACCTTCTGGGTACTTGTAGTGGCGTGTATGCGGTACCTTTGGTGCAGGCTCTCTGTGGCTGGTGTCAAATACTTTCGAGTTGTAACATGGTCTGTTTCACCTCTTATCCATGTCCAGTTCCACCTCCATACTTTGGATGTCACTATTAAACACAGATATCAGGGCTTTATATATTTATAGAAGTACATTGACTGATAAATATTTTAGGGCATTTAGATCTTATTTACTTGTTTTCTTGGTGCACTACTAAAAACAAAGGTAGCTTTTCCTTTTTTTTTTTCTTTTATACTTGCTTGCTATGTTCCTTTAAATATCCAGGAGATGTGGGTAAGTAACAAAAAGTGCCTGGGTTGGAGAAAATTTTGCAATTAAATTAAGGTTATTATTATTAATATTTACATCAAATTATATGCATGAGCTGTTATCACAGCTCACATTGTAGTTTCACTTTATATGACTCAGAAAATGAACATACTGCTGCAAAGTGTGACACAGAGGATGTAAACGTGTCCCAGTAACATGTAAAGGAAGGAAGTACAAATAGTGGCAAACCACACATCCTGTTGTGTGTAGGCTTTTCTTTTTGTTTTTTTGTTTTGTTGTCTTGTCTTGTTTGAACAGCTTTACATTTACAGCATATCACCTACCTTTTAAAAGAGGGAAACGTGGAGTTTTCTCAACCTGTGCCTTTGTTTCTGTGTGCAGAAAGGCACAAGATCTCCAAGGAGGATTTCGTTGTGGGACGGATCCTGGGCGAGGGATTCTTTGGAGAGGTTCACGATGGAGTTTATAAAAGCCCAGTGAGTCCATCTGTTGTGTTGACTAACTAGCCTCATGCTAAGGCTCAGACATGCTTGATAAGAACATCCCACAAATATCCATCAAACCCAAAGCTGAAAATATGAAAAAGGTTTGCAAATGTAAACCACTGTGCGTGTGTGTTTGTCTGCAGACAGGGGAGAGGATCCGAGTGGCCATCAAAACATGTAAGGACTGTTCGGCTGATGTAAAGGAAAAGTTTCTCAGTGAAGCCGGTGAGTGCATTGCAGCTGCAGTGATTGTTTCCTTTTCTTTTGCACTACACATGTCAGCCAGCATGTGCAGGGGTTTGTGACGCAACTGCAGCACGTAGGAATTTATAACAAAAAAAGCACTTTAGGGCCAAGTTGGGTCTTATGTGGGTGGGTTCTGATACACTTGAAAATGAAAGTGTTGGCTAATTTTTGCTTAAAGAAGTAATGAGTAAAGTGTGACAAGCCAAGAGTGAAATGTGCTAGTTTAGATCATTTGAAGGTTTTTGCACCAGTAACGAGGCTGATGTAGTGAACTTCCTGTTGTCTGCTTGTGGTTTCATGTAATAACTCCGACGGCTAAATGTGGGAGTCTGGAAGCCGCAGGTTTTATCATCCATTGCAAAAACATCAAAGCTTGAGACGTAACAAACTTTGATGTTTTCTGTTCTGAGATAGACAAAACATTCCTGAGGTCCGGACCTTTGCTGATGGTTAAACTGTTTAAATCAAGCGTTACATTTTGAAATTTCATGGTCACAGGACGAAATAGCCGACATTTTTGTTACGCTTTTCCCCCAGAAATGCCCTGCTTCTTCTTCCATGATCATCAGCAACACTCTTCTTATTTTCTTTGTTTAATCCAGCATTCACATTTGCATTTCTATGTAGCACTCGTTTTGGTCTCAACCCTGTCCTGTTGCACTCATCACGCTTCACTAGCTGCAAATTCACCAGCTAGCCGCACGTTTCTTTGCTGGGCATGCAGTGGGTGTTAAACAAAATGAGCAACAGAAACTCCTCTGGAATCAGGTTTTTAGAGTTAATCAAACATGCACTTTTGGGTGAAAACTGTATGACAGTAAAATATATAATAACATTCAATTAAAGAGCTGTGGGGTCTTTTAGGGGATGCCACATGATGGCTCTCCTCTGTAAAGTAAAGTTGAACATGTTTTATTTTTAAGCCTATCAAACATGAGCAATTGCCCGTGCTCATCTGATAGGAGGGGCTTAGAAAAGAGAGGGGAGAACTATCGATTTTGCTTCTGAAGAAAATAATTATAATCTTCCTCATAAAGTATGAACAAGACTTGCACGAAAAGCAGAAGTCAAATGTATTTTTAGATAAAGAGCTTAGGTTAGGCACAGTGGTGTGATGGTTAGCACCATTGCCTCATAGTGGGGAGGTCCTGGGTTTGAATCCACCACCTGCCTGGGGCCTTTCTGTGAGGAGATCGCATGCTCCCGGTGTTCTCTCTGAAGCCATGCAGTCAGTAGGTTTAGGTTAATCTGTGTAGTTGTCTGTCTGCCTAGGCTGGAGTAATGCTAAAAAAATTGTAAGCAGGACTTTGGGGCTAGTATGGCTTTTGTTATCTGTAAACAAAAAGCCATAATATAACCAAGAACCATTGCTGCATGTAATCTCTGTCTGTCTCTACATTAATAAAGTCTGAATTCTCTCTGTTAAAGACTTGATGAAAAATCTGGATCACCCCCACATCGTGCGTCTGATTGGAGTCATTGAGGCCGATCCTGTCTGGATTGTCATGGAGCTCTATGAACACGGAGAGGTATGTTTTTGTGTTTTTATTCTAATGGTAAACCTAAAGTATCACAACCTAAACCGTGACTTGCAACTGTGCCTTGTTTCGCTCACAGTTGGGGAACTACCTCATAGAGAACCAGTACAGCCTGAGCACAGCGACGCTTGTCCTCTACTGTCTACAGATATGCAAAGCTTTGGCTTACCTAGAAGGTCTCAACATGGTGCACAGGTAGCACATTTTCCACAAGTAGTGTGCTTTCATTACCTGCAGTGTATTTTAAGAAAGAAGCTCAGCAGGACTGAATAAAAACATTTTTATTTTGCAGAAACTTTAAAGCCTCTCTGCATGTTGTGCAGATATTAAGTGAAAATGGTTTGCATGCTGATTTCTTTTGGTGTGATGTTTCTTTATTCTTCGCGTCATCTTGTGGTTTCTATTTTCTCTGTCTGTCTGTCTGCGGGCCATAGAGACATAGCGGTGAGAAACATCTTGGTGGCGTCTCCAGAATGCGTCAAACTTGGTGACTTCGGCCTCTCTCGCTACGTAGACGACCAAGAGTATTATAAAGGTGCACACATCGACAAGTTTCGAATGTTTGTAGAAGTCAAAATAAATGTCATGTTTTTGCTTTGCCCGTTTAACTGCACCCATTAACTTATTGAATCTCAATTTCTCCTCTGTGTGCAGCTTCAGTGAGTCGTTTACCAATCAAATGGATGGCGCCAGAATCCATCAACTTTAGACGTTTCACCACAGCCAGTGATGTCTGGATGTTCGGTGAGAAAAAACAACAACAAAAAAATTCATTCTCTCAGTTACACATGTAGGTCTTTACTCCGTCTGAACACAATACAGGCTTTTATTAAACCAGGAACAGAAACAAGTAGTGCTTAAAGTTAGTTTCACCGCGGTACAGCTTGAGGTTTTCACTCAGTTGATTTGTAATTCCTCAGGCTGTAGACTGATGTGAACCATGTTATTTAGTCCTTCCATCTCTCATAGCACACAGTTTTTGGGCTGATGTTAATGCTTGAGGAGTCCACTTCAATTTTTTTTTTTTAAATTTAGAGCCAAATCACAACAACAGCTGTTTCACAGGAGCTGTTGTTTTGGCATCTTGAGGCATGTGAGGCTCTGCAGCTAGTGAGTCAGCCAAACGTTGGGAGTTTTTAAAGATAACCCACCTCAGCACTCAGCGACCCATCTGTGCAACATAATGTGGTCTGCCGCTTCATGCCTGAGTTACTGTGGTTCCCAAATGCTTTCTCTTTGCAGTAATACCTCTTACAGCTGGTCATGAAATATCGAGGGGGGAATAAATTTCATGAACTGAGTTCATAAAGATGCAGATTGATTTCTGTAAAAGCAGACTGTGCCTGGTTTTACACACCTATGTTGGGCTACAGCTATCGATTTTAGTGATCAAGTGTTCTACCGATTATTCCATTAATTAATCGAGTAATACCCAACAAATACTTATGTCTTATTAACTACTAAAACCAAGTATTCAAAAGAGAAAGAGGCAGGTCTTTAAAAACAGCTCATAGGTTTCCAACCTAAAATAAGTCATAAATTAAATGGGTTTAAGTCCTCTGAGAAGGCTTTCTTATGCTAGGCTTACACTGTGCGATTTTTGGCCCATTTTGAGCCGATTTTTCAGTCGTGCGACCGTTTTGGTGATCGGCCCGATTTTGGCCTTCATCGTACGTCGTGCATCATGTAGTATACGTGGGGTAACGAGAAGCGATTAACACCTCACGACCAGCTCCCAATCATCAATCGCTTGGTCGGGAGGAGGGTGTCACCGCAGCTGCTCACACTGCGCACGCGCAAACACATAAACGTCGGTGAGCACGGCAGTGCAGCGTGTGATCTGGACACAAGCGATGGAGGCACTTGTAGAACTTTGGAAAGCTCATCCGAACCTTTTCGATGTGGCCTCACAAAATCATCACAACCACAACAACCGTGACAATAGTTGGATTTACACTGCTGCTCAATCACAGCTGCTTGATCAATGTTTTTCGTTAGCAATTTAGCAAAGTTGATGGTGGTGTGTGTGTGTCTGTGTGAGTGAAAGACAGAGAGGGTGAGTGAGCGACAGATTTTCTGTTATAACCTTCATTTTTATGGACGCACAGTGTGAGCACTCAGGTCGCATCAGAGCATCGGGCGGTATAGTGTGAGACCCTGCAGACCCAGTTTGAGCAGGAGCGGAATCGCGCGACTGAAAAAATCGCACAGTGTATGCCCAGCTTAAGTATGTGTGTCTGTGTGCGTGTGTGTGCATATGAGCAAGTGTGAAAATGTGATTGAGTATGTTTGTCTGTAAGCCTTTGAAAGAGCATGTGGCAGCTACAATGAAGAAAAGTGAGCATATCAACTTCCTCAGAAGTGAGCACTTTGATGCAACGCTTCCTGCTGCCGAAAACAGGCGTGCTGGTGTTTGCAGCTGTCAGTAATTATTGTTAATAATATTTAAGTGACCCACCTAAAAAACCCAAGTCAGAGGCTCAGACTTTCCTGGAACATGTACACATTTTTGAAAAATATTTTTTTAAAATATTAAAATATTATCAATACAATACAATACTACGGAGCCCCGCAGGGGACATGGGAGAAAAAAAATTAAGACGGACTTTTGCGAGATCTCGCAAAACTATCTCGGGATCTCGCAAAAGTTTTGCGAGATCTCGCAAAACAAACTCGGGATCTCGCAAAACTTTTGCGAGATCTCGCAAAACTTTTAGCCGCATTCTTCGGACGCTGGCTCGAAGCTGACCGGGAGGTCGAGGCACGATGTGCCGGGAAAGCGGTGTTCCTCCCGGCTGTAGTAGATCTCGACCTCCCGTTAGCTTCGAGCTAACGGGAAGAATGTTTTATATTAATCATTTGTAAATCAGTGAAACAAGTGAACCAGCCATCATCATTTTACATTGTGGGCTACAAAAAGCCCATAAGTGGGCCATACCAGACCACTGAAACTACGTTATGAATCGTAAAATCACCAAAAAAAGAAAATGCTCCTTGTTAAAAAAAACTGTAATTCCTGTAGTAGATGGTGTCAAAATAGGAATGTGTTTTTCATCGTTTATCTACCAATTAATTAAATAGATGTAGATTGAGGTGCTTTATATGGGACATAAAGACCGTACAATAATACAAATCAATCAGTAAGAAGAAAAGCTGTAAAACTTAAAGGTAAAAATCTATGCACTTCTTCACATTTTCCAAAGCTGTCCAATGTCCCACATTCTGGCCCCGGACCGTATGTTTGCTGTAAACTAATGTTACTAAAGCCTAGAATTGAATATAATTTAGTATGCATGCTGCATATTATGGGGCGCCGTTTTTAAAGTGAAACATGCTGAAATTAACGTCAACATTTTTTCACATTTAGCTCAAAACCTTACAAAAACATGTTTTTTCAAGTAATTTTTTACAACATTTAGTAAAATGTTTGTAACTTTTCATCAAATGTTAAATATTAAATCTAAATATTATATTTAAATCTAAATATTAAATGTTAAATGTTAAATCTAAATGTTAAATGTTAAATGTTAAATCTAAATGTTAAATGTTAAATCTAAATATTATATTTAAATCTAAATGTTAAATGTTAAATCTAAATGTTAAATGTTAAATCTAAATATTATATTTCAATCTAAATGTTAAATTTGCATGTTAGCCTAAACATTTAGATTTAACATTTAACATTTAGATTTAGCATTTAACATTTAGAATTAACATTTAGATTTAGATTTAAATATAATATTTCGACTTAACATTTAGATTTAACATTTAAAATTGTGTTTTAACTATGAAAAGTTACAAATATTTTACTAAATGTTGTAAAAAAGGACTCGTTTTGAGCTAAATGTGGAAAAATGTTGCCGTTAATTTCAGCATGTTTCACTTTACAAACGGCGCCCCATAGCATGTTACTAGTAACAAGCGCTGCAGTTTTGGACATTTCCTGAGCTTGCCAGTAACAGCTACAGCTCCGGTAACAGTGTGCGTAGACAGACTCCTCTTTATTCTATTACAGCGTCATCTTCACTGCTGCTGTTGTTTCTCATGAGTCTTTTTGTTGAGATAAGTAGGGGCTGCTTGAGCTTAATGGTGTAAGACATTTTATTCACACGCGTGCTCCTAAATACATTTGTACTGGTTTTAGTCACAAATTTAGGTGAAAGGCTCACAACTGTGCAGTGGTCAGTGGCAGCTGAGTGCTGCATAGTCGTGGTTTAACAAAGCATCACAGTAAAGAATTTACATTAGGGATTTTTTTAGTAATCAAGTCTCTCAGTGAATCATTGCAGCCCCACACCTATGGGACTGAAGACATGCTCAGTACTTTTGTTCATGTGATGCAGAGATGTCAAACATACGCGGGCACCAGATTTGGTTGGGCAAAGACTCCAATCTGGGCCAATGGACAGCTTGAAAAATGTGACAGAATGCATAAATTTTCACATGCATTTTCATAAATTTTACAGCTTTTCTGATTAATAAAGACCCCTCCCTGCCACTGAAATTTATACTGCACCAAAGTAATTAAGTAGCAGATAAATGATGACAATAACGCTCCTGTTTTTAAAATATCTACTATAGAAATTAAATTGTTTTTCCCATTTTTTACAGTCAGGTCACAGGAAAAAGCATGATATAAAATTATTAATTTTGTTTCAAATCACCTTGTTTGATTTGAAACAAAATTAAAAGTGTCTAAACATCATGAGTGTGTCTCTCTAAAATCTGATGTTCAAGCTTAAATCAAGTTTCATGTCTGAAATAATAGTTTAGTTGGGAATCATCTTAGAGACAAATCTGCTGATGTATTTATAAACCGCATTTGCGTGATGAAAGTGTAAGTGCCAGTCTCAGTGTGAATAGATAAACATAGATTATTTTTAATATAGCTAATCGTGTGTGTGTGTGTGTGTGTGTGTGTGTGTGTGTGTGTGTGTGTGTGTGTGTGTGTGTGTGTGTGTGTGTGTGTTCAACCAGCTGTTTGTGTGTGGGAGATCTTCTCAATGGCCCAGCAGCCGTTCTTCTGGTTGGAGAACGGGCAGGTGATCACCCAGCTGGAAGCGGGCGTTCGACTCCACAAACCGCAGCTCTGCCCGCCCATCATCTACTCGCTGCTTACCCGCTGCTGGGCCTATGAGCCCAGTGGCCGTCCCAGCTTTGGCCAGCTTGCCTGCTCCCTCAGGTGCACACTCACCTAACTGAACACATGACCCCCAGTACATGCAGAAGAACTGATCCCACTATTCAAAGTTATATAAACTGATGATGCCTGTGTTTAATAGTGACGTCCACAGAATGGAGGTGGAGCTGGAGAAAGATGAGAGGCGAAACAAACCACGGTCCAACTCGATAGCATTTGATCCCAACCACACGGAGCCTCCACCAAAGGTACCAAAGGTGGCTCAAGACTTGCACAGCACTGCACACACATATATTTTTGTTGCGTTACAACGCATCTTGAAAGTGAAATACACCAGAGTTTCTGCTTATTAAATGTGTCAAACTTTTCACTTTGGTCTCATAAATGAAGCTGCATCTGCAGATGCTACATGCTAGTTCCTTCATATTCAGGTTCCTAGAAAGCTGGAGATAGTGTGGAAGTAAATGGGGAAAATCCAGTCTTTCATTAACTCACACAGATCACTTTCTTTTTCACAAGCAATTTTCAACCATTTATCTTTTCTATACGCTTATTGTGATTTTTAAAATGTCTTTTTTCATGTGTATGCAGTTTAAAGTTATGTGCAGAATGAATTATGTAAATGTTTTAACCTACATATTGTCCTCTTTCTTTCTCTTAGCCTTCCAGATCAGCAGGCAGCACCCTTCCCCAAGGCTCACACATACAGGTATCTAAACACACTTACACACACAGATATACAATAGTGTACACATACATGTATATTAGTGTCTAAATTCAGATTCAGCTGCGCGCGTCCCCTTACCCAGGAAACACATATTCAGTGAATGTTAATACAGTTTTGAAATTTTACCTTCACAAAACCGCTTCTTATCAGCAATTGCATTATTGATCTTTTCATATTGCTTAGAGTCACGTTCGTCGGTGGAAGCGCTTCTGCTAAAGGGGTTAAAATTGGATGACTGGAGGATATAGTGGAGGAAACAGAACACGTGACAAAATCATTGAAGGGGAAAAACTGTTTTACATAAGCAACTGAGAAAAAGTTACAAAAAACACATGAGGTTTTAAATAGCTATCTGCGCTGTATAATAAAATTAGTAACATGTCAAGGACGTGTGTGTGTCTGTGTGTGTGTTTGTGCATGTGTAGGTACCTCCAAAGGATAGCATCCCAGCATGGGAGAAAGAGAGAGTGGAAGAAACTTTGGAAAGACAAAGAAGAGAAATGATGATGGACAAAAAGTGGCTGGAGCAGGAAGAGAAACATCTGGTGAGAGATCACACACACAAACACACACATAATGCAGCCAGGTTTGAACCACAGGAGTTTAGCAGTGTAACAAAATGAAGTGATACATGTCTGATATTATTTCATGGGACTATAATTGATTACACATAAAGCACTAAAGCTTCTTTTTAAATGTGTTTTCCTGTAGGGTCCTGTTGTGGGACGAGATACACAGATCGAGGTACTTTCTTCTTCTTTTCCTCTTGTGCAAATCATGCTTTGATCAGCGCGAGGCAGAAACCCAGTTGAAAATACAGCTGCTCGGCCATGCAAACCCATGCCGTGAAGCTCCTGATGCACAGTTTTTGTGCTGATGTTAATACCAGAGGAGATTTGGAGCTCTGCAGTGTTTGAGTCATTACAGTACTAGCTATAGCTATGCAACCACCTCAGCAGTGAGTAAACCCACTGTGCAACTTTAAGTGATTTCCCACTTCCTGGCGGAGTTACCATGATTCCTAAATGCTTCAGATTTTCTGGAATACTGCCAACATTTGATCGTGAAATATCTAGGTGGGAAGAAATTTCATGAACTTACTTCCAAGGTGCGAGGAGAAGGACAGAGATCTGGTGACAGATCTTCCTTAATGCTTCAGCAACACATGAAGCATTAAGGAACAACTTTATTGGTTGACCAGCGTGTTTCAGCTTATGGCTTTCATCGTGGTCACAAGTCGAAACACGTTGGTCTTTTGTCCATATAGTGTAAAACTATAAATGTTAAATTGATCTTCCATCTACAGTTCGAGCTGACAAAAATTCAGTGGTGACTTGTTTTCATCAACAGAGTTTAAACTTTTAAGACACAAACCTTGTTGTGCTTTAAATAACTCATGTGGTTAGCTTAATGAGGAAGTTGATTTACTCAAAAATGTGGTAATGGTGTGGGGGTTGGGAGGGTGATTGGTTTAAACATATTAGTTTCCAAAGATTATTTAAATGCTGCTGGCTAACCGTACTCTGTTAAGTTGATAAAGAGTATCTGTGTCACTGTTTCTCTGTTATTTGCAGCTTCCTCACAACAGCTCAAAAAACGGTGAGTCCACTTTAAATTTTTAGGTGTCTTCAGCGTACATACACTTTTCTTAACTGCAGTGTAACGTACAAAATTAATTAATTAATTAACTAATTAGTACCTTTCAAATTTACTCCAACATTTATAATCCTTTTTTTTTTTAAACTGTTAAGCATCAGCTGTTCATGGAGTGTGCAAAATCCTGTGCTGTTGGCATTACTAGTCTGATACATGGCTTTGATTTATTAGATTCTCTTCTGTGTTTCAGGTCCTCCACAGAAACCTCCAATGCCAGCTGCACAGGTAAAAGTGCACAATAAAGTTTTCATCGAAAATAGTTAAGAAAGGGTTGAAAAGGTTTAAATGTGGACATTTTAAAGCTTAAATGAAGCTACGTGTCAGTAAGAGCTTTCTTGTACTGCTGCAGCCTCGTCCCACAGCTGAGCTGGACCGATCAGGTGATCAGGTTTACACCAGCGTCATGGCGATGGTGAAACAGGTGGTCCAGCTGAAGAATGATGTCAACACACTGCCGGCTTCTGAGTATCCCAATGCTGTCAAGGTAGGTCTATGTTAGTATCTATGATACACTGAGGATCACCTTTTTTCAGAGCACACAGTACTGACAGCAGAGGGCGCCATTGGTTTAGCTCAAGCAGACATAAAGCTTTCTATCAGGTGTAGGAGAGTTTATACAACTAAACATAAGTTCCAGCATTTAAAACATGGGACATTTGTAGTGTTATTAAAATTAACAACAGGTGAACTAGAGGGGCAACAATGAGACAACCAATGTTCCCTCTAAGCTGCGCGCGTGCGCAATTGCGCACTGCTGGCACGGTCTCTGCGCACAGAAAATCTGTGTTGCGCACAAAAAAATCTAACCTGAATTGAAATTAAAACTAAAACTTTAACATTCCTGTTTTTCAGTGTTAGTCAGTAAGTGACTGGCTGCTCCCGTATGGGAATAGAACGATGCCACCTTATCCCATAGTCCAGCCAATGATGCGATTCACATTCGTATACACGCAGTAAATCAACGTCGTTGACAGGCTATGACAGTGTCCTTATGCGCCGACACCGGTGTTTTAGCTAGCAAAGCGGGCTGATGTGGAGTGAAGCCACGTTAATGACAACGTGTACAACCATTGGAGATGTGAGCAGGACAGACGGAACAATTGACGGAAAAAGTGTGGACTTTATACCAGTTTTTAAATTGTGTTGATCGGCCACGTAAAACCAGAGTTATGATAAAAAATATATGCAATGTTTGGTTTTCTTCCTGAATACTGTCGTTGTTTATATTTACTGCGGGAAGTAGTGATGAGTCGGTCGGCTCTTAGAGCCGGATCTTTGATGTGAACGACGCGAGCCGTGGGTTTTTTTTTCTTTCTCTCACCCTCTCTCTCGCATAAAAACTGCAAAACACGTAAAAACTCAAAACACGTACAAAATACAACAGAAGTGCTCCAGGATGCTAGGGGCAGTGTTGAACTTTTGTTACCTAGAGGCTACACAAGCCAGCAAGTACCAACGACCAGATTTGGTGTGTGGTAGTAACAGGTAAATGAACATTTTTTAAAATTATTTAAATATATATGAGTGCTTGTGTATAAATACACAAACAATACACATATGCTTTCAATTGTGTAATTTAAGTGATCTAAGTAGCTCTGTTTTGGAAGTTCAGTTAATGCTAGTGTGTTTTGGAGTTTGTACGTGCTTTGTCTCTAGGGGCCACCGCATATATTTATATATATACATATATAAATAAATTCCTTTTGTGCATAATTTTATATTATTGTTAATAATAAATTAATTAAAGCAACAAAACAACCTGAAGAGCCTGTTCGGAGCCGAAAGAGCCGGTTCTCTAAAAAGAGCCGGAAATCCCATCACTAGCGGGAAGAAACAGTAAAAACTGCGAGAGTGCGTTTGAGGAAAACGCTCAAACGCACTCTCCGCCTATCAGCAAAAACAACACCAACCCCCCCCCCCCCCCCCCCCCCTTCCTATTGGTGGAAAAATGTACCATGTCGACCAATCAAAAAACTATATATGGTAACAGATGTTTAGGAAGGGGGGAAGTTTTAGGAGTGACGGCGGTGTTTTGAGATGTGAGAGATTTGCGACGTTTAGCGCAAATCTTGTGTAGTTAGTGTGTAGTGTAGTGAGTAGTTTTGTTGTGTGTGTCAGAACAATGAGGCGACTGCTGAATATTACAGGTGTTACAGGAGTGTTACATCTCCTGCTGTCAGGCCTGCAGGTACCAGGCTGTTGTTCTCCTTTATCTCATAGTGGACAGAAATTATTTTTTGGAGTGGCACAAATAATTTTTGTGACATCAGATTTGATGCAGAACAGCTGATTGTTCTGTAAATAGTTTGAAATGTATATTTAAAAAAAACACCTTGGCTTAGGGCTGGGCGATATGACCCAAAATTCATATCTCGATATTTTTTAGCTGGATGGCGATATAAGATATATATCTCGATATATCTTTTTTTAAAGCCATAAAGTAAGAACAAAAAGAGAGTTCTTAGTCAAAGCTGTGTCCCAGATGTCACACAGGCACTTTTATTAACATAGAGCAGATGTACATAAAATTTACTCAAAAATAAATTATGAGCATTTATTAAATAATAATGCTCCATAAATAAAAGAAAACAATGTTGTTTTTGTGCATAACAAAAAGCTCACAAATGTGCAGTCAAAATGTAAAGTAAAAGACGAGCACTATAACAAAGACAGATTTCACAGCTGCTCTGTTCCCAACTTGTACTGCGTGACTGACAGCCTGGAGTTTGTAATCCGCTTCGCAACCACGTCTCTTAACAGGTGCCATTTATGGTCCTTATACACAGTAAGGTAATATTACGTTGAAGCACAGTACGTATCACTCCGCGAGGCTCAGCCGTAATGCTCCGACAATCCATCAAGCGGTGCAGCTCCGTAGCTTACCAAAGTCGTACTAAAACATTTTTTGACAGATTGCTGAGCGCCGTGTACCACATAAAATCGGTTCGCGGCCATCAAGCACAACCAGAATTCATACATAAGGCGCGCTGTCAACTTTTGAGAAAATGAAAGGATTTTAGTCCGTGCAGCACCTCTGGGCTGCATGGCGTTAGCGTGGTTAGCTCGTTAGCGTGGTTAGCTAGCTAACACGTTGACGCCGTCCAGCCCCACGCACGGGGCGATGCGCAGTAACTCGTTAACGGAGATTTGCCGTGTCCTTCTTGTCGCTTCCTGCAGGTGAAGCGATGGGGGAGGAGGGGGAGTTGTGTTCAGTGAAGGAGAGGCGAGGCCGAGTAACGTTGCGTAAAGACGAAAGTGGACGAAAGAAAGGCAAACTTGCGGCTCCGCAAGTATAATTATAACGTAACATAGACTATATCGATATAAAGGATATGGTCACATCTTATATCTCGTATAAAAATATATCGATATTTTTTAAAAACGATATATCGCCCAGCTCTACCTTGGCTTCATTTTTAGGTATCCAGTAATCCAGGAATCCAGTAACTTTTTTGAAGAAGTAACTATATAATTAATTGCCCAACGTTGGTCATTATATACTGTATTTTGCAGACAGAGAGTTACAGGACTCTCTCCCAGACCACAGACTCAGACTCATAATACAAGTCAGAGCTTTACAGAAAATAAAAACAAAGTTTAACTTATTTTAATTTTTAAGTCTTTTTAATTTTCATTGTAAGTGGGCTAAAGCAGTTAATTTAAAGTGGTCTAACATAAATGTAAATGCTGTAATTTGATTATTTTAATAAACCATGTAACTTGGATGGATTCGATGCTGGTGTGACCACAGTGCAAACGTCTGCTGCTGTCCAAGGGACCGCTCAGGGCGTTTGTGTGTTCGCTCAGACACGTGAAAAATTAGAGGGAACATTGGAGACAACTCCCAAACTCATCATGTCCATCATTAGTGCTGTAACTGTACGATACACGGACCTTTTTTCAGGAATAGTTTGAGCCACTGACAGTAGAGGGCGCTGTTGTTTTAGCTCATGCACACATAAAGCTCACTATCACGTAATGGAGAGTTTACACAACTAAACATGAGTTCCAGCTTTTAAAACAAGGAAGACTGTTTGTATTTGAGTAACTGATCATTTTATCCTTCCTCGTCCTTACTTCCACATCTCTCACTCCATTCATCTTCGCTTTTCTCCATCATCCACCTGCAGGCAGTGGGTATCTCTCTCCGGACCCTGATTCAAAGTGTTGATGAGATCCTGCCCTCTCTGCACTCCTCTGTCACCTCAGAGGTAGGTTTCAAATATTGTCTGCCTTATGTTTTGTGACAGTGTATGCATATCAGCCAGCAGACCAGATGCAGAGGGATTTTCTTTGAAGATTCACATAAACAGAAGTTATGTTGTGAAACAACGTTAAATACTCAGTGCAAAAAGGCTTTTTGGCTTCTATGTGTGTCAATATAGAGATTATTACCATTTGACACTTTATGCCATATATAAGCATACTAGATCATCTTTTCAGTCTTTATACTTTTTTTTACCTCCTGTTGTCTGTATGATCTGATCTTCCTTCTGGTCCATCCTAGATTGAGGGCACGAAGAAACTGCTGAACAAGGATTTGGCAGAGCTGATCAATAAGATGCGACTGGCCCAGCAGAACTCCATAACATCACTAAAGGAGGAGTGCCAGAAGCAGATGTTAGCTGCTGCTCACACTCTTGCTCTTGACTCCAAAAACCTCCTGGATGCTGTGGACCAGGCTCGAGTCAGGGCCAACCTTGCCAAGCCTAAACATGACTCAGAAGATGAAGAAGATTCTGGGGAAGACACATAGGTTCCCTGCTGATCAAACGAACTTGAAATTTGGCTTTAGTTATGAAAGGATCAGTTCTTTTCTTGAGGACATGTGGAGGCTATGTCCTTATGGTGCAGCTCTGTCCCGAGGGGACAGGGGTGTATCAGCTAATGAAAGATGTCATACTGTATTTGTATATGCGCTTAAACAACTGAACTGAAACGCTGAATGTATTAATAATATTTGTAGTGTTTATTCTATATTTTTACTATTAAAAATTATGACCTTTCTGTGTTGCAGTGGTCATTTTATGATATAAATTAATGATACATGATACACCTGTGGTATTAATGTAAAAATTCTATGTTGCTTTGTTCTCAAGTTATTGCATTCACACCTGTGACCTTGATCTTTAGGTCCAGATCACTTCAGTTTGAAGTCATTCAAAAAATTTTATTTTATTTAAATTTTGGTATCAATTTGAAAAACCTACATCGCCTCGTTCTGGAGTTATCCCAGTCACAAACTTGCTTGTCCACGCTGGCTACCCACCCAGCAGTTTGACAACAATACATCTGAAAGGTAAAAAACTACACTGAAATGATGTACTAAAGTTTGTTCATGTGCTCATGTGGTTACCGCAGCAAGCCATCAGCACACCCTTGAATATTGTACTTTTAACATCAGTCCTGTTAAATGGCTGTGGGGTAAACTCTCTAGCAGGTAATTTGCATAGCTGTTATTGTGCAATGACAACCTCGGGCAGCCTTGGGTGGGCTGTACAGACTTGAACTGCATTTATTCACAGTCGTTCACAGTAAAGAAAAAAGAAGACTATATTGTTGCTTCTAAGGAAAGTGGCCAACTAGAAATACTGTTTTTGACAAAACAGTTTAAAACTTTTTATTTTTCCTGTTTGTAATGTGAATAAATTGTTAAAATGTTAATATGTGTTGTTTCTCCAGACTTTAATCGTGAAATCCAACAAATGACACGAAACAGGTGTCGATAGCAGAACAAGCTGTTTGGCATTGACAGGGAAGATTTTATGAGTGGGCTTTAGGGACGTTGTTACTGAAACGCTCTCACACACTCTACTGAATATTTCACACACATTACTAAAACACTTTCACACACACACACACACACACACACTAATGAAAACTGAGAAGATTTCAGTTGAACAGGAAGTTGAGAAAAACAAACAGTACATTTCAATACCGCGAAAACCACGCTGATGTCTACTCAACAGCTTGTTAGCAGCATAAGAGAACAATTTTTTGGCCTTGGTAGTGACCATCCGAACACTGTTGTAGGATAGCAACAAGTCTAGACCTCCTGGCCATGCTAAGTTGCACCATGCTAGCTGCACCTACAATCTGAAAAGAGGACTGTGTGACGGTACCTCAACTACAATGAAATTTTATCTGATACCCTGAATTTTTCACATGCATTCTTTGAGATAAGAGGCAATGAAGAGGATGTCGTAAAAATGTTTCACTTGTGCCCTGCAATGTATTGAGTCTTTCAAAACAAAAATCCAGACAATTTTAGACAAGAGGGAGTGCTAGATGATTATACACAAACTCTATTGGGATTTCTTGTTTCTGGTGTCTGATGTCCAGATGCCAAAGTGTGACTATTCAGCACATCCACACTTATACTTACAGCAGGTTGATGCTCCATGGCTGTCACATTTTAAAGAGTTCTGATGGTCTCTTTTAAGACTAATATATTTCACTTTCAGGCTGTTGAGCAGACATTAATGTAATGTTATCTGTATTTTGAAATGTGTTCTCACTGGTCACTGTCCTGTTCACCCAAAACACCTTCCTATTCAGTTTAAACGGCTTCCTTTTCACCTGAAACAGCTTGGTTTTCAGTAGTGAGAACCTTTCAGAGTTTTTATTAGGTTTAACCCACATATTCAACTCTACTCAACCCCAAAATACATTTCCTAGACAAACTTGGTACCACTATAGGGGAAATTGGGGCTTTTCAGTGGTATAAGATTTAATGCCAAGAAGCATCATTACAACTTAGAGATAATAGACAAATTTCCTTACTTTTTTGTAGGCTGACACGCACTCATCCAAATCTTTTAATAAGTAGTGCTGAAATTTTGTACTTGTCAAGTTTTATTAACTTGACAAGTCCAAGGCCTATTAACTTTTCTTAACTTGCCTTAGTTATCCTGACTCTTGCTAGCATAAAAAATGATTTATTACACAAAATTCACTGGACTGAACAATTATCAGAGTCCCAGATATGTAGATTTCCACAAGTTTGACCAATTTGCCAAGGTCTGGAGGAAGTCCCAAACCATCACCCTCAGGAAATTCGTTAGGTCTGCCCAGGGACCACTAAGGCTCAAACCTGCCATGAATTGGAAATTGCTGGAACACTAGCAGCACTGTCCACAGTGTTTTGCAACATTATTGACTGAGAGGGTGCCAATAAAGAAAGAAGCTCCTGCTCCAAATCAACACCTTTGAGCTCAGCTGCAATTTCCAGTTTACCAGATGGACAAGCCAAATACCGTCTGGAGAAAAGCTTTATGGTCAGACCAGTCAAAGATTGAGCTGTTTTGACACATTTACAAGAGGTATGTTTTGGGGTAGTAAAGGTGAGGCTTTCAAACATAAGAACACTGTCCCAGGTGTCAAGCATGGTGGTGGTAGCATCATGCTTTGTGGGAGTTTTGCTCCCAGTGGTACTGTTACATTTGTAAGTGGACAGAATAATGAAGAAGGAGAACTACTACCAAATTCTTGAAGGCAGAATTATGCCAGGAACTTGTAGATGGCTACCAAAAGATTTTGGTTAGATGCTTTTGGAAGCTTTTGCTTAGGGACAATCAAATATTAGTGGTGGGGTTTTCTGTATATATTTGATTTATTTATATAAAGACATGGCTGTACAATCATTACACACTGGAAAAAGAACAGTTCAAAGAAATCATTAAAAGCTTAAAATTACACTGGTGGCCATGATGAGTGTATATAAACCTCTGACCAGAATTAACAATGTCTTTACACGGACTTTTGAAAAAGAAGGTTTTCACAGGAATCTGATTTGTGAAAAACTAAGCTTATCCCACAGTAACTCAGAGGCTAAGAAGCAGCCAAGTGTTGCCATAATTATCTTGTTGGTGGAAAGGCTGCCAGGAAAAGAAAATGTCAGGTTTGTAAAGTTTCATCTGAACAAGTTACAACTCTCTGGAACAATATCCTTTAAACAGAAGAGACCAAAGTGGAGATGTCTGACCATAATCCATCCATCCATCCAGCTTCATCCGCTTTATCCGAGGCCGGGTCGCGGGGGCAGCAGCCTAAGCAGAGAGGCCCAGACCTCCCTCTCCTGAGCCACCTCCTCCAGCTTATCCGGGGGAACACCAAGGCGTTCCCAGGCCAGCCGAGAGATGTAATCTCTCCAGCGTGTCCTGGGTCTGCCCCGGGGCCTCCTCCTGGTGGGACATGCCCGGAACACCACACCCAGGACACCCACGAGGGACACGGTCGAATGCCTTCTCCAAGTCCACAAAACACATGTAGACTGGTTGGGCAAACTCCCATGCACCCTCAAGTATCCTTGAGAGGATAAAGAGCTGGTCCAGTGTTCCGCAACCAGGACGAAAACTGCATTGTTCCTCCTGTATCCGAGGTTTGACTAGCGGACGAAGTCTCCTTTCCAGCACCCTGGCATAGACCTTTCCAGGGAGGCTGAGGAGTGTGATCCCCCTGTAGTTGGAACACACCCTCCGGTCTGCCTTCTTAAAGATGGGGACCACCACCCAGGTCTGCCAGTCCACGGGTACTGCCCCTGATCTCCACGCAACATTGTAGAGGCATGCCAACCAGGACAG
The DNA here is from genome assembly GCF_057381845.1 of Rhamphochromis longiceps. Lineage (NCBI taxonomy): Eukaryota > Metazoa > Chordata > Actinopteri > Cichliformes > Cichlidae > Rhamphochromis > Rhamphochromis longiceps. The sequence continues at coordinate 41,876,877 of NC_140578.1, forward strand.
CCCTACAACGTCCAGAGCCATCAGGAACTCGGGGCGGACCTCATCAACACCAGGGGCTCTGCCACCAAGGAGTTGTTTAACTGCCTCAGTGACCTCGCCCCTGGAAATTGGCGGGTCATTGCCCTCATCCCCAGACTCTGCTTCCTCCTCGGAAGATGTGTCAGTGGGATTAAGGAGGTCCTCGAAGTATTCCTTCTACCGCCCGACAATTTTCTCAGTCGACGTCAGCAGCGCTCCGCCAGCACTGTACACAGTGCAGTTAGAGCACCGCTTTCCCCTCCTGAGACGCCTGACGGTTTGCCAGAATCTCTTCGAGGCAGTCTAAAAGTCTTTTTCCATGGCCTCTCCGAACTCCTCCCACACCCGAGTTTTTGCTTCAGCCACTGCCCGAGCCACATTCTGCTTGGCCTGTCGATACCTGTCGGCTGCCTCCGGAGTCCCACAGGCTAACCAAGCCCGATAGGACTCCTTCTTCAGCCTGGTGGCTCCCTTCACCTCTGGTGTCCACCATTTGGTTCGGGGATTACTACCACGGCAGGCACCAACCACCTTGCGGCCGAAGCTCAATGCAGCAGCTTCGGCAATGGAGACGCTGAACATGGTCCATTTGGACTCAATGTCCCCAGTCTCCCTCGGAATGCTGTTGAAGCTCTGCCGGAGGTGTGCGTTGAAGATCTCGCGGACTGGGGCCTCTGCTAGACGTTCCCAGCACACCCTCACTACGCATTTAGGTGCACTGGGTCTGTCCAGCGTCCTCCCCCACCATCTGATCCAACTCACCACCAGGTGGTGATCAGTTGACAGCTCAGCCCCTCTCTTTACCCGAGTGTCCAGAACATATGGTCGCAGGTCTGGTGGTACGATTACAAAATCGATCATCGACCTGCGGCCTAGAGCGTCCTGGTGCCACGTGCACTTATGGACACTCTTATGTTCGAACAAGGTGTTCATTATGGCCAAACTGTGATTTGCACAGAAGTCCAATAACAAAACACCGCTCAGGTTCAGATCAGGGAGGCCGTTCCTCCTAATCACGCCCCTCCAGGTCTCGCTGTCGTTACCCACGTGAGCATTGAAGTCTCCCAGTAGGACAACAGAGCACCTTCCAGCATTCCAACATTCCATGTCCCTATTGCCAGTCTTGGCAGCCAGGGATCAGTCCGCAAGGGCCTCCGCTCCTGGCCGCCACCCGGCACACAATGCACCCGACCCCTATGGCGCCTCCTGCGGGTGGTGGGCCTGCGGGACGATGGGCCCATGTCTCCTCTTCGGGCTGTGCCCGGTCGGGCCCAATGAACTAAGGCCCGGCCACCAGACGCTCGCCCTCGGGCACCCTCCCCGGGCCTGGCTCCAGCACGGGGCCCCGGTAATCCTATCCCAGGCAGGGTAAACTGTTCCCTCGATGTTCTCTTCATAAGGGTCTTCTGAATCGCTCTTTGTCTGGTCCCTCACCCAGGACCAATTTGCCATGGGAGACCCTACCAGTGGGCTAAAGCCCCCAGACAACATAGCCCCTGGGATCCCTGGGACACACAAACTCCTCCACCACAATAAGGTAGTGATTCACGGAGAGGGTCTGACCATAATGCACAACAAAATGTTTTACAGAAACCAGTCAAGCCAAATCACCCCAAACACCTCATACCAACTGTCAAGTACTGTGGTGTAGGGGTAATGATTGGGACTTTGCTTTGCAGCCGCAGGACCTTGGTGTTTTTCAGTCACTGAGTTAAACATGAACTCTTCTGTATATCAAAGTATTCTAGATCTGTCCAACAGCTGAAGTTTGGCTTAAAGCTGGGTCATTCAACAGTGATCCCATGCATTGCAGCAAATCTACCACAGAATGGCTGAAAACAGAGAACAGTCAAGGTTTTTACAGTGTTAAAGTGAAAGTACAGACCTCAACACAAATGCCTGCAAACATAAATGAAATAAAGCAATGCTGTACATAGCAGTGGACCAAAATTCCTCTGCAATAATGTGAGAGACAGATAAAGTCAAACAGAGTGACGTGAAAACTTTCATGAATGTCTATTGTCATTTCCAAGGGAAATAAGGCTTTGATACCAACTTCTGCAAGCATGTTGCAAACACAGTACAGAGGTGATATATGCTACCTGATTAAGTCAATTGTTAAGAATGCAGAGCTTTGACATACCCTTTAATCATAAGATAATAGATCTTTTCACAACCAATGTTTCAGCCCTGCAGCAGATTCGTCTTTAACACAAGTTTCCACAAAGGTAATGTCACAGGCTTGCCAAGCAGACACATCAAATCTGATTTCGTTTCACTTTTCTTTCTCATGAGAGGAAAGAAATTTGCTTTTTAAGCAAGTGAAGCCTTAAAGAGGCTTTGTGAAGTCATGAATACCCTTAAACTCTATAGCGGAGAGGTTATAAAGGAATTTCGGAGTTAGCCAAGAGCTTATCCAGCTTATCCTCTTTATAAAATTCTACCGTCTTCACGTGTAAACTGTATGCAGACTTTATAAAAGAAATGTCTTATTTAAATTAACCATGCTGCAAGCACGTCTGCAGAAACGTGAATTACATTAGATGCAAATTGTTTAGTCACAAATCATATGAGAAAATGAACACATGCACTAAAGGTGTTTCTTTCAAAATAAAAGTCTTCTTACAGAGGATAAAGACATCCATTATTTGACGGCACTGGATACAGGTTACACATTAAAAATCTGTGCACTGGCTGGATGCAGGTTTCTCTAGAGTAGCTGTTTTAAGATGGCTATAAAATTCCTTCTTTTCAATACATTTCTACCATATTTGGGTTTAATGAAAATCCTTCAAGAATGTAATTATGTAATTAATTATTTCTATTGTCCACTTTCTAGATCAAGAGTTTATCTTAAGATAGAGAAACTGAATGGTTTGTTTTTCTTTTTTAAAGTGTATTTGTTTTAACTGAAAAGCCTTCAGTAGCCCCTTTAATTCTAGACACCTGTAGCTGAACAATATTATTTTAACAATGTCAGACAATTCTAGTTATTACACAGTTTGAACCCCCGTCCCCTCTATATTATTATTAAATGTTGTTCTTTCCAAAAAGAGCATGCAGTTATTTCATTTTACAAAAGACAACAAAAAGGCGGACAAACCCAAGTTTGGGGTAGATTTATAACACCTAGAGAAAATCCCCTGAGGTGGAGTTAGCCATGTGTTTATGCAACACCTCCCTATATAATTCTGCCCAATGTTCAGTTTACGCATTCAGCTGCGGACGCTTATATCATTAAGCTGTAAACAGAATCCATTCACCAGGTGAGTATTTTACATTTAAGTAATTTTACTTTAGAATGAACCTTAGAATACCATAAGAATTTAATTCTGAACACTAATTACTGCATATGCATTTAAACATTGGAAACCCTCCTAAAGGTGATGCTGTAAAAAGTATCTAAATATCAATAAAAAAAAACGCTGTGTTTCATTTTTTTTTCATTTTTGTAGTTTTCTCTCTCTCTGTGTGATAGATAGACTGGTGGTCCGTGCAGAGTGTACCCTGTTTCCCTCCCTCTGACAGCTCAGATAGGCTCCAGTTAGAAAAGCCGTTAAAAAAAATGGAGGGATACGTGGTTCCAGATCATATTAGAGGAATGAAGTTTGCATTATTAGAAACAATATCTCTTCAGGTTTTTAATGCTGTGGTTGAACACAGGATGAAGAAGAAGCTCATCATTGATGTGGACACTGGGGTGGATGACGCTATGGCCATCATGGTGGCCCTCGCCAACCCTGATGTGGAGATTTTGGGGATCACCTGCTGCCATGGCAACACACCCCTGGAGAACGTCCTCAAGAACACGCTGCGTGTCCTGAAAGTCTGCAATAGGCTGGATGTAAGTTTTGAGCAGAGTGTGGGAGAGTCTTATACATGGATATGGTGACAGATCTGACTGCATGGTTGCATGCTGGATGACCTGCTATTAAATGCAACCTACAATACAGATTCCAGTGTATCGTGGCTGCTCAAAGCCTCTGCTGGCCCGCAAACAGCATGCGGGTGATTACCACGGGAAAGACGGGCTGGGGGATGTCCCGGATCCAGATGCTCCAGGCTTGGATCTGCTGCAGAAGAAGAAAGCTGTGCAGGCCATGATCAAGCTTGTGAAAGACAATGCTGGAGAGGTGAGTGCTCTGTTAAACATGTTGCTAATGTACTGTAAATAAAATTTAAGAGCAAAATTTTTCTGTGTATGCATGTATTCTATGCATACCAGAATTATTATAGTTTTTGGATTCTCTTTATTTATTTAAATTTTTGTTTTTAATTCAGTTTAGTTCGGCTTAGTTTCTAGAGCGGATTTGCTCATTTCAGTTCAGTTGTTATTAAGTTTTATGTATCTAAAACACAACTCAATGACAACATTGTTTCACTACATGTGCCTTGAATTTGGGATTTTCTTGAAATGGTTTATTTATTTTAAAAAAAGGTAAACATAAAGGTTTACTCTATGTAAATGATCTATTGAATTTCACTAAAAAAGTAAATTTCTAGATAAAAAACCTTTATTTGTAGGGGTTTTGTTCATCCCAAAGCTATGTTATGAATAACAAGAGCACTCCAGTCATCAACACAAATTAGTCTTCTGCCTTCAGGTGATCCTCGTAGCCACTGCCCCCCTCACTAATCTGGCTGTCGCAGTGCAGTTGGACCCTTCCTTGCCAAAAAAGCTGAAGGCGCTCTACATCATGGGGGGAAACACTGAATGTAGGCTTTTATTTACTCTGATGTACTTATTCTCTGATTTATGATTTTTTTTTCTATATTAATAATAACAAGAATTGCATTAATAATGTCTGTGTGCAGCCAGAGGTAACACCACAGTGTGTGGAGAGTTTAACTTTGTAGCCGACCCAGAGGCGGCTTACATCGTGTTGGACCGCTACACCTGCCCAACCTACATGGCTACATGGGAGTTCACCTGCAGGAACAGCCTTCCGTGGGTAAGGAAACAGACAAGTTGTACAGCAAGCTGTATGGCTTTACACTAACTGAAATTACATTTAGAATAATATTTGAATATTTGTAATAATGCTGTTTTTGGCTTGACTGATAATTTCACAGTGATTTAAATTTGCACCCTCAATTTTTCCTCCTGTAGTCTTTCTGTGACACCTGGCTTGCCGAATCTACACAGAAAGCAGACTTCATGAAAAAGATTTCAAGTCTTTCAAGGATGGTAAGAGTGTGCAAATGATATTATTACAATAATTAGAATCCCATCCCCAGAAAGTGTGACAAATTTATATCTTAATACATTTTTGCAAGAAAATATGTTGCAAGAAGCACTGGATCCCCAGGTGCTGCGAATGATGAGGAATTTCTGTTAAACAATTTTGAAGTTTTTTCACCTTTATTAGATAGGCCATGGGAAAAATGAGACAGAACAGCAGAAAGAGAGTGGGGGAAGACAGGCCAAGAGAGCCTCGGATCAAACTAAACCTCAGACTGGTATCGTGTCATGTGTTCACCAGCTCAGCCCAGTGAGCTAAACTGCCACTCCTCCCAGATTAACTTGTCTAAGCAGGATCTTAGTGCTGTGACACAATAATGCCAGGCTTCAACACACTGTGCTGCCAAAAGAATGTTATGACACTTACATACATGTCGTTACACATCCTTGTTCTTTAATTTATAATTTGCTGAAAGGGGGGAGAAGCATAATACATAAGAAACAAAAACTGTCGCACTGATAAAATGATTGAATGATTGCAGCTTTTCTCACAGGGAGTGGTGTAATTCTCACATCAGAAAGATCACTCTCCTGATTCAGGTTGTGGGGCAGAAGCCTGAACAGAGAAGCATAGATTTTCCTACGATCACCACCAATGTTCCCTCTAATTTTTCACGTGTCTGAGCGAACACACAAACCTCCTGAGCGTCCCTTGGACCACTGTGAGCAACAGCAGACGTGTGCACTGTGGTCACGCCAGCATCGAATCCATCCAAATTACATGGTTTATTAAAATAATCAAATTACAGCATTTACATTTATGTTAGACTACTTTTAATTAAGTGCTTTAACCCACTTACAATGAAAATTAAAAAAGAATCTTGTTCATGACTTGTGTAGCATGTTAACACTGTTGGAAGTAAAAAGAACTTGAACTCCAATTTTGAAAACACAACTTTCTATTTTATGATTTTTTTTAAAGCTCTGACTTGTATTATGAGTCTGAGTCTGTGGTCTGGGAGAGAGTCCTGTAACTCTCTGTCTGCAAAATACAGTATATAATGACCAACGTTGGGCAATTAATTATATAGTTACTTCTTCAAAATAGTTACTGGATTATGCAAACAACAAAGTTTTTTGCAGCTGTTTACCTAAAAATGCAGCCAGGGCGTTTTTTTAAATATACATTTCAAACTATTTACAGAACAATCAGCTGTTCTGCATCAAATCTGATGCCACACAAATTAGTGTGCCACTCCAAAAAATTATCTCTGTCCACTATGAGATAAACGAGAACAACAGCCTGATACCTGCAGGCCTGTTACAGGTGTTACAGGAGTGATACATCTCCTGTTGAACAGGAGATGTATCACTCCTGTAACACCTGTAACATTCAGCAGTCGCCTCATTGTTCTGACACACACAACAAAACTACTCACTACACTACACACTAACTATACAAGATTTGCCCTAAACATCGCAAATCTCTCACATCTCAAAACACGTCACTCCTAAAACCTCCCCCCTTCCTAAACATCTGTTGCCATATAATTTTTTGATTGGTTGACATGGTACATTTTTCCACCAATAGGAAAGGGTGGTGGGTTTTTGGTTTTGTTTTTGCTCACAGGCTTTCCAGCGTTTTCCTTATAAAACACCGTTTCTTCCCGCAGTAAATATAAACAACGACAGTATTCAGGAAGAAAACCAAACATTACATATATTTTTTATCATAACTCTGGTTTTACGTGGCCGATCAACACAATTTAAAAACTGGTATAAAGTCCACACTTTTTCCGTCAATTGTTCTGTCTGTTCTGCTCACATCTCCAATGGTTGTACACGTTGTCATTAACGTGGCTTCCCTCCACATCAGCCACGCCTCTTTGCTAGCTAAAACACCGGTGTTGGCGCATAAGGACGCGCATAAGGACGCAACCACAGGCTTATGGTTGACACGTATAAGCCTGTCAACCACGTTGATTAGCTGCGTATATACGAATGTGAATGGCATTATTGGCTGGACTATGGGATAAGGTGGCATCGTTCTAATCCCATACGGGAGCAGCCAGTCACTTACTGACTAACCCTGCAAAACAGAAATGTTAAAGTATTAATTTTAATTTCAATTCAGGTTAGATTTTTTTTCTGTGTGCAACACAGATTTTCTGTGCGCAGAGACTGTGCCAGCAGTGCGCAATTGCGCACGCACGCAGCTTAGAGGGAACATTGATCAACACCATAGGAAACCAAACTACCATTGTATACAGTGTGAGAAGAGCACAACTTACCCCTCTTGAGTTGTCTGATGGTTCGCTTTGAACCTGACCAAAATTCTCATTCAATTTTTATCTTCCATGCACTCCTGGCTGGTACAGCCTTCCACCCATCCAGGTCACACTGCTCTCCAAATAAGTGGTTAAATCCCCCAGCAGAGCAATTAAGTCCCTAGATGTAACACTCTTCAACCCAACCAGTGACTCCAAGAAATCTGGGTTACTCTACTGGCTTGTGGCACATAGCCAGATTGACGTGCCAGGACGTCCACTTCCAAATTCTAAACTGACATTTAAATGGTGTTAATAAGCTAACAAGACCAAAGGTTTTGCATTATACTCCCCAAGGTCTCTCAACTATACAAGGGTAACCACAGAGTGTGAAAAGAGGAGTCTACAGGTGTTGGTTGAAGCCCTCTAGTGGCAACTTTTTTTGTTTAGACCTTGGTCCTCCACTGGCTTACAGATAATCACCAGTGTTGGGTAAGTTACTTTAAATTAGTAACTTAGTTACATTACTAGTTCAAAAGTAACTCAGTTACTTCAAGTTACTCGTTACTTTCAAAGTAACTAGTTACTAGGGAAAGTAACTTTGGTTTTACTCAGAATTCTCTTGTTAATGTGTTGCTTCCGTAACTGGATACCCAGCAAGATTGTCAGTCCTCTAGCTTGCTTACTTGCCACAAGTGCACTGTGCCACGTACCAATAGAAAGGAAAAAATAATGTGCATATTTCCACGAGAGAAATCCCACGCCTGGACCGTCGTTGACCGCCGCCATGATTCTAGCCTACTAGGGACGGGTGGAAACTCTAATAATTAACCTTATGAACAAAATAAAGTTCAACATCAACATCATAGCACCCCCCAGCTGTATAGAAACTCCGTCATGCTAGCTAGTACCCAGTACAAAAAAGTCAGCATAACTAAAATAAACTCCACCTTAACTTGGTTTATATCTGACCCAGATAGACTGCAGGTCATAACTTCTTACCTGAAGGTCATTTCACCTGACACTCGGACCGGCGGCCACCTCGGGTCTCTGCTCCTCTTGCCTCCCCTTTCCCTCAACCACCTGCTGGCCTCCACCACTTGCTAATGTTACTGAATCTGTTGAAGCTCCACGATAGCCACCGCAAGAAGTAACGAATAACGACCCTATCTAAATCCCAGTAACGATTAACGCGTTCCTGATTTTGGCATAATAACTAGTTACCATGCTCGTTACCACAATAATAACGTAGTTACTGTAACGCGTTACTTAATAACATGTTAGTCCCTACTAGGGATGGGTGTTGATAAGATTTTCACCATTCCGATTCCATTTTCAATTCTGTTTAACGATTCGATTCTTTATCGATTCTCTAATCGATTCTTATTTTTAAAAAAAGGAGAACACTAAGGTCGATTAGCTTAGAACTTTGTTTTATATCTTCTCTTTGAACAAGATAGAAATTTAGGAGTAACATGGCCTTACAAACCCAACAGTGAGATCTTAAGAGATCCACAGCCTATGGCTCTTCCATGGGGTGTCACAGGGTCCCCAGGAAAAAAAATTGTAAATGTAAAATAATAAAATAAATATTCTTCTGTAGCAATAACAAAGTATAACAAATTATTCTGTAGCAATTACACAAGAATTCCCAGTAATGTTCCTGCCTACAATTAAACACATTCACTTACCGAAAATCGGGGGCATCTGCTGTGGCAAATGGGTGCAAGCCTTTTACCACAAACTTAGTCACTGCTCGGTGACATTCGTCTATCCTGGCCTGAAAGGAGACGCTACCGGTAGACTGCAGTGAGAACTGCCAGCATCTGAGCCACCACAGTAATGGCAGGTTTTGTAATAAGGCAGATCGTGCTAACATAATATGCACTGTTAGTTGATTATTTACCTGCCGCATTAACGGGAGAGGACGTGGAAACGTTACCGCTGCTGCTGGGTTGAGATTCACGAGTCCGGAGCGGAATTAAAAACACGACATTCATTTAAGGTCATCGCGTGTTTTGTGAGCAAATGCTTTTGCATATTCGTAGTGTTTCCTCCCTTAAATGAAATTCTACTTTACAAGTATTGCAAGTTGCCCTGTTGTCATCCGTTCTCGTAAAGTATGACCAAACTTTTGAGCGTTTGAGCCGCTTAGGCGCCATGTTTTCTGCCAGGTAAATGACGCTCCGCAACGTGGTGACGTCATTCGGGGCGACTGGAATCGATAAGGGAATCGTTTGCAAAAATGGCAAACAATTCCAAGGAATTGAAACAGTTTGAACCGGTTCTCAACAAGAACCGGGTTTCGATACCCATCCCTAGTCCCTACACTGATAATCACAAAATGTCTAAATACCTGTGATGTACTGATTTGACAGAAAGCCCAATCAGCTGACTATAAGAAGGAGATTACTGCAGGAACTGGTTTCAATTCCTGTGACGTCTATGCCTTAGCTGCTGCCATCGATGATACATTGATAACTGAGAGCGAAGAGGTAAGCAACTCCTGATTTTTATCAGGTTAAGTAAAATTTCAAGTATTGTTTAACAGTTTCTTGTGTTTCTCCTTCAGGTTGCGGTGGCAGTGGAGTTAGAGGGGACCTACACCCGAGGCATGATGGTGGTGGACTACATCCAGAAGCTGAAGAAAGACCATAAGGCCATCATCATGAAGAAAGTTGACTTGGAAAAGTTAAAGAAAATGTTGACCAATGCACTCAAATAGAATGTTTCTATGCATGCTGAATGCGTGCGTTTGGTTCATAACAAGAAATAAAAACTGATTTTTTTCTCTTTGAAAAAGAGCACACCAAGTTGCTGGTGCCTAAAAGCTGCTGGGAATTGATTTTCCAGGTCGCTCACTATAACCCCACGGTGAATAATGGTCCAGTTTTCATGGCCAAGCATGTGGGCTTATGTGTCTGTGGTGTCAGCTGTTGAACCAGCCAGCCATTCCAAAAGTGCCTTTATGCCTATTGCTGTTAATGGAGGTCCCGTTTGAGTTCACTGACATGGACCTTATCGGGCCATTTTATCAGAGTGCACAAGGATATCACTTTGTATTTGTTCTAGTCGATTATGCGGCATATTATGCGGATATCCAGAGGCAGTGCTGCTGCGCACCATTTCTGCAAAGAGTGCGGCGCAGGCACTTTTCAGGTCATCTCCCACATCGGCATCCTGAAAGATATACTGACTGACCGGAGAACTTTATTCATGTCCCACACACTGAAAGAGCTATACAAATTACTGGGCATTAATCTGTTCAGACCAGCACACTGCAAAAATGGCTAGTCTATATTTAGGAAAAAAATACTACATTTGATACAAAAAGCACTGAAAACAAGTGAAATTATCTGTCCATGCAGCAAGTTTATTTTACTTAATAAGAAATCTTGAAATAAGATTTTTTAATCCAGAAATAAAAGAACACATTTGAGAATTGAAGAGGGTTAAAATAAGCTTTAAAAAGCTCAATTTAAGATAAAATTACTTTATATCAAGTCCCAAAAGTAAGTTAAATATGCTAAATTACAGTCTTTTTTTATGTTTTGAATTCTTACTTGCAGCAAATGAATGCACTGCAACGAGAAAAATAGTTCTAATACTATGAAAAACTACTCAATATTAGTGAAGTATGATTAATTTGTTTCTTGATTCAGGTTGGCTTATCTTAAAATAGAGCTGAATCAATATTAAATCCAGGCAAAAAAACCTTAAAACAGACCTTTTTCCTAGAATACTCCTTGGCTTCTACTGAAATCACAACCAGGACAGGAGTGATATATGTCAACATTTATTTCTCTCATGAGAACAAAATTCTTTTTTTAAACAATATAGGGCTGCTGCACAATCCCTAAAAGTCTAAATCAACCCTTTAAAAGGCCTAAACAGAGAAAAGAAATTAAATTTTTGGCCTTAAACTTTTGTGACAGTCACATAGTCTCACAATGTTGTAAATAATGGCATTACTGACTTAAAACTTTACATGCCTCAGGTAAAGTGTCACTAAGAAAAAAAAACAACAACTTTCATTTGTAAAGCATTATAAGTACAGCCGTTTCTCAGGACATTGCTAGGCAAATTAGGAACAAAGTTGTACAAACGTACTACAAAACTAAACAAACTGCAAATGACCTGATAAAATCCTGCTTGGTATTCACCTATTTTTCAAAGAACGACTTCCACTCAGCTATTGCTTTCTTATATGCACTAGTGGCATCTTGATCATGGATGGCATCAGTTATTACCTCAGTTTGTATGACAGAGAGGACCGTTGCAACACATTTTGGGTATGTTAAGTGCAAGGTGTAGTAATATGCCATCAACACCAACATTCCTTCCCAGAAATCCTCCAAGGAGAGAGTGGTCACTGGTATGTTTCCTACAGCAACAATGCTGGTTGTTCCATCAAAAAGCAGCACTGGGGAGGAGAGAGGCCGCTTCTCCAGGTATAGCATTGCATCTTCACCCGGCTAGAAAAGCACAAAAAAAGGACAAATTCTTCAAGATTTTCAATGAAAGGGTTGCTGTGCATCCAAACAGCTTAAGACACAAAAAGCAATATCAAGAGTTTAGAATGCTCCAACTGATTTACTGTTGGAATAGAAGAAATAAATGTAAAATATCTGACTTACATAAATATGAAATTTTGGAAATGTACACAGCAAAATCTCCAGTGTTAAATTAACACTGGAGAGTGTCTATATGGGTCCACTCCTCTGAGTGTTAAATACAACACTGTTGAGTGTTAAATTAACACTTTGACAGTGTTATATGTTTAAAAGTAACCTAGTCAGTTTTGAAGATTAACAATGACTAACACTGAGCAGTGCTGATTTTCTAACACTGGAATATTTCTAACATTTTGATTTATTTTCCAGTGTTAGAAAATCAGCACTGCTCAGTGTTAGTCATTGTTAATCTTCAAAACTGACTAGGTTACTTTTAAACATATAACACTGTCAAAGGTGTTAATTTAACACTGGAGATTTTGCTGTGTATTAATTCTGAGCATGAATTTTCTCTAGTTTGCAGCATTTTTATCATGTCTATTTGTGCTTTTTTTCTCATTTGTTTTTTAAAACTATTTCTTTTAACTTTGTTACATATTCTAGTTTTTGAAGGCCTTTTTAAATATATCATTTTACTGCTTCTACTTGTATCCTAACTGCAATGTGCTTTTGCTCTGTGCTGCCTCTCTGGAGTAGGTTTTGAATAACAATTAAGAAATCCTGAATAAGGAGTAATTTAATCCCTGCTGAATTGAACTTCAACCCACTCTTATTAAGCAGGAAAAGCAAAATAATAATATTAATAATAACAATACAAGTAAATGGAGTACAAGTTACAGTGGCTGGTATTGCAGCTGTTCGCACCTTGAGGATATGAAGGAGAGCCTCACTGGCACTTCCCAGCCGCTTTGGTGGTGTAGTTTTTGAAGGAAAAAGAGATGGAAGTGCATTGAAGAGAGTGACAGTAAAATCCACTGTGAACGGAGAAAAGTATCTCAACAAAGCAATCCGAACATATCTGATGTGTGGATTTAATGTATGAAAAGGCCACTTACCTCCACATACATCCAAGGGGAGAGGAGGTTTCAGGACCTTCTTCCAAATGCCATAGAACTGCACCTTCGAACAAAACTCTGCCCATCGACCCTTCATTTGATCTATGTATTTGCAGTTGGAGCCACCAATGATGCGACGCAGTTCATCCATCGCCTATGACAAAGTTGTGCTCAGTTAGTCAAGAACTAACTAAACCTATCCAGAGAAAGCAAGGAATTTAACTGAAGGTAGTTGAACTTACATTTCGTATGTCTTTGAAGCACGGGTATGCTTCAAATATTTTTCTAGGCCTGTCTTCTTCCCTTGTAACATCTGCGTCAATAAAAGCTCGTCTGGCCTCAAACTCCAGGTCCAAAATTTGAGCGACGTCACTTTGGTTGGGTTTTGCATTGGGTTTCCTGTACATGTTGCTCAAGGTTTTGTAATGTCTTGCCTGCATCTTCAGGCTGTCATGGTCTGCTAGGGAAAGCAAAGAGCAATTGTAAGACATGGTGTAACTAGACTAAATTCAGATTTTTCTAATCAGTCATTTCTAGTAAGGTTGCATGGTTGTTTTTAAGTATAATATTTATGAGAATTAATGTTTAGGTTAAATATGTTTGAGTAATGAACTGACCCTATATGTCCTAATCATTTCCCTTTGTGTCCTTTTCTTATAATGATCATGGATTTATGTTAATTGTTAGTTTGAACAGAATCAAATATTAAAACGACAGTTTAAGATGCCCGTGAATAAAACTGTGGTGAAAATAAGGTAAAGGTTGTTTACTGTGTATATCGTTCACATCAGTGTGAACAGTGATTATGAGCTGATGGATAAAAATCTTTTAGGTAATTTGATCTATGACAGAAACACTGTGATAAGGCATGATAGATGTGACCAGCATGAGGATTTACATGTGTAAATAATCAGCACTGAGTAACACCCATTACAACACAAAGTGGTAAAATACTTACTATGGCTAACTGGCAAACTGGAATGAGGGATCTATCATATGTTGATTTTACACACCAACTCGAGTTAATGCCAAACCACTATGATTTATGGAATAAACACTTAGAACGGGGTTCATTGCTGCAACCATATTTTGGAAAGAGCTGTAAGAGGAACCACAGTCAGACTGAGAGGTAGATAAGGGTGATGGTGGACTTACCAACAACATCATCTGGAGGTGCAGTTGAAGGACCTATATCAGACCTGGGTGCAGAGCATGAGGCTGACTTGGATAATAGTGGTAAAGCCAGCGTAGTATTGTTTGACGTAGTTGGTACAGTGGAGGGTAGCGGCAATTGGGATTCTTTCTCTGAGGAAAAAACAGAAGATGAACAGAATGTAATAACAGGGAATAGCTAGAAAGTTAAGGAAAATACTCAACACTGTATAAATCTTGTGATGCACTCTGAACAGAAAACTGAGGGCAGGTGGTCTCTTTGAAGTTTTAGATGACCAAAAGTCATTAGTACAGCAGACCAAAGTACACACCTGCATTTGAGTTATCCTCGCTGAGGTCATCATTGCTCTCAAGAAGTGTGGTATAGTCACTTGAACCACTTGCTTCACCACTTAGGTCACCTTCAGTCCCATTGTCTGTGTCATCTGAGCTGAAAAGAGTCTTCCTGGGCCTGCCTCGTTGTGGCATGGAGCCCTGCCTCTTCCTTGGAGACTTCATATTTTGGAGTCGTTTGTACAGTTTGGTGTAGATGGTCAGCTGTGGTAAAATAATATATATTTGTACATCATTTTATTATCTCACTCAATTTTAGATATTGTAGTGGGTAAAGAATGACTTACGTATGGCATGTGTGTGTCAGCATCACGTAACATGGGGTAATAGTCGACAATCTTCTGTGACATTGCTCTCATTTCGAGTTTGGAGGGGTATGTTACTTCTTTCCCCATGGGACTAACACGGAGGATTGCAACCATGCTGGTGACTGTGTTCCTTACAAGTCTGCAACAGAGCTCCTTCGACATCCTGCAGTCCTTTTCCTTTCCACTGTGGAGCAATGCAAAGTACTGACTGCGCACCATGTCCAACTCTGAATCTGTATACACCACATACTCTGGTGGGTCTGGCATTTTCATTTTTTTGTCAGCAGTGTAGGAAATGGGAGTGGAAGTTTGAGGCTGACATTGTGACACATCAAAGCCGAAGGGGTTACTCTCGCTTCGATGGAAAGTGTTGGCAACTTGGTCAGTACTCTTAAACTATAACAGTTGTGGGATATAAACAAAAATACACAATTAGGCAAATTAATGCTAGACAATATGGACAGTAATCATCTTCTTAGTGGTATAATGTGTATTTACCTTTTGGCTGATAAAATCCCAAATCTTCTTTCTACGGAAGAAATTTTCATGGCCCGGAAAAAGATCCTTTAGGTCATCCCGGGTAAAGCTTCTCAAAGTTTCCTCATCAATATTTGCAGCTGTAAAAGAGAAAAACAACTTCAAAAGTGATATTTATTTCTCTTTTCCTGGGCGTGGCTTATTACATGTCGAGGTCATTTTTTGTCAATAAATGTATTTTAGCAATAAGTAATATTAACAGGATAAAATGTCAAACTTAAAACAGTTTATCAAATATTTGGGAATGCAATAAAACTATTTTTGGGTGTCTTCAAGAATGATGTTCCAAGTCTATTTAGGCAAAGACAGCTCAAGGCTATAATGTGGATAAAGGTCAGAGTAGAGTGCAATCCTAGCTCCAAGTTTCAGAAATGATGCTAACAGATGCTAAGGCTGCTTAGCTAACGTACCAAAATAACTGAAAAATAAGACTTACCCTGCAACACAGACAGTATGGCATCGTCAAACTTGTCCATGCCGTGACAGCAGTTCTCTAGTTCGTTCCAAAGCCTCCACTCACAGTGCCTGGAAATATCCTACAGCTTAAATAAGATCATTTAGCTAAAGTTAACACATTAGCTAGATTGCTAACTAGCAGCAGCCCTCACAAAACACGACTTTATCTTAATAACACCGTTGTACCATAGTATTTTTCAAATCAACTTAATGTTACCAACCTTAAATTACTGTTCGCTTTGTTTAGATAAATAATTTTGATCTTCCTAACGGTCCTGATGGTTAACAAAGCAGGGGAAAAGAGTTTGTCCCGCATGAAAGTAACGTCACGACAGGAACTGAGAATGCGCATGCAGAAAATTATTTATATTTAATTTTTTTTAAGTAAAAAAAAAGAAAAGAAAAATATAAATTCAGTCTTAAACACTTATTGCCTAAAAATAAATATAACTGATGTAATTTAAACCTGAAAAATTGGATAATTAAGGATACATATATTTTAAAAATTGCCTACCTTTCCCATGGTCCCACACTCTCATCTGTGGCCTTCAGTGGAGAGCGGTAAAGTATGCTGTATGGCTACAGCGCGAAAACAGTTCACCATGGCGCTCTGGAGATGTATGATCTGTTTTATCTTTGTTTCTTTAACTCTGAAGGTGCTCCTTAGCCACATAAATGCAGCTCATGGTCGAAGGCAGGATTTTTGGGTTTACTGTGGAATAGATGGCTGTGAACAAGATTTCAGAGTTTTTAACTCATTCTTTCGCCACATTAAACGGACGCACCCTCTGTATTTGACGAATGGAAGCCCACCAAGAGGATGGAGGATCCCCCCAACATCCCACTCTTTAGGATCGGAAAATGTTGGTGTTTCAGTCTTTGCCAACTGTAGTACTGCAACAACAACCAGCACCGTGGAAATATCAACTGGTGGATCTTTGGCTGAAGTGCAGGAGCCTCAGGTTGTTGACAGCCCGATCACGGTAAGTGTTAAACTAAATAAAATGTAGTGTGGCTTCTGATGACAAATTTAGCTATGTCTAACTCCTCGTATTTGGTCCTATATTACTTTTAATCCTTTTCTCCATTGTTAGTCAAGAGAAATTTAACGAGATCTCGCGATATTATACCGCTAGATATTGTTCTTCAAACTGTTACAAGCGATTTCCACTATGGTTGGATTTTAAATCACAATTTCATCCTGCAGGATGAAATGAAAAACAAATAAACAGAATAGCAGTTCAGTGTAGATAGTACAGGCTATGCTGCAGCCGGAGAAGGCACACACTCTGCGGCTGGCATGTCTCCTGGTGAAGTTTGCATCAAAGACACTCTCAGCGCGCTTAAATCTTTCAATGTGGCAGCAATTTGGGTATCTCGTAGGAATTATAAGTGGTGAATACGGTTTCAGGTAAGACACAGAGTATTTGGAAGCACTGTAAAAAAAATCTGTTGGCCAGAAATACTGCCAAAACATGGATAAGAATGATTTTCTTGAAAATTAAATAAATTAATAAATGCATACAATAAAATATATCCATATACTAATACTAACATAAATTCTGAGTGCAAATCTAAATTACGTGATTTAAAAATACATAAATAATTTAATAAATACAACAAACATGTAAAGAAACTAATATCTAAGTGCGAACAAAAATTCATTATTTAAAAAGATAAAATCTCATTCTCATGAATCCAATCCCTAGCCTCATCAAAAAAATGGACAACCCCTTTTTTATTGTTTCTTTGTCTTTGATTTCTTTTCCATTTCTTTTTTCTTTATTCCAAAGAATGAATATTATATTATCTTATATTATATTGAATATTCACAACTGTAACACTAGTCACTGTCATGCACTTTGTTTTTTAATGGACCAATCATTAGGTGTAACTGATTATACCTGTTATGTAAGAATTTCTATAATTGGCCAGGAATTTGGAGTAACTTTGTTTTTCTGCTCTAAAGGAAGAAGCTGTTGCTACAACATCCTTTACCAGACATGATATTACCAGATCTGCTGCAGCTTTTGCTATCTGTGTTCAAGAACAGTGCCACTTATCACAGGTATGTTATAGTCTTAATGGATCAATACATTACATAAGGCAATCAATGTCTTACTTGTTCATAATGGAATTCAGAATTATTATTATTTTATATAAATGCAGAATAAGTT
Organism: Rhamphochromis longiceps; assembly: GCF_057381845.1. Lineage (NCBI taxonomy): Eukaryota > Metazoa > Chordata > Actinopteri > Cichliformes > Cichlidae > Rhamphochromis > Rhamphochromis longiceps. Next base: position 41,894,897 of record NC_140578.1, read on the forward strand.
ACTTTTATTTCAAATGTTTTCACAGAGAACGGTCAAACATATCATCTCAGGAGTGCAACAGTATCAGGCTGTTCTTTTGGATACGCTCAAGGAAAGAATGAAGACAGTGTTTGAAGATAATGCCGAGGGAACCACTCAGCTTCAAGATGAGGCTTTGGCTACATTTGATAAATTCATGGATCCTTTCTCCACCATTGCATATGGACAGAGTAGAGCCATAGGGGAAATGTTCTGTCCAGTCAACGCAGAGGAAGTAGTAGTATCCCAGAAGATATGTTGGGTAAAGCAAGGTCTTTCAAGGGTCATGTCTTTAAGGAACAAAAGTTTTTACTATGTACCATTAATTGAAAGTCTAAAGCAGTTAATGACTAATGAGAGAATCTTTACCATGTTGAACACTGCACCACAAAGAAGCAGAGAGGGATTCTTCTATGATTTTAGAGACGGGTCCCTCTTTACATCTCACCCCATGTTTTCTCAGAGGCCAAATGCATTGCAATTAATACTGTACACAGATGAAATTGAAATATGTAACCCCTTAGGGTCCCATGCTTCTGCAAACAAATTGGTCATGTTTTATTATACTTTAGGAAATATTGATCCAAAATTTAGGTCAAAGTTAGCTGCAATACGACTTCTTGCTATTGCTAAAGCAAGTGACATTTCTCAGTGGGGTATTGATGTTGTACTGAAAAGAATACTTCAAGATCTATCACTGCTTTACAATGGTGTAAGGATTAAAATGTCAAATGGTGAAATTGAATTGTTTGGTGCTGTTATAGCCATTTGCGGAGACACGCTAGCCCAGCATGAGATTGCTGGCTTTAAAGAAGGGATTGGTTTTGCTTATAGCAAATGTAGACACTGTGAATGCAACTTTGATGATATGCAAAGTGTTTTTGAGGAGAAGAAGTTTGTTCACAGAACTCTGGAGAAACATATCAGGCAGTGTTTTGAAATAGATAAAGCAAGCACAGATTTATTGAAAGCGTCCCTCAAAACTACTTATGGAATTAATAGAAGAAGCAGACTAGTTGATGTTCCTGCATTTGACCTGATCAAACAAACTCCACAGGACATAATGCATGTTATTTTTGAAGGTGTTGCATCAATGGAAGTTAAATTTGTATTAAAACACCTAATTCTCTCAGGACAATTAGAATTAGACAAGTTTAATTCAGACATTCAAAATTTTCCTTACTCACCTCTTGAAATACGGGATAAACCATGTCCTATTAGCTTTGGCACTTTAGCGGCTAACGACAACAAATTGAAACAGTCTTGTGGACAGATGCTAATTCTTTTAAAAATATTACTTTTTCTTTTGTATGGTGTGGAGAGTGAGTATGTTGTATTTATTAGAAAGTTAATTATGATAATTCAAATAGTTCTTGCTCCCATTATTTCTTTACAAACTGTATTGCAACTGAGAAGTATGATTGAAGAACACCTGTATCAGTTCAAGCAACTTTTTCCCGAAGCCAATATAATACCTAAGCAACATTATATGTTGCATCTTCCCAGTCAAATCTTATCGCTTGGACCTTTAATAAGGAGTATGTGCATGCGCTTTGAGGCAAAGCACTCCTATTTTAAACAGTGGGCTTCTAAGTTAAATTTTAAAAATATTTGTAAATCCCTTGCAAACCACAATCAATTTCTTGAGTGTTGTCAAAATGAAATAGGCACTGAACATCCTATTTTTGCGAAAAAAAAAGGAATCCGGGCCAGTATCAGCTAAAAATAATGAATATGTTAGGAAAAAAATTAAAGAATTTTTTGGAATAGATGTCATGCAGTCTGTTGTCTCAGTGAAATGGTATGTTCTAAATGGCAATAAATACATTGCTGGGAAGTCCATGATTATTGCAGACGTGGATGGCACTTTCCCTGTGTTTGGACTGATAAAGGATATCTTTTTGATTGACTCATCTTTTATTGCTTTTGAGTACCAACGCTATGAAACTTTGAATTTAAATGAAGACTTATTGGCATATGAAGTAACTGTGCCCATTGTTGCTCAAGCTACAGAATTAGCCCATGAGCTCATTGATTATACTTCATACTTTTCTATTAGTTTTAGGGACAGTGTGTTTGTGCCAATCAAATACAGTCTTTCTGATATTATTTCCCATAGAAATCACCCTTAAGATTAGGGTTGCACCAAGTATTGGCTTAGTGTAGTTTGTGATGATATCAGTTGACAGTCATTAAATGTTCCCTAAACCAATGTCAATGTTGTACCACATAATGCTGGCATGCTGGGACAAACAGCTGTCTTTGAAATGTGATTTGTATCATAAATTGTGGTTAATTTTTTTCCTTTATATGTACAACTTTGAAGTCAGACATGATTTTGAATAAATCATATTTTCAACAGGTGCCTTGTGTGAATTTCCTAAATCAAGCAAATTGAGTTTGTCACTCTATCTTGAAACAAGTGATATTTTGAGAGACATCTGGTGAGAGACCTAATGTAGGCTATTTTAAGAGTTATTCTTCCCATTTCTGGATTTCTGTACTAATATAGACACAATTATATGGTTATTCTCAATTTAAGTTTATTATCTAAAATCCAGACTTAGAAACAAGTAAATCTTTTTTAAAACAAGGCAAATAATCTGGCCTGTCTAAAAATAGGATTTTAAATCATGGCAAGCACCAGATAATTTGCAGTGCATCTACCACCTTGAGATTGATGGATTGGTGGAGCGGCTGAATAAGACTTTAAAGTCCAGTCCTCCACTCATGAGGATGAACACAATTGGGATCTCTGGTTAGACCCTCTGTTGTTTGCAGTGTAGGAGGTGCCCCATGCCTCCACGGAATTTTCTCACTTTGAGTTGTTGTTCAACAGGAAGCCACGAGGCTTGTTGGACTTGAATAAAGAAAACTGGGAGGAAGGTCTGAGCCCACCTAATAATTAGATTCAATAGGTTCTGGGCCTGACAGCAAAGCTGCACATGTTGGGGAGGTAATCACGAGAGAATTTGCTCCAGGCCCAGGAATGACAGCAGCACAACAGAGGTGCTATTCATAGACAATTTTCACCGGAAGATGCTTGTATTGCTAACTTTTTTTCAGCGCAAAGTTACTTGCAAAGTGGCAAGAACCCTTCATGGTCACAGGGCGAGTGAGGGACGTAGACTATGAAGTGGTACGGTCGGACAGGGGAGGAGCCACCCAAATATATCACCTTAACCTTCTTAAAGCGTGGAAAGAGGCTAAAACCAATTCTCTGGTGAGTCTGGTTAAGGAGAGATGAGTGGGGGGTAGAGGCGCCAAATTCAACCATTCCCACCTACCTCCCCACCTGGGCGGCGCATGTGCGGTCCTGGATTACCTTTGACCAATGAAATCTGACGTGTTTTCAAAGTGTTTCTTTTATTTCTTTTAATCGCTCTATATCTAAATATCGACCTCATTAGTATTATAAGAAACTTCATATATAAAGTTTTTTATAAAAGGGCTTGGATATAATTTCACCATATATAAACATACTTGATCACCTTTTCACTCTTCATAATTTGTTCAGTTTGCTTCACATGATCTGATCTTCTTTCCTCTCCATCTTAGATTGAGGGCACAAAGAGACCACTCATCAGGGATTTAGCAGAGCTGATCAATAAGATGTGACTGGCCCAGCAGAACTCCATAATATCACTAAAAGAGGAGTGCCAGAAGCAGATGTTAGCTGCTGCTAACATTGTTGCTCTTAACTCCATAGACCTCCTGGATGCTGTGAATTAGGCTCGGGTCAGGGCTAGCGTCACCAAGCCCAAACCTGTCTCACAAGATGTAAAAGATTTTGGTCAAACTGTGCAATCCTCAAAAACACTGTTAAGCGCCAGGAGCCACATCTCAGATTCTACAGGCCTCAGTTAGTATGTTGAATGTTAAACTTCATGACAGTATAATTAGAAAACAACCAAACAATTGTCTTTTATAGAAGGATTACGAGAAAAAAAAACTTTTCTCTAAAAAGAGCATGGCAGCATAGCTTACGTTTCTTCTTGAACAATGTGCTCTGCACAGATGGAACCAGATTGGAGACGTTTGGCCATTATGCACAGAGTCAAATAAAAAACAATCCAAACATATCAGCACAAATAACTCATGTCAACAGTCAAGAATGGTGATAGAGGGGTAATGACCTTCGCTTATTTTGCAGCCACAGGACCTGAGTATCTTACAGTCGGTGAGTTAAACATTATTCTAGAGTCAAGACACAAGTTTCTATAAAGTGAGAGTAATTGGCTTCCCAAATACTTGGCAAGCACAGATACATCAATTATGATCTTCAAGTTTTTTCTTCCTTCTCATGAGAGGCGGAATTACAATTTAAGCGCTCTACACCGCAGAGGTTATGAAGGAATTCCCACCTCCCACTGGGCAGAGTTAGCCAAAAGCTAATGCAGCCTCTCTCTAAGTAATTCTATCCACTCTTCAGATCACAGCATTCAGCTGCAGTGGCTCATATCAGTAAGCTGTAAACATCTGTCAGAATCCATTCACCAGGTGAGCATTATACATTTTATTGTTACTTCAGGTCAACTTAGAGTAACATTAGAATGCAATTCTGAACACTGAATAGTGCATACATTATAGCACTGAAAACTAGCCTAAAGGCAAAGCTGTAAAAGGGATCTAAAGTATATTCTCGTGCCTTGGCCGTAAAACCCGTTGAAGGAGTCTTTCATTGGTTTTTCATGTTCATATTTTGGAATTACTATAAACATAAGGTTGTTCTACAAGTAAAAGCTTATGACAATGTGAAAAGAAAAACACAGGATGAAGAAGAAACTCATCATTGATGTGGACACTGGGGTGGATGACGCTATGGCCATCATGGTGGCCCTCGCCAACCCTGATGTGGAGATTTTGGGGATCACCTGCTGCCATGGCAATACACCCCTGGAGAACGTCCTCAAGAACACGCTGCGTGTCCTGAAAATCTGCAATAGGCTGGATGTAAGTTTTGAGCAGAGTGTGGGAGAGCCTTATACATGGATATGGTGACAGATCTGACTGCATGGTTGCATGCTGGATGACCTGCTATTAAATGCAACCTACAATACAGATTCCAGTGTATCGTGGCTGCTCAAAGCCTCTGCTGGCCCGCAAACAGCATGCGGGTGATTACCATGGGAAAGACGGGCTGGGGGATGTCCCGGATCCAGATGCTCTAGGCTTGGATCTGCTGTTAGATGGCTTTGTCAAACCTGTCTGGGGAAGTGGAATGGCTTTATTATCTAAATGCATCTATCAGACTCATATTCTGTAAATGTTTTGTGGCTTGGTTCAGTGACAACATTGTGTCAATAGAGGTGCCTTGACGTTTCCATTTTCTTAAAATGGTGTAATGGTGATGTGGCGTTCAAATTAATTGAACTCTAACACATGAAATCACATCACCTGACCAATAGTAAGCTGCCTTCATTGATGGTACATTTGCTTCCTCTTTACATATGCACACGAAAATTTCTATATAAACTTTCATCTTAGTAAAGCACAAATTTCTCCGACTGAAAAATTGTCTCAACACATTTTTATTTAAAAAAAGAAGATGCATATGTTATAATGTTATAATTATGTCATAAATAACAAGAGCACACCAGTTATCAACACAACTCTGTCTTCTGCCTTCAGGTGATCCTCGTAGCCACTGCCCCCCTCACTAACCTGGCTGTCACAGTGCAGTTGGACCCTTCCTTGCCAAAAAAGCTTAAGGCACTCTACATCATGGGGGGAAACACTGAATGTAGGCTTTTATTTACTCTGTTGTATCTTTTAAGTGATTTATGTGTTTATGTATCTATTTTAATAATAACAAGAACTGTAAAATGTTTGTGTGCAGCCAGAGGTAACACCTGCCCAATCTACATCTCCACCTGGGAGTTCACCTGCAGGAACAGCCTGTCATGGGTGAGGAGAGAAACAAACTGAATAGAACTTAAGCATACTTCCCGTATGCTTAAGTTCTGTTACAATCAACAATTATACCGTTTTAAAGGTTTGACACTGACAGAAATGACATTTAAAATAATATTTGAATGGATGCAATGACAGTATTTCTGACTGGGTAAGCAGAATGTTGCACAGGCAGACTGCATGGCTAGATGCTTGTTCTTATACAGCCATGGAAAATAGTGGCCCATGGTGGTGATGGGGTTATGGACAATGAACATGAGTGCATTTTATTGTTGGCATTTTGAATGCACAGAGATACCGTGTCGAGATCCTTGAGACCATTGTTGTGCCATTTATCCATGACCATAACCTCACGTTACAGCATGATAATGCATGGCCCCATATTGCAAGAATATGCACACAATTCCTTGGAAGCTGAAAACATCCCATACTTGCATGGCCAGCATACTCACCAGACATGTCACCCATTGAGCATGTTTGGGACGCTCGGCGTATATGACAGTGTGTTCCAGTTCCTCCCAATATTCAGCAACTTTGCACAAGTATTGAAGAGGAGTGGACCTACGTTCCACAGCACACAATCAACAACCTGATCAACTCTATGCCCATTGCACACCATTTACCTCACAAGGTGCAACACATCTCCATTAGATGTGTTGCACCTTGTGAGGCAAATGGTGGTCACACCAGATACTGACTGGTTTTGCGACATCTGCAGCATTGTGCTGTGTGATCAAACTGCATATTTCAGAGTGGCCTTTTATTGTGGGCAGTCTAAGGCAGCGGTCCCCAACCTTTTTTGCGCCACGGACCGGTTTATCAAATCAAATCAAATCACTTTTATTGTCACATCACATGTGCAGGTACATTGGTACAGCACATGTGAGTGAAATTCTTGTGTGCGAGCTTCACAAGCAACAGAGTTGTGCAAAATACAATAATGTAAACAAGCAAAATACAAGAATGGCTACATCTGAAACTAATAAATATATGTACAATATATAATAGTATATGCATTTCTGGATGTGTATACTAAATATTTTTCTACGTGTGTGTGTGTGTGTGTGTGTGTGTGTGTGTGTGTGTGTGTGTGTGTGTGTGTGTGTGTGTGTGTGTGTGTGTGTGTGTACACATATTTTACAAATTAAATAAACAATAAATAAAATATATAAAATAAAATATACAGAGTTGAGACATGTGCAAACAGTGGCGTTACTGTACAGTATGGAGTGCATAATGTTAAAGTTCCAGTAGTGAAGCTGAGGTGTCTATGACGTGTTCAGCAGTCTGATGGCCTGGTGGAAAAAGCTGTCTCTCAGTCTGCTGGTACGGGACCGGATGCTGCAGAACCTCCTTCCTGATGGAAGCAGTCTGAACAGTTTATGGCTGGGGTGACTGGAGTCCTTGATGATCCTCCCCGCTTTCCTCAGGCACCGCTTCCTGTAGATGTCTTGGAGGGAGGGAAGCTCACCTCCAATTATCCGTTCAGAGCACTGCACTACTCGCTGGAGAGCTTTGCAGTTGTAGGCGGTGCTGTTGCCATACCAGGTGGTGATGCATCCAGTGAGGATGCTCTCAATGGCACAGTGATAGAAGGTCCTGAGGATGCGGGGGCTCATGCCGAATCTTTTCAGTCTCCTGAGAAAGAAGAGGCGCTGCTGCGCCTTCTTCACTGTTTTGTTTGTGTGTACTGACCACGTAAGATCCTCAGCCAGATGTACACCAAGGAACCGGAAGCTGCTCACTCTCTCCACAGCAGCGCCATTGATGGTGATGGGGGTGTGTACTTCTCTGCACCTCCGGAAGTCCACTATCAACTCCTTTGTCTTTGCGACGTTGAGGGTGAGATGGTTGTCTTGACACCAGTGGGTCAGGGCGCTGACCTCCTCCCTGTAAGCTGTCTCATCACTGTTGGTGATAAGACCCACCACTGTAGTGTCGTCCGCAAACTTCACAATGATGTTGGAGTTGTCAGTGGCCGTGCAGTCGTAGGTGTAGAGTGAGTACAGGAGAGGGCTCAGTACACACCCCTGTGGAGCACCAGTGTTCAGTGTGACGGGGGATGAGGTGATGCTGCCCAGTCTGACCACTTGGCGTCTGTCAGACAGGAAGCTAAGGATCCAGCTGCAGAGGGAGCTGCTTAGTCCTAGATCCTGCAGTTTCCTGTCCAGCTTCGAGGGAACGATGGTATTGAATGCTGAGCTGTAATCTACAAACAGCATTCTCACATACGTGTCTCTCTTCTCCAGGTGTGACAGGGCAGTGTGTAGTGTCAGGGCTATGGCATCATCAGTGGACCTGTTGTGGCGGTATGTGAACTGTAGAGGGTCCAGTGAGTCGGGTAGTGCAGAGCGGATGAAGTCCCTGACCAGCTTCTCGAAGCATTTGCTTATGATGGGGGTCAGGGCTACAGGTCGGCAGTCGTTCAGTGAGGAGATGGTGGAGGATTTGGGTACAGGGACGACGGTGGCCATTTTGAAGCAGGCTAGGACTACAGACAGAGAGAGGGAAAGGTTGAAGATGTGCGTGAACACTCCAGCCAGCTGAGCCGCGCATGACTTGAGGACGCGGCCGGGAATCCCGTCCGGACCAGTAGCTTTGCGTGCATTCACCTTCCTGAAGCACTTCCGCACATCCTCCTCAGACACAGTGTGCGCACTGACGTCATCCGCGGTGCGCACACTGTCCGGTCTCATGGTGTTCGCTGTGTCGAATCTAGCGTAGAATACGTTTAGATCCTCACACAGAGAGGCCGTGCCACATACATTATTTTCACGGACCGGCCTTTAAGGTGTCACGGATAAATACAACAAAATAAAACTAGTACCGGTACCGAAAAAAAGAAAATTTATTCATAACACACGTGAAAAGACCCAGGAAAACAGAGTTAACGATAAATCGATAACACAATAACGCTGAAAACCGATAAAAACCCTGAAAACCATACATTTCACACCTGAGCCTCAACTCTCGTGGCCCGGTACCAAACGACTCAGGGACCGCTGGGTTGGGGACCGCTGGTCTAAGGCACACCTGTATGGGGCGCCGTTTGTAAAGTGAAACATACTGAAATTAACGGCAACATTTTTCCACATTTAGCTCAAAACTTTGCAAAAACATGTTTGTTTTTTCGATTCATTTTTTTACAGCATGGGGTAAAATATTTGTTATTTTTCATATTTAAAACACAATTTTAAATGTTAAATCTAAATGTTAAACGTTAAATCTAAATGTTAAACGTTAAATCTAAATATTATATTTAAATCTAAATGTAAATGTTAAATCTAAATATTATATTTAAATCTAAATGTTAAATGTTAAATCTAAATATTAAATTGAAATCTAAATGTAAATGTTAAACCTAAATATTATATTTAAATCTAAATGTAAAATATTAAATCTAAATGTTAAATGTTAAACCTAAATGTTAAATGTTAAATCTAAATATTATATTTAAATCTAAATGTTAAATCTAAATGTTACAGGAAACTAAATATTTAGCTAACATGCAAATTAATTGTACGGATCAACGGAAATACCAAAATGAAAGCTTTACGAAAACCTGCAAGGGCTGGTAGGCAAGAAGTGAAGCCGCTCATGGCGGTGAGAAGTGACCATCCGGGGAGAGCAGACACAATCAGACGACTACCAGCACAATTTTGCACCGGAGGTTTTCGTAAAGCTTTCATTTTGGCATTTCCGTTGATCCGTACAATTAATTTGCATGTTAGCTAAATATTTAGTTTCCTGTAACATTTAGATTTAACATTTAACATTTAGATTTAACATTTAGATTTAGATTTAAATATATTATTTAGATTTAACATTTAGATTTAACATTTAGATTTAGATTTAAATATATTATTTATAAATTGTGGTTAAATTTGAAAAGTTACAAACATTTTACTAAATATTGTAAAAAATGACTTGAAAAAACATGTTTTTGTAAGGTTTTGAGCTAGATGTGGAAAAATGTTGCCATTAATTTCAGCATGTTTCACTTTACAAACGGCACCCCATACACCTGTGCCATATTCATGCTGTCTAATCAGCACCTTGACAAGCCACACCTGTGAGGTGGCATGGATGTTCATGGCAAACAAGAAGTTCTCACTAACACAGATTAAGACAGATTTGTGAACAATATTTGATGGGTCCTTTGTGTATGTAGAAAATGTTTCAGCTCATGAAAAATGGGAGCAAAAACAAAAGTGTTGCATTTATATTTTTGTTCAGTGTAGTATAACTACGCATCATGGTGTGAGATTAATTTTCCGTAGAGGCTGAATAAACTCAGTAAGCCAAACTCAACACTACTCTCTATTAATTTTCTCTCTTTATAAAATACCAGAGGCAAGATTAGATGTTATAATTAGGTGATGAAAATGTGAAACAGACATAGCGGTAAAATATTAGCATTGTAACTATTTACTTAACATTTGCGAAAACTATGTTTTGTAAAATTTCAATACCTGTAAGGTTGTGTTTTTTTTTAAGTGCTATTACCTTTTCGCATGTAGTTTAATTCATCTGCAGTTTTTCAGTTTTTTCATGAGAGATTACCTAGTCAATCCAGCTCAGGTAAATGGACTGGGGGTTTTTTCTACTGTACTTGAGCACTCGTAGCAATTTATACAACATGGCTCATTCACCTATTCACACACAAAAACAGTAAAGTGGAAAAATGTTGACTGGTCCTGATGTTTGCAGTGATATTCAGATAGTAGGGTCAGATTTAGGTGTAAACGACATGAAAGTGTGGATCAACTACGAATATGGACTAAAACAGGGGTGTCAAACTCAAATACACAGTGGGCCAAAATTCAAAACTGGAACAAAGTCGCGGGCTAACGTTAATATTTATTGGAAAAAAAATCTTCCTCCAGATTTAAGAATGAATCTTTTCTTATGGAAACAAATAAGTTTTGCTGGAAAACTGAATATGGAACAAGCAAAGCTTAATACTAAACAATATATATATTAGCTGTATAATACCAGTAGGCCAGCTCTAATAGTAATTTGGTATGGCCCGCGGGCCAGAGTTTGACACCTATGGACTAAAATGTATCATACTGTTGTTGGTATAATGGTGTGAAACAATTTCAACACTTTGGGCTCCTTGATACCAACTGAGCTTCATTTGAATGCTGCAACCTACCAGGGTACTGTTGCTGACCACATCCATCCCTTCAGCACTACAGAATCAGAATCAGAATACTTTATTAATCCCGAAGGAAATTAGGGAGTGTACAGTGTACTCATTTTCTGATTGCTACTTCTAACAGGATGACAAATAATGTTTGGGGTTTTTTTTTTATCTTTTGTGTGAAACGTTGCTTAAAGAATTTAAAGCACACGACTTTAGAACGACTCTTTTATTTTGAAAAAGAAATATTTTTAAGTCACTTGAAGCTCTGGCTGAAACACAGTCACCTCCAGTTCCATGTATTTTTCTTGAACTCCTTTTTATAAATTAGAGTGGTTTATTATGCATGCAATACCGCATTAGCCGCTTAGATTTTCTTCTTCCACAGAAAAAAAAACAGAGAGAAACACAAAAATCCGCTAAAAGTCCAGATGAAGCTGCTTGGAAAAGGGTGTTTGGAGAAGCCACAGCATGAAGCGATGTACACAGTTTGCGGTTGCATAGTACAGTACATGAAGTTCCTCATTTTAAAACAGCATGCCGTCTTGTATTGCACATTACTGAAACTTTGTATACTGGACCTTGCTGTTGTCCCACACGGGTTGACTTCGTCTTATTTCAGCACATGTATACAGCAAATCGCATCTCAAAGACATTATGTACATTTATCTCTTATAAAAATAATTGACAGCAAATATTCATGTATTATTTTTCTACTGGAATAAATGTTTATTCTTTTACTTTCTCGCTCTTTTTTGTGTTTTATATTATACCAAAGAAAATCTTCTCTACACGTCCTGTGTTTTGTGGTCACCTGGAGATTTAGTCAGAGAAAAAAAAATCAATCAAAGATGAATTTTGCTTGCAGAGAAACTTTTGCTGACACATAAAGTCAGAAGGAACAAATAAAAGCAGGTCTGGAGGTCTGTGAGTGAAAGTGGCATTATTTCATTCTTACATTTCTCTTCATAAAGAGAGCAATGGTGGGACGCTGGTCAGGAAATCCCTTCTGATTGTCTCAAGCAGCCCAGCTCAGCATTGGTTGGTTTGATTTTGAATGGTAAATGTCTCGCTATTCAATCAACCAATGGATTTTATGCTATGGGGCACAATGAGACAGATAAGCTGCTTGTAAACAGTAGTTTTATGCACTCTTTTCCCATTTAGATAACATGGAAATAACCAGGAAACCAAGGCAAACAAACAATCTGTGCCTTTATCCCAGATTCACATTGTAGGAACAGCTGCTCAATAACCACTGTAGTTTTTGCTTACTCATTTGTGCTATTCAATTTGTTTCATAAATTATTTATTTCTGCACTTTTATCCAGATCTATGCAAAGTGATCCACTGCACCTTCTTTTACATTTAAATCAATATATAAGAGCTGCTTAAAATCAGGGAAAGTCAAATTATGTCACGTCAGCCTCCTTTTCTAAAAAAAAAAAAAAACCCAAATGATCTAATCAAGCCTCCCAACAGCTCAAAACTGTTTCAGGCTGTAGAACTGTTGGGGACTGTTAAATATCGGTCGTGGTTCATGTCTAGATTTTGAATATTCAAATAAAGAATAAAGATGCTACAGTTTGAAGAAGTTCCTCCTGACCGGCTGAAGTGCATATCATCAAGATTTAGTAAAGCTAATGTCCTATGTTGGACAACTCTGCACCTCACAAGCAACCAAAGATTTTCAGTGCTAATTTTCTTTTACAGCTTCAACACAGACTTTATTAGGCCTGCTCATGCTGCCACCTAGTGGCTGCAGCATGCTTATCCTTATTTGTGCTGTAGCTACATCACCATCTGATGTCATTTATAAGAACACCATACCAGAATCAAATTTGAAAAATCTTGTGAACAAATTGTACTTATTCGTAATTGAACATGGTTAACTAACAAAAATATAATAAAAATCAGCCTAAAAACAGCTCCCACTTCCTATTAAACGTTTATGAGAACACTCTGTATAGATCTCGGACAAAACAATAATAGTAATTTGCTATTTATAAGGCACCAATCTAATTTGGTGCTGCAGCAGTCAGTACTGTACATCGTTTTTGTCATAAGGGAACTAACATTTAGAATAGATGTATTTGTTTAACATGCCAAAGAAAACTCTTTTGACACACATTCTAATTCTTACTGTACATATGGTAATTTTCCTAAAAATCACATTTCTCCAGGTGTGCCAAGCTCAGATTTTGCCATGATTGGGACCAAACTAAGCTTATTAAAAAAATAAATAGATTTTTAAAGCAAACTAGTTAAAAGTAACTGTACTGTGTTATTACAGTAGATTGTTATTACTCAGTTTTTCAGTGTTATTGATTGATTGATTGATTTTCTTGGGGGAATAAATACTTTATATTTAATGCTTTAATTCATTTCTCAGTAAACATGGTTTAAATTTAGTATTTAATTACATGGCACGTTTGGTCCTCCATACAGTGAAAGAAAACATTTGAATCCTTGTGATGTAGCCGTGTCACTCACTTCCTGTATGTATCATATCACATACAGGAAGTTGTGAGGTACACTGCAAAAACAGGCATTTAGGTTGTTCTTTGTGTTTTTGGTCCTGGAGAAATATGGAAGCCAAAAAACTGTCAAATTTACAATAGTTTTTATCGAAAGAAGCACAAATTTCCAAGATAATAAAGAATGTTCCAGCAGTTTTTCTAGTCAACATGACGACTTACTCATCTTATTATCTTCTGATAACACGCAACGTGATTCCTTACTTTATCCTCATGACTTTCTCTTATTTGCATAAACTATAATAGGACACTTGAATGTTACCTAATATACCTTTTAAAGTACTTTGTTTTAATAGAAAACCTTAAAGTTGGTCCAATGGTACCATTTATTATATCGAAATAGTAAGATGATTAAGTCAGAATCACAAGATAATACTATCTCTTAAAAGAATGGGATATGTACAGCAAATTCTGTTAACAAAACTTAAGATCATCATTAGCAAACACAGCAGCTCTCATGCTCCATACAAAGCACCATGTGGGCAAACTGCCCTTTTTTTGTGAGGGTTCAGCCTGTGTCAGTTGTTTCAGTGCACTTTCTAATATATAACATATTTCTGGTCTAACAGAAACTTATCAGTGAGATGGCTTCACTTTTATACCATGCAGGCCACTTTAACATTTTCTAAATTATCAAAATATTTGCTTGTGTCGTTTCAGTGTACTGAATGAGCGATTACCCTCAAGGATCCAGAGATATCATTCGTCTGCAGTTTGGGACATTTTCTTTTCTTTTTTTTCTATTTTTGGAGAAACGTGCCTCATACTTGTACAAACACCAACTTGATTACAGTGGGCTTTTTTTTTTTACCTTTGGAGGGAACATGCTCTGCAGTCAGGAAAACATGCCAGCTACACAGGGAACGAACATGGTGCAACCAATCCTGCCGTGTAACATTTATATCATTTCAACCCCTTAAAGCCAACAAAAGGAACTTTGACAGAGTTTAACCAGTGACTTGACTTAATGCTAACCGACATCCATATGTGTGTTTTACCTCTACGTAACTGTGATTTTACTGCTAACAAATGCAAAATAATTTGTAGCTTCAGCAGCAGATGGAACTTCACATCAAACAAGCAAACAAACAGAAGAAAAACAAGACGCTGGCAGGGGCAAAAATGTCAAGAAAGAACATCCCAGCCAGCTAAAGAGGCTCCTCCTGCATTGGTTTTAATGCCAGTCCATATTTCAACAGTATCAACTGCATCTCAAGTAGAATTTTGCTATTGTAATCCACTACAATATCACACAGTCTCGGCTATTGCCTTGTCTAACTCTCTAAGTGCTAGCTGTTTAGAACAGCAGCAGTATTGCCTTCCTCTACAGTGTAACAGAGGTCTGATCCCCAGCACCATCAGAGTCTGTTCTGCTTATGACGGTCAGGGTCTTCACCCAAATAAAATCCTGAAGCTATGCTACACAAAAGCTGGCCTTGCTCAAAGTGACTTTCAAATAGCAAAATAGTTTGGGAATGTGAAGCACCAGTTTTCAAAACTAGCAGCCAGATATCATCTGCATAACCAACCCACAAACCCACCACCGAGCGCCTATCCACAACGAGGTGAAAATTGGACCTCCATATCTACACCTCATCATGGGAGAATCCAGAGTAAAATATCAGTGAAGTGGATGCGGAGGTTGATCAACTACAAGCATGCAATAAGCTAAATGAAGAGAGGATTTATACATGGCCCAGGATAGGGGGCAGCAGCCTTTCAGCAGTTTGTGTGCAGAGGGCTTCCATCTGACCTGGTGTGACGCTTCAGGCACTCAGAAGCCCATACAGTACATCATCACCATCTGACTACTATCCATAATTAGACTGCTGACACCGGCAACAAGCACTGTGTTGCACATCTGCTGAGCATTATGTTAGTAAAATCCCAAAAAGGTCCCAGAAACTTAAAGAAATTTTACAAGTTTTGTTAATGTTGGCCTGAACCTCCTCACTACTCACACTGTTGACTGATGGGGGTTTGCCCTGACAGCTTGATTAAAACGAAAATACCTGAATGTGATTCTTTTTTACTTTGAAAGAGGAAAAATAGCCAAGTAGATCAAAAAGAAAGGAGGGGGAAAAAAGGTACAATTTGGGACCATCTTGGCTCTATTGCAGCGTTTATTTTGGGTGGAATTTTGGGCCGCGTGGGCCACTGTGGCGAGAGGAGTGTTTTCAGAGCCGGTGCCGGGAGTCATGGCTATAGCTGCCCGGTGAACTGCGATTGCGATGTGGCTTGTATGCATCCTGATAGGGATCCTGGTAGTCCTGGTAGGCGTCCTGCTGCTCTCGGCTATGCTGGGAGCCAGAGGACATGCGGTTGCGTCCCTTATGTGCCCGCTCGTTGTGGTAGTTTTCATCTGATGTCATCAGGTTGCGACGTTCATTTGGGGTCGAGTGGTCTCCTGTGTGGTTACTCTGTCGCATTCTTTGGCTCTGCTAATCACACGAACATACCAAGGACATAGATAAGGCTCAGGAGGGAATGGAAGAGACCTAATAACACAGTATCCACACAAATGCACACACGTGTTTGCTTTCAATTTCTAATGGGGAGTTATCAGTGGGTGTAGATTTCACTGCCTGCAGCAAATAGGATTATGACTTGCTTAGCATGGACATCGTGAAAATCTGTTCAAAAAGAGGAGGAGCCAGAGATAGAATTTAGGTCGAATCAAACATGCACTGTCGGATTTGTGCAGTTAGGCAAACAGATGACAGTAATAACATGCAAACACATGGCAAAGCAAAAATGTTTGACCAAATGTATTAATGTAACGACACACTTGTGTAGGTTTAACTTTCTCTGATATGTGGGACTGTGCTGAGTTGCTGATGACGCAGGGAGAAGAAGAAAGATCACAGCGACAATGACAGTAAGTATAATGTAAAAATACTTTTGCAAGTTTTGATAAACATGCTTATCCTTGTCCCTTACTGTCCACACTGAGTCAACATACATGGATTAAATGTGTACATGACTTTTGCATTGACGCAGAGTCGTCTGTATTTTTTTTTGAGCGTGACAGAAATTTAGGCTCTGGCACCACTGAAAATATTTAACATTTCATGGTTCTTCACTGAAGACACACGAAGAACAGCTCACTCCATATCAGCAAGGTTATCAGAGGGAAGCATCAATGGTTTCTTTGTTGACACATTAAATCAGGGATCTTTCTTTAAGCTGATAATAAAACAGCTGGATTACGCAGGATGCTACAGTGCCAACACTCTGGTGTAGATTTAATGGACAAACTGTTATTTCCCAGAGAACAAAATGCCACAACTCCAACTGTTGTGACTAGACAACAATTTATTTCAAAAAACAAATGCTACAAATTTGGAAGGTATAACTCTTTTGAAATAACATGAATGAAGAGGAGAATGAATAAAAATGATTTGCAATAGGCTGGGTTTACTCTTTTTACTTTTATTATCTGAACCACACCCATCAAGGTCAAAGAAAATCATTTTGGTACAGGTGGATGTGTACCTGCAGTCCAGAGATGCTGGTGGGGTAGGGTGTGAGTGTGGTGGGGCCCAGGTTGCGTCCCAGCAGGGGGTTCAGGGGCGTCGCCATCGAGGTGTGGGTCGCTTTCCAGTATGCCTCGAGATACTCGGCGAGATGCTCACAGGCGTCCTCCAGCTGGTTTTCATCCAGGATGATGTCAAACATTTCCTGTTAGCAGCAGAGGACACGTGAAATACATTATGTCCACTCTTACACTGTATGTGAGGCTCAGCTATGAATGTACATTAGCACAAGGACTAATGATAATAAACATCATATCAACGGCTTCAATAAATACAAGTGCTTCCAGTTTTTGCTCTCCAAGACATAAAAATCTCCCTGACTCTCGTTTGACCTTAAGATGCATTTGTTTGGGAGTGCAGAAACAAAGTTTATGGGCATCTTTTTAAATACAGAAACTGTAAAAGTATGAGAACAACGGGCCACACAAGCCAGCACAGGAGGAGAAAGTTGGCTTACCGGTGGACACTGGGCTAGTTTGTCTGCTGCCACGAGCTGGACGTTCAGGTGTTTGCTCTGGGACTTCCCTCTGGACTTGACTAGCCTCTGCAGAACCTGGATGAAAGAGCAGAAACGCACACAAAGAAACCAAAAGTATCTCAGTTTTGGGTGAACTGTCTGCTCATATCATCTGCACCTTCTTCTGAGAATTTGGGATTTTTAATAATGTTTACATCTACAAATAAATATTATATCCAATGGGGTTAAACTGCCTCAAAATATTTATTTATGATCACCATTAAGCCAGAACGTTTATGACCAAAATGTGATGAAAACAAGTAACAATTATTGGTTGAAATAAATAAACAGTCCAAACATGTTGGAGGACTCATGACCTCAGTAATGCAGTGATGCTATACGCCTAATATTGCTGCTTCTTCCTGGTTTGTCTGTACACTGGTCAGTTTTACTGGTCAACAGTAGAAAAGCATGCTAGGAAGATGTCTTGTAAAACACGTGCAAACAGTAAACAGCAGATTCTCAGTCTGATTAAACTTAATCCTAAAGACAGACAGTTGATCAAAGTGGTTACTGTTGTAGTCCCAGTGCTGAGGGATGAGGTGAAGAAGACATACTCTCCCATGCAAAAGTGCCAAAGTGCAGATTTATATCCCCCCAACACACACACGTGTGTTCATCAGAGGCTTTAAAAGTACAGGACTTCATGCTAGTTTTGAGGTAACACTGTGCTTGTGATGAGCTGTAACACCCGTGGATAAACAACATGAGTCTAACAGAGAGACCATTACCTTTGTTCTCGATGTTTGTCTCCAACTGAATGACTCTGTTGGACAGTCACTGTGAAGATCACATATGCTTAATTTCCTGTTTTATCCAGCTTTGACTTGATAACCTTGTAACCCATGGCCTGATTGATAATAAACCCATCAGAGAGAGTAAAAATGTTTCTTAGTGCGACAAAAATCTCCCTCTTTGAAGGTCTGCCTATGAGCCGAGTACCTTTGGTGAGGAGACTTTAACATGGACGATGATGGGGGCCAGGGAGGTCTTGAGAAGCTGGGCAGGGTGGTTGATGGTGTCGGCATCCAGAACCACCAGCTGCAGGGAGCGGGCCAACTCGAAGATCCTTTCAATCTCACTTTGCACCTCAGCTAAGGGGACAAAGACAGACATTAGACATTTGCATGATTCTCACTACTTACAATTAAACTTCACAGTTTCAGACTATAGCTCAGTCAACATATACGTGAAGCTCACCTAAACTGGAGCGAGTGTTGGATCTTTCTATGATGGCCCTCTTACTGGGGTTGTTAAGAACAGACCTTTTGGCCAGCGATATATCTGCTGTGACTCGTGTGATAGTTATCCTGTAATAAAGAAGACATAATTTTTTTAACCAGGGCACTGACTCGATTTTGAAGACTGCACAGAGAAGAAAAAGGACCAATAAGAATTACTCTCCATATTTTTTTCTTCTTGCAAGTAACTTTATATTTTACTTACCATTTATTGGGAGTGAATAAAGACTATGTTAGAATTAAAATAGTTCTATAGTTCTTCCTAAGAAGTGTGCATTTAATTTGTCTTTACCTGCCATCAAATCTGTGCTTGAGGAAGTCAAATAGTGCTTTCTGCATCATGTCTGTTACCTGCGAAGCAAAAATGAAAAATTGGTCAGGGACTTAATCTCGGAATATGGCTTTGTGTGCTTTGTGATCCTCAGTATGAATAAGCCACCATCCATCAGGCAAATTCAGGACAACAAGACAGATGGCACTTTACTGCTGCTAAAAAAACATAATGATGTCGGATGCCCCATCTGAGCGAGCAATATGGAAATGACATCATCAGCTTAGATAGTTACCATGTGA
Organism: Rhamphochromis longiceps; assembly: GCF_057381845.1. Taxonomy (NCBI): domain Eukaryota; kingdom Metazoa; phylum Chordata; class Actinopteri; order Cichliformes; family Cichlidae; genus Rhamphochromis; species Rhamphochromis longiceps. The sequence goes on from NC_140578.1 coordinate 41,914,378, forward strand.
CCAAATGCAGCATAAATCAATGAAATGTACTGTTGTTTATGTATAAAGTTTTTTCTTTTCATTTACCTATGATATTTGTTGTTATAATTGGTATTTTAAAACAGGAAACATGGTAAAAGGCATGCACCCTGCACCACTGTAATAACTGAACATAATTTGTCTGTACAAATATACTTTAGAACATAAAAACCATTGTTGAATAACAACCTTTCCACAAGTCAGCATTCAGACACTCCTAGCTTTTAGGTTTTACTTTGAAAGGTTTTGATTGGCTCTCACAGCTCACAGTTGAGAACAGTCTAGACTTCCCAGCACTAAACGGACACAGCTAGCTACAAGCTGGTGATCATTGAGGAGTATTCGCAGTCCCATACCTGGCACTGCATGTACCTCAAAGCAGTTCTAGTATTCTGCTTTTCTACAAGCCACGATTATCAGCAGTATTGGAAGCAACAAGAAAAAATCTGCCAATTACTCAACATATTCTTATCTGAACTCTTCGTCTCCTTGCTAGTCTGGCTGCAATCTGGATGTTACGTGGGCGATGACACGTTCATAATTAACAGTGCCAACAGAAGGCTATTTTGGGGGACTCAGTGAAAAATGTACAGGAGTCATCTCATTTCTTGTCCTATTTGTAATTAAATTGAGATTATTCATGTTTGTTTGTTTTTAATGTGAGAACGTCCGATTGTTCATTCGGCTGTAGAGGCAGGCAGCTTACCTCGTAGCCCTTGAGTGAGGGTCCCACCAGAACTACAGGCCTCATGGAGGGAACCACATCATACGGGGGGATGTGCTCCGTCTGTTAACACAAAGAAGCAGCGGTACACTCAGGCTGACAAAAATAAAACCACAAGAGACAACAGACTGACGAAAAAGCAAAGCAGACAGCTGCGATAAACCTTTTTCATAGCAGACGCCGTGGCTCCGCCACAGCAGGAGAAGCACAGGTGTGATAATGATGGCTGCATTAAGGGCAGGACCTGCTTTTGCTGATGCTGGTTCACTATCATGAGTCACTGCAACACTAAATAAAGCTAAGCAGTCATTATTATACCTATGCTTTCATTACAGTGACGAGGCAAAACGTCTGCCTAGAAACGGGTTTCTGGACTGCAGAGTCAGCTCAACACACAACCACACGTAGTAAATGGGAAGCTGGTTTACTGCCATGTCAGGGCATGTAGCAAATGGTAAGTTAATTTGTCACAATTGAAGCAAAAAGAAAAAAAAATAAGAATATTAAGAATACTTTTAGATTGTCCCAACTTTACAAAAAAAATCTAACACATTATCTCAAATAAACGTTAATTTAACATGTTAGCTTACAAAATGTGGTTAATGCACCGGTGTTTATCATTTGCTACATAAACGACCACTGTACACAGATTTTGCCCAAACACTCACAATACTACAGTTGAACCCAATTTCACAATAAAGGTACCACCACGACACAGTACAACTCAAAACAGCAAACACTTGGTATCATTTAGTTATGTAAGCCAACACATTTCATGTGTAGATAGTTCACACAGTTAAAAGCCGCATTTTATTAAACAAAAACTGTGTATTACAAGGTAATAACAATATCAGATCGGGGTATATTTTGTGGTGAATAAAAACATTGAAGTTTAGGACAAAGTAAATATTAATAATACTTTTGGTGACATGGCATAGTCTTTTAACATCACTGCTTAACTTTCTCTGGAATCAAACCAAGGTCTTTCAACTGCACAACTTAAAATTATGTAAATGGCTGAGACTGATTCACATTAAGCATTCAGGGGTGGTTGAATTTCCAAATAGCATATGCACTTGCCTACAAAATTCAGATATTAATTCAATTTATAATGATCTATTGCACTGTCTCTCTCTAAGTATATCAGCTGACAGTAAACAATGTTCATAATGAGAAATGTTTCAGGTAAGTTTTTTTGGATCCCAACTTTTATATAATTTACAAGATTAGATTAGATTAGATTAGATTAGATTAGATTAGATTCAATTAGATTAGATTCAATTAGATTAGATTAGATTACTTGGTTTTGAACTCCTTGGCCTTTGGTTTGATTGGGTTTTTTGGCACTCAGTCAACATATTTCTGCAAAAATGGCCTGATGCATAAATTCTCATGCTTGTTATATATGTACTGATCTATGTCATATTCCCTTACAAACTGAAAAATGTGAATATAATAAACTTAGACATAAGATGTTACTGGCTTTTTTTTTGGGGGGGGGGGGGGGGGGTTAGTATAGCCAGGTCAACCATTTTCCCCCATTTTCCTCTCCTTTATGCAACAGTAAGACTAGGTAACCACATGTGGCTTCATATTTAACCCCTGGAGGGTCCTAGAAAAATGCATACACTATCGGACCTAGAGCCACAAATCGACCACGCCCAAAAAAGTGCTATAAAAAATTTATATATTAATCCACACAGCAGAGACAGTTTTTTTTTATTGTAAAGTACCTATCATAATGTATTATGTTGCGCAGTGATGGCATTATGGCGTCACAGGAATCATTATAACTTGTTGTTGGATATTTCAGTAGATCTGAAGTATTGTACGCTGTTACTGTAACTTCCTCTAAATGCTACCCGTTCCTGTCACAACAACAAGAATTGAGTGAATAGTATATGAGTGTGTTTTACCGTCACCAACTTACCACTTTCTGTTTCTGCTTTCCTGTAGGAGGAAAGAGAAGACAGCGACAGTGATGTCAGTAGCTGCTGCCACAGGAGGAGTCACCAGAATATTTCAGAAACACTCCAACATGCTTCACATATGCAACTTTCCATTATAAGCCATAACAAATGAAACCTACCAAGGATAACTATAATATGAAAAATAGAAAAAAAAAGCAGTTCTATTGTCCTAAGGTTATATTCACAAAGTCACATGAGTGCAGTTCAGAGGGGGGGTCATAGTCTTGTCGTTGGGTTCACACTGTGGTAAGCCCCAGTCTCAGAGCGCCTGCAGTCCTCAACTGGAGGAAGAGGAGGATCATGGGAAAATGTACCAACAACTCTGAACTTATGCTCTACGCAGAGACATGGGAAGGTTTTAGAGTCTTATTTTCTCTATGTTGTTGTGGCCGAGAAGCTTGGCTCTAAGCTGGCAGCTGGCTATTAAAAGCCCTCTCCCCCTGTCCGATGTTCTCACCTGCTGAGGATATGAGTGGTCGGATAGAGGCAGAAACCTCATCCTCCACACTGGAAGAAGAGTTCCCTCCAGACTTACTGGAAAAGACAATGGGAAAAAGAAAGACAGAAAAAAACCCACAGTATTAATTCAGAAAAGGACTGAAACCTAAAAAAAAAAAAAAAAAAAAAATCTATAGTATGCTAAGACTGAAATAAAAACTAAAACTAATAATAATGAACATTTAATTAATTTAATATTGGTCAGCTAAACCACCTTAAACATCAGAACACCGTAACACAAGTCTCTGCAGTTTCCCATATTTTTTAATTTTTCTAATAGTTTCTACTGTAAGTATTTTCATTTTCTCTTTGTGTTCCTTCCTGTGTCTTCCTGATTGTCTGTTTGGCTTTACTCTTTGTGTTTAGCATAGTTAATTCCAGTTTTATTTTGAAATTTATGTGACTGCGTTTATACTTCCTGCTTTTGTTCTTTTCCTGCCCTTATTACTCTCTGATTGAGTTCATCTCTTGTTGCCCTTCTCCCTGGTGTGCATTTAGTTCGCATATCTTTTTACCTACTTCTCCTGAGTCTCCTCTCGTGTCTGCTTGTTGCCCAAGTTGGAATTTCCCCCTTCTGTCATCACTTAAGTCCACTGCTGAATTTTTCCCCATAAAACTTCACATCTTCCTCAAATATTTACATCATCTTAAGTATGGCAAAACTAATCACAGCATTAACAATTATTAATTCAAGAATTTTTTCAAGTTACTTTCTTTCTTTTTTTAAATATACAGTGAATAATTTGAACAGAAACTGAGTGAAAGTTGCATCTTCTTTTAGAACTAAAATAATTTTCATGAAACTTGGGAATTCACCTTAGATGGCTTTTTGTTACAGATGTCCATTTTTAAAAGAGTATGAGGCCCATTGTTATTCAGCTATTATACACTCAGCAGACACTTTATTAGGTACACCTTTTCAAAGACTCTTTATTGTGTGTGATTTTAAATGTGACTGTTCATGTTCAAAGGGCCAGTAAGCATCTTCTTTCTTGGTGAAAATGCCAGAGGTCAGGGGAGAATGGCTAGACTGCTCAGAAATGATAAGGAACAACAGTAACTTAAACAACCACTCATTACAACCAAGGTCTGCAGAAGAGCATCTCTGAATGGACAACATGGCAAAATTTGAAGCAGGAGGACTATAGCACCCAAAGACCATACCAGACACTACTCCTGTCAGGTAAGAATAGGAAACTACGATTCATCAAAATTGGACAATAGAAGATTCGAAAAATGTTGCCTGCTCTGATGATTTCTGGTTTGGCATTTGGTTAGAACTTGGCGTTGTGGTTGTGTAATGGATTGGGGGATATTTTCCTGGCACAGTGTGTTTCCTTTTGTACCAAGTGATCATTATGTAAATGCCCCAGCCTGCCTAAGTATTGCTACTGACGAATTTGCGTGTCATCCTTGCGCAGGGGCCATGCTAATCTTCTCTGTATCGTATCCAATTTAGCGTACGCGCTTGCCGAAGCAAGCAATCTCTAACATAGTGGTCCTAATTTTCAGTTACACAGAGTAGTCCTGTTTAACGGGGGTTCGAATGTCTCTCCCTGTCTGTGAGGTTCGATGACAAAAAGCCACAGAAGCCACGCTGTTAAGTGAAGCTTCAGCATTCCAGTCAAGTAGGATTAGTATTAAACTCAGCAGCAAGGCTCGGGGAACTGCCTGTGAGTTATTGTACAAACTCTGGATGACAGAACATTCAAGACACATTATACACACACACAAGGAAACTCGAAGGCTGATAGGTGTGCTAATTACAGCTATTGAAACCGCTGGACTGGTACAGTCGACACGAGTGGAGAGGACGGAGTAAATGGGCATGAGTCACGAAAGAGTCAAAGGAAACTTTAAGGAGTAAATAAAAAAATAAAAAATAAAAAAAACACACAGTGAGACACCAACACAGTCAAACAGATGACAAGGCTTTTATGGAGAAGTTGCATGCTTTTATATAGGATGAATTTATTTTAACTTCTGTATTGGTTAAACAGCAGTCTCAGGGGCTGTGTCAAGAGTATTGCATCAAAATATTCAAAGGTGTGAAGCTGATAAAGGAATCAATTCAGGTTGTTAATATAAACTGGCATTTTGGATCGCAATCAATCGCCATTTCCATCGCTAAGACAAGTCAAAATTCCCACGGCACCCCTTCCCTTCCTACTCCCCCAACTAATTACAGGATTTTCTTGAGCAATTTGATTATCTCATTAGCTGAACAAAAGTTATGTTGATAAAATTGAAAACATGTCCACAGTAGTTCCATATAAAAGTTGAATTGCTTAAATGTCTTGTTGTGTCCCATTAACACAATCCTAAACACAAAGATAGCAAGTTCACTGTCAAGCAAAGAAAAACAACGAAACCTCACACAGGAAAGGTTAATTAAATTATTACCAAAATGTACTGTACTGTAAAACTCTCAGCTTAATTTGTCTTTTTTGTGTGTTTGTTTGGGCAATTCTACCTGTTTATAACCATGATTTGTCCAAAGGTGATCTAAAATTACTGACGACATCTATTTCCATGCTACCTCATTCTCATTCCTAGCAATATATGCATTTAAATAATATGTCATCTAGCTAGATTCATGAGATTTTAAATACTTTGCTTTAAAAAAATGTGGCAAGTAGAACACGTAGAAGTAGTGCGCTCAGTGGAAGCTACAAAATCTACAAAATTCTGGTTTATCTGAATAATGTTTGCTTCTTACGATCAAAATGCCACAATTTTGGTGCAAAGTTGACTTTAAATGATCCTTGTCTTATTGTTACTCAACGCATTAGACGCCAGGTTTTTGTGCTTACGTTAACGTTTGTGTGATCAAGTAAGGTTTGATTTACGTGAGAAAAACAATGAGACGACGACTGTGGTTTTGTGCTACTTACCCTTGGACTCGTCCTCTCTTTTGCTCCTGCTGGAGTCGAATGTTTTCCAGCTTCAGAGGGCTGGGAATGAAGCCGATCTCGCAACCCTCTTTCACTAACCGACCGATCCACCAGTCATTGTTGAACTTCTGAAGATGCAAACATGAAAAGGGATCAGATCAAATTGAATTTTGTATCATCACATATATGCCGTAGTTATGATGTTTTAATACAAAGTACTCATTAACCTCTTTTATGTGCAGGAAGTCCTTGGCGTCAAAGGAGATGGCTGTGGCTGGCACTGGAACATCTTCATCCAGTGCGCCACAATAGCTGACGTTGGTCCTTACAGCAAATGCCACAGGTTTACTCTGAAGGACGGAAACACAAGCTCAGTGAGGATCAGAAAAGTATATTTAAAATGATTAAAAACTTCTTACTCTAACGGACTTGAAGACTTTTTATTGATCTGGGAAAAAATCCATAATAAAGATAAACTAGCATGAACATTGTCACAGCCTGTCTACCTTGGCTCTTTCCAGTTGAACGGCAGCCTGCTGTTCCCTCTCCTGTCGGCTCTGTCCCGGTCCTTGACTCTGGCTTGGGCTCTGGCTCTGGACCTGAGCCTGCACCTCCCGCTCCTCCTCGAGAGAGACATCTGAGTCTGATGGTCTGCTAGTGTATGAATCAGCTGATCCCTACGAAAAGAAATCACAGAGATGACTGAAACTATACAGACTGGATACATCTTTTGATAAGTGCACCAATCAGGCATAACATTATGGCCACTGATAGGTCACCTGTTAGTGGGATATATCAGGGAGCAAGTGAACATTTTGTTCTCAAAGTTGATGAGTTTGAGTCAGAAAAAAATATTCAAGCATGAGGATATGAGCAAATTTGACAAGGGACAAATTGTGATGGCTAAACAACTGAGTAGGAGCATCTTCAAAACTCCAGCTTTTGTGGGGTGTTCCCAGTCTGCAGTGGTCAGTATCTATCAAAAATGGACCAAGGAAGGAACAGTGGTGACCAAGAGTCACTGATGATTGGGTACAGAGGGCTGGCCCATGTGATCAGGCAGACAAGTTGCTGTAAATCAAACTGCGAAAAAATGTAATGCTGGTTCTGACAGAAAGGTGTCAGAATACACCCTGCATCGCAGTTTGTTGCATATGGAGCTGCATAGCTGTAGACCAGTCAGGATGCCCATGCTGACTCCTGTCCACTGCTCAAAGTACCAACAATGGGCACGCCTGTATCAGACCTGGACCATGGAGCACTGGAAGAAGGTAGACTGGTCTAGTGAGTCACATTTTCTTTTACATCATGTGGAGGACCAAGTCGCTTACCTGGGGAATATCTGGCACCAGGATGCACTATGGGAAGAAGGAACCAACTTACAGAACTTAAAGGATCTGTTGCTAACATCTTGGTGTCAGATACCACAGCACACCTGTTTTGTTGGCAAAAAGGAGACTAACACAATATTAGGCAGGCGGTCATAAAGTTATGCCTGATGGGTGTATGTTGGGAGTATGTTGTCTTTAAGCATGGCAAAATTATTCTAGAGCAAGAGTTGCTGCCCAACAAGAACAGGAAATAGCTTTAAATAGTGCTTTAAATTTGTTATCAAGTTATGGCTAATCCAAACTAATATTAGCACTCTGTTCCTGATAGGGTTATTAAAGAAAATGAAAACTACACTCAAGGCCTCTAACATAAAAAAAACATCTCTGCACAGCGAAACACTGTCCCAATATCAAGGACTTTAAAGAAAAAGTTAGAACAGTGTGGACAGATGCACCCAAATGACCTGAATTTTCTCTCTGAAAAGACAAAAAAAAAAAGCACAAAGGCTCTGAGGTTCATTCAGTCACATGGTGATAGAGGACACGTTTCAAAACAAGGATGTGCTTTAGCTTTATCTGAAAGCATCTGAGCTGCTAAGCACCATAAAGATAAATTGTTTATGGGATCACTTGCTGAAGTTTTGGAATTCAATGCGCATCAGCTTACAATCACAGTGCCAAATACTGAGTGGTGGCTTGGCACACTGAATGCAGAACAGGTAAAATCAACGATATATATATATTTATATAAAATTAAAAAAAAAGAGTAGGCTGCAGGAGCATCTCAGACAAAGTGGATTTCTATTCTTGTGCTGTCAGCAGTTTGCATGTCTTCATACATTTAATTGATGAAGATGATTCTCTGTTCTCAGAGAGTGAGAGATGTCTTCTAGTTGTATTTTACTCATCTGAAACAATCATCCCATACAATCATGAAACTGTATTAGTCAAACTACAGTCTACATAGCTACAGAAAATACTTCAAACATAACCACAGACATTTATGCACATGGCAACATTTTGGTTTTTCTGGTAGAACACCTTTCCCTACAGAAAAAATAAAGCTACTATGGACTATTAAAACCAAAGAATATCAAAATAAGACAATGAAATATAAACTAATGAGTAACAATGAAAAAACACTAAACAGAGTGACCACTGGGGGAAAATTTTTGCATTAGTTTCCTTTTGCTTTTAAATTAGTGTGCAGGCCTTGCTGTAAGGTTTTCAATGAAAACGTCATGTGACCACAAAAAAAAGCTTGCTAAAACTGTTTTTAAAAAATTGTTAATTATTTTTAACAAACATGACTGTCTATTCTGCTCGCTTACTTGGTGCAGTTAAAACAGTAATACCTTGTTTGCTTTTATAAGACAAACATATGCAAGTATCTGCCCATGACTTGTTTTACAGACCAAACACACTGTGCAAACTGAAGACCTCTAATCAGCAGGGTTGGGTCAAAACTACCAAGTAACCACAGCACTAAAAGTGGGAATCCCCAAGCACCCCACGATACGATGTTACTCCAATACCAGCTCCAAATTATTTCCTTAAAGTTAAACTATGTTAATACTTGTTTTGTCTAATAAGATAAAGTTATCTCACTTCAGATTTTCTTTTGTTGTTTTGGGTCAAAAAAAATGCCAAATGCCAAACATAACAACACTGTGACGAAAACCTCGGTTAATAAGACAGACGGTCTGCAATTGATTGGGGTCAAGCTGGCGATTACATGTAATCTGTTTCTGATAATGCAGCAATTCACTGTCATAAACCTTTTTTTTTATTACATATTTGTTGCTATCTACATATACAGAAATTGACATTTAAGATATACAACCAGGATACAACCAGCTGGTAACCAGCAGTAAAGTCCTCTTCTACCCTCCTTCTACTATATGTAAAACAAAATTCAATACAATCAGACAGCCATCTGTTATTATTTTAGATGTAAAGCAGTTGCTGTCATGTTTTTACTCGTGTGACTGAGCCGTTGGCTTGCTCCAAATTAGAAGGTAGCTTTGTTCAGCTAAATGTGTCCACTGTTGGATGGGTTTTTTTTCAGTTGAACCAATCTAATTTCAGTTTGCTTGGCTAATGTTATCTCAGGACAATGGTGGATAAGAGATCTCTGGTTAATGGTATTGTCAGTGCATTTTAATGTATTTATTAAAATATCAATATGTGGTGTCTGTGCAACTACTGCAATACTATACTGTCCTGACTTTTTTCCCCCCTATACACCAACAGAGCAGATCTGAGTTAGAGAAGAAGAATCGGAGCGAGGCCACGCGACGTGACCCCTGAGATGTGTTGAAGAACAAATGCAAGGTAATGGTGGCAGTGCCAAGCTGAAAGCAGGTGTTGTAACAAAACTCGATGCAGACTCTATGCTCTCGGCAGCATTTGTAGTGCAAAATGCAAAGCTGGTCAGGGCAATACATCTAACCTGTCGGAAACACCTGGTTAAACACAAAATAATGATATCTCTAAAAGCTGATAAGTGGAGAATATTTGATAGGTTAAAAGCCAAATTTGCCAAAGGACCTGCAGCTAATGTTAGCATGTCAATCGCCAGCGCATAAGAAGTCGTCATCTTCTTCAAGTACTTAATTAGGTAGTTTGCTGACAGAGAAAAGGAGCTTTTGTCACTTTGTTGGATGATATTTGAACATTTTTATACCGGTTATGCTGAAATTTCTTATTAGCATGCTATTCGTGTACATTTAATTTACAAATTTTGGCACCTGCTTGCGTATCCCTTACATCTGATACAGGATATCGATGGTCCATTTTTTTGCAACCTGTCAGGATTTTTTCTTTCACTTACAGCCTCAAAAAAAACGCCAGGCTTGCAGCAGTTCATCCAGCCACCCAGTAGGAATTCCTTCAGTGCAACATTTTTTGCTCAAACACGACTGGATCAAGTGCTTCCTTCTGCTGTTTTAATCTAAACAATCAGCCACTAACGATGATTCAATTAAGGAAGACCATTACTCCCAAGAAGATCAATCAATTTAGTCATCACAGCTAAGCACTTTCTGTTTTGTTTTGTTGCTGTTTTTTTTACAAGCCAGCAGTGGCAAGGCCTGACTTCAGCACGCTGCTCATTTGAAATGTAAGCATCCCATCCCAGACTAACTGTGTGTTTTTGTAGGACTTCCAAGAACAAAAAGATTACAGAGGAACAAACACATCACTATGTTCCTGCTGGCTGTTTTTCAGCTGTATCAAACACATAGTCCATCTGTACAGTTTATTCACCCTCAGCCTGTGAGAACTGTTACATGGTGTTATCTGTGGCTCTAAAGGGAGTTTTGTCAGGTCTGGGGGAAAATAACCCTGCTGATGTCATAATGATATAATTTGGGTTATCTCAGTTTTAACTTGGAGGCGAAGTGCTAATTTAGAACAGGAGGCCTGAGCTTCAGTTTCAGGGTATCAAGTCAGAAAGAAAGGAGCAAATAATGACAGAGTTGCATTATAAGGATGCAGTTCATTGGGCGCAATGTCTAAATGTTAGATTACAAGTCAGAACACATAAGTCTCTGCAGTTTTTAATCTTGACCATGTGTCTCATAATCTGGTTTTCACAAGTCCACCAATTTTATATAAAACGTCTTTTTCCCCCCGATGTGATTTTTGCATCACTGCTCAACTCAATCTCATGTATCTGTGCGGAAGATTTGAGGGTGCACTGTAGCACTTGAGCTATTATCCAATGGAGTAGCTTCAGCATGTGACTCATCAGCATCAGAATCCACTTCATGACATCACGATGCATGTTTCGCCAAGCCTCGTCAGAGCCCTTACAGCACACAGTGGCACGATCAGATTAAAAAAACAAAACAAAAAAAACACTCAGCTCGACAATTTCTGAGAAAGTCAAATGTGGGAATGAGGATCTATCAGAGTGGAGAAACGAGTGATTAGCATCTTTGAATCTTTGAATCTGGGCTTGGTTCACCTCATGAGTGTGATGAGCACTAAATGGCTCCTTCTGGATCCGATGGTTTCCTGACGTCCAATCTTACAGCTTTATAGGCAGATTGCCATCACATGCACAACTACACATGCAGATAAAGCAAAACACGCACAACAGTGTGAATGTCACACATCAGAAGCCATCTGCCAAACACCCACCCACCCAACCCCCTCCTAGTCAAGCATAACCCACGATCACGCTACACTGTACCGTTGGCTTACCCATCGAAGGCCTCATATGTGTGTATATATATGTGTGTGTGTGCAGTGAGCTACTTCCATCAAAAAACACACAGCTGAGAGCACAAAAGCAGACTCACACACACACCCATCCAAACACTCACCGCCTCCGAGTCTTCAAATCCATGCAGGTACAAATTGTCATACATGGAGGTTTGATATTCCAGTGAGCGCCTCTAGAAGAACGAGGGGGTAAAAAACAAAAAGAGTGTAGGCGGACGAGGAAGGAGGGGGCCCCAGATTTAAAAAAAAGGATGGATGTGGGGGGTGACAACAATCCCTTCTCTCCACAGCAGAGAAGAATGATTAAAAAAAAAAATCTCCCCTCCCGTTGGATCACGCCTGGTCCTCCGGAGGCCCGTCGCTTGATGGATGCAGCTTCTCCCCGATCCCAGAGTGCTGCTGGCTGGCTCACGTTATAGGATGGAGAGGCTCTCCCTGGAGGTAGCCCAATCCTGGCATTTCATTTCATCAGGCTTCCTCGCACACACACACACATATACAACAGCGAGAGCAGCAGAGGCAGCAGCAGAGCAGTGGATCCTTCCTCAATATCCAAGCCTGATGACAGAGCCAATGTGCAAGAAGCTGATTGGCTGACTGGCTGTCCACTCATCTTGGATGAGCGCTCTCCTTGATTTTTTTTTTTTTTTTTTTGTTAGTGCGGGGAGGTAGCAGGGATCGGGGGAGGGGGATGGGGGATCAGCACCCTCCATTTCCTTGCTACCTCTCTTTCTCACTCTGCTTATTTATTCTCCAGAGAAAGACAAAACAGCTAAATAGCTAAAATAACAGGAGAATTATTAGAAACATGGATTTAAATTCATGGAAGTTCATTTTTCTTTTGAGAATTAATGTGGTTGTGACACATCTACACCACTAATAGCACTAAAATAAAATAAAAGTCAGGTACTGAATGGTTTGGATTGAACCTGAGCCAATCTTTTGTTAAGAAATACTTAAAATAATTACTAAAGACATAGAAAGTACAATTTTTTAGGGTATCACAGTCCAAACACGCCTTATCTCCTTATCTCTTTAAATGTTAATGTAACTTTTATATTTATAAATCATTTCCTGGCATTAAGGCCTTAATGTGGTTTCAAAGTCCTCTCCACACAGTCAGCAGTTAATGCTTAAATAATATGTTATTACTAAAAAGAAACCATTTTCATGGCATCTGAATACAAACGCTTTTCATTTGAAATGGTGCAAAAACACAGGTGTTACTGATGAGACCTGCAGAGAATCGGTTCTATTTATGTACGCAGGCGTAGTTAATGTGATCAGTAAAACCTGTGCTAAGCCAAAAATAGGTGCTGCTGAAAAGGTCTGCTCCAACTAAACTGAAACAACTAATACTTAAAAATGAATATTTTGTGGGTGAATATTTGCTGATAATCTCTTTTATCAATGATACCGGATTATTTAGCTACTGGAAAATAAAAAAAAAATGGGTGGACACTAGGGCTGCTACGATTAGTTGACTAGTCACGATTATGTCAACTATCAAAATCGTCGACGACTAATTTAATAGTCGACGCGTCGTTTGAAGCTTTGTAAGATCCCAAAAACGTGGCAATAAGTAGTAGGATTTAAGAGTGTAATAACGGACTGAAACAGAAGATGGCAGCACTGCATGTACAAGGATGTCAGCTGCCGTTAAACCCCGAAGAAGAAGAAGCAGTGTCCAGTATTGTAGCTGTGTCCAAATTCAGGAACGGCATCCTCCTTTGCCCGCATTTGTAGGCCGATTACGTTACAGCGACACAACGAAGACTCCGACAAATGCGCCCTTCATTTCCCCAGATGTGAAGGATGGGTCGGGTGTATACTTCGTGGCCCAACCTATCCCAGAATTCATAGCGCAGCCCTGCTCCGTTTCCAACAATGGCAGCAGCAATATTACTCTTATTATTCTTTCTGGGTCACAAAATAAACGTTAAACATATTTTCAGGCGAGAATGTAGCTGTGTAAACCTCAAATATCTGCTCAGTTTATCAAGACACCACATATTTTCAAACGCGCTCCGACATTTTCGGAGACGTCTGTTACCCACTAGCTCGATAGCTAGCCGGGGTTCAAGGCTCACTACAGCCCGTGAGAACACCGGACTCCCGGCAAATTGTTTTCAAACCCACCGCCGTCTTTCGCTACTCAGGTTAAACATATATAAGTCACTTAGATAACTTAAAAATGTTATTGTTTGGCTTTTTTCAGTATTTTATTTGTTCCTGAGTAAATCGGTTTGGCTGAGATTAAAGTTATAGTTTTTACACAGCTGAATAAACGTCAAGCAAACAACTGATCATCAGAAGTGTGAGATGCTGGAGAATATACTCCGGTGTCCTGTTATATTTTAGATAGCACGGAGTTTATTAAACTTCACCGAAACAATCTGCGAATTTCATTAAAATTTAATAAACTATCATCTTGTCTTTATTTTTAGTTAGCACATACCTGAAACACTTAAAGCTGTAAGCTAATGATAGTTATATAAGAGCAGATGCATGCTGGTGCAATAAGCTGTACGTTTTACGTTCAATGGATGATGATCTGATTAGTCGTTTGTGGCAGCCCTAGTGGACACATGCTTTAGAAAACTCTTGGAAATTCTTTAAGTTAACCAATCAATTAAGAAAATACTTGAGCCAGACCAATATAATTGGCAGATATTAGCTATTTGACAATTGATGGTATCATCATTTTTAAATAAAAATGAAACCACAAATGACAATATTAAAAACGGAAAGAAAGAATGGAGAAACACCCTTCAACCATGTTATGAGTGCTGATATTGCATAGGTTGTCTACCAGAGGGCACTCTGCAGCTTCCCATTTGGTACCACATGTTTGTATGTTCTGAGCAGTTGGGTAGAGCGTAAATGAGTCAAGAAATCACTACACAAAAATTAGGGAAATCTTGTCTAAAGGTAAAAAGAATATCAGCTTATTCGTTGGATGGTCAAATCCAAATGTGATGAGAAGGTGCTGTTTACCTTTTTTTTTTAAAATAAAATCACATGAACAGTTCCAAATTCAAAGAAATTCAGTTTTAAGTCACAAAACAGAGAAATAAGCAAATTCAATTGGCTAACCATTTCAGTTTCACATTTGGTCTAAACAAATTGAAAAATATACTATAACTTGTCAGCACAATAATCTAATAATAATCAGTTTCACACTTTTTTTTGGCTCATGCCATACAATGGTTTGCTTCTGCGCCTACCTAAAGGCTCAAATTAAATTAATGTTTAGCTCGCTTGAGCCAAGACGACAAAAGATGGCCTTTGGTCAACAAGAAAAGTACATTTAGCTCTTAGCATTTAGCCCCTAGATTTAGCTCTTTGAACACAGACTAACAAATATAAATTGTTTATAATTTTCAGCAATGGCTAAAATGTTAATGATAACTAAACGAAATAGCTGTGTACTTTAGTACTGATCATTTTTACCATAATCAAGCACATTTAACATACCCTGTACCCAGATGCTGCTCTCAACTTAACATAAAATTCATTTTTCCAATATTAATATACCAGTGAACCAACAAAATGTGCACTGGGGTTTAAATGCACTACATTACTGGCAACTAGAAGCTTGATGAGTGTATTTTAAGCAGACCGCCTTACTCACAACCATATGACTCATATACATTAAATAAACTTTCTTCAACATAAAAAAATAGTACAGAATAACTATTACTAACACTAGAAACGGCACATTTATAAAAAAAAATTACACCACTGAGTATAGCATGCTGGGTAACACCATGAATAAGAGTCTGCTGAGAGCTGTGACAGGCTCTGTGCCACATTCAACAACAGTAAAGACAGATGGAGGATGAAGAAAAGAGAGCAGAGATGCTCCAAAAATAACTTTTGATAAAAACAGACGAGCTGTGTCTGCTTTATGCACTTTTTTCCATTTTAAATATTGAAGCTGGTTTGTTCGGTGAAGAAGAGGCAACATCTTACTCAAGACTAACACGTATTTTTCCTCAATGCAGAATAATTTCTGCCCCAAATTTTGGAAATATAAGTCTAAATGTAAGTCCACTTTTAAAAGCCAACTTAGCTATGGGAACATTAATTAAACATTAACACTAATGAGCCATATGCTGAGTAAAAACAGTGGGAGCAAAAACTACCATTACATTTAACCTAAAAGCAGAACAGCCAGCCTGCTGAGGCCCGACTCCACAGCCCTGTGCCAACAACACAATATTTTCTAATAGAGACTAAGAATGCTACACTATTTGGTTATTTTGGTTGTTATATTTGATCTATTTTTTCTTTTTTTATGTATAAATGACAGAGGAATGGGCCATTGTAATCCTATATAAATCCCTGCTTATGCAAAAAATAGATTAATAATAACAACAACTACAATAATAATAATAATTTCGCTCTGTTGCCTATAACGCCAATAATTTTAAAGATATCATTAGACAAAATTTTCAACACACCAACCAACACTACACAATAATAAAACAGTAAAATCTACTGCCCCTTATGTTTCCAGTAAAGCACCAGAACTGATTGATTGTTTTAAGGAATAACTAAATGACACCATATTCAGATATGCTGTAAATGTTCATATTTTGCATTTTATGCAGTATTAGACACTGCCTGATGCAGGGTTTATGCCACAGCTGCTCTAAATTAACACTTTTGGTAATTGGCAGCATCATTTTTATGCTTCTGTAATGGTTGATCCAAGCTCTTGAATAGAAATTAGAAATTAGATGCTAAAATCTGATTATTATTGTTATTTATAAATTTTCAAATGTACTGCTTAACAAAAAAACAGAAAAAAATTGTAAAGCACATTGATATTTTTTGATTAAGATGTAAAATTATAGTTATTTATTTGCAATTCATTTTAGTGCTTGATTGTTATGCTTTGTTAATTTCTGTATTCTCAGAGTAGTCCAGAGTGCCAGCTCGGATTTGGGTATGAAAATGTGAATTCAATTTGGTATTTGCCTAATAAATAATGATATAATTGTTAGTTTGAACACATTTTTGACTCTTAAAATACTGGTGTTGTCTTGTTTTTATATCAGATGACCTAATAATATTGTTAAGTACTTTATATTGAAAGAAAAGATGTTGTATAACTGCATCTAAATACAGTATGTAATTGGTGCACTGCCACCTTCTACTACCTGCACTTTACCACCCCCTGCAGTCAAAAGCAGTGTATGTCGTAAATGTGTGATCATCAATCAGAAACTCAGCAGAGTAAAAATCATGAATAGCTGTTTTTTTTTTTGTTTTGTTTTTTGAGGTATGAAGATCCTGTTCAGTAAAAAACACCATGTATGATGTAGCCCATTTACAACACAGGGTAAGCAAATATCTTAACAAGGATTTAATTTAGGGAAAAATTTGATACATGGAGCAATTAATGCTATGCTAAACTATATGTGTTTTTTTTTTGTTGTTGTTGTTTCTATCCAATTTCCATTATTTGGTATAAATGCACAGAAATATCCACGTCAAACCACAATTTTACAACCATTCAGAGCATCTGTTCCCTGCAGTACCTGTCTGAGGATGAAGCTGGTGGAGGTGGTGCTGCCGTCAGACCTCTTGAGGCGACTCCTCCTGGAATAAGTCCCTCGGTTCACCTGATGGAAAAAAATGAACTCTTAACCAGCAGCTACAGTGTCAACTCTTACGTTTTCTTGTGCACATCCATTATATTTGGATCGCTTGCTGAAATGCCACATGAGACTAATACATGATGCAAAGTGACATTCGGGCACATGTGCTTCACACAGCAGCTGATGCTCTTTCCAAGATTAGATAAGGTCAACCTTACAAGCCATCTGACATGCAACACAAGCTAACTTCTATTATACGTTTCTGCATTATACGCTGCACTTGCCAACTTACTTTTCTCCTTACCTCACTCGTGACTTTCTTTCTTTCTCTCCTCCAAAAAATCCAAATATACCAACAGAGTTCATCTCCAGGGAGGTAAATTAATTATCTGCCAGTGATTTGCCCCATTTCTGTTCAAATCTCCAGAGTTAATGACAATGTCACCATTAAAAAGTCAGAGCCTACTTCCCTGAATTTATAAAACAGGGCCATTAATCTGGGTCACCATCCCTCTTCTGCCTCTCACTTTCAAGCTAAGAGCCCAAAGCCAAGAACTGACCCGCTATTATTACACACAGTAAAGATCGATCAAACTGGAGAAAAATAAATTATCAGCTATCTAGCAGGGGGCTGATATCGGGGGACTGATGCACTTCCTTCCCTTTATATCTACCACAGCTATTAAAATAGATGCACTGTTAGAAAGCTTAGGCCAGTCTTATGTTCTTTATAGATGCAAGGCAAGTAAGGCATTTCTGTGAGCTGAAACTGCAAAAAGCTGTATGAAAAGCATGACTTTTAAACATCAAGTGGAATGCACCTTAAACTGAAGCCACTGAAATGCTGACACACTGGTATGACTATGTCTTTTCTATCTGTTCTGTAATGCTTTGATTCATAAATAAACAAGGAAGAAAGTCATTAAGTAGAAAAGCATGGGCAAGGAAGAAAGCATGTGTAAAGGCTCAAAATAATTACGTTGAGGTGAATCAGTAAGTCAATAAAACCATTATGAAAGCGAGATTTCCAAATAATGTAGTTTATTAAGTAGAACTAAAGTCCACTCAAAAAATAAAACTTTTATTAAGTAAAACATCACTGATCTGTTATTCCCCAACACACAGTTCACTTATTGTTCTTAATATCTAAACTATACTGTCACCTAGAGAGTATAAAGGTGGAAAGATGTGCATTGCAAAACACAAAGTTAAAATAAAAATAAAGAGTTGACCATCTATGCTTTGTTTTGTGTCAACAGTCTCATAGATATTTAAATACTAAAACAGTACAGTTAGGTATTTTAAAGCCTATATTCATAATGTATTACAGCGGGGGGTTGTTTTTCTTTTTAAAACAAAGCTACCTTTTGCTGTCACCATAACGCTTGTAGTGGACTGAGCTATAGAATTATTCTGGTTACATTTTTATTTTAATTAAATTTAAAAGACTTTTTCTTCACTTTTAAATTAAAATGTAGCCTCCGCAACTGTAACTAGCAGCCTTGAAGACACCTGACCTACCTGAAAGATGGGCGCTTGGATGCCCTCGCCAATCTTGTTTCGTATGTAGATGTGCCGGGACATTTCGGCCAGGACATCGGTCCAGAGGGCTGGCTGCTCCGGTCCAGCCCAGCGGAGGGGCGGCGGGTTCCGGGCTGCGTGCTCCAGTTTCACGCCACACAGGAGAACATGAGCGCTCGTCACGAGACAGGTGTTCCCGCTGCTTGCTCCTGCCGCGCGCGCCGGGAGCTAAATCAGACACACTGCAGCTACTCGAGCCACTCAAAACCAGATGCGCCCTGATGATGGACGGAACTATTTTAGAAGCAGAGGAGGGGGTGGTGGGGGGGTGTTACCATTTAAAACGCCTCAGGTGACTATTTTAAACATAACAGGGAGCTAATTTAAGCTCAAAGCCCTAACAGCCCCTGACACATTTATTCGGCAGTTTATTAAAAAAAAACCCACTGCTGTTGCTGAAGTGTGATAATGAAGAATACATATAACATCCTATTTTGTCTTGTTTTATCTTGTTTTCACGTGTATTCATGTGTGTTCAAAATAGTAAACAAAATTTAAAACAATTTAAAAACCACTGAGAGTAAATGAGCTTCATATGCACTGCTATTTTAGAGGCTACACCTCTACAAAAACAGAAAGATTTCTTCTTCTCGGCACACTTCAAACGTTAAGTCTTGTGAACCTTTAAAATAAAAAAGTAAAAAAAAATTTCTCTGACACTTAAACTGAGGGACCTTTATATATATATATTGTGTTCCCGTGTGTGTGTGTGTGTGTGGGGGGGGGGGGGGGGGGGGATACTCAAGGTTGATGAAGCTATTGTTATGTCTAATTTAGGTGCACCCCTGTCATAAAATTAATAACCCCAATAATAATTCTACATATAACAGTGTCTTTCTTTTCTGTTGTCTGTCATGATTACCTTTAGCTTTGGATCTAGCTCTTGGCTGTTTCAGCTTCTGCAGTTCTCATTATACTAAACGGTTGCCAAGAGATTCTTTTTATTTCCCTCCAGTGATGAGTTCGTTTGTTGTCTCATCAGCTCTTCCAACAAGCGTTTGGCTTATTAAAATCATTTTTATGTAACAAGAAAACAGGTAAGTTTCCATTTCTTTGTTTCATTTCTGCATCACCAAACTGATACCTGCCTGTACTGTAAGCAGGCATCAGTGATATGTGGCATGTATGCTTATAGGGGGCGATTTACCCTCCCCAAATATAGACTCGCAGACAGTACACCTATGCAGAAACGTGGACTAGCCTTCAGGAAAAATCTGAACAAATAAATCAGGTTAGTAGGGGTTTTTATTCAGTCCCAAGAAAGACTTGGGATTGTGAGAACTTAGAAAGGAACTGTGTATGTTATCGACATATTAATGTTGAGCTAATACCAACTATTCATATTCTCTGCAAACCCCACTTTCATGTTGTTTCACGTTTTGCTCAGCAGATGGCAGTATAATCAAAGGGACCGTAACAAGGACCGAACACTGTTTATTGGACCCACCAGTAGGTTCAGGGGCACAACTGAAGTATGTTTTCACCACTGTCCCTTTGAGTTAGTGCATCGGGTACATGAAATGACATTTCTTTTACTGTATACACCACAGATGTACAGACAAAGCACTAGGCCCCAATAAAAATGTAATTTCTTTAAGTATTTACTAAGTGCTGTTAATTAGAGCAGAGCTTTTCCAGACATTCCTGTTATATTTTGGATGCTTATATTATTTTAATTTGCACACAGAAACAAAATAATTTCACAAAAATCAAAAACTACCAGGATCAAAATTATTATTAACCCCCCTGATGCTAACGGTTAGCTGTGTAATGTGTTGTCTCAGAGCAATCTCAGCCCATTCTCTTTCTCCTTGTTGTATATCTTTGCATACTTCAATCTGGCTTGAAGGTTTTTCTTGGTCTGAAACCTCGCAGTCTACTCCTGTACAGGGTTCTAGTGATTTTTTTTATTTCTTCAAGACTATAATTCCCAACTTTGCTAAGTCATTCGCTGGTGTCCTGACACTTGCTCTGTCTTTAGACACATCTCTCACCAGTTTTCTTTCCAGTCCTTGAAATCGTTTGTTTCCTACCTATTCCAGGCTTCCAGACTGTGTCACTCTCTTTGAATGTCTTTCTTTCTTTCTTTCTTTCTTTCTTTCTTTCTTTCTTTCTTTCTTTCTTTCTTTCTTTCTAGCCTGTCCTGTGTGGCAGCTTTTGCAATCAAAATCCTGATCATTTATACTTTTTTTTTTTTTAAAGATTTAAGTTATTTCACTGGTACTCACAGTGTCTTAAATGCTGATGCTTAGCATCATTTGTGCTAGTTTTACATGAACAGGGTGTATGACAGGGGCGGAGCGGGGGGTGGCTTACGGGGCTTAAGCCCGGGTTGTTTTGTCAGAAGCCCGGGGTATTTTGGAGTGTAATTTTTTCATAGTTAGATGCCTGGCTGACAACTGTATAAAACAAAAAGTACACACAATATTCGAAGCACATAGTGCACACTGTGGGAATTTACGACTGTGCGTGAATCCCCCCCTGATATTGGTATGATCCAAGCTCAGGCACTAAGCGACTGAGCGAGGGGGCGGGGGCAGCTGCTGCCCGTGAGTGCGCTGTTGGAGAGACGGAGCCAGCCATACTAAGGAGAGCTTAAGTTTGACCAGGTACCAAAGCAAATCATTCGTACCGTACAAATAATGTAAATATGACGGTGCATCACGAAAGATTGATATGAAACTGATCACTTGACCAATATTACGTTACTTGCTCTTCAAGTGAATCAACAAATGGCGAAATGAAAAGCCGAACAAATGCTATTTTTTTTTAGAGAGTCTTAGCTTACGTGTGTTTATTTCATATTTTCAGTTCTTACCCTCCCCGACTAAATCGGTTTCAGTTATGTACTGAAACATAAGAATGGACATTAGAGGCTTCTTTCAAAGAAAAAACTCAGGTAAATGTTATTTTATATATTATGCTTTGTATGTTGTTCAGTATATTTCTATGCAAAACAAGAGGGATTTCAGTACACAGCAGGATATTCACATTTGTAACCAGATATTTACATACACTTTAGGGAGAAAACATAAAACATTTTTACTGTACAACATCAATTTAGAGTAAATTTTTGTTTTAGATAAATATTGAAATATATTTTGAATTAGTTAAATTTCAGAATAAAGAGAGACAGAGCTATTTTTATCACTTTCATCAAATTTAGGAGTACATGTACACTAAATTTATTGTTAATTAATAAGAAAACTCCAGACGATTCCATTCTGAGCTGAAGAAGCTTCTGATAGGTTAGTAGAGTCCATGTGAGTAAACTGGTGGCACAGCTGTGGATGCATATAAGGCAAAACACAGAGCCTGTTTCTTTGACATGGGAAAATCAAGAGATATCAACCAAAACACCAGGAAAAGAACTGTGGAGCTCCATAAGTGTGGCTCAGTTTGAATACAATTTGGTGCCATTTGCAATTAAGAAATACAGATAGTTTCTCTCTTTACTCTTAAAGTTAACAAATATGTTTTTATATTTATCTAAAAAAATAAACATTTAGTCTGATTTGATGTTACAATTAAAAAAGTGTTTTTATCTGAAGAGTAAATATCTGGTTTCAACTGTATATTTGATGATTGTCAGCACAAAGAGGGAGAGAGAGGAGAACGAGGACAGAACAGAGATGGAACAAGAGCAGGTGAGACACACATGTTAGTCAAATGGTTGTTTACCAAAAGTATCAGCGTATCATAGGTACTCATGTATCTCGTACCTAGTGTTTCTTTTTAGGTTTGCTATTTTTCAAATTCTATATTTATTAAGTTCTGCAGGCTTGTTTGCACAACAAGGCTAAATAATTATATAAACTTTTCTCAATCTAAATAGTGGACTTTGGTAGAATTAAAAAATAAGTGTAGTGCAGGTCTATGATGATTTTTAGTGCTATCATCTAGTTCTGATTGTGGTTCTGTCTTGGTTAAGTCCTCAGTAGTCCTGATTTTGAACTGTTGTAGTCCTGTTTTAATTCTGGATCAGTTCTGGGTCTGGTTGAATTGGGGTTTAGTCCTCGTGTCTTGATACAGCCCTGACCTTGTTCTGCCTTGCTGCTTAATTAAAAAACTAGTTTAAGGTGTCCTGCACATGTGATATATATTTTTCCCTATATGAAGTCATTCTTTTTTGAACAGAGCCTATTAATCTTTCAGTCATTTCTACACCCCCCCCCCCCCCCCCCCCCCCAAAAAAAAAAAAAAAAAATCCCACATGCATACTACTCTTTGGGCTAAGCCCCGGGTGTTTCAAATGTCTGGCTCCGCCTCTGGTGTATGATCAAATATCATGCCACCATTTTTGTGCCACAAATTTCACTAATGCCTATATATCCAAGAGAAACAACAACATTTAGAACAACTATCGAACACACTGCATTGGTCTCAATTTACCATGATTAGTTTTGATGTTATGAGCACAAGTGTGGGAGCAGGTGATGTGGAAAAACTGGAATTCTGGAATAACACAGAAGTTTGACATTGTTCAAGCCACTGCTGATTGGTCAAAAGCAGTAATATTACTATCTGTCACATAACCCGATCTTTGGGAGAAATCCGTGTGGTTCTATAACTTCACGGTGAGTCAGTAAATTACAGCACACATCAGTTTTAAGTCAATGAAGTGGTCACAATCAATTTGATGGACTGTCCTGCATCTGAAACTGCAAAAACACATTTTAATTTACTAGAAGAGCTCTTGGTTCAGTTTGTCTAACTGCAAATAAAGATCACAGTTTTCCAACTGAGAATTGTGCCAAACGCTTTTTGGCTGTAAAATTTTGAGAGTAGATCTGCAACATTTTCTTTTTTCATAAGATAATTGAGTTTATGTTGTTATTAGATCATTTAAAATAATTTTCTAGCAAAATGTCACAACAGATGCATGCAGTATGTTTTACTTGTATCTGCAGAGAAGCTTCAGCTTTAACAAAGAACATGTTATAGCGCAAGCCAGCTCCTCCATTAGTCAGCCCTCTGAGACACTGAGTGGTTCTTATCTGTTGTTTTTTTTTTTTCCTCCAAGGTACCTGAATGCCTCTGCACTCACCTGGTCAATAATTGACCAGGTGAGTAAGATATTCTCAGGCTATACAATAACACAGTTATTGTATAGCCTGAGAATATCTTAGTCACTGTGCTTTTACAGCCATCTCTTCTCTCACGCGATCTCTTGTATCTGCAGGCGTGCATCGCATGAAGCCTGGATGAAAACATAACGGTCCGCTGGCAAGGATAACAAAATCTAAGCAGAAACTTTATTTTTGGCTTCTGCAGAGGAAGCATGTGATGTATAGTGTCCCGGAGGCAAAAACAAAAAAATAAAGGTATTGCTAATGTTCCTCTGTGTGTCAGTGCGTGGCACTTTTTTTTCATATATTGAAAAAAACAAAAAATACTTTGATACACTGATTTATGTTCTGAGGCACTTTGATCAGAGAAACCTTCAAACAAGTGAACATAGCAGATTAACTGGCTTTAAAGTGGACAGATTAAGTTGTTTTTGCTTCAAGTTGGGATAATATGGATTGTATTATGGGATGTAAAGACAACCAGCTCTCTTACAGAGACTCAATCGTGGTTACATTTTAATGTATTTATGTAAGATTTGGAAAAAGCTCCATGAGTAAATGTCAAAGGTGGATTTCACACTTTAAATTATTAAACTGCTTGCATATGTCTGTGACTGAAACTATGGGTTAGGGTCTGCTGCTTATTAACTAAATGAGCAAACAAGAAATGATATCTGGCAACAAAAAAACCCTTCAAAGTTATTAAATCAGGGACCAACTAGGTGCAAACAGTGAGTGACAACACCTTTGTGAATAAATACTGCACAGCTACTTTATTAGTTACACCTTCTCAGTACTGGGTTGGGCCCCTGTTGCATTCAGAACTACCTTAATTCTTCACATTATTGATTCAACAGGGTGCTGGAAACATTTCTCCGAGATTTTGGTCCATGTCGACGTGATACTGTCACACAGTTGCTGGAGATTTGTTGGCTGCACATCCATCATGCAAATCTCCTGTTGCAGCACATCCCAAAGATGCTTT
Source organism: Rhamphochromis longiceps (assembly GCF_057381845.1). Taxonomy (NCBI): domain Eukaryota; kingdom Metazoa; phylum Chordata; class Actinopteri; order Cichliformes; family Cichlidae; genus Rhamphochromis; species Rhamphochromis longiceps. Next base: position 41,939,287 of record NC_140578.1, read on the forward strand.
ATTAGACTGAGATCGTGGTTAGTTTAAGAAACATGACCACGATTATTGAGCTTATGATGATGTGTTATCCTGCTGGAAGCCATCAGAAAATGAGTACACTGTGATCATGAAGTGACAAACATGGTTAGTAACAATACTCAGGTAGGTTTAAATCATTATCATTTGGTATTAAAGGGCCCTAAAGGACCCAAAATGTTCCAAGAAAAGTTGCTTTCACATTGTTTACTGAACTTTTTTCGAGTCTTTATTGTTCAGTTTTGGTGAGATTGTGTAAAGAGACTGATTAGACAAACAGCTGTACCTAATAAAGTGACTAGTGAGCGCAGTTCATCTTCTTTGTACTGTGAAATATTTATGGACTCTACACTCTTCTTTTCCTGCTCCTAAATGGGAAGGGGTGGAAACAGAAATTCACATGAATAAATAAATTAATATGCTGCGTGAGGGTTGACTATTTTGGTGACCCGGCGTTTTGTTAGCAGCAGATTAAACTCTCAGACAGCAGAGCAGAACTGCTCACTGGACTGTGAACAACAAACACTGGAGTGCCATCTATTCGGGGCAGTGATGTGAAGTAAAGCATTTGGGACTTGATGGGTAGACGCTGGTCTTTTATTAAAAATGTGAGCTAATCAGCGGTTGGTGCCTTTTGTAAATAGTTATTAAATGATTTAATATATCTAATAAAAACAGCATATGTAAGTGCATGTATGTATTCAAACAGGCAGGTGTTTATCCTGGCAAGCATAGAAACACCATGAATTTATTTAATGTGCACAAAAAGCACGCACATGTAGAAAACATCGTTGCGTATTACGTGTTTTAAAGATTTTTCCTTCCACACTTTTAATCATGTGTCATGTACTTTGGGGCAGGAAGGTGTGGCTTCTCCAACAGCAGACATAGCTGTTACTGCCATGATCCAGCAGCACTGCTCTTACAGTGGGAAGCACAAACAGGATTACAGCCTCAGTCACAGAAAGCAGGATTTCTAAGAACTCGGCCTTGCAGCGCCTTTTATCTTACAGAAGCAATAATCCCACAAAGGCCGCGGTAAATTAGCGGTGGGCAAGCAACAGACCTGACTGCAGCTTTGAAATTTTAGCTTTTGAAATTTGTCACTAATCAAGAGCTCTTCAGCAGTGACTATCCCAAGACCACATTCTGCATAAATCACCATTATGAAGGCATGCAGAGTGTTGTGCATCCTGTTTATTGAGTTAGCGCTACTTTTTTTGACATTGCATATTCTAATTGTTCACATGAGTACCAAAGGATGCCAAGTACATTTCACACTGTCTGCCTGTGTACATTTACAGCAAAAGTATGCCATAAAAAATAACGTTCAAGTGCTCGAAGTAAAGGTAGTAATAATAGTACTATTTACAGAAGTGCTAGGTAGATAACAATGTCACACTATTAAGCATTATTAAGGTATTATAAAGTGCTCATCATTTATATATCATTACTCCTCCTTAGTATGCCATTTGTAAATACAGATATATTTATAAACATATCTGTATTTATAAATGAAACACACTGGAGGCGTAATAACATATAAATGATAAATTAAGCACCTGCTAATGCTTAATAATGTGACATTATTATACAGTGTTATCCAGTACTGTAATGGGTAATGCCACCAATTTACCACATTAAATGAAATTATGTCACTGAAGTTATTAACAGTCAGAGTAACAGTGCTGGTAGTTACTGGTTAATTACCAAAGGCTAAAATTTATTAATTGTTATCCATGAATTTACAAATCTACTGTTTTAAGAAAAAGGTAAAGCATATTATTATTATTATTTATTTTTTATTTACTTGCCAAATTACAGTCATTTACTTGCATTCATGAACAGAAGAATTACTTTCAGTGATGAAACGTTATGCTTGATTAGTCCAGTAACATGCCCAAAACTGTAGAGCCGGTTAAGTTGCACTGTGAATATACTGGTGCCAGATATTTAATCAAAGCTTTAGTCAAAAGCTTAGATGATTTCAAATTGCCCATTCTAAAAAGATTTCAAAGTAAAAGTCTGCTTCTTTAACAGATTAGTAACGTGAGTAAGTAAACAAACGGAGGACATAGTGCAGATAATGTTTTCAGCTTTACTGGCACCTGCACCTTCCCTCCCTTCTCCACCTGCTCCTGCTGTTTGTATTATTTATCAGTTATACTCTGTTGACCTGCAAAGATAGAAACATATTCACCCCGGTATACAAAATGGTAAAGTTGCCATTTTGACTTACCTGTAAGCTCGTCTGCTCTCAAACAACGTCAAATATTAAAGACATGAGGGAAGTGGAGGCAGTGAAGTCGCTAAAAGAAGAACACCTTGTGACCTTTTGCAGTCAAACGACTTGCAGGGAATAACACCTGAGTGCACAGAAAAGCTATATCAGCAATTATTTTTATGCCTTTGAGCCCATTTGTTTTATTTCTAGTCTATTTTGGGGGCTGGATAGTGATGTCACACTGTTTTCATCCCCCTTAGTGTGTTTGTTGGGCAGCTTAGATAATGTCACTTCAGAAAAGAATATCGCCCATATGGTTTTCACTGCCCTGTGCATAGCCAAGAAAACAGTCCTCATGAACTGGAAAAATAAAAATAATCTTAATTCTAACCAATATAGAAATTATCTATTAGATTACATTAGTCTTGACACAGCCTCTGCCACCACATTAGATCAATTGCTCTGGGCTCCTTTGATCAGCTCCATCACCTAGTGGGGGTGGGGGGTCATAGTTTGGTCCCGCCTTCACTGTTGTGATTGGTGTGGGGGTAGGGACAGGCTTAGGGCGTCGGGGGGTTCCCCGGAGGCATCTTCCTTGGGGGGCTCAACCCGGGGTAGCGGTCATGTCCGGTTAGGGGCTCTGTTGGCTCTCCGGTGACTGTTTCCTCGCGGCTGCGTGCAGCGGGGCTAGGGGAGGGTCTGTGCTGACGGACGTGGGTTACTGACCTGGTAGCCTGGCTGCCCCTGGGTGGGTCCGGGATGGGCGTGAGGTTCTGGGGGCGCTCCGTCTCTGGGCTGGGACCCGGACCGGGCCTCGGGGGCTTGGGTCCTGGTTGGTGTGTTGCCGGGGTTGTGGGCGGGTGGGTGCATGGGGGCCCAGCCCTGGAGCAGGGTGCCGCCGGTGCGTCGAGCCACCTGGGGGGCTCTTCAACTGGTGGGGGAGATTGTCACATCTTGCAGGAGCTTTCCTCTCCTCAGGAGCTCCCTCTGCAGGAGGGGGAGATACAGGAGAGGTGGAGGAAGATCTCAGCCTGGGTGTTTATTGTCTTATGTAGTCTGGAAGATGAGTGGATGGTGGGGTGGGTGCAGTTTTCTCTGTGGTGGGGTTGGGTGGACTGTCCCGGGCTCTGTGGGGCCGGGCGGCGCTGCTGCACTGGGCCCGGTCTGGATGGGCCTGGGCCCCCTTTCCCTGGCGGGTCGCGGAGTATGGGGGTGCCTACTGGGGTCAGCGGGGGAGCTGGCCCCAGGGAGGGGTCACTTGCCCCTCCCTTCCTTCCCTCCCCATCTCCAGCTGCCTCCCTCTTCCCGCTCCACCACAACCACCCACACATGCAGGGCCTTGGAGTAGGGGTATGTCACCAGGGTGCAGAGGAGGCTACCCCCCCCCTCTGTCCCCTTCTGGCTGCCTCTGCCTCAATTTTATCCCACAACTTAGACATTCACATTACTCACACTCTCATTACACATACATATAGGATCTTGGGGGTGGGCACGATACACGGAGTCCAAAGTACCATCAGGGTGTACACCCCACCCCTGGCATCGTTGCCCACCTCTCAATTTTAAATACACGTAGACATTGAGGGCTAGCAGGAGGGACCATGCGCTTACCTGCTGCTCTCTGGCAGGTAGCTCCAAGCCCTCCTGGGTTTTAAATGCACCTTAGAACACACATGCATCAACATTACAATGAGCGGGTGGAGGGAGGTTCGGAGTCTTCTCTCACCCCCGTTCTCTGCGACCTGCTGGAGCAGGGGGGCTAGGACTAGGAGGAGGAGTTGGCCGTCCGACTGCGGTCTGGAGTGTGGAGCCTTCCTGCTGCTGCGGAGTCGGGGCGGTCTGCCTCCCCCCACCGCAGGGAAAAGGGTAACACCACCTGGGTCTGGGTGCAGTTCCCCCCTCCAGGGGCAAGGGTACCTAGACCCGGTTTGTAGAGTACGCTTGGGGAGTGTGATCGTGTGTACAGCGTCTCTTTATGTCTGTCTCCACGTTGGTTGAGTGTGGAGTAAGTGCATATGAGAGCATGAGGGTGGGAATGGATGTTTGTATCTGTGTGTGCCTGTATGTCTGTGTCTATATGTCAGGTTGGGTGTCAGGCGCCACCTCTCTGGGGACATCTCAGGCCCTCCAAGGTTTGGAGGCCTATCTCCCCCTACCACCACTTCCCCTGCCAGTGGCGGACCCCCTCAGACATCGGTGCGTTGGTGGTTCTTTGTGTCCGGGGATGGGCGTCCAGGTACACACCGGCTCACTCCTTGGCGGCCGCTTATCGGGGCCTGGAGCCTGGGGCTCGCTCGGGCCACTTCGGAGGTGGGGTGCCCCCGGCCTCTCGGCCTGGGGCTCGGTCACTCAGGCGCAGCTGGCTGCCGGCGGAGCTCACGGGCGCGTCACTGCAACTCCCCCTGGCTTCTGCTCCGCGGCTGCTGAGTGAGCCCTCATCTGGGACTCTCCTCAGCTCTTTCCGGGACAGTGGCGCAGCTGCCCCTCTGTTGGTCTTCCTTGGTCTCTTGTGTTCTGCGGGCCTCTGGATGTCTGGAGTTTTGATCTCCTCCACACCTGCTTCACGCCCTGGAGGACGGGGCTGTGGCCCCCCCACACCCTCTAGCAGATTATTACATGAAGGAACCTTTTAAAAAAACAAAAAACAAGCGCGTCCATGCTCACAGGTGTACACACGGGTGATCACACCCACAAACTACACCCTTTTTGGCTCCTACCTCAAAGCACACTGTGTTCTGTTGATCTTATGTGCTGCACAATAATGTTTAACATTTAGTATTTACTGTCATATTCCCATATATCATTGTGATGTTGTTTATTCTATTACTCTTGTTCTCTTCTGCTTGCTTTCTTTTTTCTTTCTCAGCAGGTGATCCAGGTGATTGATATATGCATTTTTTTCTCTGCCCGTTCTGTTGGTTTTTGTCTTTTGCCCTTCTCCCCCGTCCCTCTTCTCAGCTGTTTCTCTTTCCCTCTTTCTTTCTCCCCTTCTTTCCCCCAGTCAAGTCTGTCCCGTATTCAGTAAGTGAAAATAAAATAAACAATAAAAGGTGAATCAAATGGACCATTACGGCAAGGCTGGGATGGTCAGTTTGGTAAAGTAAATCCGTTGGGCATCTTTCTTTGCCTTTAGACAACAATTCTGATGGCAAAAGAGCCAAACGGGACAGGCCAAAAAAAAAAAAAAAAAAAGGTTAGAAGTAAAAAACAAAAAACAAAAAAAAAAAAAAAAAAAAAATGGTAAAGTTGCCATTTTGACTTACCTGTAAGCTCGTCTGCTCTCAAACAACGTCAAATATTAAAGACATGAGGGAAGTGGAGGCAGTGAAGTCGCTAAAAGAAGAACACCTTGTGACCTTTTGCAGTCAAACGACTTGCAGGGAATAACACCTGAGTGCACAGAAAAGCTATATCAGCAATTATTTTTATGCCTTTGAGCCCATTTGTTTTATTTCTAGTCTATTTTGGGGGCTGGATAGTGATGTCACACTGTTTTCATGACTGTCCTCTCTTATTTAAGCTTATATTTATTTGCTCAAGCCCATGCTTGGAGTTGGAGTGATTTTGTGTGACATCAGAAAGAAAACAAAGTAGCTGTGCTTGCTCATCACTTAGTCTTACCTCTAACTGTGCAGGGCTGTGGCCCCAGTTTGTCTCTGCAAATGAGGTAAAGTGTGAGGGGGTGGGCGGGGGTGCATGACTCTTTTTAGGTACCAAAATTTACCAAAATCAACCACTTCAGAGGGTCTAATACAGCGGGACACATAGAGACTGCCTGGTTCTGCTTTCTCAGCGTTTGGCCTGGCACTCTGACAGCAGCATTTTTCCTAATAACATTCACAGCTGAAGAAACAATCATTTTTAGAAACCAAAGTGCTGACATTTCAGTGGTTCTCCTCACCTCAGCTGGAAATATTGATTTTGGTTTAATACACAAAATAAATCTTATTACAGTTAAATCCTTTGTGCAGTTTTTCCCCCCCAAATTCCAATATCTGTGATTTAAAATTGCAAAATATGTCATCATCATGGTCAGTTTCTCCAGTTTGACCTCGTATCCTCGGGTACAACTGCCTGGACGTAATCTTACTCAGAAGCAAGGCTAGTGTGGGCATCATATTTCTCCTGATCTGTTGGGCATTCAGCACATCCTCTAACCTCTAAACTTAAAGCTCCAGCCTATGTTGCCTTGTGCTCTATTCAACTTTGCTGTATCAGCTCAGTCTTTAGTCTATTTGCAGATAGCTGTAAAGTCAGCATACTGTAGAGTGGTGTAGAGACATCCAAGATATTAAATCAATCAGAAAGATCGATTGAATAAAATAGTTCATTTGATCTTTTTGAACTGAATAGAACGGCATAAAGAGTCTTAAAACTGCACATTCCTGATCTTGTTGTCTGCAAGGCGTACTAGGCATTTGCAATTTTTACTTCCTCATCCTTAAAAATCCTAAAATCCATTGTCTCCGTTTTAAAAGAAGACATTTGTAGTCCAAAACGAGCAGATTTCATCATGAATTTGAAAGATTTTTTGCACTTATTTGATATATTTTTCAATAAATGGTGTGGTCGTCACCATATAGCAGTACTGTTATTCAATTTTTACCTGCTGGTGATGTGAGGGGAAAAAAAGCAATGACAATCAAACTATTGGCACCAAAATGTATTTTTGTCATCTTCATTGTTTTTTTTCAGTGTACATTATAGAAAAATATAGAGTAGCAAAAGTTCACAGTGTCCAAAAGGCAGTGTTAAGTCACATCAATCATATTTAACACAAGCGTTTTTGGGAGCAAAACAAATCCATTTTGGGGATTTTTCTTAAAATATGAGGATAAATTGTGTCCAGTGTGAATCAGATTTGACACCAAAGTGGCCTTTAAATACAAAACTCACTTTCTCTGCCGCAGACAGGGTAGGAACACCGTTTTTAAAAAGACATTTCCACTTTCTTGGTTAAATACATTCAAACATTTGTACACTTTACACAAACATGGACTGTATATTCATGAAAGAATGTCAGTACATGCAGTTACATGTATATAAACACACATATTGTACTATCGGGGCTTTTTGTTTCATGCTGTGTAAAAATGCTGAGAAACTGGTGCATTCACTTCTTGGTATTTACAAATTAGAGACACAAAATATGCAATATACGTTTTATCATTAACAACACAGGGCTTGGATTTAACACCAAAAAAAATCACTTTACTTTATTGTAAAGTTTATTTGTTTTAAAATAAAAATATACAATTCGGTTCAAATTTGTTATGATTTAGAGGTTAAGGGTGCAAAGTGTTTTTGGTATTACTAGAAGCCAACACATTTTTCAATTTCCTCTCACAGTGACTTTTATGTGGGAAATTTTCAGCAGTAGAGTTTGAGGTTGGGCTTTTTCGGCAAATCAAAACAGAATCTGGCACAAATCATCAGGAAACTAGAGCCAGTGATCAACCAGTGCACCTCCAATCCAGTTACATTAACAGCTTTTTCAGCTAAAAGCAACGATTTTGTTTCCATGTTCCTAACAGTGGAAAATTAACCGAGTAACCGTGCCAAAGATGCCCCTATTTATTTACCTAATAATTTCCCCAGGAAATGTATTACATTATATTTTATATTATGTAAAAAATGGCACATTGTAAGAAAAATTACCCACCATTTGAAGAAATAAGCAACAAATAGCTGAAAAACACATTTATACAAGTGTGTGCAATGTTGTCCAAGTAATGAGACACGCCATCAGGAGACGAAACTTAAGTTACACTCACCGGCCACTTCATTAGATACACCTTACTAGTAATAACTTTGACTCCCTTTTGCCTTCATAACTGTCATAATTCCTTGTGGCATAGACTCACAAAGGAGCTGGAAGCATTCTTCAGAGATTGATGGGTACAGTGTAGCGATGAAGGGATGAACATGGTCAGCAACATTACTCAGGCGGAGTTTAAGCAAAAGACTATATTAAAAAAATGTTCCCCACACAATTCTGCTACCTGCTGAGGTTTGATTAAAGGTAAATTCTGACCCTGCCGTCTGAATGTTACAATACAAATTGAGATTTGTCAGATCAGGCAACATTTTTCCCATCTATTACCCAATTTTGGTGAGCTTGTGTTAATTGTAGCCTCAGTTTTCTGTTCTTAGCTGACAGGACTGACATCCAGTGTGGTATTCTGCTGCTGTAGCCTATGCTCATCTGCGTACTTGGTTTGAGTTACTGTTGTCTTCATCGTTCTTCATCATTCTGTTGCTCAGTTTGAACTTCAGCAGCTTCAAAATTTGATCAATTTTGAATTAAGAGACGTGCAGGGAGAAACCAGTTATTTTCTACGTTGTCTTCCTCAATGGAAAACACCAACGTTTAAGCACATTTTATCATCTTAAAGTTTTACATTTTAAATTTGTGCAGAACCAAAACATAAACCAAAACATTTTTGTATTTTTTGGGGGCAGCAGTTGTTTCCCAGTCACTTCAGTATGTGCTATTAAATAAAAACAAAAATTGTAGCCACCATAAGCAAGTTAATCACAAAAAAGTTACATTTTGTTGCATGAAATTAATATTCATTTGAAAAGTCTAACACTGATAATGAATTATTCACATTCTGTTGAAATATACATGAACAGCTGTATTGTTTTTGGTGATTTTTGAACAGTAGCCTTGTAAAATCGGGGCGGTACGCCCCCATATTTTTCCATAGCTGAATCAGCATGAATCTGTGAACACCCCTAAAATAATTTGTTCATTCTGCTGATAGAAAAGTTGGCAAACATGCATTTTCTTCTTTTCTTTTTTTTTACCAATGTACAGTACGAAGTCAAGCGTGTCAAAAATGTCCTCTTCAGGATTGCTGTCCATCGTTTTGCCAGCTAAGTATGAAAATTAAAGCGAATAAGCTGCGAGTCTGTTTATTTCTTAGCTTTATTCAGAGTGGAGATGTTCCTTAATACCCATCATTTCATGGATCTGTTTTTTTATCATGGAAATCAGTCTTTGCAAAAGAGTCCAGTGGATCCAGTTACACACAATGTCAGCGGAGTTCAAGCCCTGGAGGTTTGGGTTCTGCTTTCTGGCACCCTGAGCATGACCAGGGCACTTCAGGGAGGGTGAAGTGAGTAGACGGGGGGGATCCCTGTAGATGGTGGTTTCATCAGAGAACAAACGAGCCTTAAAAAACAAAACAAAACAAGTCCTCCTCTGGGAGGTAAAAGTTGATGCACTGTGGCTCACGAACAGATGCACGCACAACATCTGAAACAAGGGCCGGATCGATCGGACCACCCACAGCTCGTTCTTGGTTACTGGCTCATAGTCTCTGCAATCAGTAAACCAGTCACCTCTCATTCTGGCTCTAAGAAAACAGGCAGCTACATGGTGAAGAAAGGGAGGAAACGAAAAGGCTGCCGGCTTTTGTGGGATACTGAAAGTACCGTCAAAATATAAGAATTTAAAGAACTTCCTATAGATGCGGAAAACTAAAAAGACACTCACGATGTGCTCTCAGTAGCGCTTCTTTATATGTGAACTGTAATTTGGGATCACCTTTGTTTTGCTTCTTCCTTTATATTTACACAATTGACCTTATTTTGAAGATTATTAGTCCCCAAATCTGGGATTAATAAATTCAATCTTCCCTAGTTACAGCACCACACAGTCCACGTTGACTGACTGCGGGGTTTTTGGGCTGGCAGACATTTATTCTTGTTAGGGTAAAATGACAAATCGTGCAGGGAGATGGTGCGCAGACGGGTCAGATTTTTTAAACAGGAATTTTACATCTGAGTGATTTATACTCGAAATCTTTATAATCTCAGCGCTGTGGTCAAAAATGATATTGAGTTGTGACACACAGCTGGAACTGCTTTAAAGCAAAGAAATAGTCCAAAACCAAAATGACTTGCATGGCCAAATATTTGGGTATTTCATGAATAACTCTAATAGAAATCATTTTGGTATTTACCTTAAGACTATTTAAGACTTTGCTCTGATTTCTGAATGATGAGCACATTGTGGTGGATGAGTTTGTTGGCTGAAGCCCGGCCTCCTCTCAGCTGTGCATGTAGGTCCTGCAGGGCGAGTCTGGATGGAAGTCGTACTTGCTCAAACTGGAAGGGTAGTAGGTGGTGGCAAACATATTGCCTGAGGGCACCGGAGAGGGGAAATGGTTGCATGTCTCATCGTTGACATGAATGTTGTTCTTGTTCAGCATCTACAAAATGGCAAACCGTGTTTTATAAAAATCCTCACTTAAAAACCTTTAGAGTCTATCAACCATTTAGAAATGTATTTAAAGTAATTACAAGCCCACCTTGAACTCCATGGGGATGTACTTCTCATTCTTTGGCGTGGCGTTGCCCTGCTTGTTGTAAGTGAGGTGGTTTGGTGTGCTCGGGTGGATTACCGCTGACTCTGCCGATGGTCGGTTCAGGTGGTGACAGTATGTGAAGGCCAGAGCTGACAGGAGGGCTGCTGCAAAGAAACTGGCTAAGCCCACAGCTGCCAGCTGGAACAAGGTAAAGGCTGTACACAGGGAGGCGGGGAAGGAAGAGCACAGAAACAGAGCCATTGTTAAACCAGTGAGAAATGTAGCCTTGTAAGGGGATGGGTAATGATAGGCTGAGATGACAAACAATCGAGGACACTAAATAACACTGATGAAGTTTTAAGTGAAGTTTGCCTCAAAATGTTACAAATGCACACGATATGATCCGCAAGCATAAACTAAGTTTACGAATGTGTGCAATTTGTGTGTAACTATTTGTGTGCACAGCTTATTTGCGTCTGATCCAGACGCAAATAAGCTGTTTGACCACACAGGATCAAACAGCTGTGTATCATTTTCTCTTGCAAAAAAGCTTCCTTCCTTCCAAATTCGAGAACACATTGACCAGGATTATATTGATATTCAAAATATACAGAATTTATATTTCCTAGTTTTCCACTTCCACTTGAACGCAGCTTATATTTGTGGATCTGTGAAGAGCTGGCAGTGTGAAATTTCTCGTGCTCGTGGGTCATGTCGTATGCATTTGCAACACTTTTGAGGTAAAATTTTCACTGTAATAGAAAATAGTCTGTCTAGAAGGTGGTGTAAAAAATTTGAGCTTTTGTTAGAAGGGAAAGAAAGCGAGGAACTAAAAGCAACTCAAAGTTCATGTCACTACCTGAATGGGACCAATATCGATTCCACATTTTCGGCCAATCCCGTGCCACGCGGGGCCGAAGTCACAAACAAAAGTCAATATGGTACCAACTGTGTGGTACACATCAGGAGAAGAAGAAAGCCAATAACTTTTACAAGAATGGCTAGTTGTTGCTACATCCTCCAATTAAACCGAGGAGATACTGATTTGGTTTGGATGCAACGCTGGAAGAAAAGCAGGAAACCCTGCAGATATTTCATGCTGGGAATTGAAGAGCGCAGGAGGTGTGTATGTGTGTAAGCTGGGAACAATGTGTAATTATTTGGGGGAGAGTGAACAGAAAGACATCAGTTGTTTTCACTCACTTCCACAGCTCTGGTCCTCCTGACCGGGCAAAATGACTGCAGAGAAAGAGAAATGAAAAAAAAAAAAGCCATCAATGTAGAGAAGAAGAAAAAAGAAAATCACAGCAGCTCCGAGAGATCAAACAAGACAAAAGTAGTTAATTTCTCACAAAGCCTTCCCTGTTCTCGAGGTAGGCACGCTGCTGACATCTCCGCTAATTCATCTTTTTAATTTTCTCCAAATGCAGAGTGAACAAGTCAGCATTTAGCGTGCCTGATTAAACTTTTCATTCAAGTTAATTTTTCCAGCTTATATCTGCAACAGTCTGCAGCGGTCCTGTTTACATGTGCGATCATGCGCTTACCCGGCACCTCGTGAGGCTGGCACGGCCTAGACTGGGTGACGTTGCCCTGGCAGAGACTGACCTCAGCCTCTTGGTTCTCATCGCAGCGGCGGGTGCGATGCTGCAGGCCCTCGTCGTCACAGTCCCCCCACTCTGTCCATTCACCCCAACCTGCAAACACAGGAATCAGGGAAAACGACAAACGTCCAAATGAGAAACGGGAAAATAAATGAGCATTTTTCCAATCACCAACAAACTCAACCTCCTCTGCAAGGAGAGGAACTGTGTGGTAAGTCACCAAGAGTGCAGCCTGACGAGTTCTGGCCACAGTGCATCAGTGCAATGGTCATCATCATCAGTCAGCAACCTTGTGTGCCTCCCGGGATCGCTTTGTTTCGCGAACAAAAGCCTAAAATGGACGAGGAGTTGATTACACCGATTTGCCTCCCGTGTCTCTGCATTTTTTTTCTTCTTTTCAAAGTCCAAGGGAATAAAGATATACAAGAAGCTGCTCGCATCCAAATTCACGTCGATAGGGAAATTTGGAGCTATTTCATTAACTGTTTTTCCGTTCCTTCTCCGACCTTCAGACGACGCATGCTGGGAGAGGCTCCAACGGCCACATTGTTTTCCTTCTCATCACAAATATTGATTGGCCCGTGTGGGGGAGATTTCCCATCAGTGGCCAAAGAAGAAGCCGTTATTTAATCTAGATAGACTGAGAGAATCTAGAGAGTGTTTTTAATGGTGTAATAATTGTAATGAATTTTTAAAAATTTAGAAATTTGGATAAAGGGGTTGTTTGTAAGAAAGTTATAAGCTGACTTTTATCTTTAACTTCACAACATTAATGTTCAAATCAGATTAACTGCAGTCCTTTGTAGTGAATCCCCCCCCCCTAAGACACAGAAATTCATATTATAACTGCTGATAATATCTGTACCATAATTTACTCATCTTCACTTCAGTTAGAAAGCTTTTGTCTTCAAACCTAGACACAGACAAAATCTGCTAGTGATGTAATATGTTCAACTGATCCATCTGTGACCATTACACATCTTTGGTTTGTCTGAAACCTTCCATAGTGCGGCTTCACATATCCCTTCATACCCTCACAGGCGTGTATATTACAAAGGGCCTCTTCAGTATGCAGGCCTATGCAGATATCTCCTCCGTTGGCAGGGGGTGGGCTGCTGCATGTCCGAGTCCTCTGGTAGTGCCCGCCTCCACAGCTGGACGTGCACTGGGACCAGGCAGACCAGCAAGACCAGGCTCCATTCACTAGATTTAGAAGAAAACCCCATAATAATGTAACACAATGTAATGCAAGCTAATGATGGTATATAACAGTTTCATGTAGCTGTGACCTCAGTGCACAAGTGTTTTTAATTGGCATTTTTTTCCACTGGCCACCAGGGGGAGATTCATATAGTAGCAAAAAGTCTAACTGTGCAGAGGTCTATTGCGGAGGGCCATGAGTACCAAAACGAATTAAATAAATATATCATTAAATAATAAATCAAATGTGCCATTAATAAATTAAAATTGGAAAAAAAGAATTATTAAATTCAATTAAATGAATGAATATTCAATTATTTATATACTGAATTAATGATTTAATGATTGATTATTTAATGAAACACAACAATAAATGAGACATACAACATACATTCATCTTGTAAACGATCGTCCCCACTAGAATAAAGACAGACAGGAAATTAATGTATGCATGCTTTAGGATGTGGGTACCTAATGATTGTTAGCCGCTAACACGTGAGCATGCAGTGACCACAGTTCTGCAGTCAGATCCACCACCCAATCAACATCAGCTCTAGGCTTAATGCTTAATGGGACCTCAGTGTCCAGCTGGTAATGTCACTGTGGTTGTGTCCACCATTTATATACAGTCTGTGAGGTACAGTGCACTAGAAGCTCTCTGTTACCTGGACACGGTTGAGTGTTGCAGTCCTGATACTCCACCGGCGATCCCACACAGGCGCTGGGGTTGATCCTCCCTTCTATCGTCAAGCAGCTGCGTTTCCGAGTTCGGAAGCCTCTGGAGCACTGCTGGGAACAGCTGGACCACGTTTCCCAGGATCCCCATCGGGCACCTTGTGGCTGGGATGAAGTTCGGACACTTGTCTTCATTAAGTCTTCAACCAAAGCTGGCAACAAATATAAAACACATTTTGTTCTCTATCTTAGAATCCAAACAAGGGAAACAAATTACACTAAAAAAATATACAAGTCGATCACAACATCTGCCACAATCTGCTGAACGAGTCAGAAATTTTCTCTGAATTCAAATCGGAGACACGCTATTGTATGGTTTTATTGCTAAGCTCAGCAGCCAGCCTGTTATGAAACAACAATTAGCGAGGTACAATGCAGGCACAAAATGAGCTAGATTTCCCTGTACGCTGACACACACATACAGTTGGTATACCCACAATTGCAAATTATTTACATATGAATCAGAAGCGCTTCCTGAGGCTTTTAAATGAGGCCACCAGAAACATTTCATTAAGATTTTCTTTTCTGAGGATGACAACTTGAGAGCAGTCACACAAGCTGCGAAAAACAATGACATTTCCCACTTCCTCAGCTTTACTTATTTTGGAGTAAATACCCAAAGGGTGATACAATCCAGATTCTATGAGGGAGAAGAGAAAAAAAACAAAAGCTTAGATGACTCTGAGGGATGAAGGAAGAGGACATCTGCTTCCCCACAACAGTTCAATGATGTTTAATCAATCTGCTGACTGATGTCCACAGACAGGAAACCAGCTGTGTTTAGCGTGGCATACTGGGAGATATGCCACCAGCAGTGCTGATAAAAGCTCAGACAGATACAGCTCTAGGCAGATAGCGTGTGTACGACTACTGTATGGAGTCGAAAAACTTCACAAAAATGATTCAAACCTTAAAAAATTTACCCCCGCTTACCCTCCCTGTGGAATCCAGGTACACCTGCATTCTAGCAGGTAATCACAGCAACAGCTGTGTTTGCACATTTACAATCAAGCACATCTGCTGTGACTTACAAACAGAAAATATGGCAACATTTCTAGTTTCCCTAAGTTGTTAAACTCGCTTTTCCACATCTCCCAGCTTATTTCCAGTACTCACAGTCAGTCTGGCAAGCTCCAGACCCGTCGTTGGGGCAGAAACGGGTCTCCACCTTCTTCCTGCCCAGCTGGAGCTGCTGGGGGTCCGGCAGAAGTGCCCGGCATGTGTACCTGAATCTCTGCTCCTGCCGTGACCCGTCTTGGCTTACATTGACGGGCATCCACTGGGTCCAGGGGGTGTTACGACGAACTTCAGGGCAAGCCTCCAGGTTACAGGCTTTGTACTCCTGCAGAACAGGATGGAAACAGCTCATCAACTTTAGAGCTAATGAAAAGGCAAATCCCAGCAGGCTACAGCTACTGCTGTCTATCCTATCACAGCTACATCTCCCAAATGATTGCAGAGAGAGCCTGCTGCCTTATTATATCCTGCCAAACAACACAAACATTACAGTTTTCCTGGGAGAGGGCTCAATCATGCAGCAACTTACTGTATTTAATAGGACATAAACTTGAGCTTTATTGAATGCAATGAAGAACAAAACCCTTTTTAGATGTGAGTTTTCCCCAGGTACAGACATTAAAGTTTAATGCAGAAGGACTTCCAGCCCTTTAATTGGGTAGTGCTCGGAAAGTTTTTCTCTACAACAGCTAACTTTGACTTTTTTTTTTTGCCCTCAAAAAAGTAAGTATAAATATTGTTAGTAAGTATAAATAAATAATTCTGACAATACAAAATGAAAAAAAATGTAGAAGCTTTCTAGAAATAGAATAGCAGAGCAGATAGACTGGGTTGGCTCAGATTTCCCAAGTGTTTCCAAAAAATGGCAGGGCTTCAGAGTTCAAATGTATACCTAATAAAGTGGCCTATGATGTGGACAGATAGACAGATGTTTTCCCCCAAGTCTAGCAGACTGAGACTGAGCAGAAAGAGCGGGGACTGTGTGTACCTGCTGTACAATCTGAGGTACTTGTGGGGAAAACAAACGTCCTTAATCTTGTTGTGTAATAAAAACAGACAAGTAGGTCACTCATGTCTGCAAATCAACTCGGATATTATTTTGCCTACTCTCTTCTCTTCACATATAGAGCAAAAATACCGTAGCACATCCAGGACAGCTGTTTCCGTTCTCACAGCTTCTCGTCCTGGAGTGGACCCCCCCACCACAGTCAGCACTGCAGTGAGCCCAGGGTCCCCACGCAGTCCACACTATGGGAAGTGGGCATGGCTTTTTCTCATTGCACAGCCTGGAAATACAAAGAGGAATGCACACTCACTCACACACAGAGCTTTGTAATGCAGTAATCGGGCCTGATCGCTAAATTCTGAAGTAACCTCCTCACCTCTCCTCCCGTCCCTGGCCGACACAGACTCTACCGCCGTGGCGAGGTGCGGGGTTATTGCAGGAGCGCTGCCTCACCTCAAACCCAATGCCGCAGCTGCTGCTACACTGGCCCCACGATGACCAGGGAGTCCAGCCGCCATTCCTGAGAAAGAGAACATAAGAAGGGATGTGACTGAGCCTGATGTTTTAAAACGAATGTGTTTTTTAAGCAAACTGTCTCCTTTTATGAGTGTATTAGTTGTTAGAATATAGTTGAACATAAAGGACTATTTTTAGATTTACTTACATAACAGTGCATTTTTTCAAAGATTGATTTCAAAGGATTAGTATGGGAATAATGGATGTCTGCATGAAAAGAAATATACCTGGAGCAGTTTGCCACCTGGATCGTCGGGCCCTTGCATTCAATCCCTCCACATCTGGCCACCGGTCCATTGCAAAAGCGCGACCGACACAAACAGCTGCTGATGGAGCCATCACCATCATCGTGGTTACAAGGCTGCCAAGGCTTCCACGGACCAAAACCACCATCCTGAGTCAGGTTCCTCACCTCCAGAGAGGATTAGAGAATCACATATGATAATTAGCATGCTATATTAGGCTAGTGATAATGAGTTTTTGTTTTTTATTATCAAACAGGGAACTTGTGATGAAATTCTTATTACCGTAGAAGTGAGACAGGAAAGATCTATACAACAGACAAACCCAGTGTCTTACAGGGCATTCAGTGATGTTCTGCGTCCACTGGTTCATGTTGGAGCTCTCCTCGATGGTGGTGCACCGCTTCTGTTTATGATCCCAGCCACAGTAAGGGTCCCGGGCCTCCATGCAGGAGCTAACAGGTATTTAGATAGACTATCAGTGTCTGTAGATGCCTTTCTTTAGCAGTTTGCAGATTTTTAAGCTGACACAAAGTCGGACAATCTACTGATTGTTGTGTTTCTGCTCATAAAAGATCTCCTGTTGTGTTTTGAGTGAGAAAGCTGTCAACTATTCCAGCAGTGTACTCATTGTCAACAAAATTCATAAAAGCCTGCTTGATATGTCTGCTCTGAGTCTTGCAGAACTGTACCCTGACAGTCCAAAATGTGTCTCTTTGTAGGGAAGATAAATAGGGCTCTTAACAGAATCATCTTTGTCAGCATTTGTTCGCAGGCCCTTAAGACTTGGACACCCGCGTGTGTTTCTTAGTAGATTTGCCCACTCATCACCAGCACCAGAAAATCAATATATGTGCAGGCTCACACAGACTAAAGGCTACAATTTTTCATTTTTCTTATGCTAAATATTTATACTCGGTCATATTTATGGTTCTTATGTTCATTAATCTGTAGGTATATTTGTTTCTATTTGGTATAAAGACTAAAAGCATTGTAGAAAATCTTGGACCAAACCGTTCAGTTGGGTAGCTGGAGCAGCGCTCTAATGGGATCTTCACCAATCTGTCATTGAGGCCCACAAACAGTGATCTGTCATTGTGGAGAATTTGCAGACTCTTTATTGGCCCCACTTTCCCTTCGGGCAGGATCCTGAGCTCCTCCAGGTAGCAGTCATGCAGGCTTTTATTGGTTGTGGAGAGAGCCTTCAGAATGGTGCCATATTCTTTTAAGATAATAGTAATAAGAGCAAGCTCCAGGATAGCAGATAAAAAAACGGTTCGAGTGATTATTTTCTAATTTTTAATTAGAACATGTCTCACCCGTGCCGATGTACATGACGTGGTAGAGAGAGTGTCGGCCCTGCACGATATCCACCACCAGCTTAGAGAAACGTAGGTTGTCCTGGGTGAGCAGGGGGTTGACGGTTACTGGCTGGACCACGTCATTCATGAGGAAGAGCCGCTGGGCGTCCTGGAGGCTGCGCTCTGTCAGGTTTCCCCCATTGGCGCCCTCCTCTAACGTGCCACACTGAGCAGTCAAGAAGGAGGCAGCAGAAGGGCGTTTAGTGAAAGGGAAGCTTCTCATATTGTGTCTGTGAAGGTTCTTAGTCCTCCAGGTCATCGTAGTCTAAGGAGCTTGGAAAGAAGCCCGTTTTCACACCTTGGCTCATGTGATTAGGTAGAGGATCATTAGGGGGTCCTTTTGTCCCTCTTGGGGGGAAACTCCCACAGGGTTTAATCTGGGACTCTCCACCATTTGACCCTAGAACTGAAGAAGCTTCTCGGATGAGAGGTGAAACGTCTTCAAGCAACTTGAAGTCCAGACGCTTTTCTTTCCAAGCTCCTTAGACTTCTTATACTGTGTTATTATAGACAGTCTGCATAATTCATAATCCAGAAAAGTCTTATTTGTAATATACTGGCCAATTATGCAGTCTCTTAGTTCTTCGTCTAGCTGAAACATGCATTTAAACACACGTCTCTTAAGATTCTCCACCTCAAAAGCCCATTTTCTTCTGATGCTGCTCCTCATTCAGTGTTTGTGCACTGCACCTCCACATAAGGCAGGGGTGTTAAACATAAGGCCTTAATCTTTACTGGCCCAGTAAAGATTAAAATTTGGCCCACTGGAAGGCGCTAGAAAATGTGGAGGAGAGATATTTGGTACTTTTAACTGTATTTTCACAAGTTTTATATCTTTTTCAACTGATAAAGACCTCCCCTGCAGCTATGCATGCTACACCAAAGTAATGAAGTTATAAACAATTAAATGACAGAAAAGTTCCTGGTTTTTACAGTGTCCACAGTAAAAAAAAAAAGAAAAAGGGTAAAGTCCGATGATGGATATCTTATTATCGTTAGGCATGTAAATAGTTTTGTGCATGCTAGCTTAATGGCAATCTTACAGGCAACAAATGCTTCATGAAAAAATTGTTAAGCTTTTTTGTTTTATATTTAAGGACAAAATTTCAGGCAAGATCATTACTGTTGCTAAAGGACTGTTAGCGACAGTGTTAATTTATATTAAATAAATGCAAGGTTAAAATTGCACATAGCAAAACACAAGCTTATATACAGACATTATACAACAGGAAATGTGACTACAGTTTCCCTGTAGCTCAAACTGAACAGCACTTTGCAGATGCATTGGGAAATTTGCCAAGCATTTATTTTGGGGACATGTATTTGTTGGAGCTGAGCAAAACTTCTCTGCTGCACTGCATTTAGATATCTGCAATCAGCACAGAGTGATGAAGTGGATGTCAATCTTTTGAAAATTTCTTTACAAGCCTTCGTGGAATTGCTGGGCAACTGTGGCAAGATAAAGCTGTTTGCTTTAGTGTCCTCACCAACCTCATGTTCTCAGAGAAAAATACATATGTATGAAGAGGTCTGAATTCTTTGTCATTGTCCATGTTTTGAAATGAGTTACCTGAAAGTTGGGTATAGGGTTTGGAGTGGCCAGCCAAGCAGTGCGCGGGTTCTCCTGGTATCGAAATGGGCCATTGAAGGCTTGGGTGATGGCGCTCAGATTAAAAGCACAGACAGCAGAAGCTGATATGCTGTTTCTAGAGAAGCACAGGAAATTACAATGCTCAGGTCTTAGCTAATGAATGTGAAGGAAAGCAAACATTCTTGAGCACATCTCTACAGAAAAGCACATATTTCTATTTTAACAGTAAAATACAAACATAACCTTTTAGTTGCCTCAGTTGAAACTACTCTATGGAATAAACATTAGTGTGTAGTCTTAAAGCAAGCCCCAATGGCACAGCTGATATGCGAGAGGACACATTTGCCAAAATAAATTACCTTTCATACAAACATGATAAGAGATATTAATAGTTAGTACTTTTGGTCAAAGTTTTATTAAAAAGCCTCAAAATGCTGTCTAGGTATATTAGCCAGAAAAAGACTAATGTACACAATATCACTGTAACTTACCAAACCAAGTGTTTTTTACTTGGCTTTAAATAAGGCAATGTACAAGTGCCAAAATAATCCAGTTCCTTTAATGGCCAATGTGTTAACATTTACGACTTTAAAGAAGAAAAAAGCACATTTCTAGCACAGTATAATAACCTGTCTTGGTTTTTATAGACAATGACAAAGTACATGGCAGCTGTCCAGGAACAAATGCTTTAAAGCTATGTGTAATTAAGGTTGTGTAGACCTGGAGTGACCTGTAGGTGCACAGACAACTGTAGCTGCTAGCTATAGTCTCACCTCAGCTAATTCATGCCCATATTTTCCACCAATTTTGTGAAATTATGTGACAGACAGTATTGCCTTCTGGGTAGTTCATTGTACTAACAGGCTGTCTAACTCTTTTGAGTCAATTCTATGCATTATTGATTGTATTTAGGACAAATTGGCTAATGACTACTGTTGCAAAAGGACTATTAGCGACAGTGTTAATTTATATTAAATAAATGCAAGTTTAAAATTGAACATAGCAAAACACATGCTTATATACAGACACTGACAGTGTGTCAGTGTGGCAGCATGTGTGTCAGTGGAACACAATTTGCTAACCTAGCTAGCTTTCAATAGCTAGCTTAGCACTCCATCCTTGTGTCTATATTTAGCCACGTTAAGCAAGCTGGTAACAGCAAAAACACAAAATTTGTTGGTGAGGCTACAGTGAGTGCATCTTTCTTTCATATCCTCCTGAGAACAGAGGAAAGTTTCTTTCATTGTAACTTTTTTGTGATGTCCTGCCTATTTGGAGCTGAAAGAGGCCACCCAAACACACTTTTGAAAACAACAGGACTTATTAGGGTAGCTCAAATAAGTCAAAATATATTGACCAAAAACAAACGTCCATTAAAGAGGACATAAATGAACAGACTGGTTCTCAGGAGGATATACTCTATGACACAGTGACCCAGTGTTTTGAGTTTTAGTTCATTTTGATGTTTATATGTTTAAGCTCATTAGGTTTCCTATGTTCATTTGCTTATCAGTTCCCCCTTGTGTTTTCAACCCCTGTGAAGTCTCCCTTGCCCTTCATGTGTTTCATGTCTGTGAGTCTCATATTGTCATGTCTGCATTATGTTTCCTGTTTTATTTTGAAGGGGTCCGGTGTTCCTATGTTCAATGTTTTTAGTTTTACTCTCCTCTTGTGACGTTGTTATGTTCATGTGTGTCAGCTGTTTCTCCATGTGTTTCCATTTCCCTCATTATCCTCCTGTGTGTATTTAGTCGGTGTGTTCTGGTCATTCTTTGTCAGGTCGTCTGTTGGCCACGCCATGTTTCCAAGTTTCATGTCTAGGTTTTTCTTGTTGTTTGTTTAGTTCTCCCAGTTTAGGGTAATGTTAGTTTTACTTCAGTCTGCCTTGCCCTTTGTTTGTTCCTTTTTTACCAGCCATATTAAACGGCTTGCTTTTTGTTAACATTCAAGTGTTGTTCCCTGTTCCTTGGAGTCTGCATTTTGGGTCCTTCTTGTCAATTCATACAGTCTGCCCTCGCCAGACTGTGACATAAAGTCTATGAAATGACATTATTAACAAACAGAACTCACACATTAGTGGTAAAAATGCCATAAATCAGATCTTGCTCAGGTAAGTAGAAGGTGCTCTGGAGCTCGTTGTAGTAAAAGGGGATTTCTCCTGAGCGTGAGCAGTTGAGGCGAGCCTTCATGAAGGTGGTCCAGGTGTCCTCCAATAGAAAGCGTCCACCCATATCATTCTTACAGACCCGAGCCACTCGAGAGAACACCATTTTCCCACAGTCATTTTCCACCGCAGTTTCCCTCAAGAAGAAGTACGCAAAACGACCAATCTCATAAACAGACACAAAATGAGGCTCTAGAAGAATAGAAGAGGCAGAGACACAGGTCAGCGTGATGGACCAACGAAAGAGTGATGAAAAGGACAAACTTTGTGGTGCTTTGTTAACCGTTGAGCCATTTAGAGTTGTACTGGGCGGTGCGCAGGGGCGGCATGTTGCCCAGGCTCCTGTAGATCACTGGGTCACGTCCAGAGAAATCAATCACTGTGGCAGCATACAGCTCGCCCTTTTCTGTGATCATGGCAGTGGAGTTGTGACGCGGGTCGTAGGGACATCGGGCAACACCGTTCACAGTGTCTAACACCTGGCTGAGGTTAGAAATCTGACGAAAAGAAGGGAAAACTGAACTAAGCATTTCCTGCTATTTTAGTGGGTTGACAAGCGATTTGTTCTTTCTGTTTTTATCGCTTTATTCACATTATTTCAAAACTTTTAATGAATTTCAAAACTTTTAATAATGTAATCTTCAGTTTCTATCATTTCCCAAATGCACAAAGCTGCTGAAGACATCTGAGGATCACAAAGGCACCAAAACTATTTATAATTACTAAATATAATTACAAAATATATAGAGAAAAGATAAATTAGCTAATCAAAGTGACTAGAAGAAAATGACTTTTATTGTCAGATTTCTTGATTTTATCCTTTTTAAATTCCATGTCCTTTTTCCATTTTACATTGAGCTCTAGCAACTTATAATTGCCTTTCTTTTAATTACCCCAAAAGGATTTTAGACTATAAAATATGTATTTTCTTGTCATATAGTTTCATTAATTCTACTTAAGTGCAAAAACTGCCATTTTACTAACCTGTCTGGTTATGCAGACCGGGGTAAAAGCATTGGTCCCACATGTGAAGAGCGTCCTTCCGCTTATCAGCAAAACCCGTACATAGTTTTGGCATTCACCCTGCAGACAAATACGCCAGAACTCAGTTTTGTCATCAAAATGTCCAATATAATATAATCATATAATAACATAATCCAGTCTAACGTAATATGTTTCTGAATACACAGACAAATATCTGTATTTCAGTCACAGCACAATACCTCAGATTTGCCTTTGCTCTGACATGAGCGCTTTGTGTCTTCATCGGATGCCCATTCTGTTGCCTGAGGAGAAATGTTCAATTGTAGAATGTTTTTTTTTTATATTGGACCTTTTATATTTAATAAGAGATACTGTTAAAATGTTTAAAAATAAAATGTCTTTGACAGTAGTTCATTTTTGTGTAGTCTTAACCTTACCTGTATGAGGGAGGTATTATTCAAACTCAGTCTGAAGAGGAAATTTCTGTAAAAGATATTTTATTTTAGAGCTAAAACAACAGACTGCTCACAGTAGCAGTGTACAGCATATAAATGTTATCCTCTAGTATCTCCCAACTTCTGTCCAGACACAGTTTGATCAAAACACATTTGTGCCGCCTGGGCAAAATAACTGTATAGCTTGTGTTGCTGGATTTTTTTCTTCTTCCTTTTGGGTCTTTTTACTCCATTTAAGAGCTGTCTTTACCCTTTAGTGCTGTCTTTGGGCTTTCGGGACTTTGTGTTTTAATTTAAAAAAATAAATGTTGTGTGTATTTCCCGTGTTTATGTCCAGAAATATCATCATGTAAGAATTGGGGGCTTGTCCAGGATATGAACGCTGGCACGCTTCTATGATGACACATCATGTATCCACTTTACACCACTGTATGCTAGTAACATGCTGTATGATTACTGTTTGAGTAATGCATGCTATTTGGTACCTTGCTCCTACAACAAGCTGGTTTCGTCTCAGGTCCAAAGCAAGTTGGGAGAAGTCCTTTGCACCTGGATGTGAGAACTCAGACACCCAAGACCTCAGTGCTGGATGCACAAATAATCAAATGATAAGGAGTGAGGGGAAAAAAATAAGAAGAAAGAGTATAAAAGTAAGTGAAAGGAAAAGCAGGAGATGATAACATGAAATATGAGAGACAAGAGAAGAAGATGAAAAAGATCCATTATCCAGTGTTTGCCTTTTGCCAACTTTACAACTCATCTTTAATCGTAGGGCCTAAGACCAGAAAGGAGGCTTTTAAACAGACTGAAAGTACTGATTTATTTTCCAAAATTATAGGGTAGGAAATAAAGATCTGGAAGTCTCCCAATTTTCATATTATATTACTTGTTCTAATTAATTAGCAATCTCTTGAAATAATTTATCTTGAATTCAACAACATAAATTTACCATTACATAAGACTGTTCAATGTCAAAGTAATAAGATAAGTAAGGTATATCTGTCAGGTCTTTACTTTTTTCTCTCAACTTGTGCAGTTGTCTCAGATTTTTTTAAGGACACATTGCATACCATACTGAGATATTACAGACCTTTACATTGTAGCTCTTTGGGACACACCTACAATTTTATGTCTTTCTATTAAACAAATGGGAACAAATTATTTGTTTTGTAACGGGTTGCTAGTCGCAAAGTGCCTAAAGATACACAAAGAACCAATTAAAATTTTGATCTTTCCTAAGTTGTCCATTGTGTGTAGACCCAACACTGGTTCATCGCTTGAGTAAGGTGCCTTTTTTGCCAGGTCAAGTACAAGGACTGGGCTAAAAACATGTGAAAAAGACAACATCCAATCCTGAAGAAACATTGCTCAAAACCAATTTAAAAGATAAGTATGTCTGCCTCCCTTTAAGCAAAATATAAAGAAATGAGGGGTGGCTTAAGACTTTTCCATCTTATCAAGAACTTTGTTTTGAAAGTTTCTTTATAACTTTAGTCTATCATGGTTGATATTACATGCCCTTAATTGAAAACCACCACCTGAGCAGTATGACAGCCAATCAGAACTGAACGGTAAATAAAGTTGCTTTAGCTGTTTTACATGAGCTTCGGGGAGGGCGAACAAACCACATACAAATGAATGCTTCCCGCAATGTTTCAGAGCAAATTACTGCTGCCTCTCAGGACTAAATGCCTGTTCCTCTCATTTGATAGCCAGCTTGTGGGAAAAAAAATGTATCAACAACAAAAGCAGCACGGTTTGCCAGGCAAACACTTTGAGCTGAATGTAAACTGACATCCAGTCAAAATAATGACATCAAAGGCCCTTTCACAGTCATTAGACAGCTGAAGAAGAGCATTTAATGAGGCCATGCTGCAGACACAACATCAACACCTTTATTAATTTCACATAAATCTTTACATTCAATTTTTTTGCAGAAATTGCCAAGCACAGTTTCAACTTTCAACGTGTCTTTTGTAAGCCTCGATGCATGAGATAAACACAATTCCAACAAATCCTTATGAATGCAAATTAATTCCAACTAAGAGTTCATAGTGCTGCCAGATTTCACAACCTTATATTAAAGTCACGCTTCACACTTTGTATTGGTTAATCTCAATTAATGTCACATAAAACAACAAATTGAAAGGTTATGAGCACCAGCGTGTCAAGATGCTTATTAGAAACTGAACTATCATTCTTGTCTGGTCTCAGTTCTGCTTTGAATAGCTCTGAAAGAGGGCAACAAAACAACATGAATACAAACCATCACTTGAACAGCAGTGATTTTCGGAGAGCTATTGAATCCAAATTGCTTTTGTGCACTTCCCTGTGTACATAATGAGCTGCTGCAAAGCGGACAAGGGCAGGCAGTCTAAGTCTCTCATTCAAAATACCAATCTGACAGCTGACAAGGAGAAGCGACTTGTTTCTTGGACTTTCTCTTTTAAGAAGAAATTAGTTAACTACAGGGAATCAGAAATCGACACTCATTCTTGCAACAAAAGAGCCAATTAACTAAGAGCGTCTAGTTTCATTTCAGATTGCAGAACTGTCTACACTTTGCATTATGTAAGTTGCCGTCTGCTGCTTGTAAACTTCTTTGCATTTTAGCAATTTTATTTAACAAAATGAGCACAGGAAAGAAAATAAGATTACAGCAATGATCATTGTTATTACTGGACCTGGATCCTATATTAGGGATACCTTGCTGATGTCAGGTCAGACCTGCTCTTGGCACCAGAAGAACTTGAATTCTTAATGGCATAAATTGAACAAGATGCTGGAAACGTTCCTCGCAGATTTTGGATGTGATAGAGTCACGCAGTTGCTAGATTTGAAGTCAGTGTCAGATGATATGAGCTTTATCCTGCTGGGAGCAGCCATCAGACGATGGGTCTACTGTGGTTATACAAGGACAGACATGGTGAGCAGCAAGACTCAGGTAGGCTGCGGAGTTTAAACAATCGACTGGTATTAAGTGTGCCACACCATTATACCACCACCAGTCTGACCCATTGTTAACTTTGGTGATAATTGTAACCTCAGTTTCCTGTTCTTAGCTGACTGCCCAGTGTGGTCTTCTGCTGCTGCAGCAGAGCTGAGTGCTTCCAAGGGTGCAAAGATGCTGTTCTGCATACCTATTTGGGAAAATCCAGCAGATCAGCAGTTTCTGAAATAATCATCTTTCTCAATCATCTTTCTTCCCAATTCAGATGCTTGGTTTCTTTGGTCCGTTTCTTCAGATTTACTGTGTATTTCCTGTGTATTCTGTGCTTCCTTGTCTGCTCTTGTGTCATTTCCTGCTTTATTTTATTGTTTGTTGTTTTCTTGTGTTCTATTTACCTCTTGTCTTTGTCTTTTTCCACCACTACAATGCCCTGATTGCTTCCAGCTGTTATCGTTTTACCTTGCTATACATGGTGGCTTTTTGTGTCTCCCTTTGTCAGTTGTTCCTTTTTGGTTTCTTTAATGATTTTTACAATTTCTATATCAGTTAAAACTCACCTTTTGCTTGTTATATCATCTTCATTCTGTGTCCTGTGTTTTTCTCTTCTTTTCAGACGGAAACATAACTTGTCCAGGATAAAAATAATTATTATTTATTATTGCTGTTCCTTGTCTATTTCCATTTCCAGTGGCATTTAACAAACATAATTTCTCAAAAGCTGTAGACTGTTGTGGGTTTTATGGTTGGTTACAATATGGCTGTGAGAGCAATAGAACAAGCCGTGCAACAGCGTTTAGACAGCAGTGATTAGAGCAACAAAAGTAGATGAAATGACATTCTAAACGTTTAAAGCTTTTATGGATTTGGACAAGACTTTTGTGCAAGCACCCAGGTTGCTGTGCTGATAAATTTTCATGAGAGCATTTTTTGAATGCAAACTAATCAATCGCTGTTGCTGTGGTGGTTATAGCTGAATATACAAACCCAACGAAAATCAGTTTTTAAAGAGCGGCGAATGAAATGTTGAGAGATGGCATTGATTTAAAGTTGGTGGATAAGTGAAGATTGTTATACAATTATGCAATCGTTATTTAACTTTACAAAGGACCATAAAATGTTTGTGACCCAACCAAAGCTCCTTCACAAAGATACCATGTACGTTCTTATTCAGTGAAGCACTGGAGTAAAGCACTGTTTAGCAGCCATGGTTTGACATGAGAGTATGATCAAAATGTAGGGTGATAAAATCAGAAGGGGCAGACATATACAGTTTTTTTATACTTTAATTTAAATCGAAAATGTATATCTTATGTAGCCTTTTGCATACAGTTGGTCCTCATACAACCCTTAATCCAAAGCCTTTACGTCACTTATTCAAGCAAAAGATGCATTTTGATTACCATTTTACAATAAGGCTACCACACTGCTCGCTCACAACAACCTGCTTAAAGAGCCTGAATTTGAGAACTGTAGACAGTCTAGGAAACGCATGCATGTCTACAAGTTTGCCTAATTGTCAACATCAGCATGACAACCCGATCGTTGTGTGACAAGGTTAAGATCTCTGATCTTGATGTTGGGTACGTGGACTAACCGGCTGCATGTGAAAATCATCACTTTGAAAGTGGGCTCAAAGAAACACGGCCTTTGTGTGCGTGACTCTTTTAAATTCGCCGACTTTCTCATATATTTGTGTGTGTACTCTTACATAAAAAAAACAACACAAATTATGTTGTTTGAAAACAGAAATTGTCTTGTGGAAAATAAATACGTTGTCCTCTTTTCACAATGGGTAAATGTGCAAGCAACACAGTCTCTTATTTCAGCTAAAAAAGTGTCTCCCTTCAGCATGAACTTTGGTGCTAGGTTGGAGCCTTTGTTCAGTTTGGCATGTGCACATAAGTTGCTACGATGGGGTGGGCCTAAACTAAAGTGATTAAAATGTACAAAGTTCCTGATCTTGCAAGCGTGCCTTCATTTTTGAGCCCTAACTTCATTCGTGGCCCTCCTCCCCACTCTATCAGTGGTGTGTTTCTTTGCTCACCTTGGTAGGAAACAACAGGATGTTCCTTTCTGCTGCAGTCGGCAGGCTTGATGTGAGGCTCCTCTGACAGACACATGGATAAACAGATGACCAGCACAAGGCCACAGGGGGAGAGGGCCCATACCCCCCACCCTGATGTTACCATAGTTACAACCACATCCAGTCTTCTATCAGGTCCTCAGGAATCACCTGTCGGAGCAGAAGTGATATCTGTCAATCAACCAGACAGTAATGGCAGGGAGAGTAAACCAATCAGCCTTGTGACAAATAAATATCCTTATATTTTTTGGCATTTAGATAATCACTCTAGAAAACTCAATACATCAGTGCTGGACTCTAAAAATCCATATCCACTCAGTAATAGCTCACACTTGCACACACTCTCTTCTCTCCGTCCTCCTGCCCATTCATCTAAATTAATTTTGCCAGTCGACCGGCCCCGCTGTCCCTCCTCACTTTCAGTCTGTCTGCTTTTGGTGTCCATCGCCTCAGTGTCAGCAGGACTCGGTCATGGCTAATTCACCTCAAAAGGCCAGAGCCGCCAATCTTCACTAACGCCAGCTCTCAAACTTTGGGTGCCTCTTTCTGACTGAGGGGATCCATTCAGAGATGAGCCCCGGGCACAGAGCCAAACAGGAGGGTGTGCCACATGAAGGGTCGAATTCATTTTATATGAATCAGAATCTGCTCAAAGGTGATGATCTGATGGTGACTTTAGGCACAAAGATCAAAGGCTCTTTTATGTAGTTTACAAATTTCCATCCAGCTGCGTCAGACAAGTATCAGACTTTTGCTTTCTCACGTGCAGCACACAGAGGGAGGCAGCGTTCAAGATACTCTGTTTGGTAGAGTAAATGCAGCCACATACTAGCTGTAGCATACATACTGACGCTGGCAAGTTAGTTACAGGCTAACGTCTAATCCAAATGTGTTGGGTCTTTGTGTTTTCACGCACACTTCTGTGGGGCTACATTTTCTCATTTATTTAGAAATTCACAGACTGGAAACAGAGCAGGACAGGACAGAGTGACACCCACCAATAAAGGATGTTACTATCACTTTTCATTGGCTGCATGCATTCACCAAGATATTTAAAGTTTGCTAAATTAAAAAAAATGTGGATGCAAACAAGGATAAAGACCTTTAAATGTTTTTGCATGTGAAATGACTCTATGTATGAGCTCTGAAATGGAAAAAAATGTCTTTTGAATCATCTAATAAATTTCTGTTTTAAGCTCCACTCCTGTACTGGCCAGTGAACCATTCAGATGTGAGCAAGCGTTTAAGTAGCTGAAGACTAACTACAGGAGACACCTTCACCATGAGAGCACGTGAAATGCCTGAATCTAGCTACACTGTCGCCTGAGGGTTAGGCGGGACTAGAGCACAAATTTGACTCTGAAAATGTCTGAGCTGAGTGATAAATGAGTTTATGGAAAAGGCCATAATGTTCCAACTATGTATTGAAAACTTGAACATCCTCAACACTACAGGGCAGCATATTTCTTGCCCATTCACAGCGGCGTCTTTTTCTTTAACCCTTAAACCAGTTTCAGTGCAGCTGCTACGCACTACAAAGAATGGAGGCGGTGAATGTCTGCCTGTCTACTGCTCACTGGGAGGACTGAATACGTGTGGAGGCAGAGGTTTTTCAGCCTGCTGGGTCTTACATTGCTGCTTAATGAAGCGACAGGAGCAGAGCCTCCACCGCTGGCCTCGCCTTTGTTACGGGGCCACGGTCCTCTCACCGCGCAAAGGCTGGCCAGTGAGAGGCCTAATGTTCTGGGATTTGTCTATTCAGCCCAACGAGGGGGAGCGACAGTGGACGTCAGTCAGATTCTTCGGGGGCAGTAGGAAATGTGTGGACGCAGGCTCTCCCTTGGTGATTAGCGTTAGTTAAAGACAAAGAGCGCATATTCATCATCCTCTGTCTACATGACAAAGTGTGCTAGGACCTCTTTATGGTTTGGTTAAGTTTAGTCAAGTAACACACAAACTCTTTAGACACACTGTGAGCCCAACTATCTGCACTGATGTTTTTCTTGAATGTTTTTAACTGTGCATTAACAAAAGCATTGTGCTCCCTTCTTTGCTTCTGAGAGAAGGTAGTCACCTCTAATATGACCATGAAAGTTCACTTGTCGCCAACGCTATTTCTAAGTACTGCCTCCCAAAGCTGTATGGCTGTGCCTTTATACTTGTCCTTTTCACACATCTTACCCTGTAACAGGGAAATTTGATAAGTTCTTTCCAGAAATACCCTGAAGGTTTTACAGTAAGCTGGTATCCACAACAAAACTTTTAGTACTGTGTAGAATATAAGCTTTACAGTATGATGCTGTCAGCTGGTTGACTTTCATTAGTCTTATTTGAGTATTGCAATCTCCAACATCATTGCTGTGTGTCCAACCGTCTTTGTGAACTATAACAACACATTGCTAATGAAACTTATATTCCTTGCACTGCCAGGTTACAGACTGTTGCTGCACCAACATTTTGACAGCTACAAAAGGTGGCCATACCAAATATTGACTGTACAGATTCCTTCTGTGTCTTATATACTGTAAATGTATACTGTAATATTTAGTAAATCAGGGCACCTCTTCCCCAATTTTCCTGAAAAATATAAAGGAATGAGTAGAAATGAGGGGTGGCTAAAGGCTTTTATTCAATACTGTATCTAAACAAACAAAAAATACTTTTTTTCCTGAAATGTTTCAACATAAGTCATATGAATTTAATATAATCTGAAAAAAAAGGTAGGGCAGATTGCTGCCCCTCCCTGAGCCTGGTTCTGCAGGAGGTTTCCTGTTTAAATGGTAGTTTTCCTTCCCACTGTCGCCAAGTGCTTGCTCATAGGGGGTGCTCTGACTGTTGGTGTTTTTTCTGTATTGTTTCAGGGTCTTTACCTTATAAATATAAAGCGCCTTAAGGAGACTGTTGTGATTTGGCAGTATATAAAAAACATTGGATTAGCTGAATTTAATTGAAATCTGAAGTAAGCAAATGACCGCATCAGTACAGAGGACATATGTTACACATAAAATAAGTAGATGGTCGTGTGATGCTTCTAAATGTGGCTTGAGTGATTCGATGTAATATTATGGACCCGACAGTGGCAGACGGACCTGAGCTACAGTCTTTGAATTTGTTATAGAAAGTTGGAAATAAATTGCTTCAAAAATAAAATCAGAGAGCTGTTTTCCCAGAGACGGAGCGTGTCTGAACATTCATTCACTCGTGTAGCTGGCTGCGATAGAAAAACACCTTAAAGAAATAACAACTTGTGATGGGATTAGAAAGACAGAGTCTGCAATTCATGTGACTGGTCCGTGTTTGGACTGTGTGGGGAAAAAAAATCACCCGGGAACACAAAGTGAACATGTGACCACCACACTGGAGCAACACGGCCAAGATTTTAAGGCAGGGCCATGTCAGTAAATAAAGCTGAGGACTGGGCCGCCCTGTATCAACACAGCTAAGCATGACAGGTGTATACTCAAACCCCTGCTGCCTGCCAATTTGTCTCTCCTACTTCACTGGTGCCTCTCCATGTGATTCCTCTGCAACAGCGAAAGCTGATTCAAACATCTTGCAGACAAAACTACACACTACAAATCTAAGATGCTTGTGCGTCTGCTGAAACATGAAGATAACTTCATGTTCCTGCAGCAACTCCAAAACCTCACACAAAGACATTAAACTGTAACCTCTACTCAAATTTTGCAGCAGTATTTAAGGCTGAATATTTTTTCTGTATGCTTTTCATTTTATTGGGATGCCTTTTAAACATAGATGTTTTGGTAGATTAGATTTGCTCTGGAATTGTTTCACAATTGCAAACTACTGTATTGATTGTTCTGCAGCTTGTTGAGGCAAGACTGAATGAAATTGCATCTGTTAAATATTTAAAGGAGATACACAGCAATGCAATTAAGCATTTACTGTGTTATCACGTGAGCATCTATATGGATCCAAACAAGCGGTTAAGGATTGTGCTCGTTACTAGCAAATGTGACTTTGAAAGTAACTTCTCCTGACCAAAGTAGTCACTACAAGTGGCCTCAGAGTCATTAGCAGCACTAGCCTGGGAGACGGGTCTGTTGTCCATCACGTCCTGCGATGTAAACCAACCCTGCAAACAGAATCAGCTCATGGCTACCTTCCACTTTCACATCTGTGCCCATATATAGACTCTTTATCTGCCATTGTAATTTACTTTGACATTTATTGCCGCACTTGAGTTGTAGAAGTTTCTTAAGCTAAAAAAAAAAAAACAGCTTTACTTGGCAAAAAAGGTTAAACTAATTCCCCTTACACATTCACACCAAATGGCACTCAGAGTCAATACAGAGCTTAAATGTGCTTGAACTTTTCCTGCAGTACAGATAGTTTGATTCTTATATTAAAATCTATCATGATATATGCAGGCCACTTTAATCGGTATATCTTGGTTGGAGCCACACTCTTACCACTGTTGGTTCCAGAACAAACTTAATTCTTCACGGCACAGATTCAACAAGGTGCTGGAAACACTCCATATTAACACAGCAGCATCACACAGGTGCTGCTTATTTGTTGGCTGCACGTCCATGATGGGAATCCCCCATTCTACCACATCCAAAAGGTGCTCTACTGGATTGAGAGCTGGTGTGTGTCAGGAGTATGAAGGCCATTGATGTGCAGTGAACTCATTGTCATGTTCAACAGGTGATTTGAGCTTTTGAGGTGCTTCCAGCCATCAGAAGATGGGTACCCTGTGGTCATAAAGTGATGATCAGCAACAATACTCAAACAGGTTGTGGTGGATAAACAGTGCTCGGTTAGAGTGTGCCCATGCACCATTACAGCACTGATAGAAGGATGGATCCATGCTTTCGTTTGTTTGAGTCTACCGTCCAAATGTCAAAGCAGACCAAGCAACATTTTTCCAATCTTCTGTTGTCCAATTCTGGTGAGACCGTGCAAACTGTAGCCTCAGTTTCCTTTTCTTCTGCTGTAGTCTAGATGAGTACCGCAACATTAACAGACAGATACACAACAAAAATCAAATGTCTGGCACAGCAGAAGACCAAGAGCTTGTCCCTCAGAGCAAATCATCACACGTTTGGAAATACTTTGGATTTAGGGCAAGTGATGTTAACTAATAATAAGTTACAGCGTCTGCACGATAATTTATTACAACTGCTTGAAAACGCACCACAAACTGCAGGATTATTAACGCATGAAGGACAAGAGAAACAACGCAATATTTGCAAAAGTGAATCATCCGCCGTGCACTCAGGCGTCCATAAAAGCGAGCCTGTATGCGTGTCTGCATATCCGTCCAGCACACAAAGACCTATTGAAATCATCGAGGCAATCGCATGCTTTTTGGCCAAAGATATGTGTCCACTAAACATGGTGAGTAATGAAGGATCATCGTGGACAAAAGATGTTTTCCCCTCATGCAATTAATTTTCTAAATTGGCAAAACCGACATTGTACACAAACTATCATAATGGTTTGGAAAAAAAATGGAGTGGAAGACTTTATATTTTGCTTCTAGGATGCACTCAATCATCAGTGCAGGTCAAGTAAAAATGGGATTTTGTGAAGGTGTTTTAACTAACTGACTAACCAAGAAGTGCAGCACAATGTAAAAATGAAAGTAGTGCCTTGCTGATTTAATTTCATGTTAAGTTTTAGTAAAGTTAATTGTATTTACATAATTTTGGTATTGTACATCAGCAGGATCGTAGAGGAACATGAATGTGAAAGCAGTGTTTACATAACAGTACAATTAAAACATTTCTGTCATTAAAATGAAAGGATAAATAACTAAACTTAACTGTAATCTTAATATCAATCAGAATAATAGTGATAATCACAATCGCGCAGCTCTAGGTTATTTGAGTTACTGTTGCTTTCCTTTCAGGTTAAAGCAGTCTGGCTACTCTCCTCTGACCTCTGACATCAGCAAGGCATTTTCACCCAGAGACCTCCCACTCATACTCAGAATGACCATGCCATGTTCAGAGTGAAAAATGTTGGAAATAAATTCCTTCTAAATGTGAAGGAGGCTAAATTTCAGACTTTGACTATGCTTTTTTTTTAAGTTTTCCTACTGATAAAGACACCCCTCCCCCCAATTAAGTAAAGTAATTTAACATCAAAGTGTTGTGTTGACAGATTTCTTTCATTTACTGCAACAGGTACTTGCATAAATGCAACCTGTAAGCCATGAGAAGGGGGGGGGATCAACAACTTTGCAGAAGTGACCCACACAGGGCATTATTACAAACCTTCAAAAAGAGGCTGTGTCATGTCTTCAGAAGCCAGACAGTTTGTTTTCTTTCGTTGTTGGTTGTTTGAACATGTAAAAATGATCCATCGACTCCTTAGAAAAGTCAGGAAAAGTATAAAAAAAAAAGCTTTTTCCCCCCCTGTTCTCCTTCCCCTTACACGCTACAGCTACACAAGTAGAAGCCGCTGACGTTTCTCCCCTGGTTTAACATTTAAGTGGAAATGTGTGTAGTGACACACTGACAAGTGTTTGGACAGAGCAGCAGTGCCTCTGCAGCACTTTGTCACAGTTGTACAAACTTCACACAGCAGAGGCCTTTGTCAAATCCTCCATTTTTCTTTCTGGACTCTTTCCCTGCTGCTTTTTTTTTTCCTTCAAGTTTGTGAGATTTCTTGACAACAACTTTTTTTCTGTCTCTGAGTGTCAACTACTTCTGCTGATGCCAGAGTGATTCACAGTGATGTTCATGCAAAATTTAAGAAACATGGAACTTCCCCCCGCCTCTATTTGAGGAACCATGCAAGCTCACTTTGACTTTTTCCTCTTAGAAGAACTAAACAAGCATATCCCAGAGAACTTAGGAGGACTCTGATAGAGGCCAAAGAGATGGCCCCTTTATGGAGTGTGGTCCGAGGGCTTGAGTTGACTCTAAGTAAAAAAAAAAGGCATGGATGAACCTCTTTTGTGAGCCATGTGACCGGCAGGTTATTAAGCTTTAATACGTCAGCTCGGCAACTGTGAAGGGGCCGTTTCCTTTTCTGTCAGCATGAGTAACCTCTTCCCTCATTTCTTGCAAAACAGCTATTATAGGTAATTATCCATGTCGTGATCTGCCTACAAAAAGACGCACTACAGAAGACCTTGAAACTGCTTTTTAGCACTTCCGCCACACCAGCTACAAACCGAGCACCCGACAACACTGGGTGCGCGTGTTAAGTGTGCTTCATTAAAATCCAGACATGTCCTCTTCACGGAGGAACTCTATGACAGCGAAATTAATAACGAGTAATTATTTCTTCATTCAGAAGCCCTATAATTTGTTCCTGCGTGGCATCAAAAATAAAAGGAGGGAGTCCAGCATCTGACCCTTGTATATCAGCCTCTTGTCTAAACTCTCTCCACCCGAGTTTTTGGACAGCGTCCAACTATCATGAAAAGACAGAGTGAACACCAACCCCCCACCCCACTACACCCCACTACAAAAAAAACTGGATTCCAAACTCCAAATTCCTCCTTGAGTAAAAAAAGGAAGAAAAGACAACATCAAAACAACACTGAATCAAATTGCTAAAATTCTCTTTCTGACCGCAGCTCCTGCTCGCCCTCACCTATAAGGAGCACTGATATTGATTACCAATGAAGTCAGTTGATGGAGATTTGTTAGCTGGAGCAAATGGACACTGAGAGGGCACCCAAAGTCCCTCCATCAAAATATTCAGAGAGGACCATTTCCGAGGCAGTGTTCTCAGCTCCTTCCTACCGGGGTGAATGGCCTCTCTGTGCAACCTGCCAACTATCTGCCAATGGCTGCTCTCTTTTACAAGTGAATAGACTGAGTTTAGCCACAGTTAAAAAGACACACTAACGTGCCATGGCTGCGCCACAATGGCCGCCCGGGTAATTTGCCAAACCTAATGATGCCGGTTTGGCCCGGGCGAGAGGAGGTAGAGAGCAGGAATCCTAAAGAGGCACACAGCTGCACTGATCCCTCTCTTCCTATCTCTCTCCTCGCTCCTCCCCGTCTCCCTCCGTCCTCTTATCATGATCTCCATTTCTTTCGCTTTGCTTTTTTGCCAGATGACACGACTGGGATGTATAACCAAACACGTACAGCTGCAATCACTCTCTGTCAATACCCGCTGCCCCACTTGAAGGGAGCCGCTCTGTCAGTAGACATGATTGAAGATTACTGGTTGGACAGCTCATTCCCTGTAACATGAATTTCAATGTGAAGCCAGGGTGATGGAAAAATCACAAAAAACAAACATCCAATGGCCTTAGCTACGCTTGAACGGTACCACAACAACAATTTATTTAACATTTTTATGCATCAAACTTTTAGTTTTATCCATTAAGCAGTTGTTGAAGAGTTGTGGTGTCACTGATCAAGATGTTTATATCAATAATTGGTTAATTTACAGCCTATAGCTACTTTAATGCCAACCCTAATGTCATCTGCTCTATCAACAGATGTATTTTTACTTACTTAGCTCTGAATGGCAAAAACGTTAGTAACAGTTCATGTAGTATGCATGACTGCTAATGATTATCTCAGAGTGGATGATGCAGAGACCGAGCTGCGCTCTAATGCTTGCATTGATCTAAAATTTTTAAAAGACAGTAGTTGTGTTTCACTTCAAGGCAAGACTGATAATCAATATTTAAGGAGCTGTGCAGAAGCTACAAACACTCTTGATATGGAGGAGATGGTTTACAAAGGTGCCAAACTGTGCCATGAGTGCTAACCACCGCACAACTGGGGTATTCAGCTGCATGTTAAGTCAATTTGTGATTCTAAATTACATCTAGGCTTGAATGTGGGCGTCTTTGTTAGGCCTGTGACAAAGTGGTGAGCTGGCCAGGGTGTACCCTGCCTCTTGCTCTGTGACCTCTGGGACACCCTGAATTTGGAAGGCAGAAGATGGATGCATTCAACAAAAGTCCTCCCATAAAGAACAGAAATACATTAATTCACATGTTATAAGAGCGCAGACAACGCCGATGTGTTAAATTGTACACATCCTTTATGAGTGTTTTAACATTTGGTATTAAAGAGTCTTAGCGCTTGTTTACATTTGTATTGACCACTGTCCACTTTTGATCTGATCCGCCAAGATGAACTTTAAACTCAAGTGCTAACACGGTTTAGATTACAAAGTGCAGCTGCCAAAACAAATCATAGAGATCAATCCACACCTCTCTAATCTGTATTAAGAGTTCCTTCACATACTGAACAGTATGTGAAGGAACAAAGAGCAGTATTCAGGCATAGAAAAAATTCAGAAAGAATTTCAGAAAGAACATTTTTTGGTGAACTTCCAGCACTGAAAACCAATCTTGCCCAACAGGTCTACCAGGACTGAAGCAGACTGCTGGTCACAGAGCTATAGTTGTTGTTATTATACTATTTCTGGCCTGGTTGGAGGAGATTTGTACAGTACTGGTAGTAGTAGTAGGAATTGTAGACACCATGGCCATAAGTCTCCAAAAGTTGACTTACGTGAAAAGGGAAAGACCATCTCTGAATCGAGGACGGGCCTAAGGGTACATCTTTCGCCATCTTACAATGCTGTGATTGTAGCCATTCCCCAACTATCTGTGAATGGTGCTCATGGCCATTGATCAGTGGTCTTTGATCAGTGGTTGTTGATCAATGGTCATGACGATTTGCATAATCAAGATTAAGGAACTGACCTCCCAGGCCATTGTTCAGTGGGCTGATTTCAGTCATTATGCAAACGTACTGTTTATAAGATTGGGGAAACCTGCAGTCAGCTGAGACTGAAGAAGTCACCTGGATGAGTGACGAAAACGCTACGTCCGGATGAACAGAATCAACTTTTGGAGATTTACTTTCCTGGATGATTGAGAATGCATCAAGACATGGCCATAAGTGCAGTCAAAACAAACTACTGTCAGACTCTTCCAAGCAATGCCTAGTGATTTGACTGGTAGACGACAGATGGTGCACAACGATATGTTGGCAAACTAATAAAAATCCCAATCCACTCAAATTTTTCCCCAAAAAAATTCTTATTCATGCTGTCACGAAATACCAAAGGACAGCCAGCCTTTATGGTCAAAAGATGTAAAATAACGAAATTAATTTTATGTCTTGAATGAATGGGCCGATATTAGCCAACAAATGAAATGAAATTTAAAAAGTAAAGAAGAGATATAAGAAACTTTAACCATATTATGAGGATTGATGTTGCATAGTTTGTCCACCAGAGGGCACTCTGAGAACTACCCTGTTGGTAACACACGTGATTGGAACGCCACAAACACAATAACCAGATCATCTGACCAGAGTTGGGCAGAGTGTAACGCTTGAGTAGCTCAACTCTATGTCAGTCAAAAGCTGATTGGTTGACAAGCCAAAGGAGTGACAGGAGAAGCGTGAAAAAACATCAAAGACGGGTTTGACTTTGTTCGTTATAACCTTGCTCTTCTCCATGGCTGACCAATGGTACAACAACAGCACAAGCAAGAGTAGCCCTTGTTGTACCACAAACTTGGGACACTGCCTCCATCTGAGAAGAGACGATCTCTGCAGGTAGACGGGCAGCCTGTAACTCCCTACAGTCTGCAGAGAGACATGCTGAACTCCTAAACGAGTAAATAAATAACTACACAATAATTTTAGGGAAATCTGTTTGTGTTTCATGTGACCTACAGAATTGCCTGTTATATCTGACTTTTAAATCACCAACTTCTGATATTGGTCCTAAAAGCCCTATATTGTCAAGGCTACTGTGTTCTACATATAAGCCCTTTACTACTAATAATAAAGCACTTTACAATGCCACTATTCATTCACTCTCACATTCATACACTGGTGGAGGCAGCTACAGTTGTAGCCACAGCTGCCCTGGGGCAGACTGACAGAAGCGAGGCTGCCATATCGCGCCATCGGCCCCTCTGGCCAACACCAGTAGGCGGTAGGTGAAGTGTCTTGCCCAAGAACACAACGGCCGAGACTGTCCGAATGGGCAACCTTCCGATTATCAGCTTTAATTTCATTCATAGTAACTGATTAAAATGACTCGTAAATGTCTTACTCCCCAAAACTGTGCACGGCAAATACAAACTGAGTTAATATTATCATTCCAAATATGATTGTCTTGGGTTTTGAATTTCTTGGGTGGCTGACAGTCTGAGCATTTTAATTACTAATCCACTGCACATAACCGATGCTGCTGTCATGAAAAATCTCATAAGACCTGGTCCTTATAACCCACCAGAAAAAATGATCATGGCTACTATTTTCCACCAACGACTAATTTCCATAAATCATGCTCATAGTGTAAAAACACCCCGAAGACATTAATCAGCAAACTGTTGGTGCTGTGATTAACTAGATTACAGCATGATGTCAGTAATTAATTGAAGAGTAAAAGGCGACTCTTTGCAATTTTAAAAATAGAAATAAATAAGCATGCTGCTCTGTGGGAAAACATCAAACAGGAACATTACACTTGCACACGTGCAACATGTGGCTTTTGCTTCAGAAAGGCTTCATTACTTAAGTGGGGAAAAAAAAAAACCCACGCACACATTCAGACATAATAACCCAGACTAGGAGTATTGATCCAGGGCTGGGAGTTTCCTCTGTCTCCCATGCTTCTCTCCACCCCATTCCTCTGTCAGTTTTAGCACTTATGCTTTAACCAGAACAAAGGAAACATCCACTACACGTTACACAAACACATCCCCACATGTAGTCTCCAAAGTCACAGCTAGGGTGATGTACGCTGAAGACGAGCGAGGGGGAAAAAGAGGAGGGGTAGGTGAAGGGTCATATTATAGATGATTAGAGAAGAAATGAGCCTGCAGTGACACGAAAACTGACAGGCAGGCAGAAGGAAAAAAACAGGCAGAAAAAAGTAGACACAAAGACAGAATGGACAGGACAACACAAAAGAATAAGCAGTTGCACTGATGCAGCCAATCTCCGCATGGGATATGTGAAAGCAACGCACACACGCCGCACAAATATCACACAGAAGAAAATAAACTTACTAGTTCACCATCAGCACCAGACAGATTCGGCAGATGAACGAGCGTGGCACAGATCCCGGCGCTTCACATGGTGGGAGAGAGCGAGACAGAGAGACAGAGAGAGAGAGAGAGAAAGGAAGGTATGAAAAACAAGAGAGGGAGAACTTGTTACACATCGGCACACAGTGGTACGCTGACCAGAGAGTGTGCAGGGAGGTGAGGGGAGGTAAAGGGGTGTGTGAGTGTGTGTGTGTGTTTGTGATGGGGAAAATAAGGGAGGGGGGCAAAGAATTTCTATCTGTGCAGAGCAAACTGTTAACTCAATAGACAGAGATGTTCTGCCCTGTGTGAGATCCAGTTTTAGATTCTGTTAAAGAATTAGGTCACAGTATGGCGGGAGCCAGCTTGAGCGTTTGAATTAGTTGTGGTTTGTTACAAGCTCAGTATTGCTGTGCTTTTGCACTGCATTTAAGACTGATGACTTATCGACATGTCCTGTTATTCACTTATAGTCACCTCAGACTGATGCACTGATGAAGAGTAGCTGATTAGCAGGCAAAGTAACTGCTGACCGACACCTTTTTATGAGTCCTAAAGAATAATCAGAGCTAGCATCTTGAGCATAGAGTGTATATAAAATATAGACATCATCACTGTGGTGTCACCTGTTGATTAACAACAGCGGGGAGTGTTTAAGCTTTTTGAAGCTGACTGTGAAAATGAAAACGCCGCTTGAGTTGCGATGGGCACGTCGTTAGCCAATGAGCATGCCCGGGATAAACCTCCTTTCTGGCTCTAGTAATAACCATAATTTACTAAATGTACTTGATGTTTTGTTCAGCAGTGGACCAACCAGAAACACTGTCCTCTGGTTTTAAGGCAGATTCCACTTTGGCTTCACTTTTCAGACTTGGAAGCTACGTGCATGTTTTATTCAGTCTATAATCTCAAGCTAAAGCAAATGGCATTTAAGGGGACACCTTTAATCTTGAGCTAAAGGGGCTGGCTTTGGATCAAAGCAGCCATACGCCAAATCAATCGATCATCTTATCACACAAGCACAAATAACTCAAAAGCTGGTGAAAATCATGATTCCCAGTTAGTATTGGAAAAATACATTAAAAGGACAAAACAAGCAATGAGAAAGCTGTGCGTGAGCCCACCATCGTGATCAATAGTAAATGGACTGGTACTTACAAAGCTCTTCTTTCCTTTAACTGAGCACTCAAAGCCCTTTTGAGCACTTAAAACACTAGGAGTGCTCAAGAGATAAGTTGCACTTCTCTCCTTTGCCCTCTTTCATGTGTGCTCAGTGGAGCAGAGGAGATACACGTGGTGAAACAGCGAGCAGAGGAGAGCAGCAA
Organism: Rhamphochromis longiceps; assembly: GCF_057381845.1. Taxonomy (NCBI): domain Eukaryota; kingdom Metazoa; phylum Chordata; class Actinopteri; order Cichliformes; family Cichlidae; genus Rhamphochromis; species Rhamphochromis longiceps. The sequence goes on from NC_140578.1 coordinate 41,981,081, forward strand.
AACATAAGCACGGAAATCAGATGAAAAAGCTGCACATAAAGGGTGAGCAGGTAACCAAGTGCTCAATTTCCAGACGGCAGCAACCTAGGTTCCAATCTAACCTGTGGAGCTTTGCCCTGCCACTTTCTTCACTTTCCTGTCTGTCGCTACTATCATTATCAAATAAAGGCAATTGACAAAAAACAATATAAAAAAAGGATTGTGTACTGAATTATTTGTTTTTTTTGGCGGAGGTGGAGGGGTGGTTTAACATTTAACTTTCGCTTTCTCTTTCACACTCTTATAACCATGAGAAAGGCCACCACAGGGAGGGACTAACACGTCCCTGGTACTACCAAAACGCTAACAGCGAAGCTTGAGTTACAAGACAGATGGAGTGAGACTTCCAGTGACCACACCCGTAACTCAGTTATGAAGGTGGATAAGTTATTTAAAAAATGCCCTTTTATTGCTGTAAATTTGAGCATTTTAACATGGTTTGAAACCACCTTAAACACGCACCAAGTGTTGCTGGGTTTGCTATATTATATAGTGTGGCAAAAACAATCAGCAGCAGATAGATAATGGATGATAGGAAAATGTCACTTCTATCTGAGAAGCATTCTGAAGTAAAAGAAAATGTTGTGTTTATGGCAAAACCTTTAACATTAGTGCTAAGAATTAAAACACAGTGATGCACGAACTCTCAAACTAACTATTTACGCTTTAATCAGCAGGCACAAAGGCAGACAAAAAAGAGGTTAAGTGCTCTCAGCTACATCTGAAATCATCTGGATACTAAAGTAAGACTTGGTGTTGGTTGAACACAGCTGCAGTAGCACCGATGTGTAAATGAATCAGGAGACAGAGTCAACACCAAATTCCATTAGTTCAGACAAACATTTCGTTTGCCTAAACAAAGAAATTCAGACTTCCCTCTTGAGAGACCCGATGCCCAGCAGAAAACTGTGATAACATCCGCTAATAAATTTAACTGACTGTGACCCATTAAGGGCAAAAAAGTTCAAACACAAGCACGAGTACTTTTACAACTGAATACGAATACTTTAAATACCCTAAAGAAACTAGCTGTGGATTTTTGTGTTAGCTGTAGAATAATTAGAGATCATGTCAGAAAACATGAGTCTAACTCTTTAACTCTTGATGCAGTGAATAAATTTAATATTGACAGCTGTGAGCCAGCCTGGTTTTCCCATCAGGCTTTACAGAAACTTCATCCAGTGGATGTTAGAGGCGGGTGGATCAATCCAAATATTGATAGTCGATACTAGAGCAGGGCGATATGACCAAAAATATTTATCACGATATACATTTGAAAATTTGCGATAACGATATAACTGACGATATAATTGACACTAGACAAAATACTTTACAACTCCACAAGTTTATTAGTGCAAAAAACCCCATCAATGTATTTTCACTTAAACAAGCAGCTGTTTTTTATGTGCATTAAAGTTATATAAAAACGTAACAGTGCAAATTCCTCGCTGACAGTTTAACCAAAAGTCATTTCCAGTGGAAATTGGCCGACATATCCTCAGCATAACCATGTATAATATCCACTAAACTTAAAAAGAGGTTATACACACACAATACGGTAATATTATGTTGAAGCACAGTACGTATCACTCCGCGAGGCGCCTGCCTACGATAGCCGTAATGCTCCAACAATCCATCAAGCGGTGCGGCTTCGTAGCTCAGCAAAGTCGTACTAAAACATTTGACAGATTTTCGAGCGCCGTGTACATAAAATTGTTTCGAGGTCAGTAAACACAACCAGAATTCATACATAAGGCACACAGGATTATAGAAAGCAGTATCTTTACAGTATCATTAGACTTTTATTTTCTATTTACAACCACTGTCAATTTTCAGAAAAATCAAAGGATTGATTTTAAGTGTGCCGTATTTTCCAAAAAACATGGTAATAACAACGGCCCGCTAGCATGCTCTACCAAAAATAGTGCTTTGTTGTGTATCTGACGGACGAAAGCCAAACTGAAGTTGCAGCATTTTTACAAACCAATTCTGGTTCATCCGTTTCATTTAACGATCCGCTTTCGCTCTTCTCATTCTGCGTCACCGCCATGTGCGTATGTAAACACAGGCACTGCGCATGCACGTTTTACCCATATTCTATCGCGATATTTCATTTTCTTATCGTTGCCCAAAATTACACCGGTATTAGCGTGAATGGTATGATATAGCCCAGCCCTAGTCGATACCACTGGTATCTTGTTGTCACTGGTATCAGATTGATACCAGTGCGATTAGATTGATGCTTATCATACCCTGAACACACTCTGTGAAAAATATCTGAACCTTTTTTGTTAGTTACTTGTTAGTTAGACAGTAACTTGGTATCAGATCAATACCAGAGTATCACTAGTGGATACCTGGTAATTACACATGCCTTTGGCAGATCAAATGAACATGGAAGTAAGCAATGAGGGGTGGGAGGAATGTCCGGAGAGTAGGGCTGGGCCATATTATACCTTTCACGGTAATACCGGTATAATGTTAGGCAACGATAAGAAAATGAAATATCATGCTAGAATATGGGTAAAACATGCATGCGCAGTGCCTTTGTTTTCATACGCTTATATGCACATGGCGAACAGGCATGGCGGCGACGGAGAATGAGAAGGGCGAAAGCGGATTGTCGAATGAATCAGATGAACCAAAATTGGTTTGTAAAAATGCTGCAACTTCAGTGGTTTGGAACTGGTTTGGTTTTCATCCGTCAGACACCCACCAAAGCAAAAAATTTTGTAGAACATGGAAGCGGTCCATGGGGGCAAAGGGAGGAAACACCACAAACCTATTTCATCATTCGAACCAGAAGCACTTGTTGGAGTACAGCAAAGCTGTTTCAGCACGTGAAGAAACGTCCGCTTCAACTAGCACGGTGGTGAGACCAAAGAAGCTGACTCAACAAACAATTGGAGTAGCTTTAAATAGCTGCACGCTAGGACTGGGCAATATATCGAGTTTTTAAATATATCGACACAGTTTTATACGAGATATGAGATGTGACAATATCGTTTATATATCGATGTAGTCTACGTTACGTTATAACTATACTTGTGGAGCCGCAAGTTTTCCTCTCTTTCGTCCACTGTGTCTCTACGCAACGTTACTCTGCCTCGCCTCTCTCCTTCACTGAACACAGCTCCTCCGCCCCCATCGCTTCACCTGCAGGCAACGACAAGATGGACACGGCAGCTATCACAGAGGAGCTGGTCGGTAAAAAGAAAACATTTGGAGATTACTATTTTAGTGCTGTCAGCGTGACGTTAACGCCATAACTACATTAACGGGGCAAATATCTGTTAACGAGTTACCGCGCATCGCCCCGTGCATGAGGCTGAACGGCGTCAACGTGTTAACAAGCTAACCGGGCTAACGCGTTGACACCTAAAATCCTTTCATTTTCTCAAAATGTCGACAGTGTGCCTTATGTATGAATTCTTGTTGTGCTTACTGACCGCAAACCGATTTTATGTGGTACACAGTGCTCAGAAACCTTTCAAAAAGTGTTTTGGTACGACTTTGGTAAGCTACGAAAGCTGCACTGCTTAAAGGACTGTTGGAGCATTATAGCTACCAAGGAGCCTCGCGGAGTGATACGTACTCTGCTTCAACGTAATATTACCTTACTGTGTGTATAAGGACCATAAATGGCACCTGTTCAGAGACACGGTTACAAAGAGGATTTCAAACTCCAGGCTGTCAGTCACGCAGTAGAACCTGGGAACAGAGCAGCTGCTTGTTATTATGCTCAGCGTCTGTTAGTTTACATTTTGACTGCACAATTGTGAGCTTTTTGTTATGCACAAAAACAACATTGTTTTATTTTATTTATGGAGCATTATTATTTAATAAATGCTGATCATTTATTTCTGAGTAATTTTTTCTTGTACATCTATGCTGTATGTTAATAAAAGTGCCTGTGTGAGATTTGGGACACAGTGTGACTAAGAACTCTCTTTTTGTTCTTACTTTATGGCTTTAAAAAATATCGAGATATATATCGTATATCGCCATCCAGCTAAAGAATATCGAGATATGAATTTTGGGTCATATCGCCCAGTCCTACTGCATCTCTAATGACAAAAGTAGTAAACGCTGGGAGGAACTAACTAATGCAGTGATGCATTGTTTAGCCAGGGATATGATGCTCATTCAGCATGTGGAAAGAGAAGTCAATTGTATCGTCAGTTATCTTGTTATCACAAATTTTTAAATATATATCATGATAAATATTTTTGGCCATATTGCCCTGCCCTACCGGAGAGTATACATAACTGTTCACTTAATACGAGATACAGGCTTATACCATTTATTACATTACCATAGACCACAGGTGTTGAACTCCAGCCTCGAGGGCCAGTGTCCTGCAGGTTTTAGATGTGTCCTTGATCCATCACAGCTGATTTAAATGGCTAAATTACCTCCTCAACATGTCTTGAAGTTCTCCAGAGGGCTGGTAATTAACTAATCATGTGATTCAGGTGTGTTGACCCAGGGTGAGATCTAAAACCTGCAGGACACCGGCCCTCGAGGCCTGGAGTTCGACACCCCTGCCATAGACTATCAGCTACACACTCTCTCCCCTGATATTCCACCTGTCTGTCATCAATGCAAATCCACCACTGGTAATTTGACTTATTCTTTCTGGTCATGTAGTTATTGGAAGAGCATTTTTACTGTTACTCTGAAGCATTTGGAAAGAGCTGGGAACCAGACGCATTTACAGCTATCCTTGGGGTGACCAGTGATTTGACGTGTGTTAATAAGTATGAACAGATTGCAATCCACTTTGGAATGGCAATTGCAAGAAAGTTAATAGTACGACAGTCGGGTGAGAAAAAAAAGACTCTGCACTCACATTTGAGCTTTGGATGGGAAGAATTGTAAATATGTTGCATCTAGAGAGACTGAGGCTTCTCGGTGATATGAGACTCAATATATTTGAGAGATCCCGGCATTTTAATGGCATTTTTGAATGGGGAAAATCAGTATGCTGCGTGTGTGTGTGTATTTGCTTGTGTCTTTACTGGGAAATACTCAAAGAAATAAAAAGAGGTAAGGGTATTTGTTTGAATAAAAATGCAGAAATCTACATCCAGTGCAGGAAATAAGATATACATTTTCCAATTCAACACGCGGCGTCTTTAAATTACAACCTTAGAAATGGCAATGCAGTCCAATCTTTCTGTTGTATTAATTTACATCTAATATCTTTGATGTTCCACTCTCCACCGCTGTGTGCTTTATGATCTTTGCCCGTCCAGGTTCCTTCAAACTTAGAAGCATAATCACATTCTTTCTGTCATTCCTGAAAGGTTTTTTGCTTCCTTATACATGTGTGATATTTGCTTAAGCAAGCGAACACAGCTGCTGGCATGCTATGGACAGCTTGCACCGTGCTGCCACTGACCACTGCTGAGTACAGGAAAGGCCGAAACTCACCCACCATAAGAATTCTGGGCATATCTAAGTGCATCATGAAATTTAAGGACTAATAAATGGAATGCAAAAAGGCATAAATGATCGCAAATACTGTTTCTGTCGTTAAAATGATAAATACAGAAATCTTCTGGCTGTAATGAGCCTGATCAGCGGGCTGTATGACGGACTAAGATCAAATAGCTCTCCTATGGATGCACACCATCATATCTGTCAAGCCAGCAAGCAGGAAATATGACAGCTCCTCACACTGTTGACAGAAACAGCAGCCAGGCGCGGCTGTACAAGTGGCTGCCAATCTGATAAGGCGAAGGGGTGACCTCCTGTTCAGAAATTAATGGCACCGATAAATCAAACACACTGAAAAACGACAGGCTCGTTTAGCTTCTCGTGGGCCCGGCGGAGCCTAAGAGACAAATAACACTGTCCAGTCTCATCCCCAACTTTAACAGGGCAGGATATTCATCTCTCCCAGCCTCAGTCTCACCACAGCGGAGAACCAAACCCCCCACCACTACCACCACCACCACCACCCCACCCCCTGAGAGGATGAATGGCTCGCTCCTGTGCAAACTTCAGGATGACCTCCTCCGGCTGTGTTTTTGCTGCCCCTCCTGTCAGCGCTGAGGCTGAAAGATTGCAGGCACGGTGAGGCGGCAGGGGAGCCTCAGCGCAAGCCGAAGCAGCACCGGTGAAAAACAACCAGCTCGGAACATTATAGAGTAATGATAATATATATCATGATAAATATTTTTGGCCATATTGCCCTGCCCTACCGGAGAGTATACATAACTGTTCACTTAATACGAGATACAGGCTTATACAATTTATTACATTACCATAGACCACAGGTGTTGAACTCCAGCCTCGAGGGCCAGTGTCCTGCAGGTTTTAGATGTGTCCTTGATCCAACACAGCTGATTCAAACGGCTAAATTACCTCCTCAACATGTCTTGAAGTTCTCCAGAGACCTGGGAATGAACTAATGATTTGATTCAGGTATGTGGACACAGGGTGATATCTAAAACATGCAGGACACCGGCACTTGAGGCCAGGAGTTGCCTACCCCTGCCCTAGATGCATCCATCTGAGTGTGTGTGTGTGTGTGTGTGTGTGTGTGTGTGTGTGTGTGTGTGTGTGTGTGTGCGTGTGCGTGTGTGAATGTTCGATAAAAGCTTGGGTGAATGAGACTTTGAATGCTCAAACTGAGTAGGATATAAGTGCCACTCTGTTTACTGTTGGATAAATATGCGCTCATAAGTTTAGAAGTACTTTATTTATCCCATATTTGGAAATTCTGGCATCATCATGTCAAAATATTTCTGACGTCCCCTTTTAGAGGCGTCATCTGCGCTTGTGAAGTCAAGAAAAATGGTTCGATAACAAAATAAAAAACCAATTTTTTCCATGTTTTTGTGTCTTTAATCTCAGAATATTTTCAGATTCTCTTCTTACAAATTGATTTTGTATTATTTGCTCATATTTTAACTTCATAATATTAGACAATATTACATTTTTGCACCACATTAATATCAGGGCAGCTCCAGGACTTTTTTTCTTTGTGAATTTGCGAAGTTAATCTCAGAAAATGTAAGTTTTTGTTTAAATATTACACAACTTTTTTAAACTTGTGTTTCTGAATCAATTTGCTTTTATGCACTCGTTATCCACTCCTGTGTTTATGTGACTTGTGGCACTTGTAGATGAACTCTTGGAAATTAGATCTTGGCGTTGGTTACATTTAGTAAAATCAACTTCAGCAGCTCAGACTTGAACTAGCAAACTTATTTTCCAGTCATGCACACTGACATCTGTCCCGCAGCTTGTCTGAGGTATTAGAAAGCATTATTTTCAGTGTCAATTAAACTGCGAGTTATGTTCAAAATCAACTTATTGACCATTTTGTTGATAAGAAATCTATCACGGAGCAAAACTAAATTTGCCTATGATCACATTTCCTCCAAACTTATTAGCAAATATTATTACTGAATATCACAATATCAACACTCTAATATTGTCACAATCAATTAATCCAAACACACCAGCCAATCCCCAATGGGCTCCATTAATCACAGACCAGCTGCAGAGGAGGGCTACAGTGGTAGCCCAACAACTCTTAACCCCCAAAACCAGCGCCACCACCACCCACGTCACCGCCTTCAATGGACTCCTTGTGCAGCACATAGGGCTCCACTGTGAAGCACGTCTGCGTGTCACAAAGAAATATTGATGTTAAACACTTCAAACATTCAGTTCGTTCTGCTTTAAACACTGGCTGTGTTGATTTTCGAAAACCCTGCAGTCACTGAGGTTTACCTTTCTACTGGAGCTATAAAAAAAAGACTCACACACACAAGAAGAAACAGGGGCTAGGTCCAGTTTAGAGGTTAGAGAAGAAGCCCACAGACACTTACGGTGAGTCACTGAGCAACATTCTGGGAAATTTGCTAAAATCAGATCTCAAACATGTAGATTTGCATAAGTCATGTTTGGGTCCAACCTATAGCATGCAGCTGGTCTTGTTCTGTCAAAACTAGAGTCTGGCAGCTTTTAAAATATCATGTTTACTCTTCATATCTTGTTTATTTACTTGTGCAGAAATAGAAATGCAAAAATGAGAGATGGTTTTAGCAGCTGCAAACTTTTTTTTTGCTGTTTATCGGGTAAACTTCGGGAGGGTAAGCATCTCGCACAGCAGCACGAAATCTCTTACCAAAATTCACATGCCATCCGAAGGTCGCTGCTTTTCATTTCCAGAAAGCTTTCTGCTCTTCCTCATAATTACCACCATTGTCCTACAATGCAAGGCACAAAATGCAGAGATTTGTACCAAGGTTATTTAAATAAATAAAGGTTAGGCACACAGACACAGTCTCAGTCTGTCCATCAGGGCCTCGGGAATAAACTTGCTCATTTGCTCTTTTTCCACTCCAGCCCAACCTCATGACACTGTGGAGGTCTGTGGGTAACACATTCAGGAATCCAGTTTAATGACTGAATGCCACTTCCATTTCAGGGGTTATACATTAGCAGCAGAAGGGCTGTTGCATATAGTCAGGGCTCTGAGAAGCCCTGTCTCTATTTAGTGCTGAGGCAGAAAGAAAAATTAATTGCAACTAAAACTGTTATTTATTTGAGTATTATATAGGAATAAACACATTTAATACTTCCTGCACAGTCTAACTGTAAAGCTTGTCATAGATTTGACATGTTTGACTCCACTGCCTGCTGTCAGTCACACATTTAACCGAGGAATAATCATAATAATGATAGCAGCACGTTCATGTTTACCAGTTAAAGTATGGTAAACTTAGAGTCTGAACAGTCTGTCTGAAGGAAATATCTGTTAAGTTCTCGGCCTTTTTTCCTTCTTCTATCACATGGATCTCTTCAATTCAGTTCAATTCAGTTTTATTCATAGCTCCAAATCACAACAACAGTTGCCTCAACGTGCTTTGTATTGTAAGGTAAAGACCCTACAATAACACAGAGAAAACCCCAACAATCAGACAACCCCCTAGGAGCAAACGCTTGGTGACAGTGGGAAGCAAAAACTCCCTTTTAACAGGAAGAAACCATTGGCAGAATCAGGCACATGAACAAGTTTTTCAGCATCACTCTGAAACAGAAGTTTTAGAGATACTGTGCAAATTTTTTTAAAAAAGCAGTCCTATAACCTGACCTTATAACAATAACAATACAATAACCACCTTGTGTTTCTGCCCCATCTTCAATGACAGCAACAACAACAACAACAGCAATAGTGCAGGGAAGACGGAAGTCATGGTGTGCTCTCCGCCCAAGACGGTGCTACAAAAGTTGTTTTAATGTATCTTTGCAGTGGTTTGCAGTTGTCTGCAGTTTGTTTGGCGGGTACTTTTGCACAAATCAACTACTTTCAGAAAGCTGGATACACTCTGAAGCAAAACCCATTTGTCAGTGTCCTAAAAGGAAAATATTCACTCACTATATCATCTACAGGCACCAGGTTCACAGTCCGAGGTGTATACTGACTGAACACCTGGAGGAAAATTACGGGCTGATGTGAAGCCAATCCATCATGTTATCCACTTGCAGTACAGTCACTGTAGCTTTACCGTTGCACATCAGTCCACCAGGAATGTAGTCTACTTCTAAAGTTTGGTTAACCGGTTACAAATAAATCCTGCACCGACGACACTGTCTAATTTTACTAATCTTTCTAAAGATATTAAAATGCATTCACAGCACGTGATGCAGTGTTAAGAAGTTCTGACTTACAGAACAAATAATTTCATCAAACTGTCAACTTCAAAGCTTTAGTACTTAATGCTTCCAACATGTGATTTAAATAAGAAAATATTAGAGCCGAATTTGAGGGGGAACTCCAACTAAAGGATACTTCACGGTTTTAAACTGAAATATGCTTTCCAGCTTTCCAGGCAATACAAATTTTACATTTGTAAATGGAGTTCGGCGCTAATTCGTTCAACGCATTAACCACAGACGGGCTGATGAATTCCACGAGCTTGTCTATGAAATAAAGTTTAAAAATGGAACAAAAAAAGAAAACAATGTTAATGGAAGCGCGAGCTTACCTCTCACCTTTGGGTCATCACAGGATTCACGGTGAGGGGAGTTATGCGGGCTCAGAGACAGATGCAGGACTCGCTGCAGACCCGCCGTCCACAGCTGTGCACTCTGCTGCAGCCCTGTGATGGCAGGGCGAGGCAGGCTCAGACCACTAGGGGCGCTGTGTGATAAACTGAGTGGTTTCTACGTTTAATACCGCAATAAGTGTGATTTGACAGGCGTCTTTATGCATGACGGAAAACAAAAAGAGAAAGAAAACAAGAAGTTATGTTGCTTTTTTGTTTTTTATAAAAGTCAGTCTCAGGCCCGTATTGAGTCATTATGACTTCCCAGAGCCGATAGCCAGTGTGAGTCTGTGACACTGTATTGCAGAACATTTTCTCCAGTAAGACAAACCTCGCTTTTTAAAGAAACTTTAAAAACTTTACAAAAAAAGTGGATCCACTTAGTCAGGAAGGTTGTGCTAAAATTAGTCTTGGCTATGGATTGTCCAAGGGTTGCCTTCTCTTTCTTGATAGAAGGCATGTGCCACTTATTACTGGCACATGGATGAGCTCATTGAGAAAAAGAAAAATACAATCAAGAAACCACTGAGCAAAGCTTGGCTGCCACCTAGCGGGAGAACATTACGCAATCCCACTGCAAAACATTAACCTAATCATGTACTCTATGTAAACAATGACTGTATCTAAAGCACTGCAGTTTGCATTTCAGATAAGTTATGAATATTTCCAAAAGCCTCAAACACGTTTTTCAATTAAAATAATCAATTACGACCTCTGTGTATTTTATTTTTATTTAATTTTATATATATATGTATGTACATGCACACACGTAGATATACATATATACTATACATATTCAGTAATGTGCATACACTTTATATTTGTACATATATTTATTGTTATAATCCTCAGATTTACCCATTCTTATATTTTGTTTGTTCTTACGTTATTGTATTGTATTTTGCACGCCTCTGTTGCTTGTGAAGCTTGTACACAAGAATTTCACTCACATGTGCTGTACCAGTGTACCTGCACATGTGATGTGACAATAAAAGTGATTTGATTTGATTTGAAAACATAAACACATAAAAACTCAGTCAGAAATAGAACAAGTTCAACATATAATACAGTTAATGTAAGATTAAAAAAATGAGACAATTTACCTTGCAATCTGTATTCAGGTGTTTCTTCTATATACACTATAAATATAAAAATGCAATTTTCAACCATAGTTTGGCTTTAAATCTAGAATTATTTCTTTCTTACCTATTTCTACTTGCAAGATGTGAATGCTTTTGGACTTGTAATGGTAGATGTTCAACATAAAAAAGCATGTGAGCATATGACATAACTAAATGAATGAATGAATGTTGGGAAACATGACAGAACAAAAAACTAAACAACGACAAATCAGCTACAAATCTAATAGGGCAACAAGTGTATTGTTTTTCTGCCTCTTCTTCTTCTCATTCTTTATGATCTGCATATAATACTAATCATCATCATCATCATATTATAGCACTTTTTTCCTGAAATTACAACGTAATAAATAAAGCCTGAACCATAAAATAATTGCCAGAAAATTATTTATTTGTTTATGGTATTTTTTTTAAAAAAAACTGGACTGTTCCTTGAACCTTCTGACTAATAAAAAAAATGAATTAAATATTACTTTGCATTTATGAGTTATAATCTGCATCTGGCATTGTTGTGCAATTTATTTAGGCTTTCATGAAGAAGAAAAAAATCACAGGTCTCAAAAACTCCTGTATGAACTATGATGCATTTGGCTTCATGTGGTTAATTCTAACAATATGCAGTGACTGAGAAAGCATTAAGTTTAATTTCTTTTGTAAAATTACCAAATCATGCCATTTCTAAAGTCTTCACTCAAAGCTCTACTTCAATCTTGTTATTTAGAAAATAAAGGGGAATTGATTCATCGTTCAGTCCTATCTAATCGCAGTTTTTAGTATATCCAACTGAGTAAACCTGTTTGCTTTTTTAGCTGTGATAACGTGTTGATGAACTGTTGCTCTGATTGTTTCTATTTTCTCAGCCATGACGCAATAAACTCCCGCGCTTTAGTAATTCACCGGTAGCTAATAGAAACAACGCATTCACGTTCCCTGTGTCGATTTCAACCAATAGACACAGAGAGTGCGTGCCAGCCAATGGCGAGCGCATGCCTAAGGTCTTCGATCCAATGACCCCTGAGTAAGGTCGATAAAGCTAGCCAATAAGACGCTAGCAGTATTGTGTGACCGAGGCAGGGTCTGCCGGGTTCATTTCGCCGCTCCTCCACCCGGCTGCTCTTTTTGGATCTCACTGCAATGGCGGAACAGCAGCAGTTCTACCTCTTGCTGGGTAACTTGATGAGCCCTGACAACAACGTCAGGAAACAGGCAGAGGTAAGACGAGGAAAAAAACAGTTTTTAGTGGCTGACAAGTTCGGCGAATGCTGGAAGTCGTGTGGCCAAGTTAGCAGAAGCTAACCACTTAGCTGTCCATCCTGGCCGCGCGCAGCCTCTCACGTCAAGCTCGGTAGCCCACGTGCGCTGTGAAGCCGAGTACTAGTCAGCTAACGCTAACTATCACCATGTTGCGTAGTTATACGTGGACATAATTTCGATGTCACAGATACCAGCGCTGTCATGACACCATGTAGCCGTACGTGTCTCGGCAAAGCTCGGGCTGTTCGGTAAAAAGTGAACGGACCCGTTTGTCGGAACCAGCCTCCAAACCTCCAGCTGACAGTGGCGCCTGTAGAGTACAGGAAGTAGCAGCAAGCTAATGAGCTACCCACAGTGCTGCTAGGTTTGTTAGCTAGCACGCTAGGGTTCAGCACATTGGCTTGCTAAAATATTAAAGCGGAATATTGAGACTGAACGTGGCACATATGCTGAGTTACTGCTGCGGTGATAAACAAACCATCAAAGGGATAGGCTGTAGATGGTGAGGTAGTTCATTCAAAGGGGCGATTACTTATGCAATGGCCTCCGGTCGTGTTAACTAAAAGTCAAGTCTTAACCAGACAGTTTTAAACTAGCAGCCGTGTTTCCCTTCGTGAAGTTGATCATCTCAGTTTCAGACACGTCAGTAGCTAGGCTCGTCTCCTCGGATTAGTTTCTCTCAGAGGATTTGTTTAGGCTGTGTCTAGCTCGTCTATTCACTCTCCCCCCCCTCACAACCACCATTATTAGCCTCTTGTCGCCGCAGAGCATTGTTACCAGCGTCCCCCTCCCTCTCCGGCACCCCGACTTTTGGATGAGGTGGTTGAATCTTATCACACACCGCCTCTCTCTACCAGTCAGCGTTTTTCTTTGATAAACTCAGACTGTCTGCCGGGATGCTAAGCTCACTGGAATTCATCCTTTATAGGAACTCCTCCCGTTCTCTTTTACTCGCATAATAGGAATTGATCCACCTGTATGGGACCTAAACTCACATTTTAACAGTTGAAAGATACAGTTAGTCACCCTTTATTTTATTTTAATTTTTTTGTAGTTAATCCCATCACTAGTTCATCCAAGTGGTGGTATTGTGAGAAGCCATGAAGTGCATTTGAATTTGTGTGGCAACCAAACTCATTTAGGCTTTAGGTGGACAAATGGATTAGTGCAGTAGTTCAAGTCAGGTTATAAGAGGAGTGGACTTTGCAGATTGATTTGCAGGTAATTCAAGGGTTGCTCAACCTGAGCGCTTGGTCATTCTGATTCTAATTGTTTGGGATTTGATTTTAGCCCAGCCGTTGGCACATCTGTGCTCCTCCCTGTCTCATTTTGTCAGTTTGGGAATCATTGAAGGTGGCTCTCCCGTGCAGTTGTGTTAAGAGTTTGTATTCGATCCTTCCACATGATGGGGATGCTGAAACTACATGCACATAGTGACTTTTACCAGAGCGCACACCAGAGGTTTCACTGTATCCCTGTGGAGTCTCATTTAACTTGGGTAAACCAGCATAACAGTGGTAAAATAAATGGGTGGCTCTTGTGTATGAGCCCATTAGGGCTCATGTTCAGTTTATAGCCATATTCGGTACACTTGCACAAATGTCACACTTTTACTGCTCATTAAAATACTGATTGTCTTTATAGCAAACATCAGTGATGTACAGGGTTTTTCCTGGCTCAGAACTGGACATTTGGGGTGCGATTATGCAAAGAAACACAATGTGAGTTGAGGCAGAGTGTTACCTTACCTGACAGATGTCTATGTATTTTCCTGTGGGTTTTTTTTTTTTTTTTTTTTTTTTTTTTGCCATTTTTATAAGGAAAATATATTCATGCTTCTGTAGCTTAACCCTCAGTAAAAATGGGAAAAGTGAATATTCAGTCCTGCCTTTATATTTCAGGTAATCCCTGATATGACCTCACTGGACAGTCCTTATTATTTTGACCACAGCATCTGTTTAAGCTTGAGTGTTTTGTTTTGGGTTTTTTTTTTTTGGTTTTCTTTGTAACTGCAGTAAAGGGAACATGATGCTGTATTAGCAGTAGAAATTCATGTTGTGCATGGCCTGTCTGATCCTAACCGCGGTGCTTTCATTTTCTTTTCAGGAGACCTACGACAATATTCCAGGCCAGAATAAGATCACATTCTTGCTACAAGCTGTCAGAGATGCGTCTGCTGCAGAGGAGGTTTGTACACGGATTGTGAACATATCTGTGGCATGACATGGTGAATTTTTTCAGCCTGAAGCAGGGGAACTTCAAAAACTTGGCCACTTAAGAGCCCATCTGAGACATTTATGATCTGTTGTATTGTGCTCAATAAAGTCTTGACACACCCAAAAACGGACCATTTAGGCCAAAGGTCAGACAAAGTTGACGTAATTCTTTCACCTTTAAAATCTTAAGTTGTCAACAAATGTTGTGTATGAAATTTGTTTTTCACTCGTTCACATCTCCGTGGGTTTTTCGGGTGCTGTGTCACAGTTAATATGAGACATTACATGCTAAATAAATGGATTATGTGCATTTTTGCCCTATATGAATAATGTACTGAGTGGGTTTTAATACACACAATAACTTGGAAAAACATCATCCAAAGTAATCAGGGATGCGCTCCAGCCTCTGTCAGAATCTAATAAAAGGATGGTGAAATATTAAATCCAAATATTCTTATATATGTCTATCTGTCGTAATTATTACCCATTCAGATGGCAGTACACATGGGAAAGAGTGATGCAATGCGTGACACTGAAGCCTGCAATACCTTTTATCTCTAAAAGATGCAACATTGCTGGCATTTCAAGTATGTAGTCCGGCTATCACATGTGAGGCCTCGGCGCTGCCTGACTACGGCTTGTTGTGAGTCAGTTCTGGCATTCAGGCAGTCATGTTTACTCTGAATCCACCAGCTGCTTGGGTCCTCATGCTTCCTCTGCTTTACTTTACCTCAAGGCTGATATTTTTAGAGGCTTGAAATGGGAGCAGGCAGAGAGGTGCTTGGCCCAGGGAGAGTGACTCTGCCATTCTAAGACACTCGGTCTGGTTTTGTTTTTGTTTTTTTTTTTATTCCCCTTAATGACCACTCACTCTAAAGGTTTTGGTTACCCGTTTGGTAAACCAAAACCGTAACATGTCTTTGCAGAAGGAAACGATTTGTTTCACAACACTTGTTAAATAGAGAGCATAAACTATAAAACTAGCTGGTCCAGTAAGCCAACTGCCCAACTAAACTGAAAAAGGAACACTTGTGTATGGGTGTCTGACATGACTGTTTAGGTATGACGTCATGTTGAAAGCAGCATTGTATTTAATAATTTTTTTTGCCCCCACAGGTCAAACAGATGGCAGCAGTGCTGCTGCGGCGGCTGCTGTCTTCCTCTTTTGAGGAGATCTACCCAGGCCTGACCGTGGAGATGCAGACAGCCATCAAAACAGAGCTGCTGACGGGCATCCAACAAGAGACTTCCCCAACCATCCGCAAGAAGATCTGCGACATTGCAGCCGAGCTGTCCCGGAACCTGATCGGTGATTTTTATATTTATTTATTTTTTCTCTCTCACTCTCTTCTGGTGGCTGTTAATTAAACGCTATGGATAAGCCATGACTCAGTATTTCCCATGTTATGCAGGAATAATGGGCAAACATTCTCATGGGTCATTAATGAAATTCTCAGATGTTGATCAAATAACATTCAAAGTGGAAATTACTGAGGAATGTTTGGTGTTTTTGTTTAATGTAGATGACGATGGGAATAACCAGTGGCCAGAGGTGCTCAAGTTTCTGTTTGATTCTGTCAACGCTGAGAATGTCGGCCTCCGAGAAGCTGCCTTGCACATATTCTGGTGAGCTCATGTTGCATGATGAATTCAAACTCTTACTCAGGCGGATGCACTGATGGCTGACTGATGTCTTCCAATGATATCTTTCTAGGAACTTTCCAGGAATCTTTGGCAACCAGCAGCAGCATTATATGGAAGTTATCAAGCGCATGCTTGTTCAGTGCATGCAGGACCAGGCAAACCCACAGGTAAGGTTTTAGGATGGGGCATGGCCTGGTAGCTGAAACGTGATGTCATTTAACTTTGTGTGGATCTTTCTTTCATATCACACACCTCTCAGTTCCCTTTCTTAGCTGCTTTTATGTATTTAAATTAATCTCACAGATTCGTACCCTGGCGGCTCGGGCTGCAGCATCTTTTGTTCTGTCCAATGAAAGCAACACAGCTCTGCTGAAACACTTTGCTGATCTCCTGCCGGGAATCCTGCAGGTAAGCTATAACACATTGGTGTGTTTGTGATTTCAGATCGGATCACTTTGTACTGTAGATACGGAACCCGTCAGTACTTATGTTTTTGCACCGGTAATGGCTTCTGAGCACTAAGAGCATCAGTCATTTAAGATCTATTAATTAAAGTTTAATGTTGGATATCTGCAAATGGAGGCTGGAACTTCAAAGTAAATGGTCTACTGCTTACTCGGAGTGACATGATGTTTTCATACTGTTATGATCGATTCTGACGACAGTCTCTGCATTGAGAGGTTATTGAAGTCATGTGAAAGCAAATACACATGCAAGTGTTTGGTAGCGTTTGTTCCTGCAGGTTATAATAATGCAGCATCATTATGAAATATTGGGCATCTTGGATCCTGTAGCAAATCTTCTATTGCAGTAGCATATTTTGTGTTTGACTCATAAAGGTGGAAGAGGAAGTCAGGACAGAATGTGGCATTAACTTTGCCACACCTGTTGAATATATTTGCATTACAAACCTACCTGTTTGTTTGATTTACCCATCAGGCAGTGAATGAGTCATGCTACCAGGGAGATGACTCTGTGCTCAAGTCTCTGGTGGAAATTGCAGACACGGCACCCAAATACTTGAGACCCAACTTGGAGGAAACACTGCAGCTCTGTCTGAGGGTAAGCTGCAACCTCTAAATGGTGAATATCTCTTTACCACTGATCAAGACTCGAGGCATCGTTTCATGTGCAATTGTCCTGTCTCCTCAGCTGTGCGCTGATACCAACCTTACAAATATGCAACGGCAGCTGGCATTGGAAGTCATCGTCACGTTATCAGAGACGGCAGCGGCCATGCTAAGAAAACACACGGCCATTGTAGCACAGAGTGGTAAGAGCTTGATTCAGCGGCCTCTATAATGATGTGCCCAAATAAGATGAGTGGAGTAGTTTTGATAGAAGTCTGTTATGTTTATTAGTGCCTCAGATGCTGGCTATGATGGTGGATCTCGAGGATGATGATGAGTGGGCGATGGCAGATGAGCTGGAAGATGAAGACTTTGACAGGTACGTCCTATTTCCATCTTTGAGGGTCGGTACAGCATCTGCGTCCCCTACTTCTTAAAGTACTCTGAAGTTCAGTAGATGTGTGCGTGTCCATAAGTTCCTGGATGTTTCTTGTGCTTCACCAGTAACGCTGTGGCTGGGGAGAGCGCGCTCGATCGAATTGCCTGTGGTCTGGGAGGGAAGATCATTCTTCCCATGATCAAACAGCATATCATGCAGATGCTGCAGAATCGTAAGTAAAGCTGCACATTACTGCAGCACTGATTTAACTTTAATTAAGCTACCTTTTTTTTTTTTTCATACAGCAAAATTAACAGCTGCTTTGGTACTAAAGTGCTTAAATTTGTGTCAATTATGTGTTTCCTGCTAGCTGACTGGAAGTATCGCCATGCTGGGTTAATGGCGCTGTCGGCCATCGGTGAGGGTTGCCACCAGCAGATGGAGGCCATCCTCCAAGAGATCGTCAGCTTTGTCCTCCTGTTCTGCGCCGACCCTGTAAGGAAACGGCAGCCGTTGTACAAAAGTGCCACTCAGTTTACTTAACTGTCTTAATGGTTGGTTGATCAATGTTTAGTCGCATCATTTCCCATTTCTTAATCATTTACACTTTTTTTTTTTTTTTTTTTTTTTTTTTTTTTTCTCTCCTTCCTAGCACCCAAGGGTGCGGTATGCCGCCTGCAATGCTATTGGACAAATGGCCACAGACTTTGCCCCCACCTTCCAAAAGAAATTCCATGATAAGGTATCTGAAGTGACTTAAACAGCTGTGCAAGCATTTTCATTTTCTTCATGGCTACAAAGACAGTTTGTTTATTCGTTTTAGGTGATCTCAGCCCTGCTGCAGACCATGGAGGACCAGAGTAACCCTCGGGTGCAGGCCCATGCCGCCGCCGCCCTCATAAACTTTACAGAGGACTGTCCTAAATCGCTGCTCATCCTTTATCTGGACAACTTGGTGCAGCACCTTCATGTCATCATGGTTGCCAAGCTGCAGGAGGTACAGTAAAGTGTTCGAGGAGACCGTGCATTCACAAAGTCGGTGTGTGTGTGTGTGTGGTCTGTTTCATACAAATCATTTCTTCAACCTTCAGCTGATCCAGAAGGGCACGAAGCTGGTGCTGGAGCAGGTGGTGACATCCATCGCCTCAGTGGCCGACACCGCAGAGGAGAAGTTTGTGCCATATTACGACATGTTCATGCCCTCGCTCAAACACATTGTAGAAAACGCCGTGCAGAAGGAGCTCCGGCTGCTGCGCGGCAAGACCATAGAGTGCATCAGTCTCATCGGCCTGGCTGTCGGCAAGGAGAAGGTATACTTTGACCATCAAAGCATACCATGTGCCAAGATCCTAATTCAAGGTTATTCCCTTTAAATTAAGCTTTAACCCTCATATTCGCACATCTTTCTCTCTGCCCTTCTAGTTCATGCCAGATGCATCGGCTGTAATGCAGCTGCTCCTCAAGACCCAGACTGACTTCAACGATCTGGAGGATGATGATCCCCAGGTAGGACGACTTGAACAAAACTTAAAACTATCTAGTTCAAGGTGGTGGTCACACACAGTCAGCTGCTATGGTTTGTTCTCGGTTTAGATCTCCTACATGATCTCAGCCTGGGCGAGAATGTGCAAGATTCTGGGGAAGGAGTTCCAGCAGTATCTGCCGGTGGTGATGGGCCCCCTGATGAAGACTGCCTCCATCAAGCCTGAGGTGGCCCTGCTTGACAGTAAGTAACAGACAGCTGCCGCCTGTGCCTCCTGCACTGACTTCTGATGCGTGTCCAGTTTGTTCTATAAGCCTGAAATGAAAGTCTGCAGGCATTCAAATGATCAGTTACCAAAGCATGCTTTAAACCTGATCAATCCAGTGGTGAATAAAGGCTGCAGCCATGTACCTTTACCCATATTGCAACGAATCAGTGTCCGTAGATTAATAGTCACAAATCTCTGAAGAATATCTGCTCACTGTCACGTGTTCATATTTAATATTGCAGTAATGTGCTGCCTGCTGGGACTTCTATATGTGATTCTTGTATGTGTAATGTAAAGGATTCACTTAAAACTCTTTCACTTTTCTCCTTTTAAAGCCCAGGACATGGAGAACATATCAGAGGATGATGGCTGGGAGTTTGTCAACCTGGGAGACCAGCAGAGTTTTGGAATCAAGACAGCTGGCCTGGAGGAGAAGGCTACTGCCTGTCAGATGCTGGTGAGAAGAAAATGAGACTCAAGACTGTCCTGAGAAGCTGTGGATGTGGTCATCACTCACTCTTCCTCTTCTTTCTTTTTCTCAGGTGTGTTATGCCAAAGAGCTGAAGGAAGGTTTTGTTGAGTACACAGAGCAGGTGGTGAAACTCATGGTTCCTCTGCTCAAGTTCTACTTTCATGATGATATCCTCTTGTTATGACATTTTAAACTTCAGTATAATTGAATGGTCTGATTCTTATATAGCAATTTCCTATTCTTCCAGGGCACTCAGTGCTGCATGATTTTGGGGGGGCAGGGGCATTCAACCTTTAAAATAGTTTAGCTGGATTCAAACATTCAGGAGGAGGCAGCACGATCAGATTCCATGTTTAGATGTTAAAGACTTCAGCATGAACGTCTCTGATGGTTCCACTGTTCAGATTAAGTGAAAATACAGGTGACGTTGGCCTTAACTGTCTCACGTGTGCGGGTGGCAGCAGCTGAGTCCATGCCCCTGCTGCTTGAGTGTGCCCGGGTTCGAGGACCAGAATACCTCACCCAGATGTGGCACTTCATGTGCGACGCCCTCATCAAGGCCATCGGCACAGAGCCAGACTCGGATGTCCTGTCAGAAATCATGCATTCGTTTGCCAAGGTAGCTACATTTTGGGCTTTTTTTTTTTTTTTTTTTTTTTTTTCCCTTCTCTCCCCGTGAGCCATGTTATTTTGTGCACTGACAAAAGTGTGTTTGTTAAAGTGCATAGAGCTGATGGGAGACGGCTGTCTGAACAGCGAGCATTTTGAGGAGCTAGGGGGCATCCTGAAGGGGAAGCTGGAGGAGCACTTTAAGAACCAGGAGCTCAGGCAGGGTGAGACTTCAGAAACACAAATATTTTACCCATGACAAATGATACATCACAAATACCATGAGGGCATGATTATTTTAAATGCTGGTACAAAATCCTAACACATACTTGTGTTATCCAGCTAAGAGACAGGATGAAGATTATGATGAGCAGGTAGAGGAAACACTACAAGATGAGGTAAATATTTTTGCTTTGTGTGTTAACCTTCAAAAATGATGATGATGATGATGCAAGACACTCCAAGCCATCATGGTGTTTGTCTTCTCCCAGGATGAGAACGATGTGTACATTCTGACCAAAGTATCTGACATCCTGCACTCGGTGTTCAGCAGTTACAAAGAGAAGGTGCTGCCTTGGTTTGAGCAGCTGCTGCAGCTCATTGTCCAGCTAATAGTGAGTGATTGTTGAGCACTGTTTTTAGTATCATATGTACATGGAAACTGGAAATGAATACTACTAAACTGTCTCACTTGTCTTCAGTGTCCTAACAGGCCCTGGGCTGACAGACAGTGGGGTCTGTGCATCTTTGACGATGTGGTGGAGCACTGCAGCCCCTCCTCGTTCAAATACGCAGAATATTTCTTGCGGCCGATGATCCAGTCACTCTGCGACACGAGCCCCGAGGTCCGGCAGGCAGCTGCCTACGGCGTCGGCGTCATGGCTCAGTTCGGAGGCGAGAACTACCGCCCCTTCTGCACAGGTATGACCTGGTCTTTACTTTACCTGCTGGCAGTTCAGTTGTTTAGCGACACCTACATGATGTGCTCTGGTCTTTCTTCTTCGTCACAGAGGCCCTCCCCCTGCTGGTCAGAGTCATCCAGGCAGCTGACTCGCGCTCAAAGGAAAACGTCAACGCTACAGAGAACTGCGTCTCTGCTGTGGGAAAGCTCATGAGGTTCCGACCAGAGTGCGTCAACGTTAACGAGGTCCTTCCCCACTGGCTCAGCTGGCTACCGCTCAAAGAGGACAAAGAGGAGGCGGTCCACACTTTTGACTTCCTCTGTGACCTCATTGAGAGGTAGGGTACCGAGACTTCATTTTCCTGACTGTCTATGAACCACCTCCACCCTGCACACCTGACCTCTCAATCCTTTCTCCACAGCAACAACCCGATTGTCCTCGGACCAGAGAACGCAAATCTTCCTAAAATTTTCTTCATCATAGCCGACGGCGTCTCAAATGAATCTATCAAGAGCGAAGACGCGTGCAGCAAGCGGCTCGCTAACGTGATCCGTCAAGTGCAGGTAAGCCCAGAAATGTAGACACAGCCCTCAAATCTACTTTGGGTAATCTGCAAAGCATTTAAACATATTCTTGTCATATCTTCCAGACCTCAGCAGGATTGTGGACACAGTGCATATCGACACTCAATGAGACGCAGCAGAAAGCCATACAGGACCTTCTGAGTACTGCCTGAACCTCGCCTCCGTCACCTCCCTTCTCTTTAAAAATTAAAAATCAAGCCCATTAAGAAAAGTTGAACTCCTGAACCTCCTCCAAACACTCCCTCTTCTTCCTCCTGCTCTGATCTGTAGTGCATATGGATGCTGGCTTCACCCCAACCACAACCCCCTACCAACTACATTACTCCACCTACATTCAACTGACTTGGAGCAGGTTGGATATGAATGACGAAGGAGGACTCTGGCCATCTGCTTTAAAGACTTTTTACCTGTATTGACGGGAGTGGGATAAGAGTAAAAGGTTTTGTCTCATCACCGTTACACGTCTTCTACTCGGATGTTTTTATTTTTTTCCCAACCATTCCCAGACATGTGACCGGTCTCGTCGCGCCCAGACTCAATCACCAAGTCGCCCTACACAAACTCATTGGACAGTCGGGCTCAGGAGGAGCTACAGTGGGGGGGGGGGGACGTGGGGACAGGACAATTCTAGTGGACTGAGCAACTGAACGAGGTGGAAATGCACACTGGGCAATCACTGCCTGTCTCCTGTGAAATTATTATTTTATTTTTTTGTATTTTTATTTTTATTCTTTTCTCGTTTCACCCTAGCATTTCCTGGGGGGAAATGTCCTCTGACTACTGCAGCTCAGAGCTTTCAAAAGTAATGGCATGTTTAAGTGGCTAACCCTAGAAAATATTCATCGTTAGGAAATTTACGTCATTGTTGTCTGGGAGAGTTGATATCGACTTGAGCAGCTTTCCTCCATAGCCTTCCAGACAGCTGTTCACAGGAAGTGAAGCATTTGAACGGTTAAGGGCCCTTTTTAGGTAGCAGCATAACGACTCGGTGCTCTCTAAGAAGTTGGTCACAGCTGTAAAGCCTGTGGCGCGTTGGTGAAATATGAAGTGTAGAATGAAATGTATTTGTTTAAGTACTACCTTACTCTTAACTTTACAGTTCTGACCCTTTGCAGTCCTGCAGGTATGTGATGGAAATCCAGAAACTACCAAGAATAAAACTACATTTGAGAATTCTGAAAAAGTGGTCTTCATTTTCTGCTTGCAACTTCCAGTCATTCGGCATCTTGGACAACCAGGGGAAACTGTCATCACATGTCTACACGCGCATATTTTGAAGCTTTGTCTAAACTGGCTTTAATTTCGCAACACATAAGATGTTGATTCTGCCAGTGCCATCCTGATTAACATGTTCTGTAAGCTGAAATTCAGTTCAATTCTAACCCAAAGTAGTGTTTACAGCCAGGATTAAAGTGTTCAAACATGTGGCACAGCTGAAAGTAGTTTCTGTATAAAAAAATCATCCATCCATCTTCATCCGCTTTATCCGAGGCCGGGTCGCGGGGGAAGCAGCCTAAGCAAAGAGGCCCAGACCTCCCTCTCCCCAGCCACCTCCTCCAGCTTATCCGGGGGAATACCAAGGCGTTCCCAGGCCAGCCGAGAGATATCATCTCTCCAGCGTGTCCTGGGTCTGCCCCGGGGCCTCCTCCCGGTGGGACATGCCTGGAACATCTCACCCAGGAGGCGCCCAGGGGGCATCCTTGTCAGATGCCCGAACCACCTCAGCTGGCTCCTTTCGATGTGGAGCAGCAGCTGCTCTACTCTGAGCCCCTCCTGGATGGCAGAACTAAAAATCAATTTTAAAATTTTCTCCCCATCTTGTCTCAGAGGTTTTGAAAGCTCCTCTTGAGGTTGTACTTCTGGGAAATTCAGGATACTTTGTCACAACTCAAATTCTTGCAGTGTGTTTACACTGTTACACTAAAATGGCAAGATATAACTGCTACGCTTAAAAAGAATTTTTTTTTAAGTGTCTATTATATTACGCACTTATATTTATACATGTATATATTTTTAAAAATATATAAAGTTTTAAATTATGAATTATTGGGTAATTCTGGATCCTGGTAAAACATCCCAGCCACTGAAGACACGAGTCACAGGTTTGCCATGTAGTTTGTACAGAGCTTTATTGGGACATCTACACCAAAAGAAAAGTTTAAAGCTTTCAACCAAACTGAACAGTCATGGATGTTACCCTCTGAAGACAACTGGAAATGGTTCCCTCTTTTAATCAAAAAAAGATCAAAATAAACATAAGCATGTCGAAGAGCGCACGGTAAACACCAGGCTACTGGAAAGCTCAAACTAACATCCTGCAATAAAATCCAGTATCCACGCAGGTTATGTTGACTTCTTGATTAAACTGGGGCTGGTTAAACCTCATGGTCATTTTCAAGGCTGCGATTTAAGATGGTGGTAAATTTTATTGAACTGGGGGGGTCATTATTCCCCTTGATTCACAATTACCAACCTTCAAAATGATCGTTAAGTTTCAACAAAAACCGACGTGTTATCGCAGGGGTGGGATGTTGTATTAGTTTCAGCTAGGAGTACGTGGTTTAACTGGCAACTGAGTGTTGTTGCAAAGCAAACTGAAGCGTGGAAATGTTTTCTGTACAGCAGTTAATTCACTTTACATTCCACTGGGGACATTTGCAAATGCTGAAGTTGGCAGTTTAAATCCCCAGACCAGCTGGGAAAACCTGCTGAGGGACATTGAAGCGAGCGCCGCCTTCGCTGTAAAGCCGAGCACAGAAATCCTCTTACAAGGCCATGTGCAACTTTATTTGTCCAGACTGGCTTTAAAGAGAAAACTCATAATGTGAAACGTACTCATTCGACTTGTAGATCCGTCAGCTTCAGCTCAGATATGATCAGCAAGGTGATTTTAGTGTTCGGCGGTGAGCTACAGTTCTCAAGAATGCAGGTAGCCTGTCCTCGGATGTGGGTGGTTGTCTGAAGTGACTGAAAACGCCACGATCATCTGATTTGATTAAACACTGAAGATGAGAGCCGATTTACGCCACAGAGAAAATGAAGACCTTTGAGTTGGATCAACCCTACCGGACCACAAAGGGGTGTGTGTGTCAGTGTCACAGGAGATAACATAGTATTTACAGTGAAGATGTACAAGCTGTTAAGTGTGCTTGACAGGAAGGAGAGGGAAATTTCACATTGAAACACGGTGATTAAGTCAGAGTAATTTCCACAGGACAAACAACCAGAGGAGCCTCCAGTCTGCTTCTCCCTTTCATTCATTTTTCAGTGTCCATTTCTTTGTCTTTGTCTCCTCAGGAAGTCCTTCTCTACTTTCAGCCTTCGCCCCCCTCACTCCTCGCCTACTGAAGCATGTCCACGAAGGCGTCGAACTCGTCTATGTTTTTCTCATAGACGCGCAGCTTCTCCGGCAGCGAGTCCTGCGGAGGGAGAACGCAAACTCACGTGACTACTGAGATTCATTTCCGTGCTGTCAATTCTGTAGGCGCCGAAAGCTTCGCCGTCAACACAATTGCAAATAAGAAGGTATTTACCAGGTCGTCGGCCATCGATTGGGAACTGATGTGAAGTGAGAGACTGGCCAGTTGTGGAGGATTCTGAAACTCTCTGTAGAAGGTGCCCAGATCCATCGGCAGCAAGTCGTCTTTAGAGAAGGCCGGACGCTAGGTAGACGGGAAGAGAAACCACTTCAGCTTCATAATAAAACACCTGGAATCTTGTTTTGCTTTAAATTGGACTTTTTTTTTTTGTTTGAACCCAGCTGTGCACTGTTTTTTTTTCCCCTAATAAAAAAAATAACTACATACAAAATCAACCATGACGAAGTCGTCCTGCTGCCCTGACCCCTCTGAGCCCTGAGAATGAAGGCTGCCCTGCAGGGGAGACGGGCAGGGAGGAGAATCTGGAGGGTGAACCTGAACACAAACGCACACGCACAGCAGAAAAGGCGTCAGCCTTAAAGTGAACCTCAACTGTACTTGTTGTGCAAGACAAGACATTTGGGAGCATTATTTTTGTCCACCATAACACTGAAGTTACCATAGGATCATTCTCCTCTGAGTCCAGGCCTCGAGGAGCAAACGCCGCAAATGGCAGGTCCAGACTGGCTGCTGTTATCTACATAGATACACACAGAGCAGGGTTCAGTGTGGTGGGTGAGAAACTAAAATCGGTGTAAAAAGCAGCTTAAGATGACGTACCTGTGTGCTGGGTTTATTAACAAAGGCTCCGACCTTCCTTGTGAATGCATTGAGCGACTCCACAGGGTCCGAGGGAGAAACGCTCCTCCGCCCTTCTTCTTTGCGTCTTTCTCCGCTCTGCGACAAGCCGTCATCATCGCCACTGAGAGGAGAGAGAGGGACAAGACAGGAAGTTTAAATTTCAAAATGATTTAACGGAACTACGGACCAACACTGGAGTTCAGGGAGTAAAAATAGGTTACAGTTTTCACTGGTTAATGCAAAGCCAGCGGACAATCACCTGCTGCTCGGTGTGTTGGGGGCATGCTCTACTGTCAGATGAACATCTGCTCCATGAGGAGGCATCAACAGAGCCCCGCCTTCCTTCCCAGCATGCAAGACCTAGAGAAGAAGCAATGGCAGGGTTATGAGAGGACATAAACAAGAATCTTGATGGACATTGTTTAGTTATTTAAGAAGCTAATTAGGAAATAAGAATGTTAATCAGTAAATAGAAGAAATCATAACTGCAGTCCTTCATTAGGCTTTCTGGAAAACAGAATATCAAACTATGAGAATAAACCACCATAACATCATTATTTATAACAGTCAGAAGTCTTTGCTTCACTGATCGCATCGTCCTCATCATAAGTGGGACGTTTTATGCATTCCTGCAATCACCTCAGAAATGGAGTTCCACAGGGTTTGATTCTTAGTCCACTGCCGTTTCTTTCTAATCATGTTTATTTCTAGTCAGTGTTTCAGTGTCAGTTTTCTTTTTATGTGGAACTAATTTTATGAACTTATTAACACTTTAATCATAGTTTTAAAATGTTGCGGTGATAGCCTTGCAGCAAGAAGGTCCTCTTACTATGACCTACAAATATGAAGTTGGAAGATTCTTGTTCAACAGCTGGCTCAAAAATTTAAAATAAAACACAGCTTTTTGTTTAGTGTAAAAAGTATGCCTGACCTCTTCCATCACAAACTACTGAGCTGAGAGCTTTGATGTCTTTCCACGGCTGCCTCGGATCTTAAACCTTTATTTTCTGACACTTCTTCAGATCATTGTAGCCGCTGGTGATTCTTGTTTAATTGAGTTCTGTTGTTTCTGTCTTCCTATTGTGTTCTTGTGAAGAGAAAAATAAACTCTGGGCATAAAACATAATTAACTGCTGATGGTGTGAATGGCGTTATCACCTGGTTTGGATTGGAAGCAGGGTGACAAAACTCTGCAGCTCCTGTTAAAGCTGTCGGCTGGTAGGATAACCTGGAGGCGTACAGCTGAACAGGAAGAGACACAGGAGGAACGATTAAGCATGGAGGAGTTCAGGTTTATCATATACTGTGTGACTTTTAAGGGACATGCTGAGCAATCACAATGATAGATTTACTGAGGTGCTGCCATGTGATGTGGATGATCAAACATGTCTAGTGATCAGCAACAAACTGAAGCTGTGCACTGAACAAAGTAGTGGAAATTTAAACAGAAGATGGAAAGAACAGGATTAGATGAACACACGCCCAAAAGCAAATGTTAAGTCTGAGAAAACAGATCTGTTCAGTGCAGAATCAGGATGTGTCTCACAAAAACACAAAGAGTCACACTCCCTCCCAATGGTCAGTATAGACTCACAGTGTGAGTGACAAGTCCAGGAGCCAATGGGAGCTGCAGACTATCCAGCGGGAGGGGCTTGGGCAGTTTAGAGGGAGACGGGCTCAGCGTACACACACACTGAGCCAAAGCAGGCGCGCGCACACACACACACACACACACACACACACACACACACACACACACACACACACACACACACACACAACAAGACAACAGGAAAAGAGAAAAAAAAAGACAAGGAGAGAAAAAGAGAAAGCGAAATGAAAAACAGGAGTGAAAATGGAGAGAAGAATCCACAGGTTAAAGAAAGAGATGACGACGAGGGGTGAGGGAGCGTACGCTAACCTGAGAGGGAGGGGAGGTGGAGAAGGAGGTGGCGCAGACCTCCTGTGAGTCCTGAACGCCTGCAAACTGCCCTCCGTCCTCTTCATCGGGAGCCCTGCACACACAGAGATATTTGTAGTTGAAGTTCTGAGCTGATGGCAGACATGTATACATTTGTTTCTTTTACTGAAAGATAACAGAAAGCCTGAGGTCAAATGACACAGAGTGATATTAGATTAAGACACTGTATGTTTTCCTTCTGATACACCGATTCGACTCTCATGGAGATAAAGGACAGGGAGATAAAGTGTGACCTCAGAATGATGGATTGCATCACCTTGAATCTGACTACTCAACTTCTGCACTTGGAGGTCATTTAAACTTCTCTGCAGTTGTGGGAGACAAAACCAGACTGAGTGGCGAAGCTACCTGTAGTTGCAGGGATGGCCCATGTTTGCCGGACGCTGGCTGCTGCAGGGAGGATCCACAAAGTGATCCACGATGATCCCCATGATGGGAGCCGACCTTTCGAATTGCCTGAAGAGGAGGACAGTTAAACTGCTCATAAGATGCGTTTCCCATTGGAATAAATATACAAGAACCTTCTCTGAAGAACAGCTGTTGTGGCTTTGATTTGTTGGTTACCTGTTAGACATGAATGCCAGATTGGTGCGGTAGGCGCACGAAAGCGTGATTGTACCGATAGGGGTGCCAACAACTCCAACGCGCACCGTTTGGAAACCTTAAAAACAAGCACAACATAAGCAAATGTAAACCAGCCCTATAGTGTGAAAGTACTTAATGCAATACAGTAGTGATGAAAGCTTACTTTTGAAAAAATGTTTACAGTACAAGCAAATCAAACTGCTGTGTCAAACTGGAGCAGAAAACATGGAGAGATGTGTGTTGTTCAGTGTTTCTGTATTGATTTAACAAATGTCAGTCATGGAGCCGAGTTGGTCCTGATTTAGACTTCTGTGGTACACCATTGCAGAGCCCACATCGCAACCTATGTGACTGGCTGATGTCGTTGCAGACTTTTATGCTTGTGCGGGTGCATTACGTGTTAATTACCACGAGTCCTTATGTTGACGCTGTGACTATTGTTCCTTATGTATCTCTGGAAGTGCACGTCAGTTTTCATCATAGATTTCCCAGTGAAGCATAAATTGGTGATGCTTCAGTTGGAAAACACTGCGACATATGGCACAACCACAAACACCTCTGAACAACAGAAAGTACAACATAACCTGGCGCACACCTCCCTAGAAATTTAACTACATGTCAGGTTGTCGGTCATCCAGGTCATAGTAATCTAAGGAGCTTGGAAAGAAAAGCGACTGGACTTGAAGTTTCTTGAAGACGTTTCCACCTCTCATCCGAGAAGCTTCTTCAGTTCTAAGAGCAAACGGTGGCGAGTCCCAGGTAGAGCTGGGCGATAGAACGATAACGATATGTATCGCGATATAACTTTTACTCGATAGAGAAATTAAGCTATCGCGATAGACCTCGCCGCTCTTGTCCTCTTTTAAAAAAAAGAAAAAAAAAAGAAAAGGTCAGCCAATCCAAATTAAGTAGCGCAGAGCCGAACCAATCACAGCCGCAGCGTCACGTCGCGTGACTTGTTACGTACAGCACAAGTGCCAAGCCGCACGTGTGTTTGTTTGGGAAGCAGCCAGCGGGTAATGGAGGAAATGAGTGTGCCGACTAGAAAAATCAACCGAGCGTGACCGAAGAGAAAACAGATGATGGTTCCAACGCCGGAGAGATTGTCGAACGGAAGAGCCATAGAAGTTCCGTAGTGTGAAGGTATTTCGGCTATTTCAAGTCTGACAAAAAACAGAGTAGCGTGCACTGTAAATTGTGCCGAAAGCAAGTCTGGAAATACAATAAACTGGTGCATGCGTCACACTGTGCGCCACGTTATTGTTTCGGTGAAATGAATTTCTACAATACTGTTAATTCTACTCTCTGCAGTGTTTAAATGCTTACATATACACACAGTTACTGTCCGTCCACACATACGACTCGGTTCTGCTTCTATGCCCCAGCTTTGTTTACTTTTTCCCACCGAGGCTTCTAGACTTCTGATTGGCCAACATCTCTACACGGTTAGGAATCTAGCGCCACCTGCTGCTTTGGCATGTTCATAGCAGCGTTTTCCTTCATTTCTGCCTTTATGTGTGGACGGGATTATTTTTTAAAACGAAAACGGAAAATCTCCGTTTTCAAAAATACCCGTGTACGTGTGGACGTAGCCTCAGTCTCTGACTGGAAGCGCTAATTCGTCATTCGGCTTTTGTCAGACTAAAGTAACTGTTAAAACTGTTTGAAAAGCTCAGCTATACAACAAGGAGAGATTGAGAATTTCCTTTTAGTTCTCAGTTTATTTGATATTGACAAAAGTTAGTCAGTTTTGTCTGTTCTTCTGTAAAACAAACTAAGATTTATTTTTAGAATTTATATTTTGTTTCTAAGTGGAATTGACAATTTAGTCTGTTTCGTTTGTTCTGTTTTGAAACTTAAACGCTTTAGCGGCTGCCTTTTGTGTAGTTTGCAATATTTGCCTTTATTTATCTGAAAAAGTCTCATGTTCCTTAAGTACATCTACCATGTTGAACTTATTATGGGAAATAAATATTTAAATAAAAACAAGCTGCTGATTATTTCACATTTTACTTGTGAGCAACGGCACATTTAAATCTTACAAATATAGTTATTTGGCTTATATCGTGATAGATATCGTTATCGCCTGAAATGAAAAAAACATATCGTGATATGAAAAAATCTCATATCGCCCAGCTCTAGTCCCAGGTATTGAAGCCCTAATGTTGTTGTCCCTTAAAAGGATCGCTGACCCACTATTGATCATGTGCCTCATCACATGAGTCTGAAAAAAGGGTCATTACATATCAGGTTGCAGTCTACAACTACTGTGAATGGCCTGTTTAGCACCATCAACTCCTCCGGGGCATTTACAGCTACTTTGTCAACGCAGTTTTGAATTTATCAGAGAAAGAACAGCAATCATTGTCTCAATATAAGGAATATTTAACAGTTGTAGGCTCTACAAAGCTTTTTCACAGAAGCTTAAATCAGGTCTTAAACTTACCTTCTCCTAATCCACTCAGCTGGACCTCCCCGAAGTAGATCCTAGACAGAAGAAGCAACACGCAGTTTAGAAGAATGGACTGAAAACAGCACAAAGATAAAAAGGAGTGAGATGATGCATTCTGGAAGTGAGGACAAATCACCTGTAGAGTATGACATAGTCGTGTCCCTGCTTTCTGGACAGTTTATAAGCAGGCGTGACTCTGGTGATGGCCAGCAGAGACTTCAAGAGGACAGACAGACGGTTATAGACTGCATATGACACCTTGATTTCCTTATCGCACCTGCAGCAGACAGAAAACACGGTGATGTGTTACAATACAGCAGCTTAAGGGGATTTTAAAAATATCTCTGCAAGGCAGCTCGTTTTCGTGTTTCCAGGTCTGCTTCTCGCCGACTACCTTTCTTTGATACCCCTCTCTAAATTTATCTTGTATGAATAAAGCAGTGTGGTGCTTGGGGAATGGAGACCATTACTGATCATTTTGACTGTACTTTCAAAAGCACAGGTGCACAGAGTAATACCAAAATTAAAACAGTGTTTTGTACAGTGCTGGTGGACCTGACAGGGTGCCGACAGGCTCACTTTACCACCTACAGAAACAAAATAGTTCAGACACAGTTTTCAAACGGAAACACTTCAGCAGTTAGGTCAAATTATCATTCGACTCTTCTAGTTTTAAAAGAAGTCTGATTTTAAAGAGGTTTAAGAGAAGCTAATGCCACTCGTCACTGACCCACTTTACTGATGTGTTTATGGGCTCAATCACTGACTTCACATCTCACTGAATACAGCAAGACACTCGTTTATTTTAAATTACGGTTCTCATTAGAGAAAAAAAAACAGCCATAGACCAGAGTACACTTACAGAGAACTCCCTTCTGATTTACAAGTTCCTACAATGAAATAAGCTTCAAGACACCAAGAAGGTGAGGGTCAAAATTCTCAGCTTGAGGCTTGAGGATAGGACCTCATTGTCCATTAAAGTGGGTGATGTCCAATTGTTTATATACAAATTATTTTACTCAAACTGCTGGTTATTACTGCATTTCTGAGCTTCTTCATGACTTGGATGCTCACAAAGCTCTACGTTTAGTACGGGTGTCTGACAGCTAAGTTTTGGCAGAGAAAATCAGTAACAGTACTGATTCAGATACTATAGTTAAAAGATTTGTGGTCCTGCTGGCTGATACTGTGCAAACATGGAGAAGCAAAATCAGCAACCCTGAACCACATGGCCTACAGAAGACTTTTACTAAAGCAAAAACAAAATTCACTCACTTTTCATTCATCTCCAGGCACCAAGTCTCTAACTCCATCGAGTCCCCCTGAAGGAAGACAAAGCAAAGAAAAACTAACGAACACAGTTACATTAAAGAGGCTGCATATTTAGTTAATGATGTGGTCTGGCTGGTGTTGCAAATGTGTAAAACAATGATAAATCCCAAAGCCCAGTTTTTACAAAACAAGAAAACAGGATGCAGGTTTTTTGTTTTTTGTTTTTTTACCTCTGATGTCTTCAGAGAGATCTCAACACACATGGAGCGCCCGATGCCTGGAAGCTGGCCAGCCAGTGCCTTTTTGGCTTCATGGGTAACCTCTGGGATGTCTTTGATGGCCAAATTAAACTAGAAGGAATATTAACCTGAATATCCATAATCCATGCCATGAAAAGATCCACAGTTAACTTGAAAGCCAAACAATCATGACAGAGAATGACTACGTTGTTTTACCCAGTCAGATCCAGTAGGCGATGATGACGAGCGAGTGCAGATCTTCTCTCCCAGCCTGGCTTGGACTATCACCTGGACAGTCTACAGATACAGAAACAGGCTGCTCAAACAATGAGCTGGTTTTACAGAAACAATCCATAGAAAATTGCTGACAAGCCTGTCCAAAATATAACAGGCACTTTTATGAAAGAGACATATGTTGGAAAAGATTGTTTTAATTCCAGTGCTTTGAGCCACACTAATAAAAACCTGGCTTTCCATTGTTTATTTATTTATTCACTTCTGAAGCCTCAAATGTCCATTTAGAAACCTGCAATTACAGATGTATAGAAAAAGTTATGTTAGTGTCTCACCTTAAGTGCAAAGAACTTAATAAACTTGTCTAAGTCCTTTTGATCCTGGGGCTTCAGGTCACTCTCCATATTGTTACAACCCTGCAAGATAGATGATCAATGGAAACTTATTGAGGAAACAAGGGAAATTATTGTGTTATAACACAATAAAAATAATACAGCCCACAACAAATAAGGAGGATAGTTACAGTAAAAGTGTAAAAGCACAGTGAGGGCCCTAAACTGTGGGAGTGCAAAACCTTTACATGTAAAACAATGATAAACACAAAGAAAGTAAAAGATAAGACTGAAATTGCACAAGTAGTGCAAATTACATTAACAAATAAAATAATTAATAAGTAATATGTGCACTATAAATCTAAGAAACAGCTGCAAGAGGGTAAAATACAAAAATACACCTTCTTACAGCTTTTTAAAACAGATTTATGGTGTATACATTCAACCAAACAAGAGTGAGAAACAAAACGTAAACTATTCATGTACATACATGTGCATGCGCAATTACATGTGTTTAAGTAAAAGTGACTGAAAAACCTAAATACTGGGGAAAAGCTGAATTCAACCCCCATTATCTCCCCATTGTCCACGTGTTGGGGGGTTTTCACTTTCCCATTTCAGGACTACAGTTCCTAAGAAAATATTTCAATTACTTTAACAAAATAAGCATTTTTCACCACACTGGCAACAGTTTAGCGTTTTAACTGAAAAACGTGGACAATATAGTAATAAATAAAAGGAAAACTATCACCGTGGTCTTAGCCCTCCAAACAACAGTGGACTACAAAATAATAATAATAAAAGCAGGCTAGCAGGTTAGGCCTCCACGTTGAAATTGTCCAAATTATAGTTAGAGGTCATGTTAGAAAACAAAAAAAGCCTGACAGCCTTATTACTCTTTACACAACAACCGATGGTAAATTCAAATTCTACAGTACCGTCTTTTTTTGGACAACTACGAAAGGTTTAAGGTTCGCAAAGCCGAATCTGTGAAGCATGAGGATACTGACCCACGGAGCAGCTGCCGTTAGCCTGCAGCTAACACTAGCTGCCCAGCTCAATAACGTACTTTAACTTGATCGCGAAACAACAGTACTTACATTAGCTGTGACCTTAACAACGGAGCTTCAATAAAATGCAAGCCAGTTTAATGCAAGCGAGATCCAGAGCTGTGTCACACAGACATTTTATACGCCCATTTGAGATGTACACAACGTCAGCAGCTGCTGTGCCACTTTTCTGTTTATCTTCTCCATGTCGACGTGTTTGTGTAGCGGCGTGTTCACCGCGGCGTTTTCGTTAAAATACAAAACTGCTACATTTAGAGTAAAAAAAACAAGTTTTTGACAAAATAATCAGGAAGTATTTTTACGCGATTTGAAAAAAAATTATAACCACACTGAACTTATATCTAAAACATAAACGCCAGTCTGTGTGGCGAATCTGCGAATTCAGAGCCGCAGGTTAACGTTAGCTATTTCAATGACTTGTTTTTTGGGTCCATAAATGCTTTATTTTTTTATCTGAAGGTAAGAGTATTGTCCTTAATCGTGCAAAAATTATTTATCAGTGCTTTCAATTCGATTTGCAACTGTCCCACTACTACATGACAGCAAAGTTGTCATCTCAAGTGAGCAAAGAAAAAAAAAAATAATAATAAACGCAAGCTAGGGTAGCACGTTAGCACGCTGGCTTGACTTGGCTCACATGTACTGGAGCTATCCCTAAAGCTAATGATGGCTTGCTGATAATAACGTTTAAAACATCAGGACATTCCCGCCTAGTATTAAACTCTCGGTATTTAATGGGTTCTTGTATACAAAGAACGTGAACGTGGTTTTCCTTATTAGCGAAAATATAATATCAGCAAAATAGCACATTAATAATTGTAGCAATGTTTAGTGGAATAATATATGCTGCAGATTAATCTGTATGTAAAATTCCTCCCAGGTTTGAGGAAATAAGGCTATAGCAAGTATTTAAATTGAGTTGCACTTATTAGCAATTAAAAGGAAACGTTTTCTTATCCTCAGCATGGCCATCCCTATAGCCATCTTGGACTGTGATCTACTCCTGCATGGTCGAGGCCACAAGACCCTTGACCGCTTTGACCTGGACTCAGTCTCAGACAGTTTCCTCATCACGCAGTTTGGCTTCCCCAGAGACTTTATCTTGTATCTGGTGGAATTACTCAGAGAGGTTTGTGGGCCTTCATGTCATGTTAAGAGATCAATTTAACTTTGTCTTTATGAAATATGCAAACACTACTCTGTTGTGTTCCAGGGTCTATGCAGGCGAACCCAGCGCTCCAGAGCCATCAGTCCTGAGGTCCAGGTGCTGGCCGCACTGGGTTTCTACACATCAGGTTCATTCCAGACATCTATGGGGGATACGATCGGTATAAGCCAGGCGTCAATGTCGAGATGTGTGTCCAATGTGACGAGAGCCCTGGTGGAGAAAGCACCTCAGTTCATCACGTTCAACAGGTACGATGATGTTATGCCACTTGATGTCAGGCAGGAATGACAAAAAAATTTGAAACTGTAACTTTGTGTTCCCAGAAACTTGTTTTTACTTCAAAAGAAGTAAAAGAAAATCTCACTTGAATAATAATAATGATGTTTTCCAAACAGAGATTTATCCACCGTAGAGCAGTCCTTCCGGGAGTTTCAGAGGGTCGCAGGATTTCCTGGAGTCCTGGGGGTGCTGGACTGTGTTCAGGTTCATTATATGACATTGTGTAATTAGTGTGTGTGTTTATGTGCATGCACGCTCATGCACTCATTTGTTTTTACAGGGGTAACCTAATCATCTCTCTTACTTTAATTTAATTTCCAGGTGGCCATCAAAGCACCAAACAGCGAAGACTCCTCATATGTGAATAAGAAGGGCTTTCACTCTGTGGCCTGTCAGCTGGTTTGTGATCCCCGGGGACTGTTACTTAGCGCAGAAACGCACTGGGCAGGTGGACTCCAAGACACTGTTGTTCTAGAAAGATCTGCTCTTTACAAACAGCTGCAGGACACAGAGCAGGGCTGGCTGCTGGGTGAGCTCTGGACTTTTTATTCCTTATTAGAAGTTAGCTTGTGGCGTTGGAGTCAGAGGTTATAAGTTTTCCGATTTTCAGGTGACAGCCGTTACCCTTTGAGGAAATGGCTGATGACGCCAGTTGACTGCCCAGAATCCCCTGCAGAGTTTCGATACAATCTGGCCCACGCGGCTACACGTGAGATCGTGGATCGAACCTTCAGAGCCATCCAAACCAGATTCAGATGTTTAGATGGCACCAAAGGATACTTACAGGTATGGCAAATGTGTCACAGCCAATAATCAGGCCCAAACATTTTAGTAGAAATAAACCATGAGACATTTTTAACCTCCAAACAGTGTATTTATTTGTTCACGTTCTGCCCAGCAGAGTGCCCTCTGGTGGACAAACTAAAAAGCTGAAGGATGTTTCTCCAGTGTCCTCTTTATTTTTTTTATTTATCAGATGTCATAAAAGCCAATACTGATAGATCGGCAAATAGGTGATATCTGCTGATAACATCTGACAATCTGCTGAGTTCACGGTATTAGAATGATACACCATCAGTACCAGAGTCAAACAGGCCACGGTCATAACCGAAAATGAGACCTTTACCTTATTTGTGAGTGAAATATAGCAATGCATCTGGCGTAGTATTGCCAGTAATGAGTTGGTTTTTGCATCTGTAGCCGCTACCCCTCCTCTCCTGTTTACAGTACTCTCCAGAGAGGAGTTCATCCATCCTGCTGGCCTGCTGCGTTCTCCACAACGCCTCCTTGCAGTCTGGATTAGACGCCTGGACTCTGGAAAGAACAGAGCCTCTCGAGCAGCCAAAGAGCCTCAACCAGAGACCCGAGGACCGTGACAGCCAGGCAGAGGATCTTCGAAGGCAGCTCATATTCAAACACTTCAGCTGAAGCTGTGGGGGTTAAAGGGGACGAAGATTGGGACCAGTGCAAAGCTCAATATCACAAGAAACACATTTAAAGCAAGAACGTTCACCGACACGCTGTTGCTGATGCAGTTTTTTAATATTTTGCTGGATTCTACTCTACTGACTATACTAAGATAACATAGATATATTTATGTATGGAGAAACATGCAAGACGCTATACAACAAACCAAGGCGACATATCCATACACATTTCAAATAAGTGAACTCCCTGGAAATGCTTGATTATTCCCTCAGGACATTCAAATAGATTCCAAATCTTCATGGAGTGGTTGGAATAATCAAGCACCTCCTGGTGTTTGACAACTATTCAAACTGTGCAGCTGCTTCGTCATCCAGGTTTCTTTACAAGTTGAAAAAAAAAATCACCCACCCCATTATTTATTTTTTTAAATCCCACCCCTCTAATTTTCTTTTCCCCATTAGATTCCACAGGTTAAGATCTTGGACTATGTCACAATACAAAAACAAGACCCTTATTTACAACAACTGCACAAGTTAAGTTGTCTTTTTTTTTTTATGTACATCGGTGCATTAAGACTCACGGGTGAAAATGACAGGCTGCAGTCACATGATTTTCTTCTTTTTTTCTTTTTTTTGGAGCATGTGCGGCATGACGGAACAGTCACAACGTGAAACAGATACAGACGACGTGAGTAAGAAAAGCAGAAAATCTGTGGTAGCTAAATTTTTGGCGCTTAAAATTGATTTTGAAGTGGCAGAACGTTCTTAAAGGATTTAAATAATGAATAAGGCTTTTATTTTGAAGGAATACCGGTCATTAAGGGTGTTTTTTTCCCACTGTTTCTTGAACCTTGTCAAAAAGTGTTTGTTTTTTTTTGGTCAGTTTTCAATCAAGTTATGTAATTAACAAAACTAGTGGTGTTTTACTGCCTGGAATGTATTAGTCATTTAAATGGCTTCATCAATATATACAAACTTTCTACAAACAGGAATAAATACAACATACACTGCTGTCGCATGACCACATTTTTATATCAGGATTGCTATACTTTTTGTGTAGTTTATTCAAAGTTTACTTTTTACATTTAATTACCAAAAAAATATATATAGAAATTAAACTTTTTTCCCAAATATTTTGTTTTCTTATATTCTGGAGATTATTTTTGGTCAAATTACTGCGAGGAACCCTCAGAGATTTTCATGCGACAGCAGTGGAACATAAACACTGTATTACAGTTAAAAGACAGAAACAGATCATGTCAAAGCTTTACACCTGATGAATCAGCATGTAAAACGTTACATCATCCTAAATGCCAAAACACAACGTAGCACTATTTCCTTGTTTCCTTTTTTTTGTGCATAAAATAAATATGCTCTTTTTTTGATGCTCAGAATATATTATAAGTTGTATTTTTATGCTTTTTTTAAACGTTATTTTTAAAAAAAATGGAGACAATAAGATAAAGTAACTTTTTTTTGATGCATAAATTAAATATGCTCTTTTTTTAATGCTGCAAATATATTACATATACATTTTATAATTTCATAAAAATACTTTTGTCATGTTTCCCCAACCTCTTTATGATCCCTCGGTATGAAAATATGATCTCCCTCCCAAAAGAAACAGAGCAGAATTTTGGTCAGAGCTGGAAAAAATTATTCATAATTATTATTAAAAAAGCTGAAGCGTAATGGAAATAATTTTTTTCTTAAAGCCAGATAAAAGATCCACACCCTGTGTTGATTGCGCTAAGCGAAACTTTTTTTGGATCTGTAAGAGAGATCTTTGTCAAACAAGTTGCGACTGTTGTGATCTCAAATGTGTAAAGGAATGTGAAATAAAAAGGTTTCACCCAGATTTAAAAAAAGATGATTCATCCATTTTCTGCAACAGAATAAACAAATCGTTTAGTTCGAGGAACATTTTCAGGCCTGTGTTTCCATGTGGGACTTTAGGTGTAAGGCCAAGTTGGTCATATTCAACTGAGCGAAGTGGAAGGCACTTTCAGAATGGCACGGCTTCCAAAAGCATATGTTGATGCCTAGTTGGTGTTGGTGCTTACACATGCTGTTATCTATTTCACACTTGGCTTAAAAGTGTTTCCTGTTACAAATGTTCCTATTAGGTCAACTGCTCTGCTCCACTCTGTGTGTACAGGAAGGGCTTTCACGTATACGGGGAAACAGAGAGCAGAGGAGAGATGACCTAAAAACACAACAGAGGCTCATACTGCGGAAAAAATACACATTGATGACATATTAAGCAGATGCAGCCCTTCGTGCTTTGTTCACCAACCTAATGTGGCACATCAGGAGCATCTTGGAATAAAAGTACAAGAACTACATGATAAAAACTAGAATCCCACAGTGGACGTCACGTTTTCACTGTTTTTAAATGCACACTGCCTTTTTTTTTACATTTCTTTCAGCCACATTCCCATAATTCTTTCTGTTTGCTCTTGCAAAAAGACCGCGTTGCTTTGCTCTGAACAGGAACGCTACACTTCATTTGTTTTGGGGAGGAATTAAATATATTTCTGGAAACGGGAAACAACTGTTTTAGATGGTCATCTTTAGGGCTGTCTAACAAAGTAACACAAAAGGTCTTTACGCGTGATCACAGCATAAGTGACTCATATATGCCTTTCATTTTGGCAGCTGTGGCTATTTTGTGCTCATGGCCTGTTTAAGCCAGTCAAATCTATAAGCTCTGACTGCAGGTTCTTTAAAGTTTAGTAAGGCGACTGTGTTTTTAATGTTTTGTGAGTTATAAACTATTTTTTAATAACTACATATAAAAAAAGATTCGTTGAGTATTTAAAATGATGCAAGATTCTTTTTTGTGCATAACAATGGAGATTCCAGCACGAAGGTCTGTTTAAAATCGAGAATGTTCAAGTACAACAGAGTCTGTCAAAGCAGAGAAGTGACGCTGTAGATAAAGGCATGGTAACAGAGGTGCAGGATGGGAGCCGTAATCTAAGCTCACTAGAGGAGATGATGATAATGGATTTTCTAACAAACTAACAGAAAACGTTTTTTGGTCCAGCTGGATGTTGATTTCAGCAACCTGGAGCATTGGGGTCCTTTGGAGGGATTCAGGGCTGAGAAGTTAGATGAGGAGAGGCTGAGCTGTGTCAGAAAAACTCAGAGTCTCCATCTGGTTTTGTTTCTCTGAGGAGAGGAGAAAGGCAGAGACGGCTGGTTAATGTTTGACAAGTGGCGTGTAAATATTGCAGCATACAGTGGAGTTTGTTTGTACCTCTGCTCTATCTTGGACCCGCTTGTCTGGTTGCTGTGGCCGTCAGCTGTGTATCGGCTGATCTGGTTGTGGGAGTGGCCTTCTGACTGTAGCCTCTCTCCTTCTGATGTCGCTAAACTCTCCTCCAGTGGAGCCTCTTCGTTGTAGAAGAGCAGGCTGCGGGAGCGGACTACGACACAGAAACATGCACCGTTCACTGGACATCCCTTGTGAGCCATCGTTGCTTTTAATTATGTGAAACCAAAAGCTTTTTGTACATATTTCAAAATATCTCCCATTTCGAACAACATCCCAGTTACATTTTTTAGTTCTTTCTCATAGTAAGGGTCAGGGCCTGACTATAAGACCCTGACCCATCAGAAATGATCATATATAAACTTTCCAACAACTGTGAAACAAAGGAAATTCTATGCTGAGTTTAAAGTCAACTGGATGAGCTTTTCTCATATTTTTTGCTAAAAGCTGATTCCTATTGGTTGACTGCTCGGTTCTGTGTTTGGTGGGAGGGGCTTACACACGTGTGGTGAAACAGGGAGCAGAGGAGAAAATCTAATATGACCACAACTCTTAACACTGAATTGAAAACAGTCCAGATACAGAATTCTTGTGACTCCAGTTTTGTTTTTAATTATTAACTTATGTGTTTTCCACTTTTAATTATTTGTATGGGGAACATATAACTGTGCCTTTCTCTCCCTGGACAGTTGCAGAGGAATCTGGTCAATTTTAGGGGGTTAGAGCTTATTAAACCTCACCACTCAGAGGATGGTTGCTGGCAGAAGGAAGTTGCACTTAATTTGATGACAGCCTAACTTCTGGTTTCAGTAGGGCTTTCCCAGGAGTGAGTTGTTAAAGGAAGTGAATTTATAGGGAAGTGCAAAACAGCTCGGAAGGAAAATCAAAACCTGTATCCACTTTCCAAATGGGCTTTCATTTTGAAGAAAATTGTAACAGTATATATGAGAAGATGGAGAAAATTATATTTCTAAAATGTGATGCCGCTCTTTGCTCTGTCTAATAACTGTAAATGCATTGAATGCATTAGACTGGAGCTACAAAAGGAAACTTCAGCAAAGGATAGACACCTTTTGATGATGACAAATCTGCCATAAACACTAAGATGCTAAATACTGAACATATTTCTAGACCTACCCTGACTGGTGGTGTAGAGGTCCGCCGATGGAGAAGAATGAGAAGAGGGGGAGGACTGAGAAGAAGCGGGGGAGGAGGGCAAAGAGGAGGTGTGACTGACCAGGGAGAGGGGAGAAATGCAGGGAGAGAAGGAGCCCAACACCAAGACAAAACACAGGGCCATCATCTGCGGAGAGAGGGGAACATAACACTCGTGTTAATAATAATCACGAGAGCGCTCAGACTGTGATGCTCGTGATGTATTGGGCTCATGCAGACACTTCAAACTTATTGAATTCTGAATTTCAGTGCATATTCCAAATTAAGAAAAGAAAAAAGAACCAAAAAACATTTTTTTAAACTTCTTAGACGGCAAAAGGAAAAAGGAGGAAAAATGGATCCATTCAACAGAGACTGATGGAAAAGAGGAGATGCATGTGAGATACTTGCTCCATCATCAATATGAGTTTGCTTGATATGAGTAATATGACCACTACAGTTGTGCTTAGCATACATATAGTGATAGGAGCCAATCATTATCATTGACCGCTTTAAGATGATTTAGCCAAACGAGAATGCATCTTCTAAACTTCAAATGGGAGGCAGGTAGGCTAACATCATAGAGACATATTAATTGTAATATTTATACAGTTATAATAAATCCAAATGCTGTCCAAAAGCAAATAAAATCACCTCAATTACAACAAAAATATTAACATAAATGTGTGTGAACAGCAACAGCGGCAGTAGTATTTACCATGAGGCATGTTCCTGTCTGAGTTGAGGCCATTTTACACGAACGGGGGATGACCTTCCCTGAAATCAGCGACTGAAGCTTCTGGAGCTGCTGTAGGAGAGACCTGGAGACAGGAACAGAGGCAGGGATTAAAGAACAAGAAGGGCAGTAGTCATTATTTAGTGTACAGAGAAGACTTTGACTCTCACAGGTTGTGGCCTCAGAGCGTTTGGGAATTTCAATCTCTATAATATGTATATGGCTGCACCCACAACGTGCATGCATGGCTTCGATCTCCACCCAACCCACAACAAAGGTCTCACACACACAAACTCAGACGTACAGTTTGTTTCAGCCGAAAGATGCACGGCTCTCATTATCGGGTTTATTCTACATCAAAGAGAACTCTAACCACCTGATTTACTTTTGTTTTCCGTGTCCAACAAAACAAGCAGAGAGCAAAGCTAAGATGAATAGAGTGCATGAATAAAACCACTAGAAAACAGCACATTAGTGGGATCTGGGGAGCAGGGCTCTGATGGTATGAGCTGTCTGTGGCTGTGAGGACACACTCTGACCACTAAGTGGAGACAGAGATCAAGTTTCTGACACACAAACACACACACGCGCGCAATGCAAACCAGAAAGTCAGTTAAACGTTTAAAAAGTCAGACGCTTAGTCATCTGTTGCTGCTTTTATAGTTTCAAATTTCCATGCTGAAATCAATGACAGGCCCCAGAATAGAGCAGGGAAACGCGACCTGTCAGCTGTAGTAAACTCATGTAGGAATGATGCTGACCTGCATCACTCGCACGAGTCTTTGATGTAAAACCTCAAGTTATTGCAGCTTAAAATACACGGCAGTGAGCGAGTAAACGTGTGTGAAAAAAGCAACAAGGACAATGGAAACGATTGTCAGGTAATTAAAATTCAGTGCTGGAAGCTAAGCTAAACGAAACATATCCTAAACGTTTGTCTGATGTGGATATGCAGACGCTAATCCAAATCCAACCCCGAGTGTGAGTTACACAACTAACAAACCGGTAGTCCTAACCAAGTCCTGCGTGGATCCGACTAGACGGAAAGAAAACAGCACAGGGGAACAAAATGACCACTAATAACTGCATCTGGGACACTTTTAGGAACTGGGAGCTTAAATTTAGTGCGTTTGTTTAAAGCCTTTTTTTAAACTCACATTTACTCTTATGAGAGTGAACGGGGCTGCGTGTTGACTCACGTTTCCCAGTTTGCGCCAATTCATTGTTCCTCCCTGCAGTGGTTTAACATATTCATCGGTGTGCATGTGTGTGTGTGTGTGGCTGGAAGGGAGGGGGCTGCCTT
This sequence comes from Rhamphochromis longiceps, assembly GCF_057381845.1. NCBI lineage: Eukaryota > Metazoa > Chordata > Actinopteri > Cichliformes > Cichlidae > Rhamphochromis > Rhamphochromis longiceps. Next base: position 42,024,940 of record NC_140578.1, read on the forward strand.
CCATGATGAAAGCTGCTGTTAACTCGCCACTTTAATGACAGGCTGAGTGTGCCACAGTCAGACAGACAGACAGACTCTCCTACCCCCTCCTCCTCAGCCATCCAACCCTCCACACCCACCCACCCTTCTAACCACCCACTCCAGGATAATAGCAGATTGGTTTCATATTGTTATAATAACAGAGGAGACAGCGGCACCTCGGTGAGTCTACGCTTTGCTTATAGAGCACAGATAAATTTCACTTCAGACCCCTTTAATTCTCTCACGCTGCATAGATATTAAAATCCCGTAAAGGTTTTACCCACAGAGCGCGTGTGAGTGTGTGTGTGTGTGTGCATACGCTTGTGTATAAGCTACAGTCCTGTTTGTAGTTTTGCATCTTCATTCTCTCTGGGTGAAAAATGAGAACCATCTTCGTAAGGCCTTCTGCAGCTCGTCCGGCTCTCAGTTTACCAGGCTGCATTCTTTGCACACTTGCTGCTCTCAGTGATCGCAATCCAAACATCATTACATGAATGGTGGGTTTGTATTACTGGTGTGTGGAGCCAGCATAAAACAGCTTCAGTCTGTTCAAAGCTGGAAGATAAAGTAAAGTATGCTGGCACACGTGTGCGTGCATGTGAGTGAAAACCTCACCTGTTGGCTGTCTCCAGGTGTTCTACTTTTCTCCACAGGTCGCTGTTTTCTGACGTGTAATTCTCCACCCTGATACACACACAGTCAGAGATACACACATTGTTTTTATTGTCTTATCCCTGCATATGTTGCTCTAATGAAAAACAGTGTTATCCCCAAAGGCTGGAGTACCATGAACGGTACATTTTGACCACTAATCCACAACATTTTGACCGGTAATTATCTGTTATTGTTGAGGAGGCACAAAAACTAAAATCTTCTGCCAAGTGAAAAACTTCTTTTTCTTCTCTAGACTGCTCCCTTTCAGGTCAGCTGCTTCCATTTAACCCTATCCCGACACACCAACCCCCTGCATGTCCTTCTACACTACATCCATGGATCCTAAAAGGTTAATTGTGTTCACCTGGACATAGTGTGTTCACTGGGAGAAATGTTTTGTCACTCATCCTAGTGACGTCTTCAGTCTCAGCTGACTGAAGGTTTCTGCAACCTTTTAAACAGTACATGCACAATGAGTGAAACTAGCTCCACTGGAGGACAATGGAAGATGCAACCATGAATCTTCTATGTGGGTTTCCTCTTTTCCTCCTGCCTGGCATCTCTATCTTCAATATACTTTGAGCAATATAGCCACTATCCTGCCTCTGTTTATCCAGACCATCTCAGCTTGGCCTCTGTAGGTGGTTGAAGGTTGTAGTAGGAAGAGTGACTGTGGATCATCAAGTGACAAACTTCATAGCTGACAAATGAAGGCAATGCACAAGTGCCAAAAGCTGCAGTTCCCCTACTAGCCATGGCTGTTGAGCTCCTGAGCTTCCCTTCATTGCTCATTTTAGTGACTGAACTCTTGGTAATCTGATAAATTTGGCTCTCCATCCTTGGATCCAAATATGCCCCAATTAAAGCAATGGGCAGTCATCTTTTAGGTACAGTCTGTAGCTACGACATGATTTAACCTAGCCTAATCAGCTAACCTGACTTAAAAGGAGGTGAACAGCCGATTGCTGATTCATACCAGCTTTTCTAAGTTACTGCGCTAACAGCTGGATCTTTGAAAAAACTACATGATGCAAAACATGAAGGTCCTAATTCAGAACTATGAGGTCAATAAGTTTATCGTAACTGACAAAGCCTCTCAAATTCATTTAACCAGCTCATCATTTCACAAGAAAAGAATCCTTTGCTCGGCTCAGATGTACTTTAACCACTCCGTGGGTCCCAGTAATGTCAACACCATTTTTTTTTTACTTTGCACAGTGTCAAACTAGCATCTTTGAGAACACAAATCTGTTACAAAGTTTAAGAAAAATGCCTCACTTGCAAGAGTTTCTCCCTACCCCGTTTTCCTCCTCTGTCTGTCTTCTACTAATCCTACTGATCTCCATTATCAGGGTAACGTCTCGCTAATCTCTCGCTTCCTTTAATCCTCCCGATGTCCCGCTGTGTGTTGCTTGGAATATAACTCATTCATGCACACTCCTTTGAGGAAAGCATCCCGCTGTTTTCTTTTTTAAAGGTTCGTCCAATAATCCCCTCCTCATGTCCGAAAAAAAAAAAATAGAAGGAGATGGATTTCTGTTTTTATGCACGTCCTCTTATGTCTCTGCTGCTTTGGTTGCTTTGATTCAGTTAAAAGAGGCTGCACTCTGACACACCTCTCTCCCCTCGCTCTAATGGGATTAATGGGGCATTTTGTATACCTGTACAAATCTTTGTTGGCACTTGTATTTGTCGCAGTGGAAGCTGTGTAAAAGAAAACCCATATTTTCAACTCTATTTCACTGCCACTGTCAGGAAAGTCAGTGAATCTGGCCCATGTGTTAAGCAGGTTATTGGAGTCCTGCCATAGCAAGGAATGGCTGGAATAATGGAAAGTAGAGAGGAGAGAAAAGCAGTCTCTGTTAAGTTTTGCTGTTCTTCAGTGAATCACAGTGGAGGAGACGAGTGCTGAAGAAATGCTTTGTGCGTTTTGCTTTTTTTAAATTCTCTATCAGACACAAAGATATATATATATATATATATATATATATATATATATATATATATATATATAGATATAGATATATATATATATATATATAGATATAGATATAGATAGATAGATCTCTCTCTCTCTATCTATCTATCTATCTATCTATCTTTCTATCTATCTATCTATCTATCTATCTATCTATCTATCTATCTATCTATCTATCTATCTATCTATCTATCTATCTATCTATCTATCTATCTATCTATCTCTGACCTCACAAGGACCTGCATTTGCCTCCCATTCACTGGCAGAGCTCTTGCATCTGTTACTGCGCTCAGCTCCAAAGCAGTTAGGGAAACCTCTAAATGCGAAAAAAAAGAAATCTGGCTCTTGACTAAACTGCAACTACCAAGCTCACTTCAGTGTTTTCTCTTTGGGCCCCTGAATTTTTCTGGGTTTTTTTTCTTTGCCAGTCATGCATGCAATGACCAAAGACAAGATTTTGCATAAAGAGACATGTGGTGAGAGTCATCTTGGGAATAAAACCCTACAAAGCTCTTTAACACTCTCAAATACATTGTAAGGTGAAAGACGTGGAAGATTCTGGTTAGATGTTGCTCTAACTAACCGTTCAAAGGGAGCCTATTGTGCTTGTGCTAATTTTCTGTAATTTACACGATTCTAACATTTCAAATAATAAAACTTTTGGTTTCACATGGCTTTTTCTTTTCTCGGCTCTCTGCGATGTCATAGAGAGGGGATCACATACAGCTCTAGCCATGGCCACAGAAGCCTGGTGCATCTGGCGTTAAAACCTTCTGTTTACAAGGGGAAGCCAATGATTAGAAAGAGAAGGGGAAAGAGAAGTAAAAGGTCTTGTTTTACTCAAAGAGTGAATTGAGGTGCTGCACCAAGGGCTGGCTTAACATTACTAAGGATTATTCTTCCCCCAAAGGGAGGTAGAAGGTAATCGTATCCATTTGTTTGTCTGCCTGTCTGTTTGTTAGAAGTCTAGCGTGCACAGTTTTCACGTTATCATTTTCAAATTTTGTGTGATGGTGGATACCAAAAACAGCTTGAGCTGATTTAATTGTGGTAAAAATCGGGTCAAGGTCACACCATGTGAATCTCATTAAAAACTTTGTATTAGCCACAGCTTCTTATGGATCGTCTTCAAACTTCACAACAATAAACGAGGCCTTGGGGAATATGAGTACCTACTGTAGGTTAGCTAAGTGTTTGACCTTCATTGTTAGGGCTCAAGGTCAAATAAGAATACATTATATTAAAGAGGATGGAGAGAGCAGTTCAATACGACGCCCTGTGATTTCACAGTGACGCCTTAACAGGCTGACGTCATTTTGTAATAAAAACTTTGTAAAAATAAAAGTTTTAGTAAAGCCCTTGCCCTTCGAAGGAAGCTGCACTCTCTGAGTGCTCTTGTTTTGAACTGTGAATCATGCTAAGCCAGTCTAGGAGAGTCATGCACAGCTGCTGGGCTGGCATGACAACAGCAGTCAGCAGTTGAGTCGAGTCAGCAGTTTAAGGTGTGAAAGTCTTCTAAACAATGACAACAATGCTCTTAATATAATTTTAAGGAAACTACAATTCTTATTATTTTTTAAAGGCTTTGGAAAGCACAGACGACAGTTACGAATGTAAACCAAAAGAAATGTGCATGGAGCGGAAAGATAACATTTTTTCCAGCCTTACTTTTTCTCCAGACATTCCACATACTCTTTCTTCTTCCTCCGACTCTCCTGAGCTGAGATCTGGAGAAACGGGCACAAAACCAATCATTGCTCCACCACAAAACCACATTTCTAATTGGAGCAAAATTTTTGGTAAATGTGTTACTATTTCTGTTTGAAATAGTAACACAAGGCAGTCCAAGATTCTGGGAATAGCTCACGTTTTTGTTTTTTTGGTTAATTAAATGTTCAGTTCAGCCGTGCACACTAACAGAAGACAAAAAGGTGCAGTGCCTGCTTACCTTATTTTTGATCTTTCGTCTGACTCTCTTCAGTGCCTTCTCTTCACTCTTCGTGAGAGGAAGTTTGTTAGGTACCGGGTAACCCTCCGCAACCAGGGTCCTCTTCTCTTCTTCTGTCAGCATGAGGGGTCCCGAACCCTGCAGTTTCTGCACAGTGAAACAAGCACTTCATCAGCGCATAATGCTAATAAGCTCTCATAATTCAGTCTCTTATTTATGTCGGTCTGCTTTTAATTTGCATGTTGACAGCGAGCACACCAAAATCTCACATCTCTCTTACATTGCATTACACCCGAGAACAACACTGTTGGAGTTTGTGCGATGGTTTAGCTGTTCACGTGTTTCATTAATAAAAATGAAAAAAAGAAAAAAGAAAAATGTTGCTGACACTGAACAATTGTGAGTAAACAAGATTGGGTCACGATGGCCTCAGAAGGCCACTGAAGATTCATTTATTCTAAGAAAAGCTGCTGAATCAGACAAACAACATTCCAGACGGACGGATTTTCTGACTTTCTGTTCTTTCAGCAAATTATGGGATGTATTTAACCCCAAATTAAGCTGATTTACAGATCAAAAATCCCAACTCTACAGTGTCTGCTTTCACAACAGAAGGGCAGCCTATGAAACTCACAGCGCTATATAAGGACACAGTCATTTGAACATTTCTTATAGCAAACACCAAACCACTGACACATTAAATCCCCCACATGCGCTGCAGAACGGGCACGGAGAGGGAAAAAAACAACAGAGGGCACAGAGGGTAGGGGCTCTTTAACTCACATGCGGCGCGGTGAGGAGGGGCGAAGAGGAGATGGCCGAAGAAGATGAGGATGAGGACGAGGCGCGACCTCCTGGCCTCTGTTGTGGTTGAGGGGAAGACGGCGGCAGAGGGAGGTGTGGGGAGGAGGGGGGCAGTGAGCCATCACTGTCGCCGTGGTTACTGCTGGGAGGGGTGGGCGGCAGCTGGAGAGCATCATCTAAAAAGGAGCACAGCACGTGAAAGGAATCAGTGCTTCTACTTTAAACAAATGACCACTGAAGATATTCATAGCTAATGTAAGTCCATTCTCCCAGACCCCAAATATTATACTGCTGTGATTATTGTGGCATATGCAGAGACAGCTCGGCGAGTATTTTTGCCCTGATTATGGTCTGCAAGGTAGTAGTGCCTCTAACGCTGGGGTGGTTAAGCCCTCATCATATTTAAAGTGAAGGCTTTTGTTCCAACAGATGTTTGAGGTAATTTATTTTGTAATACTTTAGGTGAAAATGTGCACTAACTAACTCATTCAGCTGCTCACTTCCTTCACAAGGGGTCACCACAATGGGTGGATCCACATATTTGATTTGGCACAGATTTTTTAGACCAGATGACCTTCCTGACTCAGCCCTCCCAGGGATTTGTGTCTCCTTCTGGTTTCAAACCAGGGATGTTAGGTAAATGTCTTAACCACTACACTAGGAAGCCACTTCTAACATTAAAATAATCTGAGTCAGACAAACCACTATAGCACTGTGAGTGTGTCTGTTACCGCTGGGCAGGCTGAGGTACTGTCCAATCTCTCTGGGTTCATCTTTTATAGCAATGAGCTTCATATCCTCTTGACTGCACTCCTGTAGAAACAACAAACGTACCTGACATCAAAAACACCACTCATTTTATTTTTTTAAATGTTTCATCACTGAGGCAAAGGACAGATGGATGCTAACCGTGTGTTTCCATGGTGAGCCTCTGTGTGGAGGGGCAGGGCTTAATATGAGAGGCGGGGCTTCCAAAGGCTGAGGATCTAACCTTTGGCCAACATCAGGCTCCTCCTGCTTCACCAAGATAGCTGACAGGTCCTGGCTGAAGCTCCACTCAAACTCTACAGAAAAGACACCACAGACACAGGCAGGGTCACAAGGGGCTGGAGTCTATCCCATTTATCACATGGTGAGAGGTAGAATACACCCGGGACAGACTGCCAATCTGTCGCAGGCGAACACATAGTGACAGGCAACCATTAACACCTACGGCCAATACTGAATCACCAACTAACCTAAACCCAAGGCATCTCTTTGGACTGTGGGAGGAAGCCAGAGTACCTGGAGAGAATATTTCACACAGAAAGGCCGTCTTCCTGTGAAAGAACGATGCTAACCACCACACGATCATGCTCCCCTAAAGTCATCCTCAGCTTTCTTATACTGAAGTATTTAATCTGAACCAAATGGTTTGATGTGTGAGAACAACAAAAACACAAAGAAAAAGCTAAAGCAGAGCAAAAAACTGCAGAAATACCTGCAGATGTTTTCCATGTGTCACAAGGGGAAGGGGGGAACGGGCAATCACATTGTTTTGATGTCATAGCAGTGCAACATGGGAACACCGTCCCATCTACACAAACCCTGGCAAACCCTAACCCTAACCCCCATGACTCCAATACAACCATATACATACAACCACAATTGTACCCCGACTATATGGCCCTGACTTTTGCATTCACAATTAAAGGCCACAGTGTTATTGTGTATTGGAACAGACAATCCCAACTTAAGGTTCAATCGCTAACTCCTTCTTTCAACTATCAAATGAAATACCAGTGGCAATAATGAAAAACCACCAGCAACAACAAAAAGTCTCAAGAATTCAAGAAAAGTGTTCCTATTCTTTAGAAAAGAAGGTTCTAGTTAACTGAGAAACTTGAGCAAAGTTGACCTTATTTCTCTTCAGGGAGGCTTTGCTGTAGGTCTTCCAACGGGAAGTAATTGACAGCTTCCAAATCACACTTTGAAGGAGCTCAAAATATCTGAGCTCTTCCTGACAAGGCTGGACAATGTCGTTCTGGCAACTGCGGTGCATAATTTCCCTCCAGCTGGTGTATATACCCTGAAATAAAAGATGGGCTGAACCAGCAACTCGCCCTCATTATGCTTCCTGGGAAGAGAAACAGTCGCCGCCTTTAAACACTGAAAATATGCATAATTGAGTGACCCGGCAATGAGGCGAGAGTGCAATTTCAAAGGAGGGTTCACCTAAACACGATGTGGGTATATTTCTAGAGGAGCACAGGTAAATCGTTGTTTAGTCTGCTTTGAAATCCAGAAAGTATTTTTAGGAAGTTTTAGTGTGTCTGCAGAGATGCCAGTGCATCCAACCTCCTGAAACGACCTGAGGCAAGACAAAGCTGACAAAGCCTGACTAACATCGTGCTGCTTGTTAGTGACTGATGACAGCTAATGAGGAACTTCTTTCTTTCCACTCTGACAAGCCTCATATCTTTGCTGGACTGTTTCTTTTGTCTAAAACTTCTTAAACAGTGGCATGAAAGCAGCATTCAAACCTCTGAGACTGTTTTAACTAAACATTGAAGATTTTGAGTGATCTTAAGAAAAGGGGCTTGACAAGACTGTCTTCAGACGACAAGAAAAAATTCACTGGAAGCTTTGTTAGATACTGCCATGACTCATGAGGGGTGCTGAGTCAGAAGGATCCTGGGAAGAGAAGAACGACGAGTGGAAAGGATAAATAGATAAACAGCTGTAACCTCATCGACCTGTTCCTCACGTTTGCACCCCCGGGACCAGATTTCACATTCTTACCGGTACCTGAAGCAAGACGATCTAAAATAGACGTTGACTTTTATTTTTAAAGCCTTTTCTAAGCACAAGTTCTGCTAACTCCCACACAGCACAGTAGCCCTCTGGAGATATTTTGTCCCTGAAAGAGGGTCGGAGGAAAATCCACAAGAAAGTGTCGTGTCTCCTGAAGCCTGTCTCACAAAACAAAATGACCAAGTTAGCTGGATAACTGCACAGAACAAAACCTCAAACAGCTGTTTTGTTTGGTTACAGATTTGGTTGGTTCCAGATTTTCCAAGCTGCTCTATCCAACTAACAAGATTCCTGTTTGCGAGTCAGAATCCAGATGCTGCAATCAACAGCGTCATCTAATCCATAGATACATTACTCGGTGGTCTATTTCTTGCAACTCAACTCTGACCTTTCCAAATAGGTGGCTTTAAAGTAGCGTTCCACCAATTTTGCACATGGAGTTCAGTTTACTCTGCATTAGAGGCAATTGTGCCAGATTCATCTCAGAAGTGTGTGTGTGTGTGTGTGTGTGTGTGTGTGTGTGTGTGTGTGTGTGTGTGTGTGTGTGTGTGTGTGTGTGTGTGTGTGTGTGTGTGTGTGTGTGTGGGCAAACGTTTAAATGGAAAACATTGAGGTGGTACTTAAATATAACGGAAAACCAAACAAAACCCGAGTCAAGCCAAGTTGAGGCACTGGTTAAAAGAAACTGTCCTTGAAAGTGGTGTGCAATAATTTATAAGTCATGTGACACTGTGGTTGATGAAAGAGAAATCCAATCGTCAATTGAATGTTTAGATTGAAAAAAAAAAAATGGAGCCACTCAATCAATCCACTGTCTTCTGTTTCTCTCATTCACAATTGTATGGCAAGTTGGCAGCTAACACAGGGTGAGAGGCGAGGTACACGCCCGACAGATGGCCGATCTGATGCTAACACAGAGAGACAAACAACCATTCGCACTCACATTAACACCTATGGGCAATTTAGAATCACCAGTTAACCTAACCCCACTAAGTGCATGTCTTTGAACTGTGGGAGGAAGCAGAGTACCTGGAGAGAACCCACACAGTCACTGGAAGAATGCCAACTACACATGCCAAATGCCACACCTCAGCTTATGAAGGAGAGAAAGAAAGAAAGAAAGAAAGAAAGAAAGAAAGAAAGAAAGAAAGAAAGAAAGAAAGAAAGAAAGAAAGAAAGAAAGAAAGAAAGAAAGAAAAGTTTTGTCGCCTTTTATTTCACCTAATGTCTCAGAATGGATGCATTGGTGACAGCGACCTCCTGGCCTCCCTAGTTCTCAGGAGGCTGATCAGTGCTTAGGAAGTATTTCTTAGCCTTAGAAGACAGGTCCTAGTTGTGGCTTCTTCCTTTATCTTCACCTCTGCACCTGCCCGCACCATCTTGTGCCTCTTTAACTTTGTCTCCAAACTGCTCAAACCTGAACTGTCCCTCTAATGTACCTATTTCTGAATCTACTCCTAAGAGTGAGTGAAGGTCTAAAAGTTAAAGTCTAAAAGGCTCCGCGAGCTTTCAAATGGAAATTTTCAATACAACTGTCCTGTTTATTTGAACAGCGCTTATAACCCTGGGACATACGAGTATGTCTAACCAGAATTAAAGGGTCAGCTGCACATGCTTTGAATTAAGGCCCTTTAAAGGTGAGCTGCTCCACGGGGCATAATTAGGCAAAAGTCACGCATTAAAAGTTTTCTTCCTACAACGTTAAAAGCGAAACCACGACACAACTTTTAAAGAGTTAACTGCGCGCAGACAGGGAGGAGTGAGGATGTTTCATTATGTCAGCACTGACACACGAACGCCACGCCAGTGACTTTGATGTTTGTCGCATCAAACACGCATCCTAAAGGCTCCCCTGGTGCATTGAAAGAGGGCTTTTGCTTTTTCGTGCGTGCGTCTGTGTGTGTGAACGTCACGTTAATCACATCCTGGTTTCCTAGCAACATTGTGCTGGTAAAAAACGGACTGAAGTTTACAAGCCGTGAGTGTGTGCGTGATTGGTGAGAGCAAAGAGGGGGGACGGAGGTGTATTCCCAATCAGACAGCTGCTTGCGTGCTTTTGTGTCTGTATCCTGTCCATCACTACAGCAGAGAGAGAATAAATCACATGGCTGCTGACTTTGGGCGTGTGGGTAACGCCCAAAGTCAGCAGCCATGTGAGGAATAAACACCTCAGGGCAGTGAAAAACAATGATAAGAAGCATTATGAGCTACAATATATCTAAATCTACTTGCTGCTGATTATTTGAACCCAATAGTTCAATCACAGTGGGCACAAACATGGATAGCCATTTGCTTCTGAAATCACAAGGGTCTCTCAACCCTATAAAAATCTGCCTTTTAGCCTATACTTGACTGAATGTTCAAAGCGATGCAGGCAATAGAGGGACGAATTATTGCCATCAATGGACTGTGCATTATCTGAGTTTGTACATCAGTAGGTAGTACATGAGCGTAGAAAATTGGGCTTAATAAGTCCAACCGCAGCACTTCCCCCTTGAGCTGGAAGAGCTTAAGTCCAAGGCTGCAGCTAACAATCGCTGCGCTTTTATTCCTAATTTATTCAATTATTCTACACAAAAAAGGTCCTTAGGTCTGCGAATTGATGAAAAACATCCCTGTTATTACTTCCTGAAGGTTGAGGTGACATCTCAAAATATCTTGTTTTGTCCCATCAACAGGCCCCCAACTCCTCAAAAGTCAGAAAAAAACAGTTAAAAGCAGGAAATCCTAACATTTTTTGGTTTTTAACTGACTGCAGTGAAGCAAAAAGCAAATGCCTAATCAGTTAATCGCATTTTTCCACGCCACGGCATCACTGTAATAGACGTCCCTTTAGCAAGCGTAACTGCCATAGAAGTGATGATAATGATAATGTAGCTGGATAAAAACCTCCACTGGCAGTGCGAGGACCCCACCCCAAACAGCTCATTAGTCCCACTTCAGTATTTTTTTCCATGCTGCCCCGACTCCTGCATGATCTCACACTCATTACGGCTCAGCTACCTGTGAAAAATATCATTCGCCGCTAATGTTGCTGATTAGCAACGTGAGCCTGAAATGTTTTAGGAAATCAATGAGCGCACAAAAGGCATCAGGAGGAAGACAGGAATCCAGTTTTGGGGGTGGATCCGACATTTACCTATGCCACACATCCTGCCTATCAGAAAGAGTCCTCTCCTTAATGAGGCCAGTCCTGCTGCTCGCCTGAGTCTCGTTAAGCCTCCTGCCCTCGTTAAGTCCTCTAACACTGTTTTTTTTAATGAATACCAGAAGCTCTTAGCTGTTAGCCAATGCATAAGAAAATGGTCCTGAACACGGAGAGGCCACTGTGATATTTCCACTGACATCACAGTGACACACTTGTCTAAATGTAAATGTAAGGTTTAGGACAAGTAAAACCAATTGTTTCACTCTCCACGTTTTGGAATTTCGTTGAATGTTGTTAATTAAAAAAAAGAAAGAAAGCTTTAAAGGTCTTCCTGTGTGGGTAAATTGCTGTAAGCTCAGGTAAGAAATCCGGCGTTAATGACCAAATGGCTCCTGGCAGTCACCACGGGGGGTTAATGGAGGCGAGGTGGTTGCTGTGTTTGATCTCAGCGGGGCAGCAGTAGCATTAAAACATTCAATGGATCAGCGCAAAAAGGAGCTGCAGTAAAACACGCAGCTTCTCTTTAACCGAATAAGAGGCACAACAACAGCAACAAAGACCACACGCTGAGAGGAAGAAAGAAAGTTTAAAATGACCACAGACAATCTGTACGCTGTTGTGTTCTGCTGGAAGCAGTGTGAGTCCTGCAGTAACAACAAAGCAAGGCAGCCAAGTGACCCTTGAAGACCTCCAGAAACCACCAAACCACATTTGATCACTACTGATTTTAAGCAGCAGAGCCTTCAACTTTCAGGCCCCTCTTCTATGGAACCAACTCCCAGTTTAGATTCAGGAGACAGACACCGTCTCTACTTTTAAGATTAGGCTTAAAACTTTCCTTTTTGACAAAGCTTGTAGTTAGGGCTGGATCAGGTGACCCTGAATCCTCCCTTATTGATGTTCCAATAGCCCTAAGCTGCTGGAGACTTCCCATGATGCATTGAGTGGTTCTTCTTCACTCACCTCTTTTAACTCTCTCTGTGTTTATAAGTTAATCATTAGTTATTATTAATCTCTGCCTCTCTGTCCACCACAGCCATTCAGATAAACAATTAAATGACAGAAAAAATGATTTTTTTTCACCGTGGGCTACATAAATTTTGAATTTTTACACTGTGTTCACAGTGCAATAAATAAATAAATAAATAAAACAGGACATTTTTGTGAATTAACAGTCTGGGCAGTCAGCTGCCAAAACTTTGGCTGTAATTTTACACATTTATTTCTTACAGTTTAAGCCCAAACAGTCGTGCTGACAGATTTCTTTTGTTTACTACAGCAACATTTCTTTATCACAAAAACTAAAAATGTGCTGGTGAAATCGCACTTCTGTTTCTTACATTGAGATAACTGGGAGATTAAATTGAAGTTAAACTTCTTTACACTAATAGAGAGGGCAGTTTCCCCAGTGTGCCTCACCTAAAATCAAAGTGGGCCGTGATGTAAAATGAGTTTGAGGTGACTGCTGTTGCAATTTGGTGCTATATAAATAAAATAGGATTGAACTGACTTGATTTGTTGGGAACCGCCCAAATAGGAGGACATCATAATCTTTTATTGTTACAGTGATACGTTGCTGTTGTAGACTGAGGCTAAGTAAGCACTAACTGATTTCTTGATTTCCATATAAACCGTAATGACCTTCCATCTATTGTGTGCTGTGTTCACTGTATGTGATGGGTACTTTAAGACAAAAGTGGCCTGGATGCAGTTCATCAGGCTAATATCTGATCTCACTTTTATCAACCACTGTGCAATTCAAGCAATGCAACATGGGTGATACTTGCTGGGGCAATAGGGGCAACTTTTTCTGGGTGTTTATCAGGACGCTTCTCGTATAAACAGCCCAGCAGTGGGTGTCAAATAAGTCTGATCTTGTCTGTGAGTGCTACATGATCCTTGCATCCACTGTTTTACCCATCATTGTAATTCTAATTGGACAGGACCTTCTTGTCCAACAAAGCACACTAAGATCCACAAATCCCTTCATTCAGAACTGACGTGCTTTCTGAAAGGTCAAAAACGTCTAACACCTCTTGGTGCTTAATTAACCTGACTCATCGTGACAAACAAGCAGCTGCTCTACTGCCGTGCTCTCGTTTGAAGCTGGAAAGGCCTGCAAGGATGTGCGCATCTTTGGCAAGGCTGCAAGGATTAGAGTTTGATTCTGGGAACTGAGATACTAGGATTTATGACCAAGACTTGCCGTCTCAGAAACATTTTAGCATGCACGCTAAATGGCCTGGAATCTCACAAGACATGTGCTGTGACCACATGTGCATTTTTTTTATTATTATTATCAAAGTCCCCTTCTCCAAACTGCATAAGCAATAACACACAGCAATGGAACTGTGCGCAGAAGTCCAACCCTGAAAAGTCATTCATGCAGCGATACCGCAGAACTTCTCAGATGCAGCAGTCTTGTCAAAACACTGCTACATGCCAATATGACAGCTAATAGTCCAGGAGTGCCACAACTTATCTGTCATTGTGAAAAGTGTCAAATCTAGAAGTGAAAATTGAGCATTCAACAAGTGGCCTAATCTGACATGCAGCTCTTTATTCAACAGGCACAGCACTGTGCATAAAACAGAGCCTAATATAGTAGCTAATGCTAAAAAAAAACTTCTTAAAAGCTTCTTAAACCGCTGAGACAACATGTACAACCAGCTGCATGCAAGACAGTTTTCTTTCACCGCCGCTGCACACAGTAAAACCCCTTTTGGTCATCCTCTCCAGTATAACCACGTTAAGGTTAAAAGGAAATGCTGGAAAACAGGGACTAAATCCGTTTTATGATTATTTATAACACATTGCTGGGTTTGCCATTTGCTTGCCAGAGACGCTTTGGAGAACTTTTTAACATTCATGCAAAAGCAGAGAAGAAGACAAGATGTTGTCGTCCTAAAAGAAAAGCAAAGCAACATTAACATAGTCTTGCAGCGTCTTATTTTTGTGCCAGTGTACAAGCGGAAAAGGCATGTTAGGGCACAGTTGGTTAAGCGATATTGTACCATTTCCCTTTAAAACTTTCGAACGCTGCCTCTAGAGTGAAATATTAAGGCACCATGCAGCAGATGCGGGTTGTAAAATGCATGCATGCACATGTCCAATAACAAATGCATACAACGTGGGTTTGTCAATGTGTGTGTGTGTGCACCATATGTGAACTGATAGTGCTCCAACTGCACAGTGAAGAAATAAAGAAAAGAATATCCACAAAGTACCATGAAATCACAACTAAGCAATTTTTTTAATTGTGCAATATCAAATATTTAATGCTGTATTTCTTTTCCATTTTCCTGTTTGGGTTTGAATCACTGTGCAGATATTCATATTTTGTTTGAAGTTTGGACCGACCGGAGTGACTGTCACTGTAAACTGATTTATTCAGCCTGATATGACTTCATCCTTTGTCCCTCTCTCTTTCTCTCTCTCAGGAGCAAAGTATTATCTGTCCATCAAGGATTGTGCTTTTTTTTTTCAAGAAATTGTGGCATTTTGGCAGTGCAGATAATTTGATATTTATACGAATGAAGTGGATTTTATTGGATTACAGGAGACAGAGAAGCAAAAGAAGATAAACAGGCATCAGAGAGACAGAGAAAAGGAGAGAGAACGAGAGAGATAACCTGACAGAAGAGAGAGAGAGAGAGTTTCCGCTGGCTCCGGCTAAAGCTGCAGATTTAAAACCATACGCTTGTCATAGTGTTGTGTGCGTCTGTGTGTGTGTGTGCGTGTGTCTGTGTGTGTGTGTGTGTGTGTGTCTGTGTGTGTTAGGTGGGCAGGGCTTAGCTGGAGGAAAGCTGCTCATACTGGGTTCATACAGCAGGATCCCCGGGACAAACGGAGAACAGACAGCACCCAGACAGACGGCGCGAGAGCGAGACAGGTAGAGACGCAGACAGGGAGGGTAGGGATAATGAGGAAGATGAGTCAGGAATAGACAGAGGAAGGTGAAGAAAGCAGGACTCAGAATATGCAACATTTCTCCTCAACTTGCACACAAAGTGCAAGTGGATCATTAAGCCATTGATTATATATGACAGGATTGAGCCAATCGAAGTGCACGACAGTTGACAGGCAGCAGAGAGGGTCAGGCTGCCTGCTATGTGTTATATCAGGCAGAAACCTGAGCCAACCAGATAACCAGGGGACAGCCAGCGTGATAAAGAGCCAGACTAAACATCAGCAGGAGAGCTTTGCTTGGCTCTGAGCGGTTTAAAAAGAAGCCAAGGCTAAGAAATAATGAAAAGATCAAACTTACCAGAGTCTTGGTCCATTTTGACTGACAGGGCTGGGCTCTGGGGGGCTGAGTCTTCACTCAAGGAGTAGCTGTGCTCTGCTTGAATATCTGTGAGATTAACAAGGCCGTCTCACAAGGATGGAAAATGTAGCAGTGCAAGCTCTGTGTGTGCATATTTGAGAGCTTTCTCATCTTCTGAGTCAATTGTTTTCAGTTCCAATTTTTAAAAAGATTTCAGTCACACTCTCTGTCATGTAAATACGAAGTTATAACATGACAGCACGATTACAGAAGGAAGCCACAAAGCCAGTTCAGAGCCCGACACCTCATGAATGAGCGGTGTCACTGCAGTGCTCTTCCGGTCTCTTGGCTGCATCAGTGATAGCTATTAAGACATATCTTGTCATTAAGGCCTTAATCGATGATGATCATGAGAGCACGGGTTCCTCATGAATGCTGCCCCTCAATATTCATGATTTTCTTTAATTAGACAGAAAAATCTGCTGGGAACTTCATGATGTCCAAGGTTTAAGACTCTCACAATTACTCCCAGTGCTGTGCATAAGTCTCGAGCTACCTATCATTTCTTTATAGTTTGCTTCCAAGGAGCGATAGTTCTCCAAGGTCTTTCAACAATTTCCCTTTGGCTCCCTTTTGACCTATTATCAGTCCAGTCATGACTATTGTCACAGGAATGTTTTGTTTATTAAGCCATGTAACAACTCAAAGGATGAACCAGTGTTGATCCTACAAATAAAAAAAAATGTAGCAAAGAACCCATTTTAAATTGTATCTTTAGGCACTTTGTTGCTAGGAGACTGTCACAAAAACACATCATTTGTTCCCATTTCTTCATAGTTAAATCTATGAAGAATGTCAACAATAACACAGGATTAAAAAAGTATTGTTGCACCAACAAGCTGATTCCCAAAGAGGTATTAGCTGAAAATTTGCCATATCTCAACATGAAGTTGAGTGTATCCTTAAAATCTTGAGGAAATAATTGAGAACAAAAGAAGAAGAAGCAGACCTAAAAAAAATCACTTTGGATGAACAGTATCTGCAACTCATGTCCGTAGGAAACAGGAAAAATCCAGCAAAGACCTGACACAGGACCTGAGAGATGATACTGAACTTTTAGGTGATCAGCTATTGTTCAGCGAAGGCTCATTACAAATTGTCTCAGTGGAAGGATAACAAGGAAGTCATTCTTAAGAAAGAGAAATGAGGAGAAAAGGCTGACATATGCCAAATTACACAAGAACTGGACTGAAAATCAGTGGCAACAGGTCTGATGGAGTGATGAATTCAAATGTGGTTAGAATCATTGTCAGGATATGTGGAAGAGGTTATGAGAGAGGTACAACAGTGAGTGTCTACAGTCATCTGTAAAACACGGTGGAGGCCCTATCATGGTTTGGGGCTGAATTTCAACCAGTGGTGCTGGAGTTCCTGCCGAAACTGATGCAATTATGACCACAGAAATGCACCATCAGATTGTGATTCACAATGCAATACCATCTGAAAAGCAACTAATCAGGAACAGCTTCATTGTTCAGTATGACAATGATGCAAAACACACTATCAATGCAGTAAAAGCATACAGTACCAGTCATGGATTGACCTCCCCAGAGCTCAGGCCTCAACATTACTGAAACTGTGTGGGAACATCTTGACAGAGGACAGAGGGAAAAGGCAGCCAACGTTCAAAGAAGAGGTTTGAATGTCCTTCAACAAGCCTTGAGAACTATTCCTGAAGACTACTTAAAGAAATTAAAGGAAAGCTGACTAAAAGAGTTCAGAATAAAGGTGGTCATGCCAAATAGTGACTACCAAACTCATTAGAATAAACTTTTCCAGAGTACTAAAAGTACTATTTTCTGGATAAATGTATACATTCATGATGCTATGTACATATCCACATGTAGTACATATACATATGTCCATACATAGTGAGAGTGCTGTTAAGACTTTAATGTAAAAGTGACTCAGGCGTTCTTGAGACATGATAATAACATAACATCCTGCTTTTTGTCCTTTCTTCTAATCATTCTAATGACTTTGTGACTATGGCAACTAGGGCTGGGTATCGTCACTGATTTCTAGAATCGATTCAATTCCGATTCACAAGGTCCCGAATCGATTCGATCCACGATTCGATTTAATTCGATTCGATTCGATTTAAATCTGGGAAATTTTGACAGTCAGAAATATTATAATTCAGATCAGTACATTTACATATTTTTGTATCAATAAAAAGGAAGCTGACACACGCAAGACTTTATCAAAGGTGTAAGCATCACAGCAGATGCCTTTGTGTCAAAGTAGCTGAAGATAAAACACAGAAAAACATGAAGGTGGTTTTCCTGGCCTGGGATTTTATAAAAATATTCTGCAGTACATCAAAAACGAAAGAAAACCATTAATCAACATATGAACATTACCTCTGAAGTTACAGCGGTTTTATTAGAGACATGGTTAAGCGTTTTGCATTTTGAATAATTTTAAAAAGTTTAAATTTGTTCAGTATTGAACAGCAGAAATGAGGTTTTCTTTTCGGAAGAATGTAAAAGGGAAAAAAACAGCGGCCGACAGCGCTGTAAACAACGGTAGACTTGTGCGTAACAAGCAAGCGAATAATGAAGAAAGGGAAACTGTTCTTGAAGTACACAGAGAGAGAGAGAGGGCGAGAGAGAGACAGAGAGAGAGAGAGACAGAGAGAGAGAGAGGGCGAGAGAGAGAGAGACAGAGAGAGAGAGAGGGCGAGAGAGAGAGACAGAGAGACAGAGAGAGAGAGCTGTGCATCGCGGTGGAAGCAAAACAGTAAAAGTCAGAGTGAATTCATGACGATGTTTATGTGAATCTTCTTTTGCTGCTGGTTCGGTCAATATTGTTTGGAAAGAGATCAAACTAACAGCTTTAGAATCAGCGCATAAAGGGCGTGAACACAAAGCGCGGACCCGCCGACAGATCAGAATCAGTGAGCTGTCGGCTTTCAGCCCCGACCGTGTCCGTGCCGTCGGGTGAGAAAGGCGACATCTAAATGATTCTGATCCGCGGGTCGCGCTGTGTGTTTAAGTCTTTGTGCAGAATCCGTGTTCCTGCTCTCATTTACTGTCTTAGCTGTTTGGTGGTTCTTGAAATTTTGTGAGATGTCACCAGAGATTCTGGCATTTCGGGCAAAATAAATTTATATTAAAAAAATCGATTCAGGATTTTAATTAATCGATTTTACGTTATCCAAGCCAGAATCGATTTTAATCAATGAATCGATTATAAAAACCCACCCCTAATGGCAACGACTAACAGTGACACTCATTTGTCTCAAGTGATGAGCTGATGACAGCTTCCACAGGCTGTGAGCGCCTATTTTGCAATAATTTTGAGCTGATAAACAAGATCCAGTAACAAGTGAGTTTAATCTGTTCCGTTCCGCAGGCAGGAGTTCTGGAAGTCAGACTTTGGCAACAAAAGCTGGCTCTCATATCATGAAATTTGAACTCTTGGGCACAGAAGGAGCCAGCGCTGATGTCAGAGAAGGCTTTTGATTCAACCCAAGTAATGAGACTGGGGACTTTTCTCCCCAAAGGTTGGCTAAAGCAATGATATGGTTGCCACAGTTGAGCTAGTTCTGACCTTTAGACAGGTTTGAACGGTGAACTTCTTACAGTGGCTTTTCCCATAACCACAGATGTGACTGGTTCCAACCAGAGGTGTGGACTCGAGTCACATGACTTGGACTCGAGTCAGACTCGAGTCATTAATTTTATGACTTTAGACTTGACTTGAAAAAATGTTCTAAGACTTGTGACTTGACTTGGACTTTTACACCAATGACTTGGGACTTGAATTGGACTTGAACCGGTTTACTTGAAAAGACTTGATATTTTACCCCAAATATAAAATTTAACATGCATATTATATAGAGATTGAAAATGTGACGTCATTCACGGGTAGAACCGCAAAGGATTCTGGGAACTCGTGGCAAGCGGTACTAGCGCACGCAGGCTTTCAATTAAAATCAGTTACACAGCGATAAAAAGAAACACAAAAATGGCAAGAAGCTGTTGTATTATTAACTGCAATAGCCGGTCGCATGACAGCCACGGGAAGCCGACGGGTAAAGAGATCGGTTGAAGAGAAATTGTTCAGCCATGTTTCCGAAGTAACAAAGACGCGACTGGATTGCAGCCATTCAAAGAGCAAATATAACGTCCCAGAACACTCCAGCTCACAGGTTAGTCTGCTCCAAGCATTTACACGAAGGTCAGTGTTTAGTGTTTTTTAGTAGTTAATACGTCATTTTCATAACATAATTGGTGATATAGGTTACAAGCAAGTCTGGCGCTGAACAGAAATGGTCGCGCTATGCTCCTTTATTTATTGTGCATAAATAGTGAATTGTCCTGACACAATATTGCGTTTCGCTTCTGTTATTATGGTACATTGACAAAAACATATACTTTTATTCACAGGATAAAACAGTTGTTTTGTATCACTAATTGCCCAGTACGATTACAGCATACAGTATTATTGTCACTGCTACATTTCTGTGATGCTACCAGAAATTATTTCCACTGCTAATTAATTACCGTTGAGCTCAAAGGTCCTATTAATAAACGGTTAACGAATGTGTATTTATGACGACAATTTGTGAGACTGGTAAACTTATGATACGTACGATGGTCTTTACTTTCTACACGGTGCATTTCAAGGTCCTGCACCCATCCGTCGGTAAACTGTACCTGGGCTTGTTGCAGTGACCTGAAGTTACTAAACTTCATGAGTGTATGCACTCACTCCAAGAACCGTATGATTATAAATATGCATATAAATATGCTACGATGAGATAGCTGACTTCATCTAACTAGCAAATGTTTTCCAGGCTACGTTGGTGAAACAGTTTTTTTTAATGTGTATGATATTTTTGTCATGCGATTTTAAAGCCGGTCCTACAACCGCATCCAAGAATAACATGCAGCTTATCTCAGAACTGTCGGTGAAAATTATTCTTGGAGCTAGGTTTAATTGAGCTGCATTTTAAAGAGGTGCAATTTCACAATTTGTGTATATTTTCTACGTTCACTTTTGTCATGTGTTGAGAAAAACACAGATTTAAAATTACATGGTCTAATATTTACATTTAGCATAACTGCAACATTATTTTTTCGTTGTTTTTTTTTTTAATGACTCGAAAGGACTTGAAATTCAAAGTTTCAGACTTGTGACTTGACTCGGACTTTTACACCAGTGACTTGAGACTCGACTCTGACTTGCCTGACATTACTTGAGACTTGACTTGAGACTTGAGGATAAAGACTTGAGACTTACTTGAGACTTGCAAAACAATGACTTGGTCCCACCTCTGGTTCCAACTTTCTAACTTGTGCCCAGCAATTCTGGCCCTGGCGCCAGTCATTTGGTGAAAATGCATGAAACTGGTTCTAGAGTAGGCACCAGGATTGGTGCTTCATTGGTGAAAAAGAGGTAAATGTACAGTTCTGGGCTGCCCTCAATGAACAAAGACCAACAAAAAAAGAACTGCGGTGCTCTCTTGAGTCGCGGCTCCAGACATCTGTTATTACTGCGCCAAAGAAGAGTACAAAGAATAGAAACACACAGCAAATGAATTGCAGCAACTGGCCTTAGCTTACAGTTCAATAGCTATTGTCATCATACCAGCATACGTAAGTCCAACCTGGTGCTGTACCCATGTGTATTCGATCCAAGGATCAATCAGTGCTCCTGGAATTACTGGTGATTACGGAAAACAAGTGAGAACTAAACAACTAAAAGGGATGATACGGAGCAAAAAAAGCCCAGCCATAAGGAGCTGTGTGTGGGTGGGTGTGACAGGTGGATTTGGATTATCTCTCATAATAAAACAAGAGGAGCTCACCTGGGCTGCTGTCCATGTCAATGTGTAAAAATGAAGGTCTTTCTGCCAGTAGGGGTCGCTCTAATACATGGTCGTCGAAGAAACTGTTAAATAATTCACTGCTGAAGTCGTCCATCTGGTCACCCGAGAAAGGCTGGAAAACATATACAGAAACAGACACAGACAAAGGAGTATTTAGCTGACGTTACTTTATAAAACCACTCTGGTACAATGAACCTCATGCAATTCAACGTTCAATGAAAAGCACAAGGATAAAGACAAGGGAAGATGGGCTCAAGGTATGGCGCTCAAATGCTTTTCTTTCTCCAACCAACAGTGCAAATCTGAAAACATCCAGCTTTCAGTGATATAAAAAAGACAAAAGTGGCAACCTTAGATAAGCTGGGACAAGAAAATAGCTGGAAAATTACTTCATTTTCTGCAAATCGACTCATCAAATAATGGACCTATAGTTTCAGTTCTACGACAGACTTATCTCTCAGTGTCAGAAACAAGACAACATAGGCTGTGTTGATGACACGAAGAGTCAGTCAATGGGAAACAGCATTGACAGATTAATCCTCTAGTCTGGATGAATGAGTCACTGAGCAGAGAGAGACGGTGTTCTGGAAGCAAGGGACAGCACGGTGCTCTGATTTCACTGGTTTATGCACACATAAATACGCACACACACACACACACACACACACACACGATATGAGTCACCCTGGTCTTCAGAAAACATGGGAAAAGCTGAACCAAAGCCTATGCGCACATACACATGGGTTGGTTGGAAACCCATCAACACACTGCTTGGAGGCTCTTCAGACACAGTGACAGAAATAACTTGATTTAATTAGCAAGAAACACAAAAGTTGATTTACATGTTTTATTCCTGGAAATTAGCTTAAGCGAGGCTCCCAGAACTGCCAGAAGTGTCACAACAGATAAAATCAGTCCAGGAGCAACAATAAAGACATGATTGGGACAATAAATACAAGGCTTACCTCAATATTTCAAATACTAACAATGGATCATATGCACGGAGGGAAAGGGCTTGTAAGAACTGTAAGAAACCGACTGAGGGCTACCAACGGAGCTGACATAAACACTAAGTTTTAGAGCACATTTTAAATTTGATAGGTAAACATTACTTTCTAAGCGTTCCTGTTATGATTAGATTCCCGTGTCTGTCTATTATGGGGGAATTTTTTTTCCCCCTGTGAATTAATACTATCAGATAGAGCTCACATGAGCAATTTACTTTTAACAGATTTAACCTCTTCAAAAGTATATCTGACTTTTATTAATTGGCTTTATTCAAATGTTGCTGAATGTATCCATCAAAAAACATTAAAAAAAAAAACTCTGCAGAGCTCGCTTAATAACCATGACTGCATTTGAAAGTGGGGGTGGAAGTGTATTTGAATGTCTGTGAAGGTTCTCAGTCATCCAGGTCATCGTAGTCAAAGGAGCTTGCAAAGAAAAGCGTCTGGACTTCTTTAAGTTGCTTGAAGACGTTTCACCTCTCATCCGAGAAGCTTCTTCAGTTCTGAGCATTCCTCGCTGCACTGTACAGCACTGCACTGTACAGCACTGTACAGCATACAACTGTATGCTGTACAGTGCAGCGAGGAATGCTCAGACCTCTACATTGGAGAGACCAAACAGCCACTTCACAAGCGCATGGCACAACACAGAAGAGCCACCTCCACAGGACAAGACTCAGCAGTCCATCTGCATCTTAACCCTTGTATGGTGTTCGGGTCTGTGAGACCCGTGTTCAGTTTTTTTCAAAAGAAAAATTAAACAATTAATTATTTTTTCACGTGTAAATGTGTTGTGTCTTTCCACTCACTCCACTTGATTATAACTGATTTATTTATAACATTTTATATAAAAGAAAAACGAGAAGCACATTAATTCATAAATGTGATCTAACAAAGGTAAAGGGAAAAAATTAACCATGTTTGCTGTTCATATGTCTTGTAATTGGGATGAAGTAAACATCTGTTGAGTAATTTAACATAAAATTGTTTGATAGTGTTAATTTGGAAAGCCAAAACTCTAGCGGGTCCACCAGACCCATGAACACTGGCTGAGTAACAAAAATACGAACACCACACAAGGGTTAAGGATAAAGGACACTCTTTCGAGGATGCCAATGTTCACATTTTGGACAGAGAGGACAGATGGTTTGAAAGAGGAGTGAAAGAAGTCATCTATGTCCACTGTGAGCGACCATCTTTGAACAGAGGCGGGGGTTTACGACACCAACTCTCTGCCATCTATAATCCAGTTTTGAGATCCCTTCCCAGACGCCTTAACGCCCACTCACATCCTGGGCCATCTGACCTCAGGAATTTGCATGATAAGGTGGGGCCAGGTTTCACAATGAACACACCCGAAACTCTGGCTGATTGGGACCCACACCCAGTTTCACACCTTGGCTCAGGCGATTAGAGGATCATCAGGGGGTCCTTTTGTCCCTCTGTGGGGGGTCACTCCCACTAGGTTTATATCTGGGACTCTCCACCATTTGACCTTAGAACTGAAGAAGCTTCTCGGATGAGAGGTGAAACGTCTTCAAGCAACTTAAAGAAGTCCAGACGCTTTTCTTTGCAAGCTCTTTTGACCAAGTGTATTTGAACTTCGGGGTATGTACTGATGAACGGACATCCTCCTTCAGGATTTTCTGGTAAAGCGCAGAATTCGTGGTTGCATCAATTACAGCAAGTCATCCGGAAGCAACAAAGCAGCTGTGGACGATCACACTACCACCACCATGTTTAACTGTTGTTATGGTGTTCCTTTTATGAAATGCTGTGTTAGTTTTATGCAGACGTTACGGGACTCAAACCTTTCAAAAAGTCCAACTTTTGAATCATCAGAATAGTCTCTCAGACGATCAGGATTTTTTTCAAGATGAATCATGAACTTTGACCTTAACTGATGCAAGTGAGACCTGCAGTTCCTTAGATCTTGTTCTGGGTTCTTTTGTGAGCTCCTGGATGAGTCGTCGATGCACTCTTGAAGTCATTTTGTTAAGCAGTCATCTCCTGGGAAGGTTCACCACTGATCCAGGTATTCTCCATTTGTGGATAATGGCTGTCACTGTGGTTCACTGGAGTCCCAAAGCCATAGAAATTACTTTATAAGCCTTTTCAGAATGATAGATGTCAATAACTTTGTTTCTTATCTGTTTCTTTAGATCAAGCCTATTTCACTTTATCAGACATGTTGTATTTAAATGATTTCGTGACTCAAGAGGACTGGCAGCAATCAGGACGGAGTGTGACTGGTGACATTAAACTCAAGTTTCTAAGAAAAATGTGGTTAATAACTGTTAATTCATGATTTAACAATGAGGGAAGTTACTTTTTTCACAGGGGGACAGTTAGGTTTGGAAGTAGGGAGGAAGGTTCGGGATTTGGAGGTTCAGCAGACATGCAGCAGATGTACAGGTGCAAATGAAAATTTTAAAGATCTCTGCTACACTGAGGTGCTCCGGGTGGCCTTGACAGTAAGCCAGGAAATAGTCCTGCACACAACGGCAACTGTAATTATATGTATTTCTGTCCTATATCAACACATGCATCTTTTAAACCCACCTACGCATGTGTGAGTCATGGTCCGCTGGAGTAAAAAAAAAAAAGATAAAAGGAAGTCCATGAACCAGATCAATTTTTGTACCTGAACCTCAAGGCTCACTGAACCTCCAGGCAAAAAAGAAGTGTGTACATACGCAAGAACCCGAATGATATATAGCTCACGCTATGATATGAAAAGTTTAGTTGGTTCCAAATCAGCGTGCAAACAACAGCGCAGTTTGTCCAGGACGGTGGCTCCATCAAATAAAAAGCTTTCTGTTCCATATTCACATTCTCAATGTCGCTCTCTTTTAATCTTGTGTTTTGAATTCATCCATACTTTCACTTCCTTTACTACCTATCCACCTCTGGGTTTGCCCTATCCTAAGGCAAACGACTGGGTAAACCCTGGACAGGTTGCCAGAAAGGCAGACATGAACCCAGAACCTTCTAGCTACAGGGAGACAGTGCTAACCACTACATGACTGTGCTGCCTATTATAAACTCAGCAAACTCCTTCTGTTTATAGTCATGCAAATTCCAATAAAAACGCAGTCGCTGCTTAGTGCAGTTGAAGCCAAGACAGCATAAGCCAAGCCTCAGGTCAAAAACATCTATGAACAAGAAGTAAAGTCAAGGTTTCTGTAGCAGTGAACCTGCGGGGTCTTGGCCACCCGTCGTCCTCCCTGTGGCTTTTGTGCAGTTTTCCCGAGGTGCAAAGTCTTTCACTGCAGACCTCCTGCGGTAAAGGACTGTGTTTAGCAGGGCCTGGCGGTTGCTCTTTTGACATGGATGGTCCAAAACACCCTCTAGTGTGAACCTAACTCAGTGGTGAAATACAATGCAGAAGGTGCAGTCATCTCATCATTTTCCCTTTTGAATATAACTCATGTATACAGTAATCCAAAATGACCAGATATTAGCTCATATCTTAGTATCAGTCTAGCATACACTCAGTGATCCTCTTTCACATGTGCATACTCGCCCATTCATACACACATACAGGAATAGCATATGCATCGTGACAAGAGAAGCCCTGTTGCACTAAATGCCATCAAAATATCCGTTTAAGTAACCTCGACACTGCCCCTATAATACCGCTCCATTAGGGAATATAGGTCACATTTAAAACCACCCTATTCAAAAACAAATCGAGAAAAGTTTCCTAATTGCGGTCATAATGGGAGTGATGTAGAGAGAGGGACAGAGAAAAAGCAGAGAAAGGTCCATAATTGAAGCATTATGCATCTAAAATTAGTTCTAGTAGCTGCATTAGCTCAACAGTGCAGCCAATATGTGGTTTTCTCTTTATTCTGCTATACTGTGTTGGGTTTTACTTCATATTTGTCTACATTTGGCTTCAGTTTTGCATTCAGCTGGAAGAGCGACTCTATTTTTGGGGGGTTGGTTTGTTTTCCACTTGCTTACCTCCAACACACCTGGAGCCTTCGATGCAGCTCTCACCCAATACAAGCACAATCCTGTGTGAGGTTAATCTTTTGCTTATCCATCACCTGGCATTGGGTTGATGTATGCGCGGCCACGCTGACTTTTTTCCCCCCCTGCATCCTGCACATTCAAGTATTCTGGCTGATAAGCCTTTTTCCTCTTGTGGCTGGACATGTGCAGACTCCTTTCACTAGAAAAACAATGGGAAATCTGCAGTTTCAAGACTCGGCTAAGTTTCATCCTTCCAGGTAAACCTTAAAGGTAAAAAAAACCTGGAGGGTGAATTTCACGTGCAATGGAATATGCTGCAAGAGGGGTGTGGCGATGACAACTTAAGAAATCTTTCATTTTAATGTTAATAAATGTTTTTCCAGTTTGTGTAGAGTGTAGATGTATACACCACAATACTGAGCCAAATGTAATAACTGAAATAATCAGATGCTGCCAAAAGTCCCTGCATCTCAACACAGCAGCAGCAGCAACAACCTCCTTTACAATCAATCATCCCTCACACCACCATGTGAAGAGCTGCTGACACAAATAAGACTCTATGGAGAAAGCCAAGCTGTTGTTGTGGCAGCTACAGAGTTAACTTGTGGGCCACAAGTAAATTTATGCACGCAGATAAAGCAATGTTTTTGTGCCCCACCAATCCGTTTTCAGACTAAAGGTCAATATTCAGTTGACAATTTCTCTGAGCTAAATGCACCGATGCTAATCTGCATCACACCTGCACTACCTGACATTCAAATGGCAAACGCACCGGCAACATTTCCCATTCCTAGAACTGCCTTCTTTGCAATTAATTTATTATCGCAATGAACTGTTTTATCATCTGTACCGAGAACACCCTGTGTAGCGCAGCCACACTAGAAGAATACTTTTATTATTGGGGAGCTTAATAAACACAGAGTGTCTTCGGGTTCGATACTCGATCCTCAAAAATCTGCATCCGTGAATGGAGGAGCCAAAGTCTGAACCTGTTATTACCTGAAACGCTTCCCCTCTCTGCTGGGAAAAGATCCACTTTAGAGAAGAAAACAGTGTTAAAAAGCAGTTGACAAGTTTTATAGCTCATTTCAGGGCTGATGTGTCATTAGAGGGGACAAAGCTGAGAGATAAACCACACAAAGAGAACTGGGAAAGACAGAGGTATGGGGTAATTATAAATGTAGAGAGCAGCTCTGCTATGCCTGTAATTAACCGTGTGGAGTCTTAACACATCTCTCTCTTCTCTCTTTCATTCAGCTACCTCGCTGGTTCAGGTGAAGATGGCAGAAAAAAAATGGACTAAACTGCCTAGCCACTAGTCAGCGGTAGTAGAGTTCACAGGCAAGAAGAACCACCTCCTATATCTTTACGAGGACTGAAAGCACAGACTTGGATCACTGAGGCCAAAAACTGTATGTCATTATGGAGGGAATACAGCAGTGGAAAGTATCGTAAAAATCTTCAGAACAACATGTAAAAGGCCAAAGGAAAATACACTGAAAGAAAAATATCTTTATGAAGTCATGTAGCCTTGTAAACTGTCACTGACAATCATGTGGATTTGATCACAGGCTTCAAATAAAAGTTGGATGTAGCCGCTGTGACGTCCCCCAGCGGTTTGTGGACTACTGTGTTGAGGCCTCCCATCAAGCATACTGGCTGTCACCATGAAATTTAGATGAAATGGTGGAGCGCTACGTTTCTGCTAACTTTAGTAAACTTGTTTAGCAAGGTGCAAGAGACACAGAGACTGATACCTGCTATTAATGTTGACAAAGGAGATTTACTTACTTTATAAAAGGAATGTTTTGAAAGCTTAAGCCCTTTAATTTACTAGATAATTGCATTCAAATTCACCAGCACCACAGTCTGTAGTCCTGTTCATTGATTCAAATTAGCGAAGCTACAGCTCACAACTGCAGCCACCTGTCAATCAAGTGGGCCACGCTACTCATTAAGTTAAATGCACAAGTCATATAGAGGTGGTGAGCTCACACTGGAGTGGTTCAAGTGATAATAATAACAACTGTACGGCATTAAAACATTCACAGCAGGTGGGATATCCGGTCTTTAAGTGATGGCCTGATGAAAGGATAGTTGCAGATTTCTGTCAGAATCTGCAGATTATGCAGTACAAATAAAATGTTAACGTTTCTCCAACGTTGTCTTCCCAGCAGTTTCACCGGATGGCCAGGAAGCGTTCACGATGTCTTATCGGGCGTTTCTCCGGCGCTGATAATTCAGCCGTCGACACGAAATATCATCATGTGGTGGCCTCGCTGGATCCGCTGTCCACCTGCTGTGTGATGACCCTCCTCCAGGATCCCCCCACCCAAAGGAAATACACCGCTCTCAAGGCGCTGCTGCTGTTGTGCTACTCCCTCTCAAATGCAGAGCTGCCCGAGAATCCCTCTCTCGTGCCTGGATGATGGTACCGCACTCAAGCTTATGGAGAGCACACCGTCCTTGCTAGGAACGGATGACGGCAGATTCCTCTTCACACGTCTTCCTCCGACAGTTGCCGGTGCGAGCTGGCCTCGCCAACTCCCCGCTTCTGGCTGTGAAGGATTACCACTCACTTGCAGAAGAAGCGGATCGCATTCTCCTGGCTACTAGGAGGTTCGGCATCCAAGCAATAGTTCCTGACTCACCGATGGCATCTCCCGCGCCCCCACCGATTCTCAACGACTCATCGATGGTGGCTGGGATGGTGGCACCAGCGTGCCTTTGCAGTTTTAAGGCCGAGGGAAACTAGTCCGCCAGCGCTCTGTAGCGGCCGTGACCGCTGGGGATAAGGAAAGGCTACTCTTCATAGAGAACTCATGCTCAGGGAGTTGACTCCGGCTCCCAGAAGAGCCTCGGGAACTCTCGTGTCGTCTTTGCATACCTTCACAATGGTATATTATTTCATCTTAAAAAAAATTGGAGATTTCCCACATACCACCAGAGAGAGCCGGACCACACTTTTATGAAGACTGAGATAGTGTAAGGAACTTGGTCAATTGAGAGAAAGTCGATGCTTCTCCACATTGAAGGGAGCCAGTTGAGGTGGTCTGGGTATTTCACATGGACATTTCCTGGACGAGGTGGTTGGGGCATGTCTTACTGGGAGGAGGTCCCGGGGCAAACCTACAACACGCTGGGGGGATTATATCTCTTAGCTTTCCTGGGAACAACTTAGTGTCTCCCAGATAAGGTGGAAAAGGTGGCTGGGGAGAGGGAAGGCTGGGAGTCTCTACCTAGACTGCAACCCCCACGACCCAGACCCAGATGAGTGGCAGAATGGAATGGATAGATAGATGGATGTTATATTGAAATTCACTTCCATTCAGTTGTCCTGAAGGGGGAATTCAGCAAGAGAGAGAAAAATCTTATTTTTTACTGTAAACATGTTTATTTCTGCTCTAAATTTGGACATTTTAAAAAGGAAGTCTATGGAAAGTCACATCCTGTACCAACCTCAAGTGGCCATCTGTGATGGCTCGACTTTTAAGTCTCGAGGTTTGAATAGAATAGAATAACTTTATTATCCACATCAATGGAAAATTGTCTTCGGGTCCTCAAGCCATAAACAAATCAATCAATTCATACATACACACATATAAAATTGGCACTTGGATTTGATGAATAATGTTTATAATGGCCTATGCAAGAAAGTATTTCTTGTGTATCATAAGTAAATTAATAGGTAAAACATAATGACTACTTGTAATCAAAGCTTCCAGACTTCATTAATCCATGCTTTAGCTAATCATGAAGTAATACAACTACTATTAAATGTATCAAACCTGCTGCATTCTGCAGGGATACAGGGAGTGCAGAATTATTAGGCAAATGAGTATTTTGTCCACATCATCCTCTTCATGCATGTTGTCTTACTCCAAGCTGTATAGGCTCGAAAGCCTACTACCAATTAAGCATATTAGGTGATGTGCATCTCTGTAATGAGAAGGGGTGTGGTCTAATGACATCAACACCCTATATCAGGTGTGCATAATTATTAGGCAACGTCCTTTCCTTTGGCAAAACGGGTCAAAAGAAGGACTTGACAGGCTCAGAAAAGTCAAAAATAGTGAGATATCTTGCAGAGGGATGCAGCAGTCTCAAAATTGCAAAGCTTCTGAAGCGTGATCATCGAACAATCAAGCGTTTCATTCAAAATAGTCAAAAGGGTCGCAAGAAGCGTGTGGAAAAACCAAGGCGCAAAATAACTGCCCATGAACTGGGAAAAGTCAAGCGTGCAGCTGCCAAGATGCCACTTGCCACCAGTTTGGCCATATTTCAGAGCTGCAACATCACTGGAGTGCCCAAAAGCACAAGGTGTGCAATACTCAGAGACATGGCCAAGGTAAGAAAGGCTGAAAGACGACCACCACTGAACAAGACACACAAGCTGAAACGTCAAGACTGGGCCAAGAAATATCTCAAGACCGATTTTTCTAAGGTTTTATGGACTGATGAAATGAGAGTGAGTCTTGATGGGCCAGATGGATGGGCCCGTGGCTGGATTGGTAAAGGGCAGAGAGCTCCAGTCCGACTCAGACGCCAGCAAGGTGGAGGTGGAGTACTGGTTTGGGCTGGTATCATCAAAGATGAGCTTGTGGGGCCTTTTCGGGTTGAGGATGGAGTCAAGCTCAACTCCCAGTCCTACTGCCAGTTTCTGGAAGACACCTTCTTCAAGCAGTGGTACAGGAAGAAGTCTGCATCCTTCAAGAAAAACATGATTTTCATGCAGGACAATGCTCCATCACACGCGTCCAAGTACTCCACAGCGTGGCTGGCAGGAAAGGGTATAAAAGAAGAAAAACTAATGACATGGCCACCTTGTTCACCTGATCTGAACCCCATTGAGAACCTGTGGTCCATCATCAAATGTGAGATTTACAAGGAGGGAAAACAGTACACCTCTCTGAACAGTGTCTGGGAGGCTGTGATTGCTGCTGCACACAATGTTGATGGTGAACAGATCAAAACACTGACAGAATCCATGGATGGCAGGCTTTTGAGTGTCCTTGCAAAGAAAGGTGGCTATATTGGTCGCTGATTTGTTTTTGTTTTGTTTTTGAATGTCAGAAATGTATATTTGTGAATGTGGAGATGTTATATTGGTTTCACTGGTAAAAATAAATAATTGAAATGGGTATATATTTGTTTTTTGTTAAGTTGCCTAATAATTATGCACAGTAATAGTCACCTGCACACACAGATATCCCCCTAAAATAGCTAAAAC
Source organism: Rhamphochromis longiceps (assembly GCF_057381845.1). Taxonomy (NCBI): domain Eukaryota; kingdom Metazoa; phylum Chordata; class Actinopteri; order Cichliformes; family Cichlidae; genus Rhamphochromis; species Rhamphochromis longiceps. Next base: position 42,056,670 of record NC_140578.1, read on the forward strand.
TAAAAACAAACTAAAAACTACTTCCACAAACATTCAGCTTTGATATCAATGAGTTTTTTGGATTCATTGAGAACATGGTTGTTGTTCAATAATAAAATTATTCCTCAAAAATACAACTTGCCTAATAATTCTGCACTCCCTGTATTACGCAGACCTCCTCTCTGATTATGCACTTCTGTGCCACTGCCTCAGCAACGGTTGTTAGCATTAGCTCAAACGCTCACATAATTGCTGGCAGTAACCTGGACAGTTTTAGGTCCAAAACCCTGCAGGACTAAGGTCCATTATAATGAATCCCACAGTGAAATAAATCTGGTTCTCATACCCGACCATGCGCATGACTTATGCCTTCAAAAAAATAAGAAAAAAATCCAGACAAAGTGAAGAAATAAATTTCTTCCTGATGCATTTGCTTAAAGTGTTTCCTATAAATGAGTTATATGAGCCGCACGTGTGTTTCATGTGTCTAGTCTATGTTTAGCTTTCTCTGATTTAAGCCTTGATTTTTTTTCCCTTACATAAAAGCAGGGATTATTTTGCATGCTTAAAAAAAAAAGAAAAAAGAAATACCAAAAAATTCCTGGTTGCTCCAGTCTGTAGGAGATATTTCCTAGATTAAAGGAATTTCTTCCATCTTTATCACGAAACAGGTGAAATTATCCTTCACTGCACTGGTAGAGTTTTCAAACAGGTTTTAAAATTCAGTAAAATACTGAATGACTGCCCTAGACCTTTTTTTTGTGTGTAAAATGAAACTGCATTTTTGAGAGACCTGGAAACATCATGTCATTATCCTGTAACGCTGGCTGCCGCAGATAAGAAAATGGTAATGTTCTCTACTGTATTTGGCTTCATGTGGTGATGTGTGGCTGCAGTGGGTTGGCTGGATTTGGCCTCACTTGAACTACATTTGTGAGCAAGAGAAAAGGGAGCTGTGGTTATTGTGTGTGTGTGTGTGTGTGTGTGTGTGTGTGTGTGTGTGTGTGTGTGTGTGTGTGTGTGTGTGTGTGTGTGTGTGTGTGTGTGTGTGTCTGTCTGTGAGACAGACATGAAATGAGCTATAGTTCTCAATAAAACAGCAGAAGAGTATTTTTCCTTCTCTTCTCACACAAACACACACACTTTGCTGCATGCCTGCACACATTCCTTCTGGCAGCTGAGCGGCCAATGGGCAGCCAGTACGCAAATAAGTTGGGCGTGTCCTTTTAAAGCTGGAGTACAGGGTCTGAATGGAGAGTAGAATAGAATAAAATAAAATAAATAATAAAAAAGAATTGAGTGTGGATGGAGAGGAAGGTGAAAAGACTAGAGCAGAAAGAAGCTTTACAGCCTAAATATTTAACAGTGTTACTGCTTGAGCTCAATTTGTGTGATTTTCAACTTGAAAAAACAGCATGTCATACTAATAATATATATATATATATATATATATATATATATATATATATATATATATATATATATATATATATATACACACACACACATGTAGTGTATATAGTGATTTCTATGTCAGTTTATCCATTACTCATTTTAGTTTTGTAATATTTTAAGTGATAAAGTTAAACAGCATCGTCAAAGTGAGCACTTGTTTCTTCTGTTGACATGTGTGAGAGTAATCTGGATACATTTGAGTTTAGGGTTAGTGGATTAACCAGGATGTATACTAGAAATTTTTCATCTTGCCTTTTGAACAATTTATAAGCAAAAGATTTTAAAAATTAATCAATCATTTTTATTTTATTAAGCAGACATAGTAAAAAAAAAAAAAAACTTCAATGGCTTTACTTCTCTTTATTCATACTTGAAGTTGTTAACAGGCTGCATTGTTGTTGCCATAGTTACAACTTCGTTACCCCTGCGTTATGTAGCTGTGGGTCATATGACTACGAAATAAAATAAAAGGCACATTAATCCATTCTGAGAAAATAATTAGCTGTGCCTCCAATCTCATTTCCTTTAGGATTAAGGAGAACATTTATGAGTTGCTGGCAGGTGGTAATTTGGTGCTCTCTACGCATGATCAAAGCATCTGTAAAGGTTTAACAGTAGCCGAAGGACACTCCCGTTTAACCGTGCCTCTTGTGTTTTTAAAGTGATTCGCGCTTAATGCTTACGTGTGTCTTAATTTTTCTTTCTTGTTATTATTCAGTAGTCATCAGACGAAGAGCTGAGGAGGGTTTCTTGTACAAACACCTTATGTTTGGAAATTTGAGGAATTTGCTTGCGTCACGATCGCATTATATGAGTTCAAAATGATAAATCAATAAAACTCCACATCTGTGCTCATATTTGGTCGCACTCTGCTCTTTGTCAGGCCCGGCAAATTCATTTCACGGGCAGTAATTTGCAGTAAATTGTCCCATTAGCTGACAATTGATTTTTGTTTTGTCTTGCTGCCCACACCTATTTCTTGTACCCACTGGCTATGAAAAGCTATATACTGTAAAAAGGTAAATAAAAAGCAGAACAAAAAATGTTTAAACCCCTGCTGGACTGGACCACAGTGCACAGCCTATTAAAAACCAAAGAGCTGAGGTCTCCCTGCATCCAAGCAGTGAGCCTTCCAGCTTTTAACACATTATTAAAAACTTGTCCATTGTGGTAATAAATGCCACTTAAATATATATATATATATATATATATATATATATATATATATATATATATATATATATATATATATATATATATATATATATATATATATAAACAGAGTTCTCTGCTCATCTCTGCACAAACCACAATCTCAAACAATTCTGTACATAAACATAGAAGAATTGTAATTTTTATTTTAAATGAGAATAAAAAGACAACAAGTAACATGAAAGACTTGTTAACTGCAACTAAGTTGGTTGAGACTAAAATGGAGCCAAAAAGGAGTAAATATGCAATTTCCTACTATGGTTAGTAGGAAAGCAAAAAAAAAAAAACAACAACAACAAAAAAAGCACATTACTGTGGGTTTAAATAAGAACTCATTTATTACAGAAAAGTAATAGAGTTATATACACCTGAAAAAAAATAAATAAATAAAAGGAAAAATGAACCAACGGCATGCAGAACTCTCAGCTCATGCTGCAGACTTGAGAGAGACTGAAATTTCAGTTAATCAGCCATCCTTTCCCATGTCCTCTGTGGTGCAGCCCAGCCTAGTGGCTTCACAGCAGAGTGGACTACTTTATTTAGAACAGTGTTGTGGGGTTTTAAACCACGAGCAGACTGCTCGGCTGACTCACCGACTAGAATAGAGGTCTGCCTAAAAAACCTGTGGCGTTTAAAAAAAGAAAAGTGGGGATGACACAAAGTGGAAAAAGAGTGAGCGAATGAAGGGAAACAAAGACAAAAGATGCTGCTCTTAACAGAGTCTGCCCTCTGTGGTTTGCAGCAATTAAGTCCCTAAAGAGAAGGGTGCAGGAACTCTCTGGAGCACGGCGCACATTCACTGTACTTGGCGAGGATGAACGCGTCCCGCCATGCTCACAGGCTTTTATCGATCCTCTCATCACTATTAACTCTGACTGTGTTTACATTCAACAGTGTGGCTAAAAAAAAAAGTGCAGAACCAGAAACACGAGCTCGGCTGCCAGCGTTAAACAGACAATCTCCACATAACAATGACTCACTATTCATGGAGCAATTTGAACCCTTGATTCTTTATCAAATCCTGGCTTGCTGTTGCAGCACTTTTGCTATATCAAGAAATCTACTGTTGGTGCTACTGATGAACAACCATGATTCTACACAGCCACATCCTGTTGTTTGTAATAGTGACAGACGAGGTGTCTCTGCAAGGATGGGGATGTGCTCAGAGCACCGAGGGAAACAGGTGCCGTTGGACTCGCAGGTGTGCGGGGGTTTAAGTCGCCATGAGTGATGATGACCAGCCCCAATCCTAACCCCATGTTTCTGAGAAGCAAAAAATGTTTGTTTGGGTTTTTTTTTTTTTAAATCAGAAAGATTGCCAAAAAATTAAATAAATAAAATAACAATACAAGTAAAAAATATAGTGATAGCACAGAATTGGGGTTAGGGTTATCACTGATGACTCCACAAGGTTGCATAAAAAGACAGATTGGAAATCGGATGAAGCCATCAAGAGATAAATACAATAATTAGGTAGATTACAATAAAGGAGGGATTAAAGACTATTTTCTTTTTTCTTTATAAAATGATTCAGATTTAATGAAATAAAAACACTTGAGATTGTAGTGAAAGAGCTAGTACACTGACACACTCACACAAACTAAATTAATAGTCAGGTGTGCTGGTGAATGCTGCAACATCTGCCAGCTGAACACACACACACGCAAGTTAACCAGTAACACCCCAGCCTGTGTGTGTTCCCGATCTCGTAAACACATTAGTTTACACAATTAAACACACACACACACACCCCTACACACGTACACACATGGGGTTATGAGCACAGGTTACGAGCCCCGGATGTCTGTCAGGATCTAACAGCTACACCGCCCTCCTGAGGTCCGGCTCCGGGCGGAACAGGCAGTGTAGGTGCGTTTGATTTTAACGTAGATGGCAAGAAAAAAAAAGATAGAAAGAGAAAGAGCACTAAGAGTTTGCGGTGATAAAAATGTAATAAAAAAAAAAGCCTCACCACATTAGTGAGAAAATCTCCGTCGCTGAGTTCCTCCAGGTCCAACAGGTTGGTCCCTCCGGACGGATAGAGTTTCTCCGCTGTTAAACTGTCTAAGATAGAGTCCATCATGACTGCCTGCGTCTGTCTGCAGCTCACCGGACGGATGGACAGCTGTGCGCGTCTTTAAGTCAGACCATTAAAAAGCGGGCAGTTTGTTTTCACACGGCCTCGCGCCGCCTGTGTGTGACTCCAGCTGCTGCTGCTCTCTCTCTCTCTCACTGTTCAGCGCTGACAAATGTCAAATTTTCACATCCTCCTCCAGTTGCGTGTCGCTGAGACGTCGGCGCTTCTTCCAGCTCTCTCCTCGCGTGCGCCGCCTCAGCCACTCGCTGATGAATATTCAGAGAAGCCCCGCCCACGTGACGTCCAAAAAAAAAAAAGAACGCGCCCACAAAACAAAGTTGTAGTCTGTTATTCGCTCATTAACAAAAAGGAAGAAAAGAAGAAGACTACGCGACCCATTTAGGGCTTTAGATCTGGGGTGTCAAACATAAGGTCTGGGGTCCAGAAGTGGCCCAACACAGACTCCAATCTGGCCCACTGGATGGCTGCAGAAAATGTGAAAGTTTTACTACTGATAAAGACCTCCTCAGTTGCCATACATACTACACCACAGTAATTAAGTACACACACACACACAATATATATATATATATATATATATATATATATATATATATATATATATATATATATATATATATATATATATATATATATATATATATATATAAAACAACACCCAGCACGCCCCTGTGGGCGGTTTATCCTTCAAGCTCGGGTCCTGGGAGCTTGAGGGTCCTGCGCAGTATCTTAGCTGTTCCCAGGACTGCGCTCTTCTGGACAGAGATCTCCGATGTTATTCCCGGGATCTGCTGGAGCCACTCGCCTAGCTTGGGAGTCACCGCACCTAGTGCTCCGATTACCACGGGGACCACCATTACCTTCACCCTCCACATCCTCTCGAGCTCTTCTCTGAGGCTTTGGTATTTCTCGAGCTTCTCGTGTTCCTTCTTCCTGATGTTGCTGATGAGATATATATATATATATATATATATATATATATATATATATATATATATATATATATATATATATATATATATATATGTATATATATACACATACATACATACATACATACATACATATATATACACATATACATATATATATATATATATATATATATATATATATATATATATATATATATATATATATATATATATATATATTAGAGATGGCACGATACCACTTTTTTATGTCCGATACCGATACCGATATCATAAATTTGGATATCTGCCGATACCGATATGAATCCGATATAGTGTTTTTTAATCAACAAAACTGTTTTTTAAATATCTTGCTGCATTTTGTATAAGTTCATACTCAAGTTTAAAACAACAACTACACTAAAGCTATTCTGTTATACCTGTATGCAAAAAAAAATATTTCATAGTTCAGCAATACTGATCAATCTAATAAACTTAAACCTACACCATCCTCCCTATTCTGGTATTTTAAAGAGTACTTAGCATAAATATTAAGCAACCTAACTAATAGGGTTCCAACTCCCAGCAACAACAAAAATAAATAAATAAAAAATAGGGAACCACCCCTCACGCTCCACCTCATGATGCTTAATCGACGTAATCAACCTTAATTTGATGCAGTGTGAAAAAAAATGCACAGAAATCAATTATTTTTCAAGAAATATTAAATAGATTCAACATCTTTCTTCAACAAAATTGCAGACTGCACAGATGGTACCTTCCCAAAGGAAAAAGTACTATAGCTTACTAGGGTATATATATTAGACTTAATAGTTACTATATACAGTAATTGACTTCTATTCATTTTACATCAAATTAAAACTTTGGGTGTCAGATAATTATTTATTAAAAGCTAGACATTTTAAATGAGAATAAGAAAGAAAAGTATGTCTTTGTGCCCCCTTTTCCCTGTTAATGCCCTATCAGCCCCCCTGGCTAAACTTTGCTAGATCCGCCCCTGCACAGTTTCATTCATTCATTCATTCATTTATTTATTCATTTTCAGGCACAACAAATACCTATATTGAACATAAAATACACAAAACAAAAAACAAAACTACTAACAGTTACCAGCGTCAGCTACGTAGAAAAAGATCCTCGAGTAGAAAGTAATATTAAATACATTCTAACAACAGCTGATCAAGCTTAAACGTGCTGCTGTTGTTCAGCCGCTGGTTTCCTCTTTCTGGTGCAAAGTGAGCCAAAAGCAAACTAGAGACACGGACTAGCGACAGAAAAGCCGATCAGCTGATCGTTAAGCAGTTTCATGATTGAAGTAGCAGCAAGAAGAGGCAGTCGCTCCATATATCGTTTGTTAAGCTTAACGCAGGAATGCTTTACAAACATTCAGAGATGGACTTACACACTTGCTTTACTTCTCTCGGGATAACTTTGTCGGAGATGAAATGCCGGGTTGCTAGCGAAGCTCCAAATGCTATCCAGACCATCGACAGGTCCTGCATGCCACAGCCGCTCTATCACGTGATGCATACTGCTCCGACGTGCTAACGTTCTGAGGTGAGTTACGGCGTGTTGCAAGTTTTGTGAGGTGCTTTCGTGATATTTAATGGATCGGATTACATTTTTTATTTTTCTCCGATATCCGATCCAGTAATTTAGGTCAGTATCGGACCGATACCGATACGTAATATCGGATCGGTCCATCTCTAATATATATATATACATATATATACATATATATATATATAGTTCTCTGGTGACTCTGCAATAGTCGGCCTCATCACTGATGGGGACGACAAGGAGTACAGAGAACTTACCCATGACTTTGTGGACTGGTGCCAGCAGAACTACCTCCAGATCAACACTAGTAAAACCAAGGAGCTGGTGGTAGACTTCCGCAGGCACAAACATCCTCCACTGCAACCACTAAACATTCAAGGTATGGACACTGAGGCTGTGGACAGCTACAGGTACCTGTTTATCTGAACAATAAATTGGACTGGACTCATAATTCAGATGCCTGCTACAGAAAAGGGCAGAGCAAGCTGTACCTGCTGCGGAGACCCAGGTCTTTTGGAGTGAAGGGCCCACTCCTGACGATCTGCTATGATTTTGTGGTGGCCTCAGCTATATTTTACAGTGTGGTCTGCTGGGGTGGCAGCATCTCTGCTGGGGACAGGAAGAGACTGAACAGGCTGATCCAGAGGGCCAGCTAGAGTAAGTGAAATCCTTTTCACTAAATAGAATCTGTAATATTACCCAATTTACATCTAACTGAGTTATTATGCACTTATTTTAAGATCCATGAAAGTTCTGTGAATATACGCAGCTTCAGTATCAATAAACAAACAGCACACACAGTATATGATCCACCTGCAGACATCTTTGAGCATGAAATACATGCAGAGATTCAGGCCTATCTTTCAGAATGTGTATTTTTGTGGAGATGAAACTGGGAAAAAGACAAGTGACTATAAAGACTGTTTTGACACCTCAAGATACTCCCTGCGGCTATCACACACACACACACACACACACACACACACACACACACACACACACACACACACACACACACACACACACACACACACACACACACACACAAAGTGGGAATGAAACAGATATTTCTCTTCACTCCACCATGATTGCTCAGGCTCGCCTGTCTCATTTCATCCCTCTCATTCTGTCCCAGATTGTTTCTCCTCTAAGACACAGATTGAAATACAGCATGGCAAGAGAAACCCTGTTCATTGTTTCAGAGGTGCACAATGTGTGTGTGCTGCAACTCCGACCTGTCCCACGATCTGGCTAGATTTTACAGTTTTTTCCGAATGCCTAAACCCAAACTGTGATTCCTGTAGCACAATTCCTAAAACTATTCAGACTTATAGCAAAACCACTCACTGAGTTTGCAAAACCAAAAGCACAAAAACTGCTTTGCACTCAGTTTGCAATTTCGTAACACACACTTTGCAAAACTGTAGGCACAATTCACTGCACAACACTCAATTTCCACATTTCCAACACACTCCTGGCAAAAGTATACACATGTATGGCTATCATTAACACTAATTTGCCAACTGTCTGGCACACTTTCACATGTGAAAACTTTCTTAGATAATTCGTTCACTTTGCAATCAGCCCAAGCACTATAATACAGGTACGCTGTGTGTGCGGAGTACAATGGAGGGAGCAGAAAGAGTGAGAAGTAGAGGAGGCCGAGGAAGAGGACGTGGAGGTGAAGAAGTAGGATGAAGAGGACGACAAGGACAAGGAGGAGCAAGAGGAAGACGAGGAGGGGGCAGAGGAAGCATGTTCACTGCAGACCACGTAACCCATATAGTCATTATGGCAATTGCAAATAATCCTATACTTGGAAATAAACACTTGTGTTTGTTTTGATGTGTTTGAATAAACACCAGTACTTGAAGTTTGGATCCCTCTATGCTTATGGATCTATGACAGAAGTATGAGCTCAAACTGACATAGCCTACCTTGTGCACAGGGAAAGCAAACGCCAGATGTGTTTTGTATTCATACCATCAGTGTGCAGTTGGCGCATTGTGTGCTTAGTAGATGATGGCTTGTGTGTACTGTTTGATACGGAAACACCATTTTTACAAAGGTGTGAAGAGTTACAGTTTTTTCTGATTGCTTAAGCACATTTTTTGTAACTATTGGCTAATTTTGCAAAACTCTTCACACAAATAAGAAAACCTGTCACCCAATCATCAAAACATTGTAGTTCTCTTGCAAAAGCGAACACAGCTAGATTAACTCTTCACACCTTCGTAAAAATGGTGTTTCCATATCAAACAGTACACACAAGCCATCATCTACTAAGCACACAATGCGCCAACTACACACTGATGGTATGAATACAAAACACATCTGGCTTTTGCTTTCTCTGTGCACAAGGTAGGCTATGTCAGTTTGAGCTCATACTTCTGTCATAGATCCATAAGCATAGAGGGATCCAAACTTCAAGTACTGGTGTTTATTCAAACACATCAAAACAAACACAAGTGTTTATTTCCAAGTATAGGATTATTTGCAATCGCCATAATGACTATATGGGTTACTTGGTCTGCAGTGAACATGCTTCCTCTGCCCCCAGCATCTGGTCATCTAGCAATTCTGTAAAGTAACAATTTCAGTATTTTTACATCAATGGTATTGGTGTGTTTCTCATTGGCATATGGCAGTGCTACAAATCTTTGTGCAAAGTGACTGTACTAACCGATTCTCATTTCAAGATGTCCTTATGGTACTTGCTACAGTGTAGCGGCTCGAGTTAGGCTGGACCCGTTGGCCAGCTACCCTCAGGGTCATTCCACGGTTGATGACATGGTCCACTATTGTAGCTCTGATGTCATCAGCAATTCTATTTCTTACTCTTCCTACCCTTCCTCTCCCCCCTCCTCATCTTCCTCTCCCCCCTCCTCGTCTTCCTCTTGCTCCTCCTTGTCCTTGTCGTCCTCTTCATCCTACTTCTTCACCTCCACGTCCTCTTCCTCGGCCTCCTCTACTTCTCACTCTTTCTGCTCGCTCCATTGTACTCCGCACACACAGCTTACCTGTATTATAGTGCTTAGGCTGATTGCAAAGTGAACGAATTATCTAAGAAAGTTTTGACATGTGAAAGTGTGCCAGACAGTTGGCAAATTAGTGTTAATGATAGCCATACATGTGTATACTTTTGCTAGGAGTGTGCTGGAAATTTGGTAATTGAGTGTTGTGCAGTGAATTGTGCCTACAGTTTTGCAAAGTGTGTGTTACAAAATTGCAAACTGAGTGCAAAGCAGTTTTTGTGCTTTTAGTTTTGCAAACTCAGTGAGTGGTTTTGCTATAAGTCTGAATAGTTTTAGAGATTGTGCTACAGGAATCACAGTTAGGGTTTAAGCATTCAGAAAAAACTGTAATCCAGCTGTGTTTGCTTTTGCAAGAGAACTACAATGTTTTGATGATTGGGTGACAGGTTTTCTTATTTGTGTGAAGAGTTTTGCAAAATTAGCCAATAGTTGCAAAAAAAGGGCTTAAGTAATCAGAAAAAACTGTAAGTGAACCCAGCATGTCATCTGTTTTGTAGGATTAGTACCAGTAGTAGTAGTAGTAGTTGTTATGGTTAAATGCCCTATGGACTGCTTGGTCATCCATGATTTAGATTCACCTAAAAATATCTCAAAACGCCTTTTAAATTGGCATAACAATAAAGCCGACCGACGTTAGTGAAAGTGTTTTTGTGTGTGATGTCTCTACAGCTATTGTATGGATTGTGATGGTTGTTTTTAGGACAACCTTATAATAATAAATTTCAGTAGCCCATAAATGCATGAACTAGTTTTTAGCATCTCTCTGTGACAGGATGTTTCTAATTTTAGAGGTATTGTCCAAATGCAAGAAAGCAGTGCTACACGTTTGTTTAATATGTGCATTGAAGGACATATCCTGGTCATAAACGACTCCAAGATTCCCCACAGTATTACTGAGGGCCAAAGTAATGTCATCCAGAGTAAGCATTGGGTTACACACCATGGTTCTAAGACTTTTAGGCCTGAGTACAATAACCTCAGTTTTATCTGAATTTAGAAGCAGAAAATTAGAGGTTAACAAGTCTTTATGTCTTTAAGAAATTCTTGCAGTTTAACTAATTGATGTGTGTTATCTGGCTTAATGGTTAGATAAAGCTGGGTATCATCTGCATAGCAGTGAAAATGTATACTATGCCTTCTATTGATACTGCCTAAGGGAAGCATGTATAGCGTAAATAGAATTGGTCCCGGCACAGAACCCTGTGGAACGCCATAATTAACCGTAGCGTGTCATAAGTCTGTTAAATACCTTCAATTTCTACAGCATGCTCTAATGTCTTTAATAAACTGTTATGGTCAACAGTACTGAGTGCTGTGCTGAGGTCAAGCAGGACAAGCACATAGATGAGTCCACAGCCAGGGGCCATAAGAAGATCATTTGTAACCTTCACTAAAGCTGTTTCTGAACTGTGATGTGCTCTGAATTCCAGCTGAAACTCTTCAAATAAACCATCCCTCTTCTGACTCTCTTAAGACTTTTTGAGATTAAAGGAAATTTGGAGATTGACCTATAATTACCTAAAACAACTGGGTCAAGTGATGTTTTTCTAAGTAATGGATCACTGGAATGGAATACTGACACGTTTAAAGACCTGTGGTATGCAGCCCATTAATTTGATAGATTGATCATATTTAAGACTGCAGCATTCAAAAATCCCATACCAATCTGAAACAAAATCTGCCATTGAAACTGCAAACAAACAGAGCACTATAATACAATACAATGTTTTTTGAGGGTACACTCCCCAGACCTCAAGTCAGATTTGGCCCCTATCCACGCAGTGACTACTGCCTTATACGCATCAGCCTTTATAATTGATAGAAAGCGAAAGCTGAATATAACAGGTCAGCAATTTAGTACATTTCCAGTGTTGTTTGGATTGTTTTTGAACCCAAATGAGGATTTGTCCTTCATGAAAATGATAACTCACCAGAACTTCATGGGGCCCTGAGGATTATCAGCACAGATTTAGGACAGTGTTTAAACGTGATGTATTGTTCATATTGAGGTCATTGCAAAGGGTGTGGTGGAGGTTAAGAGACATGTGCTCTTCAGAATGGACCACACTGATTATCATCAGGTATTTCTGTGTTTGTTTTATGTTCCATTTCAAACAATAGTTTGTTATGTAATGATCTCTTACTCTCCAGGCTTCTTTCACCTGACTCTGGTTTTCCTTTTTTCCTGCTTTTTTCCTTAGCTATCATTTCTTCCCTCTCTGCTCCCCTTCCTTATCCCTTCTCATTCTTCTTTTCTCCTTCCACATATCACTTTACGGATGGTGTCCCACCCCAAGGTACAAGGTGTCTCTGTTTTTCTCTCTCACACACACACACTGGTGTTATATAACTGTGGTGACCTTTCGTTTACTCGAGCAGGGCCCTTTTAAACCTACAAATACCAATTTAACAATTGAAGCTATATTGTGGGAGGTTTTGACCACAGGTGGAGTTTTAATGCTCTTGTTGCAGTAATAATGGAGCAATGGGCCAAAGAAGAAGACAATAAGTTGATTAAAACTGCACAATGTAGATATTTTTGCAAGAGTGTATATATACACTCAACAAAAATATAAACGCAACACCTTTGTTACTGCTCCCATTCCCCATGGGATGGACGTAGAGACCTAAAATTCATCCCAGATACACAATATAACCATCCCTCCCAAACAGTGGTCACAAATCAGTCCAAATGTGTGGTAGTGGGCACATCTGCTATATTGAGATAATCCATCCCACCTCACAGGTGTGCCACATCAGGATGCTGATCTGACATCATGAGTAGTGCACAGGTGTACCTCAGACTGCCCACAACAAAAGGCCACCCTGGAATGTGCAGTTTTGTCTCACAGCAAAATGCCACAGATGCCACAAGCAATGAGGGAGCGTGCAATTGGCATGCTGACAGCAGGAATGTCAACCAGATCTGTCGCCCGTGCATTGAATGTTCATTTCTCAACCATAAGCCGTCTCCACAGGCGTTTCAGAGAATATGGCAGCACATCCAACCGGCCTCACAACCGCAGACCTCGTGTAACCACACCAGCCCAGGACCTCCACATCCAGCAGGTTCACCTCCAAGATCGTCTGAGACCAGCCACCCAGACAGCTGCTGGAACAATTGGTTTGCACAACCAAACAATTTCTGCACAAACTGTCAGAAACCGTCTCAGGGACGCTCAACTGCATGCCCGTCGTCCTCATCGGGGTCTTGACCTGACTCCAGCTCGTCGCCGTAACAGACTTGTGTGGGCAAATGCTCACATTTGATGGCGTCTGGCACGTTGGAGAGGTGTGCGCTTCACGGATGAATCATGGTTCACATTGTTCAGGGCAGATGGCAGCTGAGAATGTCCCAGTTCTTGCATGGCCAGCATACTCACCGGACATGTCACCCATTGAGCATGTTCGGGATGTGCTTGACCGGCGTATACGACAGCGTGTACCAGTTCCCACGAATATCCAACAACCTCGCACAGCCATTGAAGTGGAGTGGACCAACATTCCACAGGCCACAATTGACAATCTGATAGACTCCATGCGACGATGTGTTGCACTGCATGAGGCAAATGGTGGTCACACCAGATACTGACCGGTTCTGGGTCCCCAGACCCCCAATAGCGCAAAAAACTGCACATTCCAGGGTGGCCTTTTGTTGTGGGCAGTCTGAGGTACACCTGTGCACTACTCATGATGTCAGATCAGCATCCTGATGTGGCACACCTGTGAGGTGGGATGGATTATCTCAATATGGCAGATGTGCCCACTACCACACATTTGGACTGATTTGTGACCACTGTTTGGGAGGGATGGTTATATTGTGTATCTGGAATGAATTTTAGGTCTCTACGTCCATCCCATGGGGAATGGGAGCAGTAACAAAGGTGTTGCGTTTATATTTTTGTTGAGTGTATATATATATATATATATATATATATATATATATATATATATATATATACAGTGGGGCAAAAAAGTATTTAGTCAGCCACCGATTGTGCAAGTTCCCCCACTTAAAATGATGACAGAGGTCAGTAATTTGCACCAGAGGTACACTTCAACTGTGAGAGACAGAATGTGAAAAAAAAAAATCCATGAATCCACATGGTAGGATTTGTAAAGAATTCATTCGTAAATCAGGGTGGAAAATAAGTATTTGCTCACCTCAAACAAGGAAAATCTCTGGCTCTCACAGACCTGTAACGTCTTCTGTAAGAAGCTTTTCTGTCCCCCACTCGTTACCTGTATGAATGGCACCTGTTTGAACCCATCATCTGTATAAAAGACACCTGTCCACAGCCTCAAACAGTCAGACTCCAAACTCCGCCATGGCCAAGACCAAAGAGCTTTCGAAGGACACCAGGAAAAGTATTGTAGACCTGCACCAGACTGGGAAGAGTGAATCTACAATAGGCAAGCAGCTTGGTGTGAAAAAATCAACTGTGGGAGCAATCATCAGAAAATGGAAGACATACAAGACCACTGATAATCTCCCTCGATCTGGGGCTCCACGCAAGATCTCATCCCGTGGGGTCAAAATGATCATGAGAACGGTGAGCAAAGATCCCAGAACCACACGGGGGGACCTGGTGAATGACCTGCAGAGAGCTGGGACCAAAGTAACAAAGGTCACCATCAGTAACACACTACAACGGCAGGGAATCAAATCCCGCAGTGCCAGACGTGTTCCGCTGCTGAAGCCAGTGCATGTCCAGGCCCGTCTGAAGTTTGCCAGAGAGCACATGGATGATACAGCAGAGGATTGGGAGAATGTCATGTGGTCAGATGAAACCAAAGTAGAACTTTTTGGTATAAACTCAACTCGTCGTGTTTGGAGGAAGAAGAATACTGAGTTGCATCCCAAGAACACCATACCTACTGTAAAGCATGGGGGTGGAAAAATCATGCTATGGGGCTGTTTTTCTGCCAAGGGGACAGGACGACTGATCCGTGTTAAGGACAGAATGAATGGGGCCATGTATCGTGAGATTTTGAGCCAAAACCTCCTTCCATCAGTGAGAACTTTGAAGATGAAACGAGGCTGGGTCTTCCAACATGACAATGATCCAAAACACACCGCCCGGGCAACAAAGGAGTGGCTCCGTAAGAAGCATTTGAAAGTCCTGGAGTGGCCTAGCCAGTCTCCAGACCTCAACCCCATAGAAAATCTGTGGCGGGAGTTGAAAGTCCGTGTTGCTCGGCGACAGCCCCAAAACATCACTGCTCTCGAGAAGATCTGCATGGAGGAATGGGCCAAAATACCAGCTACTGTGTGTGCAAACCTGGTAAAGACCTATAGTAAACGTTTGACCTCTGTTATTGCCAACAAAGGTTATGTTACAAAGTATTGAGTTGTATTTTTGTTATTGACCAAATACTTATTTTCCACCCTGATTTACGAATAAATTCTTTACAAATCCTACCATGTGGATTCATGGATTTTTTTTTCACATTCTGTCTCTCACAGTTGAAGTGTACCTCTGGTGCAAATTACTGACCTCTGTCATCATTTTAAGTGGGGGAACTTGCACAATCGGTGGCTGACTAAATACTTTTTTGCCCCACTGTATATATCACTATATAGGGGTTTAATGACATGTTCTTCCTTTTTTCTCCAATACATGAATCTTACAAATGTAGCTATTGTTAACTTTTGAAATTATACAGACAGAACATACATTATTCCATGCAGTGCAGTCCAAAAGGAAATCAACTACTTCCAAAGTTTTTGCTCTCTTTGTGCTGGTTAGTTCTTTCCTCTCCCATCAATCATCTCAAGACTACTTAGATTTGTCTTTTGACCCTTGTGAGGACACTGGCCCCTAGGCTAGAAACCACTGGTCTAAAATATAAATGACTTTATATAAAGTAGCTCTTTCTCCAACCTCTGCAACAGTAAAATTATGCTAGAGGCTAGACACTACAGGCAAAACTTTTTTTTCTTCCCCATGCACTGGTAAACATGGGCTTACTTTGCTTCTATAAAAATGTGAACATTTTTATTTTAGGTGGGGGAACTTGCACAATCGGTGGCTGACTAAATACTTTTTTGCCCCACTGTATATGGGCGGTCTTCATCCGTCTTCATTTTTCAAGCTCAGGTCCTCTTACCTTCACCCTCCACATCTTCTTGAGCTTTTGTCTCAGCCCTTGGTATCTGTTCCTGTCATTTGATATAGCTACATCTATCGCTACAGCCATCTTCCTCTGCTTGTCCACCACTGCTATGTCCGGTTGGTTGGCCATCACTAGTTTGTCTGTATGTATCTGGAAGTCCCACAGGATCTTGGCTCGGTCATTCTTGGACCATGCTGGAGGGCATGTCCCATTTTGATATAATCTCCTGATTGACTCTGGCAATGAAAAAGAAAAAGAAAAGAAAAGAAAAGAAAAAACAACAACATTTTGTATAATTCTAGCAAATTTGAACGTATGACCACCTTTATTCTTCAGCAAAGCCTGAACTCTCTGAGTCAGCTTTGGTACAAAAATACCGTTTTATGTGTGTCATATTGTATGTCATAAAGATTTAATTAAAGAAATGTGAAGAAACGATACACGTTTGTGATGGGCTGGTAGTAACAAAGTGCCTAAAGATATAATTTGAAATGGTTCTTTGCTAAGTTGTCTGATATTTTAGGCACAACAATGGTTCTTCCCTTGAGTTAGATAACTCAACACTTGAGTTAGATAACAAAACTTTGAAAGACCTTCAGATAGAACGATTGCTCAAACCACTTAAAAAAATTATTAAAAAAATTCCTATTGAAAGCAGAAACAGTAAACAGTTGCCCTGCTTTGGCCCTCTTGATAGAATAATCTGTCTCTTTACCTGTTAAATGGTCTTGTTTTTACCAGACGACTTTGCCTACCATGAATGTATATTGTGTGTTTTTCAGACCTTTTCAGTAAAATACAGCCGTCTGCCTGATGAAAGTGCTTAAACCAAAGCATTGGGCTCTAATTTTTCTATTTTGTGCCGACATGTCTCGTCTGCCCTCTGTCCACCAGCCTTTGATTCTGAAATCGATTTCAGTGCTCATCTTTGAAGGATGTCTCAATTCCTAAAGTACATTTCCACCAGAGATGAGCAAGAAGAGAGGATGTTTGCCTGTTGAACTATCCATTGCAGGACTGTTTTTGGCTCCTGTGAAAGAGAAGCAAACAGCTTGACCCATTATGTGACTTTGTGCTTTTTAAAAAAAATCCTTATTTCCTCTGTCTAAAACAAGCTGAAAACAAGATAAGCTGCAGGGAATGAGAGAGTCAATCTCCTGATTGACTCTGGCAATGAAAAAGACAAAGAAAAGAAAAGAAAAAACAACAGCAGATGGGTGGAGGTTTTGTGTTCACAACCAGAGCTCTGTGTCTGAGATGACCTGGTATGAGATGACCATATTGGGGATATCTCCTCTCACTGGTGTCCTAGTGACCTAAGAGTAGAAAAAAAAAAGGCTGACACTGAACCTTTAGAGCAGCCTGAAGCCCGTGGTTTTGCCTCACAAGGATTCCTTGTATATACATTGACATCATTATTTACTTAAACTTTGGCCATATTTAATATTAGCAACCACTGTAGCAACCACAGTATAATTATGACAGATAATAAGAAAAAAGAAGATCACCTCTGATAATCAATTACAAATCTAAATCACTGTTATCTCAAATCACTGCTAATCTCTTAGCAGTGACTTAAATATTTCTAAACTGCAGCTTATGGATGTAAACAATCATTATATTAGCAAAGTCTGAAAAACTCGCTTTGATCAGCAGATTTGAGAGATCTTTTTTGGATACAACGTGTTCACTTCACCTGGAAACAGCAGAGTGAGAGACAAATAAAGTTTAACATTTCATTTAATATTAATATATTCAAAGTAGGTGAATAATCTTACTTTTAAGGTATACATTTACATGTGATTAAAGTTTAAGTTGGTCTAACAGCAACACATCTCAGTACAAACTTAAAAGAAACTCAAAGCCTGCTTAAATGCACATGCTTCCCTATTGGCTGTCTATCTGCTAACGTATGTGACAGGCAGCTTGTGATTGGCTGTTTCTATAACGATGCAGGTATGACTCATGTTCTATTCTGAGTCAGAGTTGAAGAGGGGTCCTGACCTTTCATCTCCTTGGTGACCGTTATGATGTCACCACACCTCCTTGCTGTCATCATCCTCTTCTGGCTCCCTCTGTCTCTGTCACTAATCCACACAGGTCGGTTGGCATCACAGGCGAGGAGAGCAGTGACATAAAAGCTCAAAGGCAGAGGACATTCAGTTTATCTCTGCGTGAGTAAATGATGTGCCCACTCTCCACCACACAGTCACTACCAGGCAATTACTATTAACCCTGCCTCTGCTGACCCTGATAACAGGCCTGAGCGCATTCATTCATGGCCAGTAGACACGAGAGGCTGTCCACTGCTGATCTTCATTACAGTTTTTCTCGATTGCCTAAACACTATAACCAGGCCTCTAAACTAAAATTTCAAAACCGTAACGCTATTGTTCAAAAAGCTCACCCATTTCCCTGAACTATAAACACTATTCCCTGCTTTGACACATGACTCAAATTTGGTGAACTGTTACTGCAAAACTCTACACACAAATCCCTACATTTTACAGTGCTTACACCATGTAGTCATTTAGAAAGTACTAGCATGCAATAATGTTAACTTAAGTCAGCATAGCTTGAGCTCAATTAGCACACAATTAACCAGGTGGAAACACTAGGAGTCAAAATTTAGCACACACCAATCAGAACCTGCGATGGATAGATAAAAGGGCCAAAGTCAGCTCATTCAGGTTTGAAACAATGGATCCAAAGAGATGCAAAGGAAGAGGACGTGGTGGAGGAAGAGGACATGGTGAAAGAGGAGGACGTGGTGAAAGAGGAGGACGTGGTGGAAGACGAGGAGGAGGTGGTCTAGGACAACAGGAAGGTGGTGGAGGAGGAGGGAGAGGTGGAGGAGGAGGAGGACGTGGTGAAGGAGGTGGAGGTGGAGAACGACGGCGACAAGGAAGGGGAAGAGCAAGGGCAAGAAGACAGTCAGTCTCGGATGAAATTCGAGCCACTTTAGTTGACCATGTCCTTGTCCATGGGATGACTATGAGGGAGGCTGGGCAACGAGTACAACCAAATTTGAGTCGCTTCACTGTTGCCTCCATCATCAGAACCTTCAGGGAGGAAAACAGGTAGGTGTACTTGCAGTAAGACTGCTTTGTACAGTAACGTTTAAGTTACTGAACTTATGTGTCTTGAGTATGTTTCCATTATTTTCCTGTAAAATGAATGTGTGACAGTTACAGTAATGAGTGCTTCTATTTTTGTAGGACACAGAGACGACCACCTGGTGGAGGCAGGTTAAGGCTTTTGTCGGAGGAGCAAGAGAGGGAACTTGTAAACATGGTAATTGCAAATAATGTAATCCGCCTGCAAGAGATTCAAAGGAGAGTGATTGAGGATGATCATCTTTTTCGAGGCATAAATGCCATCAGCCTCTCCACAATTGACCGCATCCTCCGAAAGAATCAATTCCGGATGAAACAGGCATACCGAGTCCCTTTCGAACGAAACTCTGACAGAGTGAAAAACCAACGTATGGAATATTTTCAGGTATGAGTTTTGATACTGTATAAAGTATTGTGTACCATCACAGCATGGCAGTTTATGCTGCCATTTCAGCACTCTTGAACTGTGGTTCAGGGTACCGATTGACTCTACTGTGTTATGTGTTTTGCAGAGAATCTTTGAGATTGAAGGACGGCCTGTTCCCCATGAAATAATCTTTGTGGATGAGGCAGGTTTTAACCTGACCAAAAGAAGGAAAAGGGGGAGGAACATAATTGGCCATCAGGCTATTGTAAATGTCCCTGGTCAGCGTGGGGGGAATGTCACTATGTGCGCAGCCATCAGCCAACGAGGGGTACTCCACCGCCATGCCGTACTAGGACCCTATAACACTATGCTTCTCCTTGCTTTTCTTGATGGTTTAAGACAACATATGTTCCAGCTGGACTACAGGGAACCAGCACAGCCAGAGCAGCCTCACTACGTTGTTGTGTGGGATAACGTCAGCTTCCATCGCGCTGCTCTGGTTCGTGACTGGTTTACCAATAACCCAAGGTTTTCTAATATCTTTCTGCCTGCATACTCTCCCTTTCTAAACCCGATAGAGGAGTTATTTTCGGCATGGCGGTGGAAAGTGTATGACCGAGAACCTTATGTCCGTGTTCACCTCCTTCAGGCCATGGAAGAGGCCTGCCTAGACATATCAGTAGATGCATGCCAGGGGTGGATCAGGCATGCAAGAGGATTTTACCCCCGCTGCCTGGCTGGGGCCAATATAGCCTGTGATGTGGATGAGATTCTCTGGCCTGACCCAGACCAAAGACAAGATGCTGAGGTGGGATAATGTTTCTGGTGTGTGTTGTACTGTATAGTACATGAATGACAATGTGCCACTGTACATACATTGGTTGCGTCTTTTGTGTTTATCATGTGACAAGGGTTTTGAAGGGGAGAACCATAAGCAACCTATTTGTTTTGGAGCTATTGTTTTGAATTAATTGTACCAGTGTGCAAAACTCTGTTGTAGTGTGTGTGTTTTTGAGGGCTTGTGTTTGATGTCTGAGGGCAAAGTTTGGTTTTTCAGCAGGAGTGAATAGTTTTGGGTGTAGAGCTTCATTTTGACCTGGAAATAGGATGTTTGGGAAATTGAGTGAGATGTTATGGATTTGTGTTTACTGTTGTGAGGATATGAGGCGTAGTTTCAAGAAATGTTTTTTAGCAATCGAGAAAAACTGTAATATCCAGTCATACTTTTTTATCACTGACTTTCTTATCCAAGTCTGTTGATGTTAAACTACAGTGTCAGAGCTGGTAGTGAAAATACTGAGGGAAAATATATTTGGTACATAAACAAATTAAATAAATTGTGCACCTGAACTTTTGCCCTTTGCCAGGAGGGATAGGTTCCATCCCCCCATCACGATAAACTGCATAAGCAGTTAAGAATATGGATGGAGGAAAATAATACAGGAAAACATGGAAACAACAGGTACAAACAGGGAAAATAAATCATAACAAATGTATGTTAACACAAAGGCAACCTCAACAAGAAATGCAGTGGAGGAGTGGTTCATAGTTTTGCCTCACTGCCAGAAATTCCTGGGTTCAAATCCACCGTCTGACCATTTTCTCTATGTGGGGTTTGCACTGTGGGGTTGTTTTGATTTGTGATTATAAGTGGGCCACGTGTGTTAATGCGACAGATCAGTGACACATCCGGGGTGTGCCCAGCCTGTTGCCCTATGGCAGCTGGAATCTGCTCCAGCGCCCCAGAATTGGATAAGCAGAAGAAAATGAATGATTGGAGTTAATGCCTACAAAATTATTTTAGTGCACATAATGGCCTGATAATTTATCTGTTGAGATGATTATTATTTCTAATTTTGGCACTTTCTGTGCTCCGTACCCACTGACCAATATGTCACAATCTATGCCCAACTAGTGCCACAAGTAATGTATTGAGAGATGAGAGTTGAGCATATCAGTCGTTTGGACTCACAACACTTAAAAATTAAAAAATGCGCTCCTCCTTAGTTTACAAGAAAAATCAGTTTGTCCCAACAATCCTTCTGTCATCTTGATCAGTAACAATGACAGAAATATAAACAGGTAATCACAGAATTATCATTAACTGAATATCTTTTCACTGTAAACAGCATAACACTGAGGGTTTATGAGAAAAAAATCTAATTATAACTTTAAAGCTAAGATCGGTAATTCTCTGAAGATGTTGATCTCTGTGTTTATATATAAAGCGTTTGGGGTTCTGTGGCTGCTTGTTGGTGGCAACTGGGTGGAGCAGTTGATGGTCACGGAGTGGACAGAGCGGAGTGATGGAGAGCAAGCACATATCCAATTTTCCATTATGTCTGTACGAATAGCCGGAGATAGATTGGTGAGTATGAGCAGTGAAGTCTGTAAGAAGCCCAGTATTTTTCTTCCCTGTTGGAGTCTGACTTATTTTCTGTCTCTCACAGTCTTGCTTTGCACCGTCTGCCTTTTTTTAGATGTCTCTCGCTGATCATAAAGTTCAGAAGTTCAGACAAAAGGGGAGATGCATAGGAAAAAGCAGAGACATGGTCGAGTAATGCCAAGACTGTAATGAAAGCCAGCCTCATTCTTCACACACTGTTACATCATCCACACACTCCAACAACAAAGCCAAGTCAAAGTGTTTCTCACACACTGATGAACTCTGCTGACTAGAAGGATTCCAGTGTTGATGAATAAATTATAAATGAAAACATTAAAGCACAAAAATGACCTTGTAAAAATAAATATGTGATTTTCAGTCTTCCATGGCAAAGATATTGGCATTATATTCTGCTATACTAGTCTTTCTCTTTTCAGGGAAGTTTTTTCCACAAGATTTTACAATTTACTGACAAAAAAACCCTGTAAAGGGATTGAGGTCAGGTCTTTGTGGGGGTCACTCAACTCCTTCCACACCAAAGTGGGTGGTTAAATATGTATTGTTTGTGCATGATGTCTGCACCAAACCAAATGATTGTACCGCCCCCTGCTGGTGGGTGGAACATATTTAAAAAACCAACAACATGTTTTTTGTGAATAGAAAATAAATGCAAACGCTTGCGTTTGCACCTAGTAAACATACATACCAGACTAATAACATTAACATATTGTATTTGTGTTTTCAGTCATCCTACATCATTCCAGGGTATCTAAAGTTCAATCTGATTATCTCTAGAGCCACTCCTAATGCCTATAACCACTGGGACCACTTTGGACTTTACCTTCCACATCTGCTCCAGTTGGTACTTCTCTACTATCTCATGCTCCTTCTTCCCGATGTTGCTGATAGATTGCCACATCTATCACAGTTGTGGTCTTCTGCTCCTTGTCAACCATCACTGTGTCTGGTTGGTTGACCAGTAGCCGGTTCTCTTTTTTTAACTGGAAGTCCCACAGGACTTTAGCCCGTTGTTCTCAACTACCTTTGGGGGTGTCTCCCATCAGGATTTGGGGACTTCTGGTCCATATGGGGCAGACATGATCCTGTACACTATCCCAGCCACTTGGTGTGTCAGTGTTCATGGTTCTTACATTCTGCTACTTTATGCAGGATAGTCTTCAGGGCACCTTTGCACAGTCTGCAGCTTGGGTCCTGGTAGATTTTTGACTCGATGGATCTTTCTTCTGAGGCCTGTTCTTGTGCTGCCATGATCAGAGCCTCTCTGCTGTACTTTAAGCCACTGGTACCTACTTCCTTAATCTGCCAATGGTACATCCCATGCAGGGCTTGGTCATCTATGACAATTCCTCCTCCTTTACTTCATCACCATCTGTCTTCAGCTGCCTCGGGCTTTCTTGGAGTAGCTCATCTCAGGTGGATGTTTCAGATGTATTTATGGATGCTGACACTTTCTAATCATCTCTTATTCTTTCTTTATTGCCTCAGGCTGGACTTTAGAAGGAGACCTCTCTGTGTTGTGAAATGCTTTTGTGTCTTCACATAAGTGGCATCCATCTCCTCTGGTGGCCAGATTCCAAATGAGTATCTGATGAATGATGGCGTGGATTCTGCTGGTTTCTCACGGCCTGTCTTACCTTTTCAAGGTATTTGGCTGTGGCTAACCTTTGTGCATCTTTATCATTGCTTCCTCTGGGATACCCATTTAGTTGTAAATGTCCTGTATATCTGCTATCCTCCCTTCTGGTAGCTCCACCCATTCAGTCTGGATCACCTCTCCTCTCTTTACAACCCTTCGACCACATTTATCCAGTCCAAATCAGATCCTGATGTTCTCGTTGTAGATCCTCGTTAGATAGATCAGTGAGTTAATGTTTCAGTCACTCCTGGGATGCAACGTAATGTCATCCATTTGCAGGTGGTAGCTCACGGTCACTCCACTCCTGAATCTATAACTGGATCCACTCTCAGTGATGAGCTGGCTCATGTGGTTGAGGCCTATGCAGAACAGCAGTAGGTGCATTGGAGCTGGTCTCCAGTGTTGTCTTCCACAGTCCCATTAAGTTCTGAATAAATGTTATTAGTGTACTATTAGCCTTTACAAGTATCCATATGTGGGGCACTGAGTCGTAGGCTTTCTAGCAGTCAGTTCAGACACCACTCAAGTGTATTGCAGCAACTCATGTGATTAGCTGATTGTGTACATGCCTAGACATGGGCATTTTGATCTCATGATCAAAATGGGAAAGAAACGTGATTTTACTGATTTGAGTTTACAGGAAGTCAACTGAATAACCGTTTTTTACAACTCTGAATTTACAAAGCAGATGGGCTACAGCAGCAACACCGAGGCTACAATTTGCACAGGCTCAAAAAAACAAACAAACAAACAAAAAAAACTGGACAAATGTTACCTGGTCTGATGAATATTGATTTGGCCCAATTAACATGAAAGTATGTTGGAAAGGTACATGTACATTCTGCCTTGTACCGATAATTCAGTGGTAGTTTAATGGGGTGAACGATATTTCTGTTATGTATTATTTAAATGCCACACCAGACCTTGCTGTTGCTGCTAACCATTTCCGTGCCTTTATGACCACACTGAACTCATTTTCTGATAGCAGCATAACACATGATGTGTGACAGAGCTCAGATCATCTCAAACTGGTTTCCTTAACATGCCAGTTTACTGTACTCAAATGGCCTCCACAGTCATCAGATCTCAATCCAACAGAACACATTTGTGATGTGGTGGAGCAACAGATTCACAGAGTTGACAAATTTGCTGCAACTGTGATGCTGTCATGTTAATGGATCAAAAGAGTCAGTGAAGAATGCTTCCAGTAACTTTTTGAATGTATGCTATAAAGAATTAAGACATTTTTAAAGACAAAAAAAGACTCCAACCCAGTAGTATCAAGGGATAACTAATAAAAAGTGTCTGGCGAGTTTCTATTTTTTAAATCCTGGTCTCATCACCCATAAATCCAGAAACCCAGACGTTGCATGATAACTCTCAGTCTGGATGTGAGATACGGGAGATATCTAACACTAAAAGAACTAAAGCAAAAAACAAACAAAAAAAACCCCAACCCATTTTACACTACAGTTTTTTCCATGGGGGTTTGTTTGCTGTTGTCACCACTGCATGGTCTTAGATCTGGTCAGTTTCCTGGTCAGAGCGTGACGAACAGTCAACATGTAGGAGCGACGTTCAGGCAGAGGGCGCTGCTGATCCAACACCAACCTGTGGCACACACACACACATACACACACACACAATCAAACAGCACATGAAAAAGAATCATAAAATCCTCTGGGCTCTAACAGTACACCCTAGAGAGATGTCTAATTATTGTTTTTGCTTTCCAGTATCGTTCAGGATCTTTCCTATCACCATCTATAAGAAAATCTTTTGTACTACCTTTGTTTATTGCTGTGTGACAGGGCGCAGTCCATCAGGAGCAGTACTGACTGTTGTTTTGAGTATATTTAATTAATAAAAATGTTGCATTCATAGTCGAAACACTGAAAACACGATTAAAATCTGACTAGCATGGATATCACATGTCTGACAAAACACAGAAGAAACAAACCTGATGAGCTGAAGCACTGCTGCTTCCACTGCTAGGACTGCTTCAGCCACAGACAACTCTCTGAAACCACACCTAAAGACACAGAACGAAATCAATGGCTCATTTAGTTAGCATGCAAGGAAATAGTTTTTACTTACTTTATTTAGCACTCAGACTTTGTAGGCACCATATAGTGGAATTCAGGCTGAGCAGAATTGATATCCAATACATACACTACTATACATAAATATTTAATTCTGTAACAAAAATGTGAAATTCATTAATAAAATATTGACCATGTAGTCAAAAAAAGCTTGTTTCCATATAATTTATAGTAGACTACATGCTGTGTGCCTCACCATCCCTCCATGTGCACATTATACATGAAGTAAGAGGGAGTAACAGCAGAAGCTCCAGCTCAGAGCACAGCATGAATCAGTGACAGCAAATTTGGCATGGATTAAGTCAGAAACAGCATAAAAGGGGGCACTGGGGTTGCAAAGTGGTTTGCAGATGGACAGCAAAGATGGGCAGGCTAAAACAGCTTCAGCTGGGATTTGCCAGCTGGTTGTGTACAAGAGTATCAGCTTACGGTTACAGCCCAGCTTGACTGGACTGACATTATTCTTAATCAATGACAAAGTTATTTTATTATCAAGTATAACAAAGACAAGAAAAGCATTGTACAGTATTACCATGCACATATGAAAACATGAGCACTCAAACCTTAAATCCTTGGCTAGTCTCTGTCCTTCGTCTGTTGTCACCTGCCTGCCGATTTCCAAATCTGCCTTATTGGCGACCAGGACCGCGGGAACCACTGACACACAGACACACAAAGTGAAGTGACAATAAACCATCACGATGACCCTATGGCACGCAGTTTGGAGTCATTCTGTCAGCACACTACTAACAGAAGACAGGGTGGCACAACCAAACATGGAATCTACGTCCACTCAATCTGTGAATATGTGGGTGTGTTTATGTGTGTATGTAAAGGTGAAAGAGAGACAGAACAGAGGCCTGATGTTTGTGTGAAGAACAGACTGTTAGTTCAGTTTTCAGCAGCCGTTTTCTCATACAGATCAAAATATCTCCCCACCCAGATTCTGCTTGGTTTGGTCAATGAGCGTCTTGAGTTGTGGGACCTCCAGGAAGCTGAAGCGCTGTGTGATGGAGTACAGCAGCAGGAAACCATCAGCCCAGCGAATGGAAGACTCCAGAGAAGCTACAGAGCTCTCCTAGAGGAGAATATATCATCAAAAAGTTTTCAGATTTATTCATAAATAATAGACATAGCTGGATATGTGTTAACAACAATATGAAATAAACATAAATTTATATATTATGAACATATTATACATACTATATCAGAACAGGAAGCGGTAGAGCCCTACTCCTTTGATCTTTGGAAAGTTAATTAGTATTCTGTGTCCTACCAACACTTAGTCCATGGTTGATGGAATTTAACTTATATGATGTCTTTTTAACTTTCAGCTAGTACTCAAAGCACTTTTACACTCCAAGCTGCATCCACAGGTATTTTTATTTTATCACTCATGCACACCCACAAAGAGGATCTTCAGTATCTTTCCCAAGCACAACATACAGATGCAGAAGCTGGAAACTGAACTACCTACTGGTACTGGAATTAGGAAACAAGCAAGAAGTGTAATGGGTGTAACAACTGAAACAAATGGCATTACTTGTCCAACTACACTGCAGACTGTGGAGGACTGTGAGTGACAAAATGAATGAACTAAACACAACATTAAATAATTAATTTAACATTGAGTAAATTAATTAAAAAAGGAAATAAATAAAACATTTTTCTGAAGTTTTAAAAGAAATGAATTGCTATTTAATTAATTAATTACATATTTATAAAATAATTTCAATTTTAATTACTGACATAGTCAATTAATTATTTAGTGATGCAATTAGTTAATCTATTTTGGCACTTGTGACCCTCCATACAAAAACTTGTTTGCAAATTATTTAAAAACAGCAACAACAAACCCCCCTCTAAAGTTGACTTTTACGTGGCAGAACAAAAAACATTTGAAAATTTTGCAAAATAAATGCTTTGATTTGAAAAACATAACAAATAATTTGGACACAGCAAAAGTCTAGCCTTTTAAAAAACTACAAATAAAAGTCAATATTTACCTTCCAAGTTAAGTCCAGAATCTCCAGATCGACAGCTTCCTGATCCACCACCCGGCTGCATTTGTAGGTCACCTCTGAAGAACACACACACACAGACACACACAGAGAACTGTGTCACTTTCAAAAATCCTGCCAGTGAAGAACTCAGGTAAGTTATGTAATGTTTACTGTCAGCAATGCAAAAATATTTACCCAGGTCTTACCCTTTTTATGGTCGTATTCACCAATAAATCGCTTGGTTATGAAACGAACACACAGCGCTGGAGACACAAAACAGACACAGTGGCTGAAGGCGAGAAGCATATTTCTAACACATTCTGCACAGTCGCACACACACAAAGTTCCTTTTAGTCATTTGAATCTGATCTAAAGCATCCCGTGCTCACGTCATGCCTCCTTATGTGAGTGTTGCCTTCAGAACGACCCTCTTTGTGACTTTATTTAAATAAATGCACAAGTGCTTCCTTTGTGTTTGGGTGGAAAGAGCCCAAAGGCTCGTGTCTGTTTGACTTTCATGTCTGCTATTTAAGGCCTTGCTGTATTTTATCAGGATACATTAAAAGGTTAAACACGCTTGTTTAAATCATCACTTGAGCCTTTACACCTGGAAAAACACTGAGTTTATTTTCAGGCATGCTGCCCACCACTGTCACAATCGAATCCCAGCATGCAGACTTTGTTGACATTGTGCATAGATGTTTTGTTCCCTGAAATTTACTCTGGTCCTTCTAATATGAAGGAAATTAATGGAATTTGATGTGTGAGCCTTTAAACCATTGACAAAGTGCCGACAGCTAAATCTGGCATTGCTATTTTTGGAGTTTGCTATTCGCATTAGTCATTATACTGTAAGAATGTATGATAATTTTTACTCATCACACGTCTTATGTTTCCTCAGTTATTTTCGTAGGAATATGTGTAATATTAAAATGTTATGGGTGTGTTGTAATGTCTCTATAACTGTGCCATGAATCTGTCTTCTCAGTGCATGAAAGCAGCTGAGCTCATAGTCGAGCGCACAAACATTTGAAATGAAGCAACAAGTTTGTCTATTACACTCAACTGAAGACGAGCTATTTTTAGAGCTGGACAAAAGTAGCAGACCTATATGACATTCAAAACATAGCAGTGGAGGTGATGGAGGTACATGTCAGTGCTATGAAAGATAAACACTCTAGGTTTTCCATTTTTAGCAAAAACCTTTAAACCGTGGCTCGCAGTTAACCCTAAACTTAACCTCTTTCATGCACTGCTGAGATGTTATCTGATTCAGAACTTAAAAAGCACGTCCCCCTCTCTGCGTGCCTGTGGTTTTCAGCTGCTTTGTCTCCAGCTTACCTGTTTTCCCAGTGTTCTGAGCTCCCAGAATGAGAAGTTTAACTGGAACCATTTTCCTGTTGTAGCCAAAATTAGTCCAGCGTGTGCCCTGCTGTTTGTCCCCGATTGATGCCCTGCAGGGAAGAGCAGAGGATGCTGAGCCAGCTTTGGGAGACAAAACAAAAGTAAATGTAAAAATAATAAAAACTGCACACAGTCTCAAAGAACTGAGAAAGAGCACGAACAATGAAGCTAGAAACTGAATAGAAGACTTACTACTGCCATAGTACTGACCATAAAGTGAAAATAAACTCCAGATATGGGGAGTAGTAAAAAACAATAAATGAACTCGCTGCTTGGTCTTAGACACTGAGCAGACAAAGAGTGGAGAGATGAGACCGTCTCCTCTTCTCTCCTGTGTCCCCCCCTCTCTCTTAGGTAACTGCATATGACAGGAGCCATTTGTCTGTGGGAATGGCGTCCAACTCCGAGCGCACATCCTATTTTGGATC
This sequence comes from Rhamphochromis longiceps, assembly GCF_057381845.1. Taxonomy (NCBI): domain Eukaryota; kingdom Metazoa; phylum Chordata; class Actinopteri; order Cichliformes; family Cichlidae; genus Rhamphochromis; species Rhamphochromis longiceps. The sequence goes on from NC_140578.1 coordinate 42,086,521, forward strand.
CATTGAGAACAAACACACAGGCACTCCTTTAACTACTTAATCACATCAAAAGCTCGCCTCTATCTACAGAAGTTCTTTGACAACAGATATCGACCCAGAGTCCAGAACGATCTCAAGCCTCACTATAATAACTTTGAGACTCAGATGAGTGCCTCTGAGTGCACATACTTCAATTTCAGAATGTCAACTGGGCCAAGAGCATATTTTGGAGCTCAAGTGTTTCTTAGAGTTTATTTTTCTGTCTGTTATAGAATGAATATTAAAAAACTTTTAAACAGCTACATTTCAGAAGGAAGGTGTGAAACCCATCGTGCTTTTCTTTACCTTCTGCCATGCAGATATACTGCTTCAATGCTGGATGCTCATATAAAACATGAAGTCACTCTGTGAGTCAAAAGCTCAGGCTTCACATTGTTTTGTGCACTTGGATCTACATGCCATAGAGATAGGACGTCCTTATATGGTCATCTCAGTCACAGCACCTGCAGTCTTTTGTTTGTGAGGGGCAGCCAGTCAGAAGAAAGGAAGGGAGAGGAGCTAAAACTTGTTTCCAACAGTGGATCAAATGAGGAGCTGCACTGCAGCTCAGTGTAAATAAGGATTATTTTAAACTCAGAACATGCAGAGCTCCTACAGGAGTCCAAATTCTGACTTATTACTTCATTTCTAGAGTCTAGTAATATAATACATATTTTAAAAAACATACATTGCAAAAATAAAGTGAAGAATATGAGGACTCGTTTGATTTTAAAGCATTTGGAAGGCGTCATAAGTGATATAATTTGAATGTTATTAAAATGATACAATGGAGGAAAAAAAACACCTTAAAACCGGAGTAAAGACATTTTTAGGATTTTATTTATATTTTGTATGTTTCTCAGATTTATTCCACAAAGCTGGTTCTCAGCGGCGAAAACGATTCAACAGTATACACAAGCATTGAGGGCGACTTCAAGACACAAAGTTCAGAGATGTGTGTTGCTTCAGAGGAAAAAGGCAGAGCTGTCGTCATATCAAGTGTTCAGCAAACAGATGGCTCGTCGACGGCGGCGGCTCCTTCTGTGACGGCTTTGACGCACTTCGCCATTGTTTGGGAAGCCCTGCTGATGGAGTCTGAAGACAGAACGAAGCAGCACAGATTATGATACATATTTGCTTGCACATTATTTTGAGAGAAAAAAATAGCTATTATATATATAAAAAAATAAGTAAACAAACATACCTGTCATGTAGAAGTCCTTTACTGTAAGCTGAGGCGGCACCAGAGGAGCTGCTAAGAGCTCCTGGTTCACAGTCTGAGAGGAACAGAGTGAGGAGATAAACAGCTGAATCAAGTTGTCAGGTAAATCAGAGGCAGACCAACTAACTGTGTTTCTGTACCATAGCGAGCTCATTGGCTTGTTTAAAGTAGTTCGCCTCCTCTACATCGTCGTAACGGACCAGGTTAGGAGAGACTTCGGCTAGCCTGGATCGGATCTCATCTAAGGAGTCGTAGGGCAGCGTTACACCCGTCAGCTGAAAACGCACAGAGACGTTAAGATGACTGGTTTCGTGTTAATAGTGAACATCAGTACGGAATACTCAAAACACTTCCTGCTTACTTCAGACAAAGCTCTGATGATCTTCCAGTCCTCTCTGGCGACTCCAGGAGCAGTGACGGCTATCTTGGTGTGCTGGCTCCTGCCTTCAGTGTTGACATAAGTGCCGTTTTTCTCCGTGTATGCAGCACTGGGTAGGATGATGTCTGCCATCGGTGCTCCTACGTCACCGTGATGACCTGAAGGGGTTGCAAATTGATGTTCATTCATGTCCCCAGATTAGCAGCATTTGGTTTGTCAAATCTGTGTGTGTGTGTGTGTGTGTGTGTGTGTATACCCTGGTAGATGATGAGGCTGTCTTTGGGCAGGTCAGCTCTGCTGATGCAGCCCGCATCAGCTCCCAGCAGGAAAAGCACTTTAGGTGGATTCTTCCTGATGGCGTCCACTCCGGCCTTGTAGCCTAGATCGAGGGCAGCCACTTGACTCGCCACCCTGCTCTCACACACACACACAGACACACACACACAGTATGAGCATCTACTGTATCTCATTGCATTAGGGTTACTTGAAATCAGCTGCTTAGCTGTACCTGTGCAGGACGTTAAGGACTTTCCAGCTGTCCTCCACTCCGCTGCTGGCTCGAGCGTTCTGAGCAATGGTGGAGACGGCGCTCAAAATTGCAACTCCATCTTCTCTTTGCAGAGCGCCGCTGCCCACAACCACAACTGGACGCTTGGCAGCTGAAAGGACCTGCCAGGAGAGAACGGAAAAAAGATATTCAGTCTGGAAATGACTGCCCCTGCCTGAGCCCGGTTCTGCTGGAGGTTTCTTCCTGTTAAAAGGGAGTTTTTCCTTCCCACTGTCTTCAAGCGCTCACTCATAGCGGGCAATCTGATTGTTGGAGTTCATTCTCTATATATTCAAGCGTTTAAGGCCATTTACCATTTTGAATCTCACTGGACGACGTGAGTGCCCATTACCTTGCAGAAAGCATGTGTGCCATTGGCCAGCTGCTTCAAGACTGAAGTGTCTTCTCCTAGGTGATCGTACGTGTAACTCAGGTCAACCTTGTGGCCCACCGTAGCAATCTGCAGCTCATTATGGAGCCAGCTGACGGAGTGAGACGATAACAATTACAAAACTTTAAAAAAAAAAAACAACTTAAAACTTAGACTTAAATAACAAACCGTTAACTGTGATATGTGTTTACCTCTTGCGGATTCTGGCATTGAACAGTGGGGCTTCATAGCGAGGGTTCGTTCCCACGAGCAGCAGCAGGTCACAGTCCTCAATGCCAGCAATGCGAGAGTTTAGCAGGTAGTTGGAACGCAGGTCAGTTCTGCAGAAAGCAAAAAAAGAAGTAAAAAATAACACTGTCAGCTAATAAAGCCATGTATTTTAGCACCTAAGGGATGATGAGAGGTTCTTCCTTACCCTGCACCTGCCATGGGGAACAGCTCCTCAGTGCACAGGTTTTCTGAGTTGAGTCTGTTGAGGAGATCTTTGAGGGCGACCAGAGCTTCAGCGTCCGCCATCCCTCCCACTATGGCTGCCACCTCACTCCCCTGCACGCTCTGCAGCTGCACAAACACAAACATTTATGCATGACGACAGCCCCAAACTTCCTGACTACAAACAACAACAAACCTTAAAGTTTCCCAGAATTTATTTATGATTAATTTAATTACCAAGCAAGAGCCAATAAAGAAGCAAAAGCACTTACTGCTCCAGCAACACGAGTGAGAGCATCCTCCCAGGTGGTCGGGGTCAGCTGACCTGATTCATCCTTCACCATTGGTTGGGTCAGCCTCTGCCTCTTCAACCCATCATATGCAAACCTGCAGATACAGTTTAGTTCAGATACAGTGGAATAGATATATATATTTAAAACAAAAACACACCCAACTGTTTTAAAGATGATTATAAAGTGTGAGACTTTATGTCCAGTTCTGTATTACCTGGTCTTATCAGAAATCCATTCCTCATTGATGTCATCGTGGAGCCTGGGCAGTATCCTCATCACCTCGCCTCCACGTGTGCTCACAACAATATTGCTACCGACAGCGTCCAACACATCGATTGACTCGGTTTTCCTGCAAAGACGGCGGAACAACATGACGTAAAACTGCTCCGGGAAGTTCAAGAGAACTCGTGTTAAATACAATCGAGCATCAGACCCTTTCCTACCTAGTCTCCCACGGTCTTGCAGTGAAGGCGTAGGGCTTGGAGGTGAGCGCCCCCACAGGACAGATATCGATAACGTTGCCCGACAGCTCCGACATGAACATCTTCTCCACGTACGTCCCGATCTGCAAGTCGTTTCCTCTTCCTGTCGTTCCCAGGTCTTCAACGCCGGCAATCTCGCTTGCAAAACTACAAACACACGCAGGCAGGGCAAGCTGTTTGAATATCCACCTCCATGCAAATGTTACAGCTCCATCAAAGCATGAACTGGTTTTAATCACTGTACATCAAATCTTTCAACACTGCTTTTAGTTATTTATTCACCCTTTATTACAGAAGTGCAATATTTTCTTTAATTACTGTGACCTTTCCCTCTTGAAGCACACATTGATGTCTAGCACTGTGCATGTATGTGTGCGTTTTAGATGAATAAGTGTGTTATCGGTCTTTATTATGTCCTCATGTTCGGTTTCTAGGTAGTTTAAAACACAATTATAAAGGAATTGTGGACCTTCCATGAATGTAACGTGTCTTTTGCCACATTACATCGCTGTTAATGCCACATTATTACATTATTCGTGACTGACGTGTACATGACACTCACCGGACGCAGCGCGTGCACTGAATGCAGCGGGTCATGATGGTTTTAATGAGAGGCCCGATGTTTTTGTCCTCCACTGCTCTCTTTCCTTCTGAGAAGCGGCTGCGGTCTGAACCGAACTGCATGGACTGATCCTGAGAAAAGAGGAGAAAAAGACGGGAAAAAAGCTGATCCTTTGATCTAAATGCACTCATGAGAATAACTTAAATTACACTTCTGCAAGGTTACCTGCAGGTCACACTCTCCTCCCTGATCACAAATAGGGCAGTCCAGTGGGTGGTTGGCCAACAGGAACTCCATTACTCCCTCTCTGATGAGACACAAACACATGAATACACGCCTTTAGTTTTCCTTAGTTTGACTTGTTGTTTTCAAAGTGTGCCCAAAGTTTGAATAACATTAAGCTAGAACCAGAGACCGCTACAGTTTTTACCTGGCTTTTCGTGTTTTCTCTGAGTTGGTGAGGATGTTCCAGCCTTTCATGACGGGCATGGCGCAGGCTGCTACTGGCTGAGGGCACATGACACAATACGCATACATTACAAATAAATTAATCATTAATCATTAATAGATTAATCATTTACGCTGAGATTGGTCCCAAAGCATCTTAAACTCAGTCTCAGCTAAAATCCTTTTCATCAAGTATAAACAGTAGCCTGACGTTACCTTTGGTGCTTTCTCAATCTCCACCAGACACATGCGGCAGTTTCCTGCCACAGAGAGGCGCTCGTGGTAACAGAACCTGGGGATTTGAACCCCGACCTTCTCACAGGCCTAGCCAGGAAAAGAAACAAGGCAATTTGGTTAATATACGTGATGTGAAATTACAATCCAGGCTTTAGCGAATAGATTGCCAGGTATTTTACGTTTTCTTGCTAATTTTGTGGTCTGCCTTCTTTAGAATTAAAATGTGAAAATGACTAACAGATGAGTCAAAGCTTTGCTAAAATATGCACATTCCTATTGCACTAATATTCCTTTATAAAACAGGAAAGTGACTAAATGTCAGCTGATCTGTCCTAAGTGGTTACTGCCCAGTTGACTGGTGCTTGAAGGAATCATAAATCCAGACTGCGTGGTGTTATTTCACAGTGTTTGAAAACTAGGCCAAAACTTAATCCAGAGATTAGCTAGCTACCTAAAACTGACCCATTTGTTCATTACCCCTATCCTCGCTACTCTACACTGGCTACCTGTTAGATACAGAATTAGTGTATTTGAGCCCATTTTTGAATATGAAGCTCAGATTCACTTTGATTCACATTGATGCACGAAATTACTGTCATGAAAACACAGATACCACAAAGTACTACACAGCATGAGCTGGCAACACTAGGTGACATCTACAACAGCTTGCAGTAAAATTGTGTACTGAAGCTTTCGTACCTGCAGCACAGTAGTTCCAGGCTCCACCTCCACTGGTTTCCCATCCACAAATACCTCCACCATGTTGCTGGCTGCACGCACTGGGGTACGCACTTGAAGTGCATGCACATAGAAAGAAAAGATCCTACTCAATCAACAGGCACATTTTTATGCCTGTTACATGCATACAGTAGGTGCTATATTTAGAAACTTGCATTAACTGCTATGTAATCTCTACTTTAACTCACAGACCATACCTGGGTTGGAAGAAGCCAGGCTGCCCTTGGCAGCTCCAGCTAGAGCCCGGCCAACGGTCGGCAGTCGCAACATGACTCTGTGAGAGAAAACATATGAGCGTACTCAGCATTAGCACATACTCAATGTGCTAATGCTGAAGTCATTATAATTACTTAAAGTGTACACAAGTGTTTGCAAAGGAGAAAGCAAGCATAAATGCCAGATCGTTACTTTTGTTTTTATAACACAATCACTACAGTGCAGAAAAACGACAGTGCACTAAAGGCCTCTGCTGTTGCCACTTTTGTCCCCATCTATATTCTGAAAATGCTTTATTACATGGTTGTTATGTTTGATTTAGTAAGTCTAGTTTAGGTGACAAACTCCTACTCCTGAGCCACGGTACCCAGTGCGTCTGGGCTTTGCAGCTGTCAACAATAACAAGTGTTATGGCCGCGATTTCAGTGTTCAGCATTTTAACAAAATAATGCAGAGAAATGAAGAATTTACAAATAATATCGAGACAACAAAACATCAAACAGCACAGCACAACGGCTTTAAATAATACTCTGCTTATGTGGATGTGCTAATGAGCTGCGGGCTAACAGTGACAGCTAACAGTATTACTCAAGGACACAGAGACGCTGCATGTTCGTAGAGGGTAACTGAAGTTATAAGCTCAAATATTTCCTTTTTCGTTTCCTTCCATTTAATTACACATATATGTCGATGCGTTCATGTATGCATCACATTTGTTTGGTTCTTACCTTTCGCTATTTGGCCTTCTTGACCAGAACAGCGGTGATCTTAGTTATACCACCAATTGAAACGGCTATGGCGTTAGCGGAAATAGCAGGATGTCGTGTTTCCGCTTGAATACGAGGTCACACTTTTCACAATAAAAGTCTTAAAATCGTTCAAACACTAATATTCAGCATAAATTGCAGTTTTTATTTACAGTCTGTAGCTTCAATGTAGCAACAAAATGTCCCCGACTTAAAAAATTAAAAAAATTAAAGTAAAGTAAATTAAAACTCTAAAATAAAATTTGAAATCTCAATTATTTAAAACATGACGGTGTTTGAAAAAAAAAAGAAACTGAACTCGGTTTGTAAATTTTATCTTGTGGACATAAAATGTATTAATAATATGGAACAAAGTAATGATATATTGGTCTGTGTTTTGGGAAAAAACAAAATAAAACAAACAAACAAACAAAAAACCCACTGATAACTACACGGCGTTTTAAATTGCCACACTGGAGACTTTCTCACCGTATGAAAGTTCAAACTTCACCTTTGACTACATTTCCCATGAGGAAGGGAACGTTACCGGAACTATCTACGTGTGCATTTTCGCGACAGTTCAGGAAGCATCATATGCAAACAGCTACAGAAAACGAGCAGTAGTTTGGGCTTTCTCATGTGAAGGACTGCAAGAGAAACAGGTAATTTTGTCGTTAAGTGAGGAATTTCAGTCGTTTACCAAAAAACTAAATAGCTACTGAGCAATTTGCGTTATGGTTATTGCTGGTGAGACTTAACGGGCCGTCTCATCTTATTAAAGTAGCTAGCAACGTGCTAACTGTGTCTGCTAGCAAACAAAGCGACAAGGAGATTAAAACATATCAGTGTTTATGCAGGAAGTCACTATTATTATTTAGTGTGTGTCCTATTTAATTGATACGTATGAGATGACTTTACATAATGTGTAGATGTTTAATCCAACTTAGTGAAAATGCACCAGATAGCTGCTTCTGTGCTGTTCTTTTTAAGCAGTTGTTTTTTTTTTAATTGAAGAAAGCCAAGAATGCTTATCAATCACAACTTGCTGTAGGACATATATAATATTACAGGTTAAGAAGATATAGTGTACAAGTTTGCTTTGCAGGACTATGTGCCAAATTTGAAACCAGAATTTACAGCTAAGGTACAGCTTATATATAACTTACACTAGGCTGTAGGGCATCGTGTCTAGGAGTTAAGCTTGATGAACTTCTCTATGGCTGTCCATGGTTTTCCAAAATGGCTTTATTGTGGGTTCCTTATCAATTTTACAATCACGCACCAAATCCTTCATACTAAGCATTTAAGCACATTTATATGGCAAACGTATCACACAGAGCATGTCAGGTGTAATAAAAATGAGTGGAAATGCACGTAAATCATCCATCATTGCTCTGGAAGCTTTGAGAGTAGGCATAAAATGGCATAGTACAGTATAGTTATAAATTCATCCTAATTTTGTCTCAGGTTAGAGTCCTTTTCACTTTTCACTCTTCTCATCTGATTTTCAGCACCATGTTGCCAACCACAAACAGCAACGGTGCCCTGGCTTCCAGGGACGCTGCACGCCACACAGCGGGTGCGAAGCGCTACAAGTATCTGCGGCGGCTGCTTCATTTCAGACAAATGGACTTTGAGTTCGCCCTGTGGCAGATGCTTTACCTGTTTACCTCTCCTCAGAGGGTGTATCGCAACTTCCAGTACAGGAAACAGACTAAAGATCAGTGGGCCAGAGATGATCCTGCTTTCCTGGTCCTGCTCAGTATCTGGCTATGTGGTAAGTCAATACTCATTCCCTAAATAATTAAAGAGCACTGTGGTCAAGGTTTGATGAGGATATTTGTGAATTTTACCTCTAACCTAATCTGTTTGACTACATTTAAACAATCACTTGTCCTGCCAGTGAAACCCCGATGTTGGCTGTCTGCTATGATACCTAAACACTCCCTGTGTTGTTGTGCAGTGTCAACAATAGGCTTCGGTCTTGTGTTGGAAATGGGAGTCGTGGAGACGCTGAAGCTGCTGCTCTGGGTCGTCTTTGTTGACTGTATAGGAGTCGGTCTGCTCATATCAACTATAATGTGGTGAGCAGTAGCATTGAATAAATTAATGAGATGTCCTCTTATTTACTCTAATTAAGGCGTATTGTTTGTTCTTTACTGCATGCCAAATCTTATGTGTTCTTCTCCAGGGTGGTCACCAACAGGTACCTGCTGAAACAACCCAGCAGAAACTTTGACGTGGAGTGGGGCTACGCATTTGACGTTCACCTCAATGCTTTCTACCCGCTTTTAGTCATCCTGCACTTCCTGCAACTTTTCTTCATCAACCGTGAGTAGCCTGTAGATCTGTATGAGTTTAATCAGCATGTGTGAAATTAAATCATCTGATTCAAACCAACAAATGTTTGTCAGTACAGTTAAAATAAAATTTAAAGGGCTAAAGAAATGTTTATGATGCTCTTGCTTCACTACATTTCTCTTTTTCATTTCTTATTTCTTTAATTTTGTACCATGGCAGTTGCTAATATTTAGGCTTGATAATTTCTCCATAGATGCATTACAGCACTGATGACTCTTCTTGTGTGTTGTTTTGTGTGTTTTTTAGATCTTGTGATGATAAGTTCAGATTGGTTCTTGGGATATTTTGTCGGAAACACTCTATGGTTGATTGCTATTGGTTATTATCTCTACATAACCTTCTTAGGGTACAACGGTAAGTACCCTGCACATCATAATGCTGCATGCATTTTCTTAATCTGTTTTTGATTTATTGCTGAAAATTCAATTTCATTATATCTTAGTTACATTAGAAATGAAAAAAAAAATCTTATTTTTTTTAATTTATGAATTTTCAGGTTCATCATTTGTTGATTTTCTTAGTCTTAATCTGTGAAAATACTGACTGTTGATTTCTCCAACAATGTGTCACTTTGTTATCACTAAAAAGCTGCTGTAAATTGGTGATTAACGCCAAAAGGTGATCAGAAAAGTAGCATAACATTTTCTACTGCGCATGAAAATGTTTCATAAATTTTTGTAACTTAACAACTATAATTTTGCTATAATTTACAAAGTCCAATCAGCCCTAATTTTCAACATTATTAGTATTTTATGGGCTTAGATGTGCAATAACAAAATGTAATACAGCACTAAACTGTGATCTTGGTTTTGCTACCATCTAGTGGCCATTTGGTGACATTGACACAAGTGCAGCAGACTAAACTTTGAATTTACACACATCTACAGGTGTTTTCGCTAAAGTAAAGTGAGAAGGCTTTAACTTATTAGAGATTCATTTTCTTTGTGGCTATAAGGCAGCATGACCACCATGGAGCACGTATACCTTGAGAGAAATGTAGTTCTTGCTGTCAGTGGTTCATGTAAAGAGTCTTCTCTTTCAATCCTCACAGCTCTACCCTTCCTGAAGAACACCGTGGTGCTGCTCTACCCCTTTGCTTTGCTCGGCCTTCTCTACATCCTCTCCATATCTCTGGGCTGGAACTTCACTCGGGGTCTCTGCTCTTTTTACAAGTACAGAGTCATGCAGGACCGGCTTGCCTCTGAGATTGGACACTAGCTGGCTCCAGGCTGACGCAAAATCTGTTTTCAGCTCATCTCTACGTGACAATGACTCCACGTCCAGCTGCTGTCAGACAGGATTTTGCTGAGAGGGACCTCTGGTGGACTCTTGGTAAACTGGTTGATTGATGCCGAGCTGGGTGACACTGCTCAGCTCTCTCTTGATTTTCTGTTTGGCTGTGATGTTGAGCTGCGGCTACAAAGTCCGTAAACGGTGATGTGTTCAGACTGGTGACAGAAACGATGGGGGGGTGGGGATGAGACGCAGCTTTTACTGTTGTTTTTTTTGAATGATTTGTAAATATGACTCTGGCAGGTTGTAATATAAACACAGAGGTTTGTTTTTGATGAGTTTGCTTTGTTTCTTTGAGTTTTCTTAAAAAAATAATCAGATTCTGCTTATTGAAGAAGGAAAAAAAGTTAAGTTAGAAACATGGGATGCAAACTTATTTTCTTTCTTTTCTTTTCTAAAAGTGTACATTCCAAAGCACTTTCAATAAAAGGTTTTAACTTAAGGTGCCTCAGTTTTATGTGCTGGCACAGGTTCAGCACAGTTTAGTTTAAAGCTCCCAGCAGCAGCAGCGTTTTTGTTCTCTGGATTGCTTTTGTAGTAACACGCTTCAGTCTCATGGTGTCGCTGTTGCAGTTGCAATCACAACTGAGAAACTCGCTGAAGCATCGCTGATGCTTTTGCTTTCTGTGTAAATGAAGAGTGACTATTACAAAGGCTGGAAGATCTTAGCAGATGTGTTCAGCGTGTCCCATCAGTTCATACTGATGATACAAAGCAAAAAAGGGTAAAATAGTCATCGTGCTATCCTGTGATGTTCTAAATAAAATGGAAAATTAATGTAGTCTTAACTTTATGAAAGTTATGTTACCAGTAGGGATAAATAAATAGCCCTAAAGGTAGAAAATTTATCTTAAAGTCCATAAAAATGTAATTTTATTTAAGAAAACATAATATCCAGCCTGCACGCATTAAAGAACTCATTCAAGTAATTTCAATAATTATGGGATGTTTGCCTTTCTGTGTGTGCATGTCAGTGGCCTCATTCAAAATGTCATGAGTGAGAAACTGATTTTCCCAAATTCCGCACCAATAAACTGAACTCAGTTCTGCTTAATATTAATTTTATTTTTTCATAAATGGCTGTTGGTAAGAGCAGATGTTAAAATTAGGCAATGGAAAGGTAAAATAGGCATGTTAAAATGTTATCACTATTTAATCAACATTCCCAGAGCAAAAAGTACATATTTTTGCAAAAAAAGTTTAACTTTATACAAAGTGCAGCTGCTGTTTTGCTTGTAGTTGAATTACTTCATCTGCAGTTTTTTCCCCTTGTAACAGTAACAGAAATGCACACATGAAGGTAGCTCCAAGGAACATCTTCTCAGCATCTCTTAAGTTTTCAGAAAAGATTAAAAGTCCATCAGTGATACTGGTGTGCTCTGACAGTAACAAAAGTGAATAAATCACTTACTGTCATCCATTTCACTGGGTGCATTGATGCCAGCTCCTCTGTAATCTCAAACTCTTTTGTTATCCCACGCTCTCATCGCTCACTGAGTGACACGCAGTCTGACGACGCCACATTTTTGGATTGCCTTGGATCGCTTGGAACCCTGGCTCAATAGGTGCTAAGAAAGGACTTGGTACCAGGTGCTGCCACCTATTAGAAAACCCTTAAATATGTGTTGAGTTGACTCGAGTAGATACTAATGGAGAAGGGCTGTGTGAAGACGTATTAAATGTAGGATTTAGTGTGTGAATGTAATCAGCACCGTCACTTTAACCTCCTAAGACCCGAACTCTTCCACGGCATGCATTTTTAATTTCCCTTTGATATTTGGGCTGATTGGGTCCTGATGAATGTAAAAACAAAGAATTACCAGATTTGTTTTTTTTACCTAATTTTTGTCTCTAAGAAAAATGAGAGCCACATGAGGATATTCGTTTAAAACTTTGATAGAACAGTAGCAGTATAATGTCCTCGTAAGTGGATATCAGGCCCTTGTAGAGCAAAATTGAGTATTTTGGTCTAAATAACCCAAAATGTGATGTCCACATATGTGGACGCCAGGTCCTAGGAGGTTAAATATTTAAATATATTTGATGTTTCCCACTCAGGATTTAACCTAATGACCATGAACACCAAAGCCTGCTCTGTACCAGTCCAATTGTGCATCACTGTGATCTTCACCACAGTTCTGCAAACGAACTAGTTTTGTGTGCACTCGACTGTATCTAACTGCCTGGTACAATATTTCCATGCAGTCTTTCAATAACACAAAATTTTGCATGACGTTTCACAAAAAACACAATTTAATCACATTATGTGTATGAGTTAATTTTCCAGCTGATAAAATGTTTCTCTCAAATGTACAGTTCTAACCTTTGAAAATTACTTACCATCTTCCTCTGCTGTCTTTCTCACACCTTTCTCCATCTCTCAGTGTGCATATTTTTTTCTCTCAATGGGAAATAAAGTAGCTGTACTTTTATCTAGCAGATAAATTTAATGAGAAAGAGCATTCAGCCGTCAAGTCAAGTGGCGTTTTATTGTCATTTCAATCATGTACAGTGGTACAGTACAGAGTAAAATGAAAATAGGTTCCTCCAAGACCCTGGTGACAGACAATCGGCACAGGACTACGTAAAGTGCAATGTGCAAAAATTGCAAAAAAACAAGACAAGATAGTGCAACATTAGACATATCAGGATGATACAGACACAAGACAGTGCAATGGAAATGTGCAAAATACTGACTGCTGGATTTCCCAGAGGACCCCACACGAGGGATTAATAAAGTTTTATCTAATCTGTTGTGCCAAAAGTATCTTAGTGTGAGGGGTCTTTGCAGATGGAGCGGGTGCTATAAGTGTCCGTGATGGAGGGGAGAGAGGCTCCAATGATCTTCTCAGCTGCTCTCACTATCCGTTGCTGGGTATTGCAATCCAATACGGTGCAGCTACCATACCAGACAGATATGCAATTACTTGGGACGCTCTTGATAGTCCCACCGCAGAACGTGGGGAGAATGGATGGAGGGAGATGGGCTTTTCTCAGCTTCCGCAGGAAGTAGAGATGCTGTTTGACCTTCTTAGTTGAGGGATCAGGCCCCTCCTCTGTGGAACCAGCTTCCAGTTTGGATTCAGGAGACTGCCCCTCCCTGAGTCTGCTCTGCTGGAGGTTTCTCCCTGTTAAAAGGGAGTTTTTCCTTCCTACTGTCACCTTCCCTAAATATAATTGTTGGGGTTTTCTCTGTTTTCTTTGTATTGTTGTAGGGTATTTACCTTGAAATGTAAAATGTCTTGAGGCAACTTTTGTTGTGATTTGGTGCTAATATATATATACAGTGGGGCAAAAAAGTATTTAGTCAGCCATCGATTGTGCAAGTTCCCCCACTTAAAATGATGACAGAGGTCAGTAATTTGCACCAGAGGTACACTTCAACTGTGAGAGACAGAATGTGAAAAAAAAATCCATGAATTCACATGGTAGGATTTGTAAAGAATTTATTCGTAAATCAGGGTGGAAAATAAGTATTTGGTCACCTCAAACAAGGAAAATCTCTGGCTCTCACAGACCTGTAACGTCTTCTGTAAGACGCTTTTCTGTCCCCCACTCGTTACCTGTATGAATGGCACCTGTTTGAACTCATCATCTGTATAAAAGACACCTGTCCACAGCCTCAAACAGTCAGACTCCAAACTCCGCCATGGCCAAGACCAAAGAGCTTTCGAAGGACACCAGGAAAAGTATTGTAGACCTGCACCAGACTGGGAAGAGTGAATCTACAATAGGCAAGCAGCTTGGTGTGAAAAATCAACTGTGGGAGCAATCATCAGAAAATGGAAGACATACAAGACCACTGATAATCTCCCACGATCTGGGGCTCCACGCAAGATCTCATCCCGTGGGGTCAAAATGATCATGAGAACGGTGAGCAAAGATCCCAGAACCACACGGGGGGACCTGGTGAATGACCTGCAGAGAGCTGGGACCAAAGTAACAAAGGTCACCATCAGTAACACACTACAACGGCAGGGAATCAAATCCCGCAATGCCAGACGTGTTCCGCTGCTGAAGCCAGTGCATGTCCAGGCCCGTCTGAAGTTTGCCAGAGAGCACATGGATGATACAGCAGAGGATTGGGAGAATGTCATGTGGTCAGATGAAACCAAAGTAGAACTTTTTGGTATAAACTCAACTCGTCGTGTTTGGAGGAAGACGAATACTGAGTTGCATCCCAAGAACACCATACCTACTGTGAAGCATGGGGGTGGAAACATCATGCTATGGGGCTGTTTTTCTGCCAAGGGGACAGGACGACTGATCCGTGTTAAGGACAGAATGAATGGGGCCATGTATCGTGAGATTTTGAGCCAAAACCTCCTTCCATCAGTGAGAACTTTGAAGATGAAACGAGGCTGGGTCTTCCAACATGCCTAGCCAGTCTCCAGACCTCAACCCCATAGAAAATCTGTGGCGGGAGTTGAAAGTCCGTGTTGCTCGGCGACAGCCCCAAAACATCACTGCTCTCGAGAAGATCTGCATGGAGGAATGGGCCAAAATACCAGCTACTGTGTGTGCAAACCTGGTAAAGACCTATAGTAAACGTTTGACCTCTGTTATTGCCAACAAAGGTTATGTTACAAAGTATTGAGTTGTATTTTTGTTATTGACCAAATACTTATTTTCCACCCTGATTTACGAATAAATTCTTTACAAATCCTACCATGTGGATTCATGGATTTTTTTTTTTCACATTCTGTCTCTCACAGTTGAAGTGTACCTCTGGTGCAGATTACTGACCTCTGTCATCATTTTAAGTGGGGGAACTTGCACAATCGGTGGCTGACTAAATACTTTTTTGCCCCACTGTGTGTGTGTGTATACATATATATATATATATATATATATATATATATATATATATATATATATATATATATATGTGTGTGTATGTATATTTGACTTGAATTAAAAAACTGAGCAAAAACTATATTCGTCTTTGAGATATTCCATTTATGTATTGCAACTGCTGCTTTATCTAGCCTGGACTGTGACTAGATTATGGGAATGACAACTAAAAGAGGGTCAAAGGGTCAGTTAACCTCACAGGATGAGCAGAGATTGCATGCTACAAAACTAAATGCAACAGCTTGAGTTCAGCTTTGACTTATGCTATCTAATATAACCAAAAAAAATAATGTTTTAATGTTTAAAAAGTAAAGGTTGAGCATGTAAGCAGACTGTGGGATGACATTATATTGTCATTAGGAACTTAGCAAGTATCTCCAGTAATATGTGTGCACATCAGAACTAATGGGAACAAGTTCTTATCATCAATTGATAGCATCTGAACACTGTACACTTTATCCCCTGAATTATGCTACACATAAAAATAGATAAGTGATAAAATCCAAAGTTTATCACAATTTATTCAACAACGGCTTTTAACTTTATGTGAAGTGCTGTTTCTATTTTGCTTGTAGTTAATTACTTTGAAAGCAACAATGTAGCATTTTCATATTTTACAATTCTTGTAGCATTCGTTGTCATGGTCATCATCCTGATATCCTGTTGCAATTATGACGTAAGTGTTAGGATGTTAGGATGAATGGATTAGGGGTTAGGGTTTGTTTTTAAGGATTTAGCAATTGCACAATGTGATCATGGCAACTTGGCCTCACAAAACTCCCTGACTGAAATGAGCCATCAATCCCTTTTTCATTTATTGTAATTGTTTATTTGTATATATATATACAAAATCTGTACTTTTTAAAGAGTCTTCATATGTTTTTTTTATCATCAAATTTATATTGCAAATGTAAATAAATATACATGATAGTATCGATCCCAAGTCGGCATCGGTATCGGATCGATACTAGCCTGGTGAGATCGATTCTTTACTTTGAGTTCTGCTTGTATGCTATGCTGTGCTTTCGGCAAAAACGAAACAACCAGGTCGCTGGACTCACCGCTCCTGTGTCAGCGGAGAGCACTTTGCTCCCTCTCCCCCACTTTTATGTTTCGGTGTAGCACTGACACGTCACGTGACTTAGACACTTTGGGGGTTGTTAAGTTGTTTACATATTAATTATATATATATTTTTTGTTTTTGTTGTTGAGAATTTTAATTGTGATTTTTTTTTGTATTATAGTTTATCAACAGTATTTGTTTTAATTTGTTTACTGGTTTGCGTGCACTTAAGATTTAAAAAAAAAAAAAAAGATCGCCACCACGGCAGACCCGATGGCATTTTCATAATTAATTCTTACAATAATCACACGGTTGCTGTAACAGTACATTCAACGGCTGCAGCTCTCCCGCTGGCAGCCGTACACATCACCACCACCAAACCTGCAGCGGCATCGCAGAACACGCCCTGCCACATACCCCCATCGCCCGCTTCACCTCACCCCGCGAGCAGCAGAGGGAATCGACTCGGACCATCGGCGCCCCATGCCCCAGCCCAGCGATGGGGAAGTGTCAACTCTGGTTGCCCGCGCCTCCAGCGGAAGCCCCGGAGCTAGCCTGATGGCCACCCATATCGCAAGCAGCGGCGGCGCAGCAGGCGTGGAAGTGAGCTGGCGACCATGCAGCCTGCCGAAGTGGACAGCATGCCGCCTTCAGGTGTGGCAGGACCCCCACGCACCTCGACCTCCGTCTCCAGCTTGGCAGGTCCTGCTGGCGCGCCAGCCTCCGGCTCACCCCGAGCCGCGCGCTGTCCACCCTTACAGTGATCACACGGTTGCTGTAACAGTAGCCTACATTCAACGGCTGCAGCCCTCCTGCTGCCAGCTGTACACATCAACTCCAAAAACAACAACAGCACAAGCAGCGCACAGGTTTTAAGCTGGCGAGGCATCATTGTAGATGCAGTGAAGGTGAGTCCATCTCACCTGCAGCGGCATCGCAGACCACGGCCCGCCACAATAATAAAACATTTTTTATTTAATTATAAATATATTGTTTCTCCTAATTATGCCCTGGGTTTTAACTAATTATTAATACCAAAGGAAACATCACAAAAAACACTTAAGGTCATGAAAATTAATTGCGATTTAGCAATTCAGTGAGGCATCCACCTTATTTATTGAAAAGTATCATATCGGTATTGGTATCGGCGATACTGGCCCGAATTTACTTGGTATCGGATCAATACCAAAATATGCAGCATCGCACACCACTACAGGCTACTGAACTGCTGAAATGTTGGACAATGGACAACACTGAGGGGACTAACTTCACTAACTTTCACATTGGTACTTAATGTGGTACTTAAAAGTACCACCACAACACATGAGGTGCAGATTACAATACAAATATCGTGGTTTCATTCAACTTTTAGGTTCATTGTTAAAGAGCATGTACAAAAACATTATGACATCTTTCATTAGCATGATACACCACCTTCCCCCAGAGACAGAGTTGTGCTAAAACAGGTGCACGTGTCTTAATGAAAGAGGCTCACCCCAACATAAAGTCAGACTTTATGTTCATTTGATCACCACAGAACTTGTGTGGTTACATCATTAGCAAAAACCTCGATTTAATTCTTTCACCTCTGCAGTGGAGTTTAGTCTGCGGACACTCAACAAAAAGGTGCTATTGTAATAGGGGGCCATTTCTTACTCCTATGAGAAGCAAGAGTTAACTTGAGGATCAGGTTGTACGTGTCTGTTGGTGGTTGGCATCCCAATGACACTTCTTCCAGGGCTGAAGTGGGACTGTTAAAAAGTGTGTTAACGCATTAGTATTACAGGCTGTGCCAAACTGCATTCTTGACACTTGATTCGGGAAGGTGTGAAAGGTAATCCTGCAGCATATTTTGCCACTCACACTTGACAATACACCTGTGTTTGCTAACATCTTGCTGCCACGGTACAGTGTAAATATAAGCAAATGAATGAATGAATTAAAAAAGGAAAATACATTGATAATTTTCTGCTAGGACATTATGTGTTTTTTAAGAAGTCAGCTAATTGGATTATATTTCAGAAAAGCTTTTTAAGTATTTTTTAATTTTATTTTTAAATTTAATGTTATTTTTTCGCCATTATAAAGCAAGCGACTGCTCCACCAGAACCTGAGTTTTTACATGTTTGCATGAGGAGATTTTGGCTGGACATAAAAAAACAGTTTTGAGGAACACTTTCCCTTTTTATTGTTTGCTTACACGTATATGATTTATTTAAAGATATTGACTACAGCTCAACTTTCAACATTATAATTCCATCCAGACTCATCACGAAGTTTGGGAATCTGCACATCAGCATCTCCTTATGCAGCTGAATTTTGACTTGTTCCTGAGCCATAGCAGTTACATTTTTTTCTTCTTATCTTGGTAGAACGTGCGCTTTGAGCGTCTGAGGTCTCGGTTCTTGGCAGTCACTCGCTTACACAGATAAAAAGATCATCTGATTAGAGATCCAGAGAAACCCAAACTTCAACATACCGACTAACAAGTTGTTGTTGCCAATGTTTATCCATGGCCACTATCCTCAAATCTTTGGTACATTCTTCTTTGTTTACAGTGATCTTATGCAGGCGCAGCAATATTCAAACTTCCTGCTGTCAGATTTTCCCCAGGTGCATTTAACAATAACTGAGTTTAAAAACAGAAAGGACGAAGATGTTGATGGTTTTAACAGGACTGTGGCACTTTGGTACTTGAAAAACAACTACACTTCATTTAGATAGAAAAAAACTTGGTTATATTATAAAGATAAGAACACAAAACATGGGGTGCAGACTGCATTACATATATCATTGTTTCATTCAACTTTTAAGTTCATTTTTGAAGAGCGTATATAAATATATTAGGGCATCTTTCATTAGCATGATACGCCACTCTATCGAGAGTATTCTGTCTGCCTGTCTGGTAACCCTGTATGGCAATTGTAATGCTCTGGTCTGCAAAGCTTTAAGGAGGGGGGTCAGAGAAGCACAACAATCACCATGTCTGAACTGCCAGCAATCCAAGACGTCTACAGACAGCGCTTTAGAAGGAAGGCCCAGAGGATCCTCTCTGATCCTGGCCAGACATCCTTCACGCTCCAGCTGTCACACAGAAGGTACAGGAGCATTCGGACCTGCACCGGCAGATTCTGGGAAAGTTTCACAAGCCATCAGGCTGCTGAACTGCTGAAATATTGGACACTGAACTCATTCCTACGTAAAGACAGACTTCATTTGATCACCACAGAATTTGTTTGTGTTCACCTCATTTGCCAAAACCTTAATGTAACTTTTTCACCTCTGCAGTGGAGTTTAGTCTGAGGACACTCAACAAAAAGCTACTGCTATTGCTACAATATGCTATTGTAATAGGGTTCTATTTCTTACTCTTATGAGAAGCAAGAGTGAACTTGAGGATCAGGTTGTACGTGTCTGTCAATGGTTGGCATCTCAACGACAGTTCCTACAAACTGTTGTTCAACACAAACCGCTGCAGGGCTGAAGCATGTTTGTGAAAATGTTAACTCATTATTATTACAGGCTGTTCCAAACTGCATTCTTGACACTTGATTCAGCAGGTGTGAAAGGTAATCCTGCAGCATATTTTGCCACTCACAGTTGACAATACACCTGTGTTTGCTAACATCTTGCTTGACATGTTTGCATGAGGAGATTTTGGTGGAAAGTAACCAAACATAAAGACTAGTTCATACGATTTTGAGGAAGACTTAAGAAAAGCTTTCTTTTTGCTTACACGTATATGATTTAATTCAAAAATGAAATAACTCTGTGTTATTGTAAAGTGTGGGACCACATTTAGTAATTTAAAAGGTGGCTGAGTGCTGTTTAAGTGAACTGTCTGATCACTGGAGTTCAATCATTAAACCTTTTAATAACTAAAAACAGAAAGATTTATGTAGCTTTAACTCACACATTTCATGCCACAGAGTAAAATCCATGCATAAAAATGAACTATTCTTTTTTTTTTTTTGCCTGTCCCATTTGGTTCTTTAGCCGTCAGAATTGTTGCCTGAAGACCAACAAGGATACCAATGGATTTACTTTGCCAAATGGATCATCACGGCCTTGCTGTATTGGTCCCTTTGATCGACTTTGTTGTTATTATTTATTTTATTTTATTTTCAGTTGTTACAGACGGGACAGACATGACTGAGGGATAGGAAAGGGAGAAATAAAGATGAAGCAAAAGAAAAACAGAAGGGAAGAGGGGCAGTGAGAATGGGCACTTAAAAAGAGAAAGAAGAGGAAAAAAAATCTCCTGGATCACCTGTTGAGAGAGAAAGAAGAGAAAACTAGCAAAAAAAACAGAGCAACATACTAAACACAACACCATCACGTTAATCTAGCTAAGTGTAAACAGCAGTAAATACTAAATATTGAATGTTGTTGTGTAGCAAGCAGGACCGACAGCGCACAATGTGCTTGGAAGTAGCAGCCAATAGAGGTGTAGTTTATGTCTATGAACAGTGAACACCCGTGTGCACACCTGTGTGGATCAGCCTTTTGTATTCAAAAGGTTTCCCCATATAATGGTCTGCTAGAGGATGTAGAGAGCCATAGCCCTGTCCCCCAGGGCATGAAGCAGGCATGGAGGAGATCCAGGCTCCAGACATCCAGAGGCCCCAGAGTGCGAGAGCCCAAGGAGGACCACCGGAGGGGCATCCGTGCCACCCTCCTGGGAAGAGCTGAGGAGAGCCCCAGATGAGGGCTCACCCAGTAGCCACGGAGCAGAAGCCAGAGGGGGCTGCACTGGCGTGCCCGCCAGCTCTGCCGGCAGCCAGCTGTGCCAGAGTGAACCGAGCTGCAGGCCCAGAGGCCGGAGGCCCGAGGGCCCCCTTTGTCCCGGAAGAGGCCTGACCGAGCAACAGGGGCCAGGCCCCGCCAAGTAGTTACCGGGAGTGAGCTGGTACATACCTGAGCGCCCAGCCCCGGACACCAAGAACCACCAACGCACCGACCCCTGAGGGCATCAGTCACCGGCAGGGAGTGTGGTGAGGGGAGATAGGCCTCCACACTTTGGAGGGCCTGGGAGTTCCCAGAGAGGTGGAGTGTAAGACCCGACCTGACATATAGACACAGACAAACAGGCACACAGACACAAACATGCATTCCCACTCTCATGCACACATATACAAATACTCAGCACTCACCCAACGTAGGGATAGACATACATGGACACTGTACACACAATCACACTCCCCAAACAAACTCTATACCCCGGGTCCAGGTACCCTCGCCCCTAGAGGGGGAAATGGTACCTAGGTCCAGGAGATGTTACCCTTTCCCCTGGGGTGGAGGCAAGCAGACCTCCACAGGTTCCGCAGCAGCAGAGAGGCCCCGCATCCCAGATCCCAATCGAATGGCCAACACCTCCTCCCAGTCCCCCCGCCCCGATGGCCAGCAGAGAACAGGGGTGTGTGAATGAACTTCTCAAATAATTATAGCTTTGAGCAAGTGAGATCTGGTTCCTTGATAGTCACTCACTCAAATAGATAAGAAGATCATCTGATAAGAAAATAAGTGACAGAAATCCAGTCCGTTGTGTACTTATGTGAGTGCTTCAAAGTTAGGTTCAGGGTCTGAAGTGGAAATGTGGAGGCCAGCAGACAGGTGATCATCATATCAAGAGTCGATCTGTGTCTGGATTTGTTAAACTTCAACAATTACAATGTTTGTTCCAATTCTGTGATTGAATTCTGTACATGGAGTTGGCTCTGATTCTGCAGTCATACTCCGATGATGTTAACTATTTTAGTTACAACATCAAAAACACGGGTAATTTTTAATGCTGACTCACATAGTACCTCCTGATGTATAAGATAATGCAAAAGTACCAATTTCATTTCCTGGTTCATTTCAGTCACTTTATCTTGCATTTGCTTCAAAAGTCTGACATTTTGTCCTGTCAGATTTGCACAGACATCAAGCTGATAGCCTGTGGCCTGTTAACGTGTTAAGTTTAATGGGCTAGGGGTTAGGGTTCATTGATGAGGAGTTAAGGTTGGTGGGTTATGATCTTGGGCAATTTGGCCTTGCAAAACCCCTTACGTCACATGAGCTCCTAGTCCTTTTTTCATTTACTGTAAATTTATTTTGCTGTGTTTATTTGTATGTATGCAGACAAATAAAATCTGTACTTATTGCAGTTTTGTCTCTTATTATATTTTGTGTTTACATTGTAAATGTACATAAAGATATAAGTAATGTGGTGGTAGTACCATCTCATATGGAGAGCAATATGTCTCAAAAACGTGACAAATGTGTACAATAGGGGCAGGGATAGCTCAGTAGGTAAAGTGGTCGCCCCATGATCGGAAGGTCGGCGGTTCGAATCCACTTAACGGCTACCCTGAGGTACCCCTGAGCAAGGTACCGTCCCTACACACTGCTCCCCGGGCGCCTGCTTAGTGGGCTGCCCACTGCTTCACTGAGTGAATGGGTCAAATGCAGAGAAAAACAAGTAATTTCCCCATGGGGATCAATAAAGTATCCATTATTATTATTATAATCCACAAGTATAAACTAAGGTTTACAAATGTGTGTGCAGTCATTTGTGTGTAACTTTTGAGGACTCACTAGCATGCGCTTCAGTCCACACACAAATACAAAGTAATTTGACCACACATAAAACTATTTTGCAAATGCATATACCTAAACCTGAATAAATACTGATCATTTATGCAGATACATTTGGGTCACAGCATTAACTTTATTTACTACTACACAGTTGAGAACTGGTCAACTTCTTCAACACCAATCTGGACAAACTGTTTCTTAATGAATGTTGTACATGGTTTGTGAGACTGCAACACAAAAGTTTTTATTTGTTGTTATGAATCATAACACTCAGGTCTCAGAGTGTACAGCATCACTCTTTTTGACTGCATTAATCAACATTTCCTTGAACTTCTCCAAGTCGACGTTCTTCATGATGAAGACTTTGTGTTCTTTTTTCAGCTTCTCGTCGCGGTCCAGCACCATCATGCCTCGAGTGTAGATCCCCTGCAACTCCACCGTCACTGCAACCTGAAAGAGTAACAAAATAATTCATTAAACAATGATTTCAGCGAAGATGTTTTACATTGTAACCTGACAAAAAAAAGTTGCAGTCACTCGCCTCTTCACTCTTAGGTATGACTGCATCATTGATGGCTGCAGCCATGGCGTAGGCGTCACAGGGATTAAATTCTTGATGTTTCTGTTCACACTTCTGTTCACACAGTATGTCAGAGGTAATTAGACATCTTATAATATTCTGTAAGTTGTCACCAGTGGGGCACCAAGATTTAAGCAAAAGGGCTGCGAGCATATTTACACAATACTGAAGATGGATTAAATTCATTGCTAACTGGAGCTTATTTTCTTGTACAAAGTGAGGACTTAAGACTTAAATGCTTGATGCTTTGTGTCAATTAATACACTCTTACCTGTCTTGAGATGCGTAAAATCTTTTCCACAAAGTCTGATTTTTCAGTATGTACAGATAACCAGGTGTCACAGAAAGACTAAGGGAAAAAAAGACTGTAAGATATTTTCAAATACCACTTTATACACAAACTCAGTGTTAGCAGAGATCCTTTCAAACTTTAAAACTGTTCAGACATTATTCATTGGAACAGAACTGAAGCCCTCGTTCAGCTTGTTTCCCTCCTCACCCATGGCAGGCAGTTCCAGCAGGTGAACTCCCAGGTAGCGATGTAGGTTGGGCATGTGTAGCGGTCCAACACGATGTAAGCAGCCTCTGGGTCACACACAAAGTTAAACTCTCCACATATTGTGATGTTACCCCTGGCTGCACACAGAAACAAGCACAGTCACACACTCATTCTCATATATATCAGATATTTATAAGACTAAAATCACGAATGGATAATGAGAGACAGAGGAAATACTCTGTGAGGAGACCACCTTCAATGGTTCCCCCCATGATGTAGAGCGCCTTAAGCTTTTTAGGCAAGGAAGGGTCCAACTGCACTGCTGCAGCCAGGTTCATGAGGGGGGCAGTGGATATGAGGATCACCTGGAGGCAGGAGACAGAGTTGAATTGATGATTTTATTGCCTCCTAACCAACCTTTGAGCTGAAAACAAACCCTCAGTTGTAAAATAATAATTTTCCTTGAAAAGTTTTTTAAAGAATTATCATTTATAAATGTGTTTAGAATGAATTGAGAATTAAACTGGTTTGGTTGGCCCAGTGGTGCAGTTTGTCTATTAAGCACTTGAAACTTGATGAAAATTGACAGATAATTTTTACGACTTCCCAATTTAAACTGCATTGAAGCTTCAAGTTATGCTTTTTTATGTGTGTTTGGCAACTTTGTGATACTTCGCAACGAGTTGGCTTCTTTCACATCAAGTGCATTGTACCCTTTGCAATCCATAACCAACAGATGATATCATTGTGTCTACATCCATTTTTACTGGTCACCATGAAAAAGCAATTAAATCATTAGCTCTGGGTAAAACAAGTTTTTATTAGTCAAGTGATGCAATTTCATCTGTGGGAGTTCAACAATTTTCAGCTAAATGTCAACATACTTTTTTAGGAAGACTTCAAGGCATGTCTGCTGAAATAATCTGTGACTGGGCCTTTAAATAAAACGTTTGATCAGAACCACAAACCATTTATAAAAAGTGGGTAAATGTATTCATGTATTTTGAGATCACCTACTTCTCCACACAGCATTTTTACCCAACCCCTGTGTAAGCTACAACGTTCTTAGTGTACACATATCACAGGAAAATGAGGCTCTCAATTTTCATTCATGTAAGAAGCTTAATGGTGCAGACACTCACCTCTTTATCATTTGCGTTCACAAGGTCAACAATGGCCTGTTTGGCTTTTTTCTGCTGCACCAGATCCAGGCTTGGTGCGTGTGGATCTGGAACGTCCCCAAACCCGTCTGATCCAAAGAAATTATCTGCATGGTTTTCATGGTCCACCAAAGGCTTTGAGCAGCCACGGTACACTGGAATCTGTATGAGTATTATATGCTGGATGTAAGAACATATCTACGAACATATTCGTGTAGAAGGGCTCTCTTACAGCGTGACACAAACTTACGTCCAGCCTGTCGCAGACTTTCAGGACACGAAGGACATTTCTGAGGACATTCTCCACAGACGTGTTGCCATAGCAGCAGGTGATCCCCAAAACTTCCACATCAGGTGTGGAGAGGGCCATCATGATGGCAATAGCATCATCCACCCCAGCATCCACATCAATGATGAGCTTCTTCATCCTGTGTTTAACCACAGGATTCAAACCTGAAGAGTGATTATTTCTAATAATAATCCATTTTTGACCACATGTCTAACTGTAGCCTATCTCAGCTGTCAGATGGAGGGAAAGAGGCAAAAACACAGATAACTACAAATATTTTAAATAAACACAATACAGTGTTTTTCTCTTCACACTCTCAAAACCTTTCTCTCATAGCATAACTACATGTTTTGTAGCTTTCCTAAATATGAAGGTTAGATTGAAAGACTGCTTCAACTGTTTTATGGTAGAGGCAGGAGAATGTTTTAGATACAGCATTAAAATGTGTAGTGTTCAGTACAAATATCATAATTAGATCAGCTTTTAAAATATCTGGGATCTTCATTTTACAATATATATGAAAATAGTCGCTTGCACAAAGATTTAGAAAAATGTTCATGAACAGGCAATTGACCTGCATCTGATTGTGGCAAGGTTAAAGAATTTTAAACAACAGTTTCCATTGTCAAAAAACAAAAAACAAATCAAAACACCACAAAATTATGCTTTTAGGTGCAATAAAAAGAAAGAAAGAAAAAAATAAGTGATTTCTGGGGGGTTTTAAGAATTACATTTTAAAGATATGTTAACCTTCACAAATACTGTGAGATTCTGAAATTATTACTGAAATAAAATGTAAAATACTCACCTGGTAAATGGATTCTGGCAGATGTTTAGAGCTTAGTGATTGGAGCTGTGATAGCTGAATGCTATCAACTGAAGAGCAGCCAGCTTTATATAAGGAAGTGTTACATAAGTACATGGCTAACTCCACCTTCAGATATGCTGTAGGTGTTACAAATTTAGCTTGAGATTTAGATTGTCCAAATTTCCGCTTGCTTGAATAAAGTGAAAAAAATATTTTTGTCATGTAAATGAACAGCATTTAAAAAAAATCACGCACAGAGAGGTGGGTTGGGAAAGTAGATTCTTAAGGTGTAACACTTGTATCCTTTGGTATCGACTAATGGGTGTTATCTTTGTATTAATGTTTAAGAAGACGGTTACAAAAGTGCTACCTGCTAAATTATGTAAAAAGTGGCACACTAAGATAGACATTTTCACTTTTTATTGTCATGCAGCAACAATTTAGATAATTAGAATTAGAATCAAATATTTAGAACATATACTAGAAGGAACAGAATTTATTTCATTTGACGGACTAGTTACACAATATGGGATCAACAAGAAAAGATTTTTAGAATATCAACAAATTAAATCCATAGTAAAAAAGAAATTTAAACCGGGTCAAGTTGAACTACAAACACCACCAAGTGTGGTTCAATTTCTTACTCTTAAAACCCCAAAATTACTTTCCAAAATATACAGAATGCTTCCTAAAACAAATGAATCAATATCACTTCCTATTGCAAAATGGGAAGCGGATTTATCAGTTAACTTAGACCTAAACTTCTGGTCTCAGACTTGCTTAAAAACCTTTCATCTAATCAGAAATCCCAGTCTTCAATTAATTCAATACAAAATATTACATAGAGTGCACTATACAGGTCATCGGATGTTCAAGATGGGCTTTACGTCTACCAACAACTGCTCACACTGCCAAACCAATTCACCGGCAATTATATCCACGCTCTTTGGTTCTGTCCACCAGTTCAGAAGTTTTGGCGCGAGATATGTGACGACTTATCAAAGTGTCTGAAATGTAACATTCCAACTTCCCCCTTAGTGTGTTTACTGGGCAGCTTAGATAATGTCACTTCAGAAAAGAATATAGCCCATATGGTTTTCACTGCCCTATGCATAGCCAAGAAAACAGTCCTCATGAACTGGAAAAATAAAAATAATCTTAATTCTAACCAATATAGAAATTATCTATTAGATTAGATTAGATTAGATTAGATTAGATTAGATTAGATTAGATCTGCCTCAATTTTATCCTAACCACATCAGATCAATTGCTCTGGGCTCCTTTGATCAGCTCCATCACCTAGTGGGGGTGGGGGGTCATAGTTTGGTCCCGCCTTCACTGTTGTGATTGGTGTGGGGGTAGGGACAGGCTTAGGGCGTCGGGGGGTTCCCCGGAGGCATCTTCCTTGGGGGGCTCAACCCGGGGTAGCGGTCATGTCCGGTTGGGGGCTCTTTTGGCTCTCGGGTGACTGTTTCCTCGTGGCTGCGTGCAGCAGGGCTAGGGGAGGGTCTGTGCTGACGGACGTGGGTTACTGACCTGGTAGCCTGGCTGCCCCTGGGTGGGTCCGGGATGGGCGTGAGGTTCTGGGGGCGCTCTGTCTCTGGGCTGGGGCCCGGGCCGGGCCTCGGGGGCTTGGGTCCTGGTTGGTGTGTTGCCGGGGTTGTGGGCGGGTGGGTGCATGGGGGCCCAGCCCTGGCGCAGGGTGCCGCCGGTGCGTCGAGCCACCTGGGGGGGCTCTTCAACTGGTGGGGGAGATGGTCACATCTTGCAGGAGCTTTCCACTCCTCAGGAACTCTCTGCAGGAGGGGGAGATACAGGAGAGGTGGAGGAAGATCTCAGCCTGGGCGTCTATTGTCTTATGTAGTCTGGAAGATGAGTGGATGATGGGGTGGGTGCAGTTTTCTCTGTGGTGGGGTTGGGTGGACTGTCCCGGGCTCTGTGGGGCCGGGCGGCGCTGCTGCACTGGGCCCCTGTCTGGATGGGCCTGGGCCCCCTTTCCCTGGCGGGTCGCGGAGTATGGGGGTGCCTACTGGGGTCAGCGGGGGAGCTGGCCCCAAGGAGGGGTCACTTGCCCCTCCCTTCCTTCCCTCCCCATCTCCAGCTGCCTCCCTCTTCCCGCTCCACCACAACCACCCACACATGCAGGACCTTGGAGTAGGGGTATGTCACCAGGGTGCAGAGGAGGCTACCCCCCCCCCCCCCGTCCCCTTCTGGCTGCCTCTGCCTCAATTTTATCCCACAACCTAGACATTCATATTACTCACACTCTCATTACACATACATATAGGATCTTGGGGGTGGGCACGCTACACGGATTCCAAAAGACCATCAGGGTGTACACCCCACCCCTGGCGTCGTTGCCCACCTCTCAATTTTAAATACACGTAGACATTGAGGGCTAGCAGGAGGGACCATGCGCTTACCTGCTGCTCTCTGGCAGGTAGCTCCATGCCCTCCTGGGTTTTAAATGCACCTTAGAACACAAATGCATCAACACTACAATGAGCGGGTGGAGGGAGGTTTGGAGTCTTCTCTCACCCCCCGTTCTCTGCGGCCTGCTGGAGCGGGGGGGCTAGGAGGAGGAGTTGGCCGTCCAACTGCGGTCTGGAGTGTGGGGCCTCCCTGCTGCTGCGGAGTCGGGGCGGTCTGCTTCTCCCCACCGCAGGGAAAAGGGTAACACCACCTGGGTCTGGGTGCAGTCCCCCCCTCCAGGGGCAAGGGTACCTAGACCCGGTTCGTAGAGTACGCTTGGGGAGTGTGATCGTGTGTACAGCGTCTCTTTATGTTTGTCTCCACGTTGGTTGAGTGTGGAGTAAGTGCATATGAGAGCATGAGGGTGGGAATGGATGTTTCTGTCTATATGTCAGGTTTGGTATCAGACGCCACCTCTCTGGGGAAATCTCAGGCCCTCCAAGGTTTGGAGGCCTCTCTCCACCCACCACCACTTCCCCTGCCAGTGGCGGACTCCCTCAGGTGTCGGTGCGTTGGTGGTTCTTTGTGTCTGGGGATGGGCGTCCAGTTACAGTGGGGCAAAAAAGTATTTAGTCAGCCACCGATTGTGCAAGTTCCCCCACTTAAAATGATGACAGAGGTCAGTAATCTGCACCAGAGGTACACTTCAACTGTGAGAGACAGAATGTGAAAAAAAAATCCATGAATCCACATGGTAGGATTTATAAAGAATTTATTCGTGAATCAGGGTGGAAAATAAGTATTTGGTCAATAACAAAAATACAACTCAATACTTTGTAACATAACCTTTGTTGGCAATAACAGAGGTCAAACGTTTACTATAGGTCTTTACCAGGTTTGCACACACAGTAGCTGGTATTTTGGCCCATTCCTCCATGCAGATCTTCTCGAGAGCAGTGATGTTTTGGGGCTGTCGCCGAGCAACACGGACTTTCAACTCCCGCCACAGATTATCTATGGGGTTGAGGTCTGGAGACTGGCTAGGCCACTCCAGGACTTTCAAATGCTTCTTACGGAGCCACTCCTTTGTTGCCCGGGCGGTGTGTTTTGGATCATTGTCATGTTGGAAGACCCAACCTCGTTTCATCTTCAAAGTTCTCACTGATGGAAGGAGGTTTTGGCTCAAAATCTCACGATACATGGCCCCATTCATTCTGTCCTTAACACGGATCAGTCGTCCTGTCCCCTTGGCAGAAAAACAGCCCCATAGCATGATGTTTCCACCCCCATGCTTCACAGTAGGTATGGTGTTCTTGGGATGCAACTCAGTATTCTTCTTCCTCCAAACACGACGAGTTGAGTTTATACCAAAAAGTTCTACTTTGGTTTCATCTGACCACATGACATTCTCCCAATCCTCTGCTGTATCATCCATGTGCTCTCTGGCAAACTTCAGACGGGCCTGGACATGCACTGGCTTCAGCAGCGGAACACGTCTGGCACTGCGGGATTTGATTCCCTGCCGTTGTAGTGTGTTACTGATGGTGACCTTTGTTACTTTGGTCCCAGCTCTCTGCAGGTCATTCACCAGGTCCCCCCGTGTGGTTCTGGGATCTTTGCTCACCGTTCTCATGATCATTTTGACCCCACGGGATGAGATCTTGCGTGGAGCCCCAGATCGAGGGAGATTATCAGTGGTCTTGTATGTCTTCCATTTTCTGATGATTGCTCCCACAGTTGATTTTTCACACCAAGCTGCTTGCCTATTGTAGATTCACTCTTCCCAGTCTGGTGCAGGTCTACAATACTTTTCCTGGTGTCCTTTGAAAGCTCTTTGGTCTTGGCCATGGCGGAGTTTGGAGTCTGACTGTTTGAGGCTGTGGACAGGTGTCTTTTATACAGATGATGAGTTCAAACAGGTGCCATTCATACAGGTAACGAGTGGGGGACAGAAAAGCGTCTTACAGAAGACGTTACAGGTCTGTGAGAGCCAGAGATTTTCCTTGTTTGAGGTGACCAAATACTTATTTTCCACCCTGATTTACGAATAAATTCTTTACAAATCCTACCATGTGGATTCATGGATTTTTTTTTCACATTCTGTCTCTCACAGTTGAAGTGTACCTCTGGTGCAAATTACTGACCTCTGTCATCATTTTAAGTGGGGGAACTTGCACAATCGATGGCTGACTAAATACTTTTTTGCCCCACTGTACACACCAGCTCACTCCTTGGCGGCCGCTTATCGGGCTCGCTCGGGCCACTTCGGAGGTGGGGTGCCCCCGGCCTCTCGGCCTGGGGCTCGGTCACTCAGGCACAGCTGGCTGACAGCGGAGCTCACGGGCGCGTCACTGCAACTCCCCCTGGCTTCTGCTCCGCGGCTGCTGAGTGAGCCCTCATCTGGGACTCTCCTCAGCTCTTTCTGGGACAGTGGCGCGGCTGCCCCTCTGTTGGTCTTCCTTGGTCTCTTGTGTTCTGGGGGCCTCTGGATGTAGGAGTTTTGATCTCCTCCATACCTGCTTCATGCCCTGGAGGACGGGGCTGTGGCCCCCCCACACCCTCTAGCAGATCATTACATGAAGGAACCATGCTCACAGGTGTACACACGGGTGATCACACCCACAAACTACACCCTTTTTGGCTCCTACCTCAAAGCACACTGTGTTCTGTTGATCTTATGTGCTACACAATAATGTTTAATATTTAGTATTTACGGTCATATTCCCTCATATCATTGTGACGTTGTTTATTCTATTACTCTTGTTCTCTTCTGCTTGTTTTCTTTTTTCTTTCTCAACAGGTGATCCAGGTGATCGATAGATGCATTTTTTTCCTCTTTTTTCCCCCCTGCCCATTCTGTTGGTTTTTGTTTTTTGCCCTTCTCCCCCATCCCTCTTCTCAGCTGTTTCTCTTTCCCTCTTTCTTTCTCCCCTTCTTTCCCCCAGTCAAGTCTGTCCCGTATTCAGCAAGTGAAAATAAAATAAACAATAAAAGGTGAATCAAATGGACCATTACGGCAAGGCTGGGATGGTCAATTTGGTAAAGTAAATCCGTTGGGCATCTTTCTTTGCCTTTAGACAACAATTATGATGGCAAAAGAGCCAAACGGGACAGGCCAAAAAAAAAAAAAAAGACATTTTCACTTTTTATTGTCATACAGCAACAATTTAGATAATTTCGTCCACTCTCGTAGGTAAAATATGATGCTCTTTTATCTCTGCAGTTATTAAGCATGGGGGGTCTTGGTATTTTTCTACTTACAGTCTGTGCTAAACTGCATTCTTGACACTTTATTTCAGCAGGTATGAAAAGTAATCCTGCAGCATTTATTGCCACCCACACTTTTTAGTATAGCCATGTTTACTAAAAATCTAAATATCTTCAGTGGAATTCAATCATGCAGCCTTTTTAATATCTAAAAAGAGCTTTACACACACATGATGGCACCGAGTTACATAATTCCCTTAGGGATTAATAAAGTATCCTGATTCTCAAATATATGCATACGAATGAATTTCTTCATAATATTTTTTTTATTCTTACCTTGGTAGAATCTAAGTTTTGAGCAAGCAAGGTCTGGGTTCCTTTACAGCCACTTGCTTACACAGATGAAAAGATGATCTGAAGAGACACTAAAAGAAACCGAAACTTCAACGTACCAACTGATGAGTTCTTCTTTCCAATGTTTATACTTATCCATTGTCCTTAGAAGCTGCATCACATTCTTGTTGGTTTGCATACATTGGTACACTCGATCCTTTTCAGTTGACCAAATAGATCCAGACATATTGCCATAGCACTGGCTCTGCATACTGCCCTCTTCCACCTGGACAAGTAAGTAAATAAGTAAGTAAAATTTATTTATATAGCACATTTCACAGATAAAAATCACAAAGTGCTTTACAATAGATCAGACATACAAGTTAAAATTAATTAAAAGCCCGTTTGTATAAAAATGTCTTCAGCTGCTTTTCAAAGGAGTCAGTAGAGTCTAGATAGCGTAAAGACAACGGCAGAGAGTTCCACAGCCTAGGTGCCAGTGTCTGAAAAGCCAGATCCCCACGTGTTTTAAACCTAGTACGTGGGACCATTAGTAGCCTCTGACTTGAAGACCTAAGTGCTCGGGATGAAGCATGAGGTTTCAACAGGTCAGAGATATACTGGGGAGCTTCACCGTGCAGAGCTCTAAAAGTCACAACTAAAATTTTAAAATGAACCCTAAAATTTACAGGCAACCAATGAAGAGAAGCCAAAACTGGAGTAATGTGTGACCTCTTGTTTGTACCAGTTAAAAGTCTTGCCGCTGCATTCTGTACAGACTGAAGGCGATCCAGAGCTGATTTGTTGAGACACGTAAAAAGACCTTTACAATAATCCAAACAAGAAGAGATAAAAGCATGAATAATTATCTTAAGTTCTGCCTTTGACACCAGTAGTCTGAGTTTAGAAATGTTTCTTAGATGATGTTTAGAGTGTTTCTCAAGAGACATTTAACTGTCAAATATAACACCTAAGTTTCTGAGACTCGACTGAAATGAACAGTCTAAAAAACTGATATGCTGCCTAATTTCTGAGAGCATGTGATCAGGTGCAATAATCACCTTTTCAGTTGGCCAAATAGACCCAGAGATATTGCCATAACACTGGCTCTGCATACTGCCCTGTGTTATTGTGGTGGACAATAACACCACATGTGTGCGGATGCTGTTGATTGTTTATTGATTACAGGTCCACTTTCAACATTATAATTCCATCCAAGCTCATCATGAAGTTTTGGCATCTGCACAACATCATCTCCTTATGAAGCTGGATCTTGACTTCCTCACAGACAGACCACAGTGGTACAGATCGGCAATGACATGTCATCTACACTGATGATGGATGTGTACTCAGCCCCATGCTGTACACCTTGTTCACCCATGACTCTGAGGCCACACACAGCACCAACACTATAGTTAAATTTGCAGATGATACCACCGTCAAGTCTGCTTCCAAAGCAGAGGTGAGAGCCCTGATATGATGGTGTTGAGACAAAAACCTACTGTTCAGTGTCAGCAAGACCAAGAAGCTGTCACGGCTGCCGGGGCGAGCCGTGTGGTGTAGGAGGAAAAGGACCCAAAATGCAGGCAGTTGACTGGTGATGATAGTGACATTTATTTACAGAAGTGGCAGTGACAAAAACAGGCAAAGAAGGGTGGGGAGCTAACCGAGACCTAAACTGGAGGAAACTAAAGAACAGACCTGAACATGGGACCGAGAACAGAGGATGCAGAGGGACGGAGAACACACTAATTTACGCGGAGTTACACAGAGAAACGCAGGCGATCCGACGATGAGCAGAGGCAAACACACACTATAAATACATACAAATAAATGAGGAGATGACATGCAGGGGTGGACACAGCTGAAACTAATGGACATAACGAGAAGCAGACCTAGAAAGTAAAACAGGAAACACACAGACTGTTTACAACACAAACTCAGGGACACAAACAAAACAGAGGGAAGACACAGGTAGGGATGATAAACATGACAACCAAACCCAAAGAACTAATACAAAATCAGAATAAACACCAAACCCAAGATGAAGCCAAAAGGAAACACAAAAAGCTGGGTCAACAACCCAGGACCATGACAGAAGCTCATTGTGGACTACAGGAAACTGCAGGGCGGAGGGCACACCCTGATTTACATCAAGGAGACAGAGGAGAAGGGAGTCAGATACTTCAGGTTCCTGGGGATTAACATCAGTAATGATTCGAGTTGGTCACATCGAGTGGATATGATCACAAAAGCAGTGAAACAGTGGCTCTTTCAGCGGCGGTTTAGGGCGTTTGACGTAGACTCCAGAATACTTACCAATATCTATCAATGCACCATCGAGACTATTCTGTCTGGCTGTGTCTGGTATGGAGGTTGTAATGTTCTGGTCCCCAAAGCTTTAAGGAGGGGGGTCAGAGAAGCACAACAATCACCAGGTCTGAACTGCCAGCCTTCCAAGACGTCTACAGACAGCACTGTAGGAGGAAGGCCCAGAGGATCCTCTCTGATCCTGGCCAGACATCCTTCATGCTCCAGCTGTCACACAGAAGGTACAGGAGCATCTGGACCTGCACCAGCAGATTCTGGGAAAGTCTTACAAGCCATCAGGCTGCTGAACTGCTAAAATGTTGGACATTGGACAACACTGAGGGGGCTAACGTCACTAACTTTCACATTGGTACTTCTTAAAAGTACCACCACAAGACATTACATTACAAATTACTTTTTTTGTTCTCGTTTGGTTCTTGCCGAAGGCGGTCCACGTTTCTTCTCTCCTCCTCTCCCTTATCTTCCCTGCTTAGCCTCTTATGTCCTTGTCTAGTCTCGTGTTTTTTGTATTACTTTTCCCTGGAACACTCTCTCACAGTGTGTTCTCTAAAACCTAAAAGAGAATTATGGGTTTGATCAACTGGTCCCTGAATGCAATTGACACCCTTTTCTCAATGAGAAGTCTGGGCTCGGGTGAGCCTGAGTGTCCTGGAGGTACTTTCCCTGCCGGCTACACGATGGACGGGTGGCAGAAATGGAGAATCGTGTGCCTGGCGGGACTGTCGATCGAAGACACTGAAGATATCTACCTATTCGGAACCATGATAACAGGGTTCTTGCTGATCAGGGCTGGCTTGGCCCTGGCTTATCGATGAATTAAGAAAGCGGAACCGGCTGTTCAAACCCCCACAAGGCTGCCTGCTGGGATTGAAACGATGGGACGAGGCATGACTTCTCAGAATGGGCTCACTGAGTGCAGCATGGATAAGATCTTGGAGAAGCTTACGGCTGCCGTGAACACTCAGAATAAGACCTCTGAGCGCAAACTGGATCACATCCTGGAGCGACTCACTGCGGTCATGAGTTCTCAGAATCTGCTCTTTGAGCACAAGAATGACAACATCACGGAGCGCAAGTTTGATAACATCATGGAGAAGCTCGCGGCTCTTCAACGGGAGACGGAGAGACCAGTGTCGGAGTGTTAAGAACAGCTTTGAAATTCTCATGAGTTGTTCACACTAAAGAAAACCACCATCATAATGCTATCCCTTCGGCGCCAGCTGCGGGCTCAAGGCTGGAGCCGAACAAAAACTCCCTGATAACGACTGTGTTTAGACTGTTCTTCCCACTCCATGCAGGCTACCTGGGTTGGCTGGAAGACTGTTTACTTAGCCTGGGCGAAGGACACTATCTCAGCTGAACTCTGGAAACGCACACACATACACTGATAAGCACTCACTGTGTTGTGTGTGTAAGGTTGGGGGGGGCGGGTCCATTCCACTGCAGGGCAACCTGCATGTGGCGAATAAAGCTGTTGACTGTTAAAAAATATTGTGGTTTCATTCAATTTTTAGGTTCATTCACAGACATAATGACATCTTTCATTAACATGATATACCACCTTCCCCCAGGAACAGAGTTATGCTAAAACAGGTCTACATGTCTTAATCAAAAGGACTCATTCCTACTTAAAGTCAGACTTTATGTTCATTTGATCACCACAGAAGTTGTGTGGTTACATCATTAGCAAAAGCCTCAATTTAATTCTTTCACCTCTGCAGTGGAGTTTAGTCTGAGGACACTCAACAAAAAGGTGCTATTGTAATAGGGGCCATTTCTTACTCCTCAAGTTCTTGATCCTCAAGTTCACTCAAGAGTGAACTTGAGGATCAAGTTGGACATGTCTGTCAATGGTTGGCATCTCAACGACAGTTCCTACAAACTGTTGTTCAACACAAACCGCTGCAGGGCTGATGTGTGATTGTGAAAATGTGTGTTAACTCATTATTATTACAGGCTGTGCCAAACTGCATTCTTGACACTTGATTCAGCAGGTGTGACAAAACAATGGTTTTGTCACACCTGCTGAAACCATTGTTTTTCTTGTGACAAAACCATTGTTTTTCTTGTGACATTATTGGTAATGCCACAAGAAAAAACATTGTTTTTCTTGTGGCATTATACTGCAGGATTCCCTTTCACACCTGCTGAATCAAGTGTCAGGAATGCAGTTTGGTTGATTCAGCAGGTGTGAAAGGTAATCCTGCAGTATCCTTATCCATCATTAACGCCCACTCACATCCTGGGCCATGATAAGGTGGGGCCAGGTTTCACAATGAGCTCACCTGAAACTCTGGCTGATTGGGACCCACACCCAGTTTCACACCTTGGCTCAGGCGATTAGAGGATCATCAGGGGGTCCTTCTGTCCCTCTGTGGGAGGACACTCCCACTAGGTTTAAATCTGGGACTCCCCACCATTTGACCTTAGAACTGAAGAAGCTTCTCGGATGAGAGGTGAAACGTCTTCAAGTAACTTAAAGAAATCCAGATGCTTTTCTTTGCAAAATTGGTAACATTACAGAAAACCACTGAAATGTACACTACAATGGGAAAGTACAAGAGGGAAAAAAGACACCTCTACTCATGCTGGGCTCCTATGGTATGAGAACAGGAAACAAAAAAACTCCTCTGCACAGAAAGCACATAAATGTCCACAGCACAACATTATGGAGCACGTGACAACCAACAGGGTTGGGTAGGGGATGAGGAGTAATCCTAAGCAAACATAGCAGCCATCCTGCCACTGCGCCGTCTCTCCAGCGCAGGCCCAGACCCGCCGTGTTCTCCAGGAGGGAACAAGCATCGAAGGCGTTTGGAAAGGGGGGGTGGGGGACGAGTGAGTGCTTATCAGTGTAAGTGTGTGCGTTTCCAGAGTTCAGCTGAGACAGTGTCCTTCGCCCTGCCAGGCTAAGTAAACAGTCTTTCAGCCAACCCAGGTAGCCTGCATGGAGTGGGAAGAACAGTCTAAACACAGTCGTTATCAGGGAGTTTTTGTTCGGCTCCAGCCTTGAGCCCGCAGCTGGCGCCGAAGGGATAGCTGATAAGGTTTCCGAAAGAGACTCAGGCGCAGGCCAGGGTTTTCCTTTAAGCGAAGGACAGTGCGTTTATTTACAGTGAACACATACACCAAGTGGCTATATACAACGTGCAGGGGAAACGGGTCCGGGTCGCCAGGGTCCGTGGGAAACAGGGTTGGGAGAAGGGTGTTCCACACTTTCTGTACAAAAACGTTCCCCCTCAATCACTCCTCTCTGCATCGGGTTCCAAAAACGATCTACACACAAAACGTTGGGTTAGCAGGATAATTATAAGAAATTCTCAAGGTACAGGTTAGCAGAAACACAAGTCTAACTGACACTGATAGCTCAACGATCCAGCGAAGACTAGTGCAGACTCGCCATCTAAGTAGTGCAGTAATCAGCTGGGATCAGCTGCCGGTGTGGTGATGAGCAGGTGTGTGGGCCAGCAGCGGGAGCCCGCAGTGAGCATCGCCGTGGCGAGAGAGAGAGAGAGAGAGTGAGAGAGAGAGGGTGAGAGAGCAAACAAACCACAAACATATTGCCCCATAGAGGATTGACCAGCGGGGCACAGGGACCATGACAGTACCCCCCCCTCAACGGGAGCCCCCCGGCGACCCACCAGGCTTACCAGGATGAGACAGATGGAAGGCCCGCAGCATACGCTTGTCCAGGACAGCGGCCCGCGGAACCCAGGACCGCTCCTCAATGCCATAGCCCTCCCAGTCCACAAGGTACTGGAAGCCACGCCCGCGGCGGCGAGAGTCCATAATCCGCGTGATGGAATAGGCGGGCAAGCCGTCCACAAGCCGGGCGGGTGGAGGGGGCCTGGAAGGAGGGCACAGAGGGCTATTCCGGACAGGTTTGATTTGGGAGACGTGGAACACATTGTGAATCCTCATGTTGCGCGGCAGCCGGAGTTTCACAGAGACGGGGTTGATCAGCGCCGAAACCTCAAACGGACCAATGAAGTTTGGGTTGTGCTTCTTGGACTCAGTCCTGAGAGGAACAAAGCGTGTGGACAGCCATACCTTTTGTCCCACGCTGTATGCTGGAGCTGGTGTGCGGCGGCGATCTGCGGTCTGTTTGGTTCGGTCCTTTGTGCACAGCAACGCCGTCCGTGCGGCCCGCCAAGCTCGTCGGCACCTACGTAGATGGGCCTGGACAGATGGTACAGAATGCTCACCCTCGACAGAGGGGAAGAGAGGTGGCTGGAAACCCAGTGAGACCTCGAAGGGAGACAGACCAGTGGCGGAGGAAGTCAGACTGTTATGGGCGTACTCAATCCAGGGTAGTTCGTCACTCCAGATGGACTGGTTGGAGGACGCTATGCACCGCAACATTGCCTTGAGCTCTTGGTTAGCTCGCTCACACTGACCGTTGCTTTGGGGATGGTAACCGGAGGTCAGACTGACCTTTGCTCCTAATGAGGAGCAGAATTCCTTCCAGACGCCAGACGTGAACTGGGGGCCTCTGTCAGACACAATGTCTTCCGGGATCCCATGCAAACGAAACACATGACGGGTAAGCAGTCGTGCGGTCTCCATGGCCGTGGGAAGCTTGGGTAGAGCTATGAAGTGGGCAGCTTTAGAAAAACGGTCTACGATGGTAAGTATGACAGTGTTGCCTGCTGATGGCGGCAGTCCGGTCACAAAGTCCAAAGCTATATGGGACCACGGCCTGGACGGAGTCGGCAGGGGATTGAGCTGTCCAGCGGGCGGCTGATGAGACGGTTTATTCCGGGCACAGGTCGCGCAGGCGGAGACGTACTCCCGAGCGTCCTAAGCAGAGAGGGCCACCAGAAGTAGCGCTGGAGGAAGTTGATAGTGCGGTGGACCCCTGGGTGGCACGTAAAGCGGGCAGTGTGGGCCCATTGAAGTACTTGAGAACATACTGATTGAGGGACGTAGAGCCGTTGGGCTGGCCCACCTCCCGGATCCGGTTCCGACACCTGAGCCTCCCGAATGGCTGCTTCGATCCCCCAGGAGATGGCGCCCACGACACAGGTGGCGGGGAGAACGGGAGCGGGCTCAGTGGGGTCCTCCGAGACTGAGAACTGACGGGACAGGGCGTCGGGTTTGACATTCCGGGAACCGGGTCTGTAAGAGATGGAGAAGTGGAAACGGGTGAAAAACAGGGCCCACCTGGCCTGTCGGGCGTTGAGCCTCTTAGCTGATTGCAGGTATGCCAGGTTCTTGTGGTCTGTCCAGACGAGGAAAGGCTGAGCCGTGCCCTCCAACCAGTGCCGCCACTCCTCCAGGGCTAGTTTTATCGCCAGCAGTTCCCGATCCCCGACATCATAGTTTCTCTCTGCAGGGGACAGACGGCGGGAGAAGAAGGCACAAGGGTGGAGCTTACCGTCCTTCCGTTGCGACAGAACCGCTCCAACCCCTGAGTCGGACGCGTCGACCTCGACCACAAATGGCTGCGTGAGGTCGGGTTGGATCAGGATGGGGGCTGAGGCGAATCGTTTCTTCAGTTCTTGGAAAGCTACCTGAGCTTCTTTGTTCAACTGAAAAGGAAGCTTGGGAGAGGTTAGCTGGGTCAGCGGCAAGGCAACTCGGCTGAAGTCCCGAATGAACCGCCGGTAAAAGTTGGCAAACCCAAGGAAACGTTGCAGTTGGTGCCTATTAGGAGGTTCCGGCCACTCAACAACGGCTTTTACCTTCACAGGGTCCGGCGGAGGTTTCCTTGGTCGATTATGTACCCCAGGAATGCGACGGTGGAGACGTGGAACTCACACTTTTCTCCTTTGACGAACAATCGGTTTTCGAGGAGTCGTTGCAGGACCTGTCTGACATGGGTCTCGTGCTCGGATTGGTTTCTGGAAAAGATCAGGATGTCATCTAGATAGACAAAAACAAAACGGTTAATGAAGTCTCTGAGCACGTCATTCACCAGGGCTTGGAACACCGCAGGGGCGTTAGTGAGACCAAAGGGCATGACAAGGTACTCGAAGTGGCCGAGGTGGGTGTTGAAGGCGGTCTTCCACTCATCGCCCTCACGGATGCGAACCAGATGGTATGCGTTTCGCAAATCCAGTTTGGTAAAAACAGTAGCCCCCTGGAGGAGCTCGAAGGCCGAACTGAGGAGCGGCAGAGGGTATTTATTTTTTACTGTGATGTTGTTTAATCCGCGATAGTCAATGCATGGCCGGAGGGTTTTATCCTTCTTTTCGACAAAGAAGAAGCCTGCCGCGACTGGAGAGGTGGAGGCCCGAATGAGGCCGGCAGCCAGGGATTCCGTGATGTACTTGTCCATAGCGTCTCGTTCTGGAAGTGAGATGCTATATAGCCGACTGGTGGGTAAAGGAGCTCCCGGGAGCAGTTCGATAGCACAGTCATAGGGCCTATGCGGAGGAAGTGACTGGGCGCGGGCCTTTTGAAACACCTCAGCTAGGTCGTGATAAACAGAGGGCACATTAGTTAAATCAGCTGATTTCAATTTCCCAGGAGAGGGCGTTTCAGTGCTTGGAGGCGAGGCAGCTTTAAGGCAGGTCATGTGGCAGTCCTCCCCCCACCCAGTGACACGCCCCTTTAGCCAATCTATGTGAGGGTTGTGCTGTTGTAGCCAAGGATGGCCGAGAACTAGTGGAGTGCGAGTTGCTTTAAACACCAAAAATCAGATTTCTTCAGAATGATTGCCAGAGAGGGTGAGCTCGACAGGCTCCGTCACCAGAGTGATGTCTGGAAGGCGTTGACCTGACAACGCCGTAACACGTAATGCATGAGGCAGGGGCTCCAATAGTAACCCAAGTTGCCGGGCTAACTGACAGTCAATAAAGTTTTGTTCCGCCCCAGAGTCGATTAACACCGATAGGGAGCGGCTCTTAGAGTGAATGGAAAGCGTGGCCGGTAGTGTTAAACGGGGAGGAGCTTCTTCCTGGCTCAGCTCGCCCACCAGTACTCCTACCATCACTGGCGGGCGCGCCCTTTTGCCTGCGAAGGGCAGGTAGCTACAACATGTCCCCTGTGACCACAATAGAGGCACTCACCGGCCGTAATCCTGCGCTGACGCTCCGCCGCGGTGAGATGGGAGCCGCCCAGCTGCATGGGTTCCTCTCCGTCCCCGCTCTCGTGAGTCCGGGAGGGGCCGGCATCCGCTATGGCGCCGGTGCCAGAGACTCTCGCAGCCTCATGGAAGTTGTAGTTCCGCTGCGACCGGCGAGCCCGTAGCCGCTCATCCACCTTAATGCACAGGGACATTAGCTCATTAAAGGAGGCAGGGAGATCACGCATGATTAGCTCGTCCCTTAATTCTTCTCTGATATTGTTCAGCAACGTGCTCTGTAGCGCCTCCTGATTCCACCCTGCCTCTTCTGCCAGAATCCAGAAGTCGATAGCGTATTCAGACATGCTTCTCCTACCTTGTTTGAAGTTGAGGAGACGGAGAGCAGCGGCCTCTGCCCCGGTGCCTGGGTTAAACACACTCTTAAATTTGGAGAGAAAGTCAGCGTAGGTGATGACAGGATCAGAGTTTAACACAACCTGGGCCCACTTTAGTGCACGGCCCCTCAGAAGTTGAACTAAATAAGTGATCTTCGCCCCATCGTTGCTATGAAAACGCTGCAGCTCGCGAAACGTCAGAGACACCTGAGCCAAAAATCCGGCACATTTGTCAGACTCACCCGAGAATGGTTCCGGTGTGGGTAAAGGTCCGTCAGTCAGCGTACCGACCCACGGTGAGCTACCTGACGCTACGGCGGGCGGTGCCGCCTGGGGAGCCGGGCTGGGTGGCTGGGGATTCCCTGGTTGCGCATTTCCCTCCAGTGGTATTAACTGCGCCACCGCCAGGGTCAATGCGGCGACATCCTGCTGTAGCTGCCCGAGCATTTGTTCATGGCGGGCCAGCGCGGCTTCCTGGGCAGCCAGAGCCCGGCCCACGGGGTCCTGTCCTGCTGAGTCCATAATGGCTGGATCGTTCTGATAAGGTTTCCGAAAGAGACTCAGGCGCAGGCCAGGGTTTTCCTTTAAGCGAAGGACAGTGCGTTTATTTACAGTGAACACATACACCAAGTGGCTATATACAACGTGGAGGGGAAACGGGTCCGGGTCGCCAGGGTCCGTGGGAAACAGGGTTGGGAGAAGGGTGTTCCACACTTTCTGTACAAAAACGTTCCCCCTCAATCACTCCTCTCCGCATCGGGTTCCAAAAACGATCTACACACAAAACGTCGGGTTAGCAGGATAATTATAAGAAATTCTCAAGGTACAGGTTAGCAGAAACACAAGTCTAACTGACACTGATAGCTCAACGATCCAGCGAAGACTAGTGCAGACTCGCCATCTAAGTAGTGCAGTAATCAGCTGGGATCAGCGGCCGGTGTGGTGATGAGCAGGTGTGTGGGCCAGCAGCGGGAGCCCGCAGTGAGCATCGCTGTGGCGAGAGAGAGAGAGAGTGAGAGAGAGAGGGCGAGAGAGCAAACAAACCACAAACATATTGCCCCATAGAGGATTGACCAGCGGGGCACAGGGACCATGACAATAGCATTATGATGGTGGTTTTCTTTAGTGCGAACAACTCATGAGAATTTCAAAGCTGTTCTAACAGTCCGACACTGGTCTCTCAATCTCCCATATAAGAGCCGCGAGCTTCTCCATGATGTTATCAAACTTGCGCTCCGTGATGTTGTCATTCTTGTGCTCAAAGAGCAGATTCTGAGAACTCATGACCGCAGTGAGTTGCTCCAGGATGTGATCCAGTTTGCGCTCAGAGGTCTTATTCTGAGTGTTCACGGCAGCCGTAAGCTTCTCCAAGATCTTATCCATGCTGCACTCAGTGAGCCCATTCTGAGAAGTCACGCCTCGTCCCATCGTTTCAATCCCAGCAGGCAGCCTTGTGGGGGTTTGAACAGCCAGTTCCGCTTTCTTAATTCTTCGATAAGCCAGGGCCAAGCCAGCTCCGATCAGCAAGAACCCTGTTATCATGGTTGCGAATAGGTAGATATCTTCAGTGTCTTCGATCGACAGTCCCGCCAGGCACACGATTCTCCATTTCTGCCACCCGTCCATCGTGTAGCCGGCAGGGAAAGTACCTCCAGGACACTCAGGCTCACCCGAGCCCAGACTTCTCGTTGAGAAAAGGGTGTCAATTGCATTCAGGGACCAGTTGATCAAATCCATAATTCTCTTTTAGGTTTTAGAGAACACACTGTGAGAGAGTGTTCCAGGGAAAAGTAATACAAAAAACATGAGACTAGACAAGGACATAAGAGGCTAAGCAGGGAAGATAAGGGAGAGGAGGAGAGGAGAAATGTGCGACCGCCTTCGGCAAGAGCTAAACGAGAAAAAAAAAAGTAATTTGTAATGTAATGTGTTGTGGTGGTACTTTTAAGAAGTACCAATGTGAAAGTTAGTGACGTTAGCCCCCTCAGTGTTGTCCAATGTCCAACATTTTAGCAGTTCAGCAGCCTGATGGCTTGTAAGACTTTCCCAGAATCTGCTGGTGCAGGTCCAGATGCTCCTGTACCTTCTGTGTGACAGCTGGAGCATGAAGGATGTCTGGCCAGGATCAGAGAGGATCCTCTGGGCCTTCCTCCTACAGTGCTGTCTGTAGACGTCTTGGAAGGCTGGCAGTTCAGACCTGGTGATTGTTGTGCTTCTCTGACCCCCCTCCTTGGAGCTTTGGGGACCAGAACATTACAACCTCCATACCAGACACAGCCAGACAGAATAGTCTTGATGGTGCATCGATAGATATTGGTAAGTATTCTGGAGTCTACGTCAAACGCCCTGAACCGCCGCTGAAAGAGCCACTGTTTCACTGCTTTTGTGATCATATCCACTCGATGTGACCAACTCGAATCATTACTGATGTTAATCCCCAGGAACCTGAAGTATCTGACTCCCTTCTCCTCTGTCTCCTTGATGTAAATCAGGGTGTGCCCTCCGCCCTGCAGTTTCCTGTAGTCCACAATGAGCTTCTGTCATGGTCCTGGGTTGTTGACCCAGCTTTTTGTGTTTCCTTTTGGCTTCATCTTGGGTTTGGTGTTTATTCTGTGCTCTGTTTGTGTCCCCGAGTTTGTCTTGTAAAACAGTCTGTGTGTTTCCTGTTTTACTTTCTAGGTCTGCTTCTCGTTATGTCCATTAGTTTCAGCTGTGTCCACCCCTGCATGTCATCTCCTTATTACCTGGTGTGTATTTATAGTGTGTGTTTGCCTCTGGTCGTCGTCGGCTCGCCTGCGTTTCTCTGTGTAACGCCGTGTAAATCATTGTGTTCTACGGCGCTCGCTGCATCCTCTGTTCTCGGTCCCATGTTCAGGTCTGTTCTTTAGTTTCCTCCAGTTTAGGTCTCGGTTAGCTCCCCACCCTTCTTTGCCTGTTTTTGTCACTGCCACTTCTGTAAATAA
This sequence comes from Rhamphochromis longiceps, assembly GCF_057381845.1. Taxonomy (NCBI): domain Eukaryota; kingdom Metazoa; phylum Chordata; class Actinopteri; order Cichliformes; family Cichlidae; genus Rhamphochromis; species Rhamphochromis longiceps. Next base: position 42,131,367 of record NC_140578.1, read on the forward strand.
ATGTCACTATCATCACCAGTCAACTGCCTGCATTTTGGGTCCTTTTCCTTAGTGATGGGCAGATGAAGCTTCATGAAGCACTGAAGCTTTTCATACAATTGGTTCACTCCAGTGCAAAGCGTCTTGAAGCTTCATTTGCTCTAGTAGGACATCTACTGGATGTAAAAATATTAGTTGGCATGAATTGGAAGAGCGTGACCTTTTGCACACAGCCTGTAAATGTCAACAACAAAAGGAGTGTGTAAAACATGTATATTGTAGTGATGGCAGTATACTGTGTATATTTACACTGGCAGTATGGAAAATGATTATTTGGAAATGTTTAAAATGGAAATGATCATTTACTGTGTGGTGGGGTTAGGGTGTGGACAGTAGTTGTGCTTTTGTAACGTTGAGGTTACTCTCATAAACCTCCAAACTGTCTCCAAACTCTCACTAACCGCAACTCTCCATCAAACACCTACATTTTGAATGAAGTCTGAGGGGTTTATATCTCTGTCATAGCTCGCGGCAAAGTTCGAACCACTTCATGAACCAGTGACGTGGTACAGCCGGGCAGCGAGGCTTCAGACGTCATCATTTTCAGCTCCTCCCATAAATGAAGCAAGCCTCGATACGCGCATCGCGGAAACGCCCCCTCAATTACTCGACACAAGCTTCGAAGCCTCAATACAGAACGTCACATCACTACTTTTCCTCCTACACCACACGGCTCGCCCCGGCAGCCGTGACAGCTTCTTGGTCTTGCTGACACTGAACAGTAGGTTTTTGTCTCAACACCATGATATCAGGGCTCTCACCTCTGCTTTGGAAGCAGACTTGACGGTGGTATCATCTGCAAATTTAACTATAGTGTTGGAGCTTTGTGTGGCCTCAGAGTCATGGGTGAACAAGGTGTACAGCATGGGGCTGAATACACATCCTTCGTCAGTGTAGATGACATGGCACTGCCGATCTGTACCACTGTGGTCTGTCTGTGAGGAAGTCAAGATCAAGCTGCATAAGGAGATGATGCTGTGTAGATGCCAAAACTTTATGATGAGCTTGGATGGAATTATAGTGTTGAAAGTGGACCTGTAATCAATAAACAGCATCCGCACACATGTGGTGTTATTGTCCAGGTGGAAGAGGGCAGTATGCAGAGCCAGTGCTATGGCAATATCTCTGGATCTATTTGGCCAACTGAAAAGGATCGAGTGTACCAATGTATGCAAACCAACAAGAATGTGATGCAGCTTCTAAGGACAATGGATAAGTATAAACATTGGAAAGAAGAACTCATTAGTTGGTACGTTGAAGTTTCGGTTTCTTTTAGTGTCTCTTCAGATCATCTTTTCATCTGTGTAAGCAAGTGGCTGTACAGGCAGTGCAGAATTATTAGGCAAGTTGTATTTTTGAGGAATAATTTTATTATTGAACAACAACCATGTTCTCAATGAACCCAAAAAACTCATTAATATCAAAGCTGAATGTTTGTGGAAGTAGCTTTTAGTTTGTTTTTAGTTATAACTATTTTAGGGGGATATCTGTGTGTGCAGGTGACTATTACTGTGCATAATTATTAGGCAACTTAACAAAAAACAAATATATACCCATTTCAATTATTTATTTTTACCAGTGAAACAATATAACATCTCCACATTCACAAATATACATTTCTGACATTCAAAAACAAAACAAAAACAAATCAGCGACCAATATAGCCACCTTTCTTTGCAAGGACACTCAAAAGCCTGCCATCCATGGATTCTGTCAGTGTTTTGATCTGTTCACCATCAACATTGCGTGCAGCAGCAACCACAGCCTCCCAGACACTGTTCAGAGAGGTGTACTGTTTTCCCTCCTTGTAAATCTCACATTTGATGATGGACCACAGGTTCTCAATGGGGTTCAGATCAGGTGAACAAGGTGGCCATGCCATTAGTTTTTCTTCTTTTATACCCTTTCTTGCCAGCCACGCTGTGGAGTACTTGGACGCGTGTGATGGAGCATTGTCCTGCATGAAAATCATGTTTTTCTTGAAGGATGCAGACTTCTTCCTGTACCACTGCTTGAAGAAGGTGTCTTCCAGAAACTGGCAGTAGGACTGGGAGCTGAGCTTGACTCCATCCTCAACCCGAAAAGGCCCCACAAGCTCATCTTTGATGATACCAGCCCAAACCAGTACTCCACCTCCACCTTGCTGGCGTCTGAGTCGGACTGGAGCTCTCTGCCCTTTACCAATCCAGCCACGGGCCCATCCATCTGGCCCATCAAGACTCACTCTCATTTCATCAGTCCATAAAACCTTAGAAAAATCAGTCTTGAGATATTTCTTGGCCCAGTCTTGACATTTCAGCTTGTGTGTCTTGTTCAGTGGTGGTCGTCTTTCAGCCTTTCTTACCTTGGCCATGTCTCTGAGTATTGCACACCTTGTGCTTTTGGGCACTCCAGTGATGTTGCAGCTCTGAAATATGGCCAAACTGGTGGCAAGTGGCATCTTGGGAGCTGCACGCTTGACTTTTCTCAGTTCATGGGCAGTTATTTTGCGCCTTGGTTTTTCCACACGCTTCTTGCGACCCTGTTGACTACTTTGAATGAAACGCTTGATTGTTCGATGATCACGCTTCAGAAGCTTTGCAATTTTGAGACTGCTGCATCCCTCTGCAAGATATCTCACTATTTTTGACTTTTCTGAGCCTGTCAAGTCCTTCTTTTGACCCATTTTGCCAAAGGAAAGGACGTTGCCTAATAATTATGCACACCTGATATAGGGTGTTGATGTCATTAGACCACACCCCTTCTCATTACAGAGATGCACATCACCTAATATGCTTAATTGGTAGTAGGCTTTCGAGCCTATACAGCTTGGAGTAAGACAACATGCATGAAGAGGATGATGTGGACAAAATACTCATTTGCCTAATAATTCTGCACTCCCTGTAAAGGAACCCAGACCTTGCTTGCTCAAAACTCAGATTCTACCAAGGTAAGAATAAAAAAAATATTATGAAGAAATTCATTTGTATGCATATATTTGAGAATCAGGATACTTTATTAATCCCTAAGGGAATTATGTAACTCGGTGCCATCATGTGTGTGTAAAGCTCTTTTTAGATATTAAAAAGGCTGCATGATTGAATTCCACTGAAGATATTTAGATTTTTAGTAAACATGGCTATACTAAAAAGTGTGGGTGGCAATATATGCTGCAGGATTACTTTTCATACCTGCTGAAATAAAGTGTCAAGAATGCAGTTTAGCAAAAAGACCAAGACCCCCCATGCTTAATAACTGCAGAGATAAAAGAGCATCATATTTTACCTACGAGAGTGGACGAAATTATCTAAATTGTTGCTGCATGACAATAAAAAGTGAAAATGTCTATCTTAGTGTGCCACTTTTTATATAATTTAGCAGGTAGCACTTTTGTAACCATCTTCTTAAACATTAATACAAAGATAACACCCATTAGTCGATACCAAAGGATACAAGTGTTACACCTTAAGAATCTACTTACCAAACCCACCTCTCTGTGCGTGATTTTTTTAAATGCTGTTCATTTACATGACAAAAATATTTTTTCACTTTATTCAAGCAAGTGGAAATTTGGACAATCTCGATTAAAGCTAAATTTGTAACACCTAAAGAATATCTGAAGGTGGAGTTAGCCATGTACTTATGTAACACTTCCTTATATAAAGCTGGCTGCTCTTCAGTTGATAGCATTTAGCTATCACAGCTCCAATCACTAAGCTCTAAACATCTGCCAGAATCCATTTACCAGGTGAGTATTTTACATTTTATTTCAGTAATAATTTCAGAATCTCACAGTATTTGTGAAGGTTAACATATCTTTAAAATGTAATTCTTAAAACCCCCAGAAATCACTTATTTTTTTCTTTCTTTCTTTTTATTGCACCTAAAAGCATAATTTTGTGGTGTTTTGATTTGTTTTTTGTTTTTTGACAATGGAAACTGTTGTTTAAAATTCTTTAACCTTGCCACAATCAGATGCAGGTCAATTGCCTGTTCATGAACATTTTTCTAAATCTTTGTGCAAGCGACTATTTTCATATATATTGTAAAATGAAGATCCCAGATATTTTAAAAGCTGATCTAATTATGATATTTGTACTGAACACTACACATTTTAATGCTGTATCTAAAACATTCTCCTGCCTCTACCATAAAACAGTTGAAGCAGTCTTTCAATCTAACCTTCATATTTAGGAAAGCTACAAAACATGTAGTTATGCTATGAGAGAAAGGTTTTGAGAGTGTGAAGAGAAAAACACTGTATTGTGTTTATTTAAAATATTTGTAGTTATCTGTGTTTTTGCCTCTTTCCCTCCATCTGACAGCTGAGATAGGCTACAGTTAGACATGTGGTCAAAAATGGATTATTATTAGAAATAATCACTCTTCAGGTTTGAATCCTGTGGTTAAACACAGGATGAAGAAGCTCATCATTGATGTGGATGCTGGGGTGGATGATGCTATTGCCATCATGATGGCCCTCTCCACACCTGATGTGGAAGTTTTGGGGATCACCTGCTGCTATGGCAACACGTCTGTGGAGAATGTCCTCAGAAATGTCCTTCGTGTCCTGAAAGTCTGCGACAGGCTGGACGTAAGTTTGTGTCACGCTGTAAGAGAGCCCTTCTACACGAATATGTTCGTAGATATGTTCTTACATCCAGCATATAATACTCATACAGATTCCAGTGTACCGTGGCTGCTCAAAGCCTTTGGTGGACCATGAAAACCATGCAGATAATTTCTTTGGATCAGACGGGTTTGGGGACGTTCCAGATCCACACGCACCAAGCCTGGATCTGGTGCAGCAGAAAAAAGCCAAACAGGCCATTATTGACCTTGTGAACGCAAATGATAAAGAGGTGAGTGTCTGCACCATTAAGCTTCTTACATGAATGAAAATTACTTTTTGTAAATGGTTTGTGGTTCTGATCAAATGTTTTATTTAAAGGCCCAGTCACCGATTATTTCAGCAGACATGCCTTGAAGTCTTCCTAAAAAAATATGTTGACATTTAGCTGAAAATTGTTGAACTCCCACAGATGAAATTGCATCACTTGACTAATAAAAACTTGTTTTACCCAGAGCTAATGATTTAATTGCTTTTTCATGGTGACCAGTAAAAATGGATGTAGACACAATGATATCATCTGTTGGTTATGGATTGCAAAGGGTACAATGCACTTGATGTGAAAGAAGCCAACTCGTTGCGAAGTATCACAAAGTTGCCAAACACACATAAAAAAGCATAACTTGAAGCTTTAATGCAGTTTAAATTGGGAAGTCGTAAAAATTATCTGTCAATTTTCATCAAGTTTCAAGTGCTTAATAGACAAACTGCACCACTGGGCCAACCAAACCAGTTTAATTCTCAATTCATTCTAAACACATTTATAAATGATAATTCTTTAAAAAACTTTTCAAGGAAAATTATTATTTTACAACTGAGGGTTTGTTTTCAGCTCAAAGGTTGGTTAGGAGGCAATAAAATCATCAATTCAACTCTGTCTCCTGCCTCCAGGTGATCCTCATATCCACTGCCCCCCTCATGAACCTGGCTGCAGCAGTGCAGTTGGACCCTTCCTTGCCTAAAAAGCTTAAGGCGCTCTACATCATGGGGGGAACCATTGAAGGTGGTCTCCTCACAGAGTATTTCCTCTGTCTCTCATTATCCATTCGTGATTTTAGTCTTATAAATATCTGATATATATGAGAATGAGTGTGTGACTGTGCTTGTTTCTGTGTGCAGCCAGGGGTAACATCACAATATGTGGAGAGTTTAACTTTGTGTGTGACCCAGAGGCTGCTTACATCGTGTTGGACCGCTACACATGCCCAACCTACATCGCTACCTGGGAGTTCACCTGCTGGAACTGCCTGCCATGGGTGAGGAGGGAAACAAGCTGAACGAGGGCTTCAGTTCTGTTCCAATGAATAATGTCTGAACAGTTTTAAAGTTTGAAAGGATCTCTGCTAACACTGAGTTTGTGTATAAAGTGGTATTTGAAAATATCTTACAGTCTTTTTTTCCCTTAGTCTTTCTGTGACACCTAGTTATCTGTACATACTGAAAAATCAGACGGTTGGCGAATTCAGCTTATTTAGCAGAGGCAACGGCCCATTTGTCTCATCTTTTTCCTTCACAGTCGAGATGTACTTGGGCTACTCCACTCTTACCCTTCTCTCTTTGGGGATGTGCCCTCGCGTACTAATGTCTGTGAACATGATATCAATGTTGGTGATGCAACCCCAATCAAACAGCATGCGTACCGCTGTCCCATGGGAAAGTGCGAGGTGATGAAGAAGGAAGTCAGTTATTTAGTGGAGAACGGTTTGGCACAACCAAGCCACAGCCCTTGGAGCTCCCCGTGTTTACGTGTCTGATGGCACCCCACGTTTCTGCACCGACTACCGGAAGGTAAATGCAGTGACTGTCTCTGATTCTTTTCCACTTCCTCGTAATGAGGATTGCATTGACAATATAGGTCCTGCCAAATACATTTCCAAACTGGACCTTCTTAATGGGTATTGGCAGGTGCCTCTGACCTCCAGAGCCTCCGACATTTCTGCATTTGTCACACCCGACCATTTCATGCAGTACACCGTGATGGCGTTTGGCATGAAAAATGCTCCAGCCACATTTCAGCGTTTAATGCAGCTGGTGTTGGGGGATGTGCCTCAGTGTAATGTGTGCTTGGATGATGTAGTGATATACACGGACACGTGGGAAGAGCATGTGGCCATCCTACAATCAATGTTTCAGCGATTGGCCGAAGCCTCGTTAACTCTAAATCTCGCTAAGTGTGAGTTTGCCAAAGCGACAGTCACGTACCTGGGAAAGCAGGTGGGTTTTGGGCAGGTTCGCCCGGTGGAGGTAAAAGTCGAGGCTGTCCTCAGCTACCCGGCCCCAACCACTAGGCGGGAGCTAAAGCGGTTCTTGGGCATGACTGGATACAATCGCTGTTTTTGCAAGAACTTTGCAGTAGTTGTGGCCCCTTTGACGAAGCTATGTAGTAGTGATGGGTCGTTCGCGAACGAAATGGCTCTTAGAGCCGGCTCTTTGACGTGAACGACGCGAGCCGGCTCCTTATCGCGAGCCGGCACGTGGGTTTTTTTTTTTTTTTTCTTTCTCTCAGCCTCTCTCTCGCACTTTTTTCCCGCTTCACTCTGCACGCGGGCCTTGTGCTTTACGCTGGGCAGAGGGGGGAGGGGCGGTAGTTACACTCAGTAGCACAGGAACAGAGCCAGAGAGAGAGAAAGAGAGGCAGGGACAACAACATTAGAAAGGTATAGTAATCATCCACAACTATTTTCGGTTGCAGATGATAAAGGATTGAGAAAGTTTATTCATGCAGGTCCATATGACAGAGAATATGCATGTTCTTTTAGTTTTCATATTATAATTTATATTTAATTGTGTTGTGGTTTGCAGTGTTTTGTGTTCTTTTCACTTTAAATTTGTGAAAGGAAAAAGCTGAAAATTTAAATAGTTAAAACTTGAAATGTGAATAGTTGATTTTTGTATTATATGATTTATTTATTACATTTTATGTGGAGTGAATAAATAAAAGTATATTTACGGTGGCCCCTAGAGACAAAGCACATACAAACTTCAAATCACGTACGAACTCTGAAGCATGTACAAACTCCAAAACACGTAAAAACACGTACAAACTCCAAAACACGTAAAAACTCCAAAACATGTAAAAACACGTACAAACTCCGAAGCACGTAAAAACTCAGAAGCATATAAAAACTCAGAAGCACATAAAAACTCAAAACACGTACAAAAGACAACAGAAGTGCTCCAGGATGCTGGGCGCAGTGTTGAGCCTTTGTTATCTTGTGGCTACACAAGCCAGCAAGTACCAACGACCGGATTTGGTGTGTGGTAATAACAGGTAAATGAACTTTTTTTTAAATTATTTGAATATATATATGAGTGCCTGTGTATAAATACACAAACAATACACACATGCTTTCAATTGTGTAATTTAAGTGATCTAGTAGCTCTGCTTTGGAAGTTCAGTTCATGCTAGAAATGTGTTTTGGAGTTTGTACGTGTTTTGTCTCTAGGGGCCACCGCATATATTTATATATAAACATATATAAATAAAACCACTTGTTTTTATGTTAGTAATTCCTTTTGTGCATAATTTTATATTATTGTTAATAATAAATTAATTAAAGCAACAAAACAACCTGAAGAGCCGGTTCGGAGCCGAAAGAGCCGGCTCTTTTTAGTGAGCCGAACCGAAAGAGCCGGATCTCTAAAAAGAGCCGGAAATCCCATCACTACTATGTAGCCCCCAAATCCCTTTTGAGTGGTCAGGGGAATGCCAGCATGCATTTGAGTCTGCAAAATCTCTCCTTTGCAGCACCCCGGTTGAATGTTACATCTGTGAGGCTGTGGGAGTGTGTGGGCGTGGTGTTGTCCTCTCTCTCTCCTCCTCCTTCTTTATTGCCCCTCCCCTGTTTCTCTCTGCCCCTGCCTTCTCCTTTAGGACACACCTGCTGCTCATCTGCCCTCGCTTACCACCAATTACCCTCCAGAGGTGATATAAGCTGGAGGAGAGCAGTGTGGGTGTGGGAGAGGCTTTTGCTGGATTTCCTTTGTGTCGGTCGGTCGAGCAGCGTTGCTGTCTTTTTCTGTTGAATCCTTGTTGTTATCTTAGTTGAAGCAGCCACCATCTCTTTCTGTTGTTACTGCTTTTATGATTATTAGGCTAATTAATTATAATAAAGATTTATTTTGTGTTAAACCCCTCTGCCTGGCGTCCTTTTCATTTCAACCCGGATCCAACTATTACTGTCCCCCACCCTCTTCGCCTAGCCTTCATGTGGGGGCGTAACGCAGTAATATCCAGAGAAGTAGAATTAAACAAATGAGATGATTTTATTTACCTGCAAATAGTGCGGTTGTTTTAAACCTCTACAGCAGAGGTTCGAGTAGTGTTTTAGAAGACAAGCCAGGTGTGCAGCAAACGCAGTTGTCTGCTGGAGGACAGGCTGCACATGTGAATTTGTCACAGTTTTTTCCTCCTCCTTTTCGTTGCGTTTTTCTCCCAAGTTGGTTTTAGAGTAGGGTCAACTTTTAAAACTGTGTTGTTGTTTTTTAATGCGGGGTTTGTTTTTATTTCTACTGGGCTGGTGCAATATTAGTCCTGCAGGTTTTAGATCTCACCTTGGGTCAACACACCTGAATCACATGATTAGTTCGTTACCAGGCCTCTGGAGAACTGCAGGAGCTAATTTAGCCATTTAAATCAGCTGTGTTGGTTCAAGGACACATCTAAAACCTGCAGGGACACCGGCCCTCGAGGCCTGGAGTTGCCCACCCCTGCCTTAGGGGAATTAGGTCTTTTAGAGGTGCACCGTGTGGATTTGCAGTGAATAAGTTTTATTAAGAGTGATTTTAGTGCCATCAATTATTTCCTGAACTAAAACAATTAGTGCATGCGATAAGTGTTCTGTTGGGCTCGAATTTATTTGGAGTGGATTTGTTTTGTTTTTTTAAAGCAACGAGCATCTGGGACCACTGGGGCAGAGCAAGCTCTCAGGTGACAGTTGCATTGCTGGCAGGTTGCACCAATAAAACTATATTGTGGTCGTTAGTGACCTTTTCTAGTTTGGTGTTTTAGGTAGTGATGGCCAAATGAAGCTTTCTGAAGCACTGAAGCTTGTATTGAAAAACGGTTCATTACTCGAAGCTTTTCAACACAATCCTCTCTGGTGACATCTGGTGGCCAAAAATATGAAGAGCAGCTTGAATCCACAAAATAAAACCAACTGCTTCATTATGATTGCCCACTCGACAGAGTGGAGTTCTGTCTGATATTGGGCCACCGCTGTGTTGCTTTAAATATGTATTTTTGGGGGTGAAAAAAATGTTGTTTATTTCTTTAATACATAATTTTGACCAGTAAACTTTCCTTATTTAAACATGCACCATGGCGTGGTCTTTCTTTGCTTGTGACTTCTTGATGTTGGTAAATACAATGATTGAAAAATACCACGCTACATATAATATACATAAAATAATGTACAACACATTATGGAGTATGTTTCTGCTCTGAGGTCCCGCCTCCTTGTACTTATGCAATTAATCGCCGGACGGGTGTATTTATAAATAATATTATATTAGGGACATTTTCCTATACATATTTTTGACCTGGGGGTAGAATTGATTGTGAACTGGAAAAGGAAAATGCTTATGAACTTGTAAATTAAAAACATGATGCATTTAAGGTAACCCTTTTTCATTTTTATTTAAGAAGAGAATTTGTTTCACTGTGCGGTGACCAAACCTGTTCCTTTCGTGGAGATAATTTCTCCTGCCTTAAGGAAAATCCCTTCACATGGCACAGAGGACGCTGGAGTGCAGAGACACTGGTAGAGATGCAGTTATACAGTCTACCTGGGCCCCACCAACTAACAGCTAAAGAGAATAAATAAATTAAATTGCTGCACATTTTGCAGACTAACATTTTAAGATTAATTAAAAAAATAAGATATATTTTTATAACATTAAATGTAAAGAGTCAAAGTTTTTCTAAAGTTATTTAATGATATTTATATTATGAAAAGCAGATTTATGACATTTTAAGTTTTTCCCGTTTTCAGATAAAATAAACACGCACAAAACAAAAGCAAACAGCCAGAACACAAAGCAGTGGCGTGTCCAGCGGGGTGGCCTGGGGGGCACAGGCCACCCCAGGTGCCACCCTGAAGCTAAAACAATAAAATTTAATGAAATATCAAATGTACGATTATGGTTTCACAGTGAAGCTCAGATGTCCGAGGGTAAGTGAATGCAGCAGCGACTTCTGCACTATGAGCATCATGTTAGCAAAGGTAGGAGAGCCAAGTACGAAAGACGGCACCACAGAAAACATTTTTTCAGCGAAAGATTAACAAGTTAACATAGCTGGACTAGCCATCGGACATTTGCACAGTGGGCTGATGGCTTATTTATTTATTTTTTGTAACGGCATGAACAATGAGAGGTGGTGGATTGGCCAGATGCTGGCCGATGTGTAAAAATAACTCAATTGTTTGGTGGTGGCTATGGCGGGGCTTCCACAGAGGCAACAGGTGGATGAGGGAAGGGGAGGCAGGAGGAGCAGAGACCCGAGGCGGCCGCCGGTTCGAGTATCAGGTGAACTGAACTTGAGGTAAGAAGTTATGACCTGCAGTCTATCTGGGTCAGATATAAACCAAGTTTAGGTGGAGTTTATTTTCGTTGTGCTGACTTTTTACAGTCAGTTACAATAACTCGCACTGTGTACTAGCTAGCATGACGGAGTTTCTATACAGCTGTTCGGTTGCTATGATGTTACTGATAGTGAACTTTATTTTATTCATAAGGTTAGTTAGTAGAGTTGCCAACGGCTCCTTAAAAAGTGGAATGGTCCCTCATTCAGAGAAAATATTACGGGTTTCGTATTGAGCTGAGAAGAGACACAGTTTGTCCCGTACTTTAGCTAGAATGGGAAAAGACAAAAAGCTGGAGTTATTCTGTCTTTACGCTGCACAGCTGCCTCTTCTCTTATCTCCCCCCCCCCCCCCTTATGTTGCTACTTTAATCATGAAACTGATCAATGATCAGCTGATCGTCTCTCTTGTTTATTTATTGCCCACTTTGCGCCAGAAAGAGGAAACCAGCGGATGTCGCACTAAACAACAGCAGCACGTTTAAGCTTGATCAGCTGTTGTTAGAATTTATTTAATATTAATTTCTAGTATCAGCTGATGTTTGCTGGAGCCACAGCTGTAAAGCTGCTGGTCATGATGTCGGTTTGGATATGTGGTGAGAGGGAAACATGAAGATGAAACCAGGAGATGTCCTTACTGAATCATCAGAGCTGAACAGTGATGGAGAAACAGGTTTACCTTTTAGGTGACATGAATGAGTTGAAGGGAAGTTATGAACTGTTTCTGAGAGACAAATAACACCAGCATCCTTTTTCTAAGTAGCTGACAGCTGGTAACTGTGCAGGGGCGGATCTAGCAAAGTGTTGCCAGGGGGCCAGGTAGGGCATTAACAGGGAGAGGGGGGCACAAAGAAATACTTTTCTTTTTTATTCTCATTTCAAATATTTAGCTTTTATTAAATAATTATCTGAATCTTGCGAACAAAGTTTTTATCTGACGTAAAATGTATAGAAATCATACATATACCAAAAAGACAGTGTACATCACTGTCACAACAGCGTTTGTTTTCATTCAAAGGCTTTATGGCTTTAATACCTGGTGGGCTGGTCTGTAGTGAAAATGCTCAATTTTTTGTCCCAGTCCAGCCCTGCAGGTTAATACTGGCAGTGTCACCATGCCAGCTGACTGTATTTCATCATCAGCCAGTGTTGTTCTTTATCAATATTACCAAAGTTTACCATAAGGCAGCATATAAAGTATTTACTTGCTTTCAGGTTTTATTCAAATGTTAGTCTTTTCAGTTGTTTCCACACTTTTTCCTGTTTCAAAATCAAACTTCAGTTTGTGAGAAGATTATCTTCTTTTTTTAATAGGCATTGGTTTTGCATTGGCATTGGCTAATTTGCCAATTGTATGTTAAAATGTTCGTATTTTAATATTCAAAAATGTTTTTGCCCAAAACATATGTGCACTACATGTCAGTAAAAATACTATGCAAATATTGATGTCCTTGACTGCTGAATAAACACTGACTGATTGTATCTCTTGTACTTTATCAACGAAGTATCTAAAAACTTTGCACCGTAGTGGTTAAAATCTCATTCTAATAAGAGTTAAAAGCGCATTCGCTTATTAGGTTTACAGGGTTATTGAATTATGGTTAACGGTTGGTAGAATTGTTTTTAACATTATCTGACAATTACATCTGCCACCCTTCTCCAAATCTGTGCCCCTACCTGGCCCCCCCAACAAAAGATTTCTAGACACGCCACTGCTCGTTTACGGAGGGTGCAAAATGCGGCAGCTTGTGTTTTAACTGGCACTCGAAGGTTTGAGCACATCTCCCCTATTTTAGCTTCACTTCACTGGCTGCCCATTTCTTTTGGCATTCATTTTAAAATTCTTTTATTTGCCTTTAAAGCTCTCCATGACCTAGCTGCATCTTAACTCTCTGAGCTGCCACAGTCTTATAAACCCACCCGCTGTCTCAGGTCAGCTGATCAGCTGTTCCTGAATGTTCCCAGGACTGAGCGCAAACTTAGAGGACATTGTGCTTTTGCTGTAGCATCTCTGAAACTGTGACACGATCTGCCTTTAGAGATTAGACAGGCTTCTTCTCTGCCTGTTCTTAAATCACTCCTGAAAACTCATCTCTTCACCCTGACCTTTGACACCTTGTAAGATGTTGGTTTTTAGTTTGAGTTTTTTAGTTTATTTTTGCTGTTTTATCTTGTTTTTAAATATAGGGCTGTTTAAATTTTTTATGTATTATGTGTTTTATTTTTTTACTGTTATGTTTTATTCTATTGTTCTTAACTCATTTACTGTACAGCACTTTGGTTTTGTCCTGGGTATTTTAAAGTGCTTTCTCAATAAAGATGGATTGGATTGGACTGGAAGATAAACACTTTAGTTTGCAGTACTGTGGTGAGTTCACAGTAAAGCACTGTGTTGGACTGGCGCACAGTGATTGTGGCGTTCATGGTCAGTGTTAGGTTACCTTAGAGCTGGGCGATATAACATTTTTTCATATCACGATATGTTTTTTTCATTTCAGGCGATAACGATATCTATCACGATATAAGCCAAATAACTATATTTGTAAGATTTAAATGTGCCGTTGCTCACAAGTAAAATGTGAAATAATCAGCAGCTTGTTTTTATTTAAATATTTATTTCCCATAATAAGTTCAACAGGGTAGATGTACTTAAGGAACATGAGACTTTTTCAGATAGATAAAGGCAAATATTGCAAACTACACAAGGCAGCCGCTAAAGCGTTTAAGTTTCAAAATAGAACAAACAAAACAGACTAAATTGTCAATTCCACTTAGAAACAAAATATTAATTCTAAAAATAAATCTTAGTTTGTTTTACAGAAGAACAGACAAAACTGACTAACTTTTGTCAATATCAAATAAACTGAGAACTAAAAGGAAATTCTCAATCTCTCCTTGTTGTATAGCTGAGCTTTTCAAACAGTTTTAACAGTTACTTTAGTCTGACAAAAGCCGAATGACGAATTAGCGCTTCCAGTCAGAGACTGAGGCTACGTCCACACGTACACGGGTATTTTTGAAAACGGAGATTTTCCGTTTTCGTTTTAAAAAATAATCCCGTCCACACATAAAGGAAGAAATGAAGGAAAACGCTGCTATGAACATGCCAAAGCAGCAGGTGGCGCTAGATTCCTAACCGTGCAGAAATGTTGGCCAATCAGAAGTCTAGAAGCCTCGGTGGGAAAAAGTAAACAAAGCTGGGGCATAGAAGCAGAACCGAGTCGTATGTGTGGACGGACAGTAACTGTGTGTATATGTAAGCATTTAAACACTGCAGAGAGTAGAATTAACATTAACAGTATTGTAGAAATTCATTTCACTGAAACAATAACGTGGCGCACAGTGTGACGTCAAAAAATGCACACACCTTTGACGCTGCATTTTCTCCGTTTTTCTAGTCCACACGTAAATGCAAAAACGGAGTTTTCAAAAATCTTCGTTTTCAGTGACCAAAAACGCCGTTTACGTGTGGACGAAAGGTGCAAACGCATAGAAAAATCTGCGTTTTCAAAAATACCCGGGTACGTGTGAACGTAGCGCATGCACCAGTTTATTGTATTTCCAGACTTGCTTTCGGCACAATTTACAGTGCACGCTACTCTGTTTTTTGTCAGACTTGAAATAGCCGAAATACCTTCACACTACGGAACTTCTATGGCTCTTCTGTTCGACAATCTCTCCGGCATTGGAACCATCATCTGTTTTTTCTTCGGTCACGCTCGGTTGATTTTTCTAGTCGGCATACTCATTTCCTCCATTACCCGGGGGGTACGGTGGCTGGCTGCTTCCTAAACAAATACACATGTGCGGCTTGGCACTTGTGCTGTACGTAACAAGTCACGTGACGTGACGCTGCGGCTGTGATTGGTTCGGCTCTGCACTACTTAATTTGGATTGGCTGTTCTCTTTTTTTTTTAAGAGGACAAGAGCGGCGAGGTCTATCGCGATAGTTTAATTTTTCTATCGAGAAAAAGTTATATCGCGATACATATCGTTATCGTTCTATCGCCCAGCTCTAGGTTACCTCAAGTACAGTGGATTCATTTGCATTTAAGCTGATGATGCTTCGATTAAGTCATCAAATTTCACCTTTATATCAGCTGTATAAGACAATTCTCAGGATACTGTTAGTGTAGGAAATGGAAAGACAACCAAGATATCTGTGAAACGTCTGCTTACATCTTGAATTCAGCTCCGGCGTATGTGGTAAGTTGTTAATGAGTGACTTTAATTTATTCTTTCTTCAGATGTGGCTATACACTCTACTGAGAATAAGCATACTGTCACGATATGAGTGGATCTTCAAAATAGACATCAAAATAGTTCATGGAGAAAATAAGTAGAAAAAGTAAAGATCTTATTAGGAATAATACTGTTTGGATAATTATAACCATCATAAGCAACTGAATCATTTCAACATGTATATGCTCAAAAATTAATTTATTACTACAAACACGTATTTAATTATCAACACAAGGAAAGTCAACAGTTTCTAGAACTCCAACAGGGGCAGGACTTGGAGGTACTGGGATTTCAGGAGGCAGCAGAATGGTACACTGGTCAGTGTCATTATTATTGACCGGTGATGGTGGATGGCCTTGGGGGGAGCTGAGAGGTAACTCAGACCTCTTATCTTCAGGACACGTAAAGCAAACATACTTCTTTTCAGCAGCTGGAGACTTAGAGACATCCCAAGTCATCAGCCTCATGCGTCTAGGCTGAGGCAAAGGTTCCTCTTCATCCTCCACAGAAAAAACAGCAGAATATCTACGCTTTCTGCCCAGACCTAACTCTGCAATGGGTGGAGGTGTCAGAGGCAGAGGAGACATTAAAAAGGCCAAATCATCATCCAGGGATGAACAATCATATTTAAAATCTGGATGCATGATCTTGTCTGTGTCCTTTGACTGAAAGCTGGCATCAGCAGGTGGAGGAACTGAAGAAACTGGAACATCAGAACTCATCAGCCTCATGCGTTTAGGCATCAAATGTTCCTCTTCATCCTCCACAGAAAAAACAGTAGAATATCTTCGCTTTCTGCAGAGACGTAACTCTGCAGTGGGTGGAGGTCTCGGAGGCAGAGGAACATCAGTAGGACACATGAAAAACGTCACTTCATCATCCAGGGATGAACGATCATTTTTCAAATCTGGGTGAATGATCTTGTTTGTGTCCTTTGAATGAAAGCTGGCATCAGCAGGTGGTGGACTTGGGAGCTCACATGCAGGTGCGCTGATAGGTCTGAACATGAAAGCGGGAACTTCATTGTCCAGAGCACAACGGTCTGCACTGGATGAGTGTGGGAGCTTCTCCTTTGCCTGTGGAGGAAGCAGACTTTGAGCCAAAGGGATCTTGTGTTGCAGAGGAACATTCAAGTCATCTGACGTTTTGCTCTGTTACATATTATTATTATTGTTGTTGGATTTTTCTTTAAAAATTCACGCGATTTAATGTTTAGAAACAGACACAGTGAAGGGTAACTTACCACAGCTCGAGCCATTTTAGGCGTCTGTCAAGGCAAAGACGCAGGATTTGGTTTCTCTGTGTAAGATTACAGGACAGTTGTCAGTTTCATTTTCAAGTCAGTTGGATAAATTCATATCAAACTTCTCAAACTGTATCATTAAAGCATTGTTTAGGTGGACAAATATGAAAGATATGAAGATAAAAACAGTAACAGCTGGCAATCAAGGGAAAACAACCTTACGAAAAAGGTCTTAATCATTATTGTTTAAAAGTAAATCTTTCAGTCCTTACTTCAGTGATTGTTTGAAGTCTCTGTGCTTGTTGTCAGTCGCAGATTTGTGTAAAATAGTTGCAGTTTGTGAATAAAGTTTGCAGGAGCTCCAAAGTTTGTCTGTTCAGTACCAAAGTAATGAGGAGACTGAGTGCAGGTTTGGAATCCTCAGTGACAGAAGAATGCAGCAATGTTTGAATTTGAATTTGTTATTGTTTTATTAACAACAACTACCAGGATCATGCCATAGCAACACAGTGATGCCCAGTCAAATGTCAGGTACAAGGGATAGCCCACATACACATCCAACAGCACAGTAAAGCAATGGGCACCAATGCCACCAGTCAGGCCTTAAAAATACCTGAGTTATTTAACAGCACACTGACAGTGTCTCATCCAAAAAAATAAAATGTATAAATACAGTTAATATCATTTTCATTTAAATTTTATTTAATTCTCTTCATATAGTGCCAAACAGATGTCTCAAGTCGTCACTGTTACAACATAGATAAACATGAACATGAAATCCATTATTTAATTCTCTTCCATTCACTCCAGTTCAATTCAATAGCTATATAGATGGATAGACAGATACTGTATTATATACTATATTGATTCCAAATGGAGAATTAATGTGTTATATCACCAGGATAATGAATTCAAGTAGTACAATCTCCAATAAACAGACAACACAGTTCAAGTTCAAAGTGCAATATGTGCAGGATCCAGGCTTTATATTGTAAGATGCAAAACGTTTATATATACATAATATTGTTGAAAAAATAAAGAAAGTTAAAAATCAAAATAAGTTTATTGTCACGGTGGCTGATGTGATTGCAATATGAACCCGAAAGCAGACAAGGGAGAGATGGAACTGAATCTTAACAAAAAGCAAACCATTTATTAGGTTGAAAAAACATGAACACAAAACAAGGCCCAGCAAACAGGGGCGACAACTAAAACTAAAACCTACACTGGGAATAACTCGGTATGACTATGACAACTATGACAGGAAAAACATGAACATGAATCCGAGGAGGTGCATGCGAGAAACTCTGATGAAAAAACATGAACATGAACATGAACATGGACCTAAACAGAATCAGGAGATAACCTGAAACCCGGAATAACGTGAACGGAGGAAAACAGACACACCAGCACTGACCAGAGGAAGACAGCAGACTTAAATACACAGAAAATAAAAGGGGAAGTGGAAACACAGCTGACACAAATGAACCTGACACCACAGGGGAAGCAAAATGAAACACACTGAGCATGGAAACACAACCCTTTCATAATAAAAGACGAAACAAGGAGAGACGTGGACGTGTGATGGGCCAAGTTGAAAAAGCAGGAGGAGTCACAGGAATTATTACAAAAACATGGTTTTCATTTATTTAACCCAAAAAAGCTGTGATGGATGGCCTTCGCCTCACGGTAATGCACCAAAGCTTTTAATCCGCCACCCTCCAGCCCAGAGGACATAGTTGGACTGGCCATCGGGCATACCGGGCATTTGCCCGGTGGGCCGATGGTGATTTTTCGTTTTTATGGGCCGATGTTTTGTTTTTTTTTTTCATTTTTTCCCCGTAACAGTATAAACACTGAAAGGTGGTGGATTGGCCAGATGCTGGGAGATGTGTAAAAATAACTCAATTGTTTGGTGGTGGCTATTGCGGAGCTTCCACAGATTCAGTAACATCAGCAAGTGGTGGAGGCCAGCAGATGCAACACGCTGGCAGGTGGATGACGGAAAGGCACGAGGAGCAGAGGCCCGAGGCGGTGAACTGAACTTCAGGTAAGAAGTTATGACCTGCAGTCTATCTGGGTCAGATATAAACAAAGTTTAGGTGGAGTTTATTTTCGTTGTGCTGACTTTTTACAGTCAGTTACAATAACTGTACTGTGTACTAGCTAGCATGACGGAGTTTCTATACAGCTGGGCGGGTGCTATGATGTTAATGATGTTGAACTTGTTTTATCTTATTTTATTTATAAGGTTAGTTATTAGAGTTTCCAACCGTCCCGTAAAAAACGGAATTGTTTCGTATTCAGAGAAAATATTGTGCATTTCGTGTTGAGGTGAAAAGGAACATTTTGTCCCAGACTTCAGCTACAAAGAAAAAGACACAAAGCTGGAGTTATTCTGTGTCTTTGCTGCACTGCTGCCTCTTCTCCTCTCATTCTCTCCCTCCCCTGTTTCTACTTGTTAGTGGAAAATGATTCTATGTTTCTTTACCTTCTTTTAAATGTACAAAGATGCCTTTTCTCTGCCCTTTGTCTATGGTTAGATTAGTTTAGAATTATCCTTTTAGACTTTCCCAGCGAAGACATATTGTTTTGGGACATATTGTTTTAGATTGTTTTATCTCTCACAGCTTTCTCCCAGCTCTCTGCTGACGAGACTAGCGCCACATATGGAGTTGTTTATTTTATCTGTTTATTATTTTCTTATCCTGTTCTCACTGTCTTTCCTATAAAAAGTGCCAAGCCTCTGTTCACGATGTGAGTTGTTCTCAGCAGCTCACCTGTGTTCACGTTAAAGCATAAAAAGAAACCTTGTCTCATTGTGTCTTTATTTCTCCTGGGTTTTTTACAGAGTTTTCCCCCAACATTTCTTGGTCCTTCGGAGCCGGAGCGCCTCCATCGTGTCCCATCTCCGTGACCAGTCCACGTTGTTCGCCTGTCGACAGCCCACACACCACGTGTGTGGAAAAAGACCAAGAGCGTTAAATTCGAGTCTTGGCCAACGTCTTAGCAAGCGACCCACGGTGGTGGGGCCCGATCGAGGTGGACCAGACCCGGCGACACTGACCAGGTAGATACAGACACACTGACACAATCTTGCGTAAAAACGTATTTTAAATTCAGGGAATTTAAAATAGCGGAAGTAGCTCGTCGACTGGTAGCTTGGAGCTCGTCGACTGGAAGCTCCCCACTTCTGTGGGTTAGGTTTGGAGCTCTGGGTAGCTCCCCCAGCTGGGTCTAGACAGGGTCTAGGGAATAAGTAGCTCGTCTACAGAAAGACTGGCAGCTCCCCTTATGATAAGGGTTCCGATCGCGCGAATAGGTGTGAATGTGAATGTGTGTGTGTATTGTTTTAATTAACGGAGCAAGCTGAATTTTCACGGTCCAATAAGAGACTGAGCTGCTCCTACTGTGTTTTCTTTCACTGCTGTTCTCTGAAGTGCTGGTGGTTTGGGAGAACGGTCGAGTTTCGTCTTGTAAAGTTCACACCGCTTTTGGAAATAGTCTGAAAGTCGAAGGGCGTGTGAACAACCACTCTCATTCCTCATACCAGCGAAGGTGGATAGCAGCTGTATTGCCAGTGTACTATAAATAATATAAATACATGCATGACTAAATAAATAAATACATAAGTAGGATACGCTAAATAATAAATAATAGAAAAATGGGAAATGAAACCTCAAAACCTGTTGCCAACAGTGGACAGTATACACAAAAACTCATTAATGATGAACAGTGGATAGAAAATAAATATCCAGGTGCAGGAAAAATCAGCGCAAGGAGATGGCGTAATCCTAAAAAGACGTCATGTCCTGGGTGGGAGGGTACGTGCAGCCCCGCAGCTTTAACGCAGCTCAAAGACAGCCTATTAAAAGAAATAAGTGCAACCACAAATCTTAGAAAGAAAGGAAAACGCACAAATGAATTAACTTTCCTAGATGCATGGAAAAAAGAGCAACAGAGACGTGCTGAGAATAAAGAAAAGAGACAGAATAAAAAACAAAAACAAAAGCAAAGCTGTGAGGTGCCTGAAGCAGCGACTGCAGGCCCTCCCCCCTATGTTACTGCCTCTGCATCTACTCCCAAGCACACAGAGAAAGATAAAGCTGTGAATAACCCGTATGGTTCAGTACAGGCAGATTTAGCAAAAATGTCATTAACACATGCACTCAAAGCAGATATAGGGGAAGATCATGTAGACAGGGACATATGGCCTGACCCCTCAAGCCCCCCAGGAGTATTTCCATTAATAAGTTCACCTAACCCCAGATATGGTCAGCCCACTGGACCTATGGGGCATAGAGACGCCCAGCCCACAATTCTTGTGTTTAGACCATGGTCACATGAGGATCGAAAAAATGTTCTTAAGGATGTCCCGCCCCTGTCTGATGGTTTTGACACATGGAAGAGAGCAGTTGAAGCAATTAGGACTCAGTGGTATTTAAACGGTCATGAAATGTACCAGGTACTTCAGGATCTTTTAGGTTTAAAGTTTGGCTCAGTGAAAGGCTCTTTCACTGGGGGGGCAATTAATAACCCCTTAGACTCTTTAGTAATCGGTAACGGGCCACAACCCCTGCGTGCAGGCGACCCTGATTTAGAAGGCCAACTACATAACTTCTATGAATGTGTGAAGCTACAGCTGGCCCCCAAGCCAAACTACAATAAAATAGGAGAGGTGAAACAGAAAGAAAATGAAACCGCATCAGACTTTCTAGACCGCCTGCGCCCAGTTTTTAGGCAGCATTCAGGTTTAGACTATGCCGATGGCGATGCAACGCCATTCCAGCAACAGTTAAAAAATGCGTTTCTAAACGGCCTACTCCCACCAATCAGAGCACATGTAGAGAAACATTGGGTCACAATGAACACTGGCAGCCTGCCAGACGCTCTGTTGCACGCTGAACATGCCACAAAAGTGCACAAGCAGAAAAATAAGGCTGACGTGTTCACCATAGATTCAGAGACAGGTTTCCTTGCATTTGCAGGAGGCTATCGGAGGCAGAAAGGGAAGCAAGGTAATCGACAGCAAGGCCGCAGACACCCAAACAGAGACAGCAGATATGACAGAGACAATGCCTGTTATAACTGTGGAAGACAAGGTCACTTTGCACAAGATTGCAGGAGTAAGCCACAGACACAAAATAGTAGGCGAAACAATGACAGACAAAACAGTGCCGAATCTATGGAGAACAGCGACATGTGACTAGAAAACACACAAGACATGAACATTGATGAGGGAGGAGAAGTTTTTAACATAGAACAATTGCTATTAGGGTCAGAATACAAACCAACGCTGCTAATCCATGTGAACGGGCAACCAATCCAAATGTTATGCGACACAGGAGCATGTAAAACGGTTTTGAGGCAGGCACCTAAGAACTTACAGTACTCAAAAGACACATTAGTTGTGAAGTCAGCCACAGGCCACACCACTGTACAACAACTAACTGCCCCTTTAGAACTAATGCATACAGAAAGTGGCCGCAGATGCTTCATTAAATGCATATACGACCCGTCATGCCCAGTAAACCTACTAGGAAGAGACGCTCTGACAAAACTCAAGATAGGCGTGATACCGGAAGAGAATGGCATGATTGCTGAATGCATGTTAAATGACAACACACCAGAGCCAGATAGCATTAACACGGCACACAGCAGCAACGTGTGTCTCTCTCAAGGCCACGGTGTCCCACATTATTACTGGACTCTCGACTTGCCAGAGCTCACAAAACTATACAATGTGGCCCGCAAATATACACCCGCCACATCCTCTTTTCAGAAACCCACCGAGTATCACAACACGTTGAGATTTAAACAAACTCCAGGCCCAGACCCACTTTACGATCAGCAAGTGTGGAAGCTAGGGCAACAGAGTTTGACCTTACAACACCTGTATGTCACAAAGTCGGGAAATGCAGTGTGCTCCGTAATCCAATCAGCAGCCGTGAAGGCTTTGAACCGCATGCCTAAGCCGCACGTGTCTGTAGCGCATGACATTCACTCAGACTGGAAGGATTTAGGAAAAGTGTTAGCCAGGGTTGAAGCAGACACTTATGAAAAAACGGAAGACACTCATGAAGGCTGGCTTCAAGGCCGCCGGACGGGTTGTTTCCGATACACACTGGGTTGGTTGGTCGCAGTCAGGCCCGCTGTACACCTAGCCGATGCCGCTGAAACACATGCACAATTAACTGAATGACATCAGGCAGCACTAGCTCAGCTGCCTAAAACTCTCTGGTCTACAGGCCCTGCTGATGTAGGACTTATAAAAAATGCAGATGAAGTAAGAGTAAAACCTCTCTCAAAACACAGACCACTGATATCTCAATACCCACTCACTACTGAGGCTAGACATGGCATCCGCCCAGTGATAGCAGACATGGAGAAGGCAGGAATTCTAATAAAAACAAAGACAGCGACCTGCAACACTCCTATCTTTCCTGTTAAAAAAGCTACCGCGGGTACATACCGTCTAGTACATGACCTGAGAGCTATAAACGAAGTGACTGAACAGATCCCGCCTGTGGTTGCAAATCCACACACTATTTTAAATCAGGTCACACCTAAAGAACAGTGGTTCTCAGTAATTGACCTTTCAAACGCTTTCTTCTCAGTTCCACTACATTCAGACTCACAGCCATTGTTTGGCTTCACCTTTGAGGGTCAGAGGTACACATACACTCGTTTACCCCAAGGTTTTCAGAATAGCCCAACTCTCTATGCAGAAGCGCTGAAGAAGTCAATGTCTAACTGTAAACTCCCACAGTTAGGTCAATATTTGCTGTATGTAGATGACATTTTAATAACCGGTCACACACAGCAGGCGTGTAAAGATGACACACTTGCTGTGTTACAGCACTTGGCTGAACAGGGCCACAAAGTCTCACAACACAAGCTGCAGCTGTGGAGTGATAACGTTACCTATCTCGGACACACACTCACAGGCCAGGGCAAAACACTGCTGGGAACCAGAAAACTGACAGTGCAAAACACACCCAAACCTACAACAAAACAGCAGATGATGAGCTTTTTAGGCTTGTGTAATTTCTGTAGAACTTGGATCCCAGAGTATGCACTGACAGTTCAGCCACTGCAAGACATGATTTATGGCAAAAATCTCGCCTTGCGGGACAAAATAACGTGGACGGTAGAGGCAGACACAGCATTCACTAACTTAAAGGTGGCTTTACAAACAAATGTAGTCCTGGCCCTGCCTGATTATGACAAGCCTTTCACGCTGCATGTTGATGGGGGGGCCGGCTACATGAAGGCAGTTCTGACACAGGCTTTTGGTGACGAACAGCGCCCTCTAGCATTTTACTCATGTAAGTTAGACGCTGTAGTTTCGGGCCTGCCGACTTGCGTGCAAAGCTGTGCGGCAGCCACAGAAGCAGTAAAGAAGTCAGCAGACATTGTTTTAGGGCACAAACTAGTTGTCAAGGTCCCACATGCTGTCACATCTATACTGCTGCAGGCCAATCTCTCCTACCTCACTCACGCCAGACAGCTTTCATATGTAGGCATTTTACTATCACAGTCTCACATCACATTGGAAAAATGTGGCACACTGAATCCAGGGACACTAGTGAGCGCACCAGGTGATGGAGATCTGCACAACTGCCACGCAGAATTAGACAAAGACACAAAGCCCCGCCCAGATATTTATACTGAACCACAAGCTGGCTTTGCTGATGTCTTTGTGGATGGATCAGCCTCTAAAGACAACACAGGCCGCAATTGTGTAGGTTACGCAGTGACCACAGACAATAGGATACTAGAAGCGAAACCACTTTCTTCTTCATATTCTGCACAGAGCGCTGAGCTGATAGCTGTGATTCGCGCATGTGAAATACACAAAGATAAACAAATGAACATTTATACAGACAGCCAGTATGTTTTCTCTGCTGTGCATCATTTCGCAAAACTATGGCAAAACAGAGGAATGATTACATCAACCGGTAAACCAGTCCAGCATGCCAGCCTCTTACAACGCCTGCTGACTGTAATAAATTTACCACAACAACTCGCATTGTGTAAATGTGTAGCTCACAAAACTGATGGCTCTTTCATTACTACAGGCAACAATTTTGCTGACCGAGCAGCAAAACAGGCGGCACAAAAGACAGACTTCACATTGATGGCAGTAGACACACATCAGATTCCGCTGGATGTGTTGCAAACTGAACAAAAAGCGGCAAGCACAGCAGAGCAGGCAAACTGGCTAAAACACGGTGCAGTTCTGACAAACGATTTAATGATGTGTTATGGCAAGCCAGTGTTGCCAAAATCTCTCCACAAGATGGCGGCATTAGTGACTCATGGCTGTACGCATTTGTCATCGGGGGGAATGACCTGTATTGTCAACTCTCATTTCTACACTGTAAATTTTGAAACTTCAGCAAAACAATTTGTCAGAACGTGCATGACGTGTCAAAAATATAATGCTCAGGGAAATCTGCGACCAAAAAGAGGCCGTTTTCCCACTCCGCCTCACCCTTTTCACACAATTCATATGGATTTTATTGAGCTAAGCGAATGTCAAGGGTCGAAATATGCCCTAGTGGTTATAGACGTGTTCTCAAAGTGGCCAGAAATTTACCCAGTGAAAAAGGCAGATGCAATTTCAGTAGCAAAGTGCCTGTGCAATCACTTCATACCCACATATGGCATCCCAGCTTTGATACGATCAGACAACGGCACTCATTTTGTAAATGGTGTCATCACTAAGGTCTCTGAAGCACTCGGTTTCAGCATAAAACACCATTGTGCGTATCACCCTCAGAGCGCAGGCCTTGTAGAGAGAACTAACGGCACTATAAAACAAAGGCTCAGGAACTGCATGGCAGAAACAGGAAGGCCGTGGCCTGAATGTTTGGGTTTAGTGAAAATGTGGATGCGCTTAACACAAGGCTCCCATAAACTAACTCCATTTGAAATCATTCATGGTAGGCCGTTCCCACTGCCCATCACCAGTCAACCAATAGACAAATCAATCAGAGAAAACACATTAGCAGAATGGATGTCTAAGCTGTTAGAAAACAAAGAGATCATTGTACATAATCGACAACCTGATGATGTTTCTCCAGTGTCTTGCAGACTAAAGCCCGGTGACTGGGTTCTGATCAAGGTGCTCCAAAGGAAAAACTGGAGCGCACCTAGGTGGGAGGGACCACATCAGGTTCTCCTCACCACGCCCACCGCTTGCAAAATTGCGGAACGACCATCCTGGATCCATCAGAGTCACTGCAGGCGAGTAAGTGAAGCCATCTAAACTCAGCCGACACAGGCTCGCCCAATTGTTGTGATCTCGCCCGGTGGAGGGAACAGCCTTTCTGGCCGGGGGGTCTACTCACGACAGGAGGGTGTGTCCTGTTGTCATGAGGTGGTGGCTCCTAATAACTGCAGCGGCCCTGACCCTGGCCGGGCTCCTCATCTTTGCTTCCGTGAGGGACAACAAGTCACGCTATATGAAGAAAAGGCAGACACTGTATGACAAAGGAAAGTACACCAAGTTTCCCCATGGCTACGCTACTAACTTCTGGTGGCAGTTTATGAACACTACAGCTCACTTGAATAATAAAACTGACTGCTATGCATGTACCCATATGCCCCTATCCTCACAGACGTCTGGTCTGTGGCCGTACAGCATACCTGAAGATCGCAGTTGGTGCCTGTTGGGCCTGGCAACACATCCAGGCTACGGTACTCTTTGGTCCAAGGCCAACTACAGCATCCCAGCAAAAGCAACCTGGAGGTCATCATCACCCACAAATGTGAACTGTTCCGGACAGACCTACCTACTGACCTGGCCCCAAGTCTCAGACTCACTGCCTGATGTAATTCTACTGAACAAACTGAACGCATCACAACTGCCAGTATGTGTGATGAACAATGGATCGCGGGCAGTGGGGGAGCTGCCTACTCACCTATGTAAATACATATACACTTTCTGCCCACCGAGGAATGAGAGGAAGTGTATGGCCTGTTCAACCAACACAACCTGTGACAGTAACGCGACGCTGATGAGCCTCAACTGTCGCTCCGACTACAGCTACCGAATGCCACTACAAACAAAGACTCAGTACCAGACAGGATGTGCACGGACGGCACCCAGCAGAAGAGGAACCAGAGTTTTGGCTGACTGGTACTTCCTATGTGGCAATAAGGCTTATCTGTCACTCCCTGAAGGTTGGGGGGGTCTGTGCGCCCTGGTGCAATTATCAGATCACGTCTTCTTCATGCAAAGTGTTGCACATCACCCAAGCAGCCGACAGAGACGTGAAGTGGACATCGCCTCACCCAATTCTTTCGGCATTACAGTGGACACTGGAGTGCCGGGAGAGTTTCGCATCTGGGGAGGAGGAGTGAAATTCTTACAGAGCTTGATCCCCGGCATTGGAGTTGCCGAGGTGCGGGATCACGTGGAAATCAACCGATATGATCTGCTACGACACATCAACTTAACTAAGACCCTGGGAACGGCCTTAGCAGGAGAACAGAAGGCCATGAGAACGATGGTGGTGCAGAACAGACTGACACTAGACCTGCTAACAGCATCACAAGGAGGAGTTTGCAAGCTGATCGGGGAGACATGTTGCACTTTTATCCCTGATGGATACGAAGCTGGAGGTGACATTTATGAAGCTTTGCAGAATTTGACCGTTCTGCAACAATATCTCACTGACCACACACCTGGAGCAGCTACAGCACAAGGCTGGCTGGACTGGCTGTTCGGCGGTTCATGGCTGGCTGCTGTAGCAAGACCGTTTGTCCTTCTAGGTCTCATCATGATAGCACTGCTAATATTAGTGTTGTGTGTGTTGCCATGTCTCAGAGTAATGATTTCAAAGATGATAACAACTACAATGACTGCTTATGTTGCCGTGCCTCAAGAAGAACAGCATCCCGTTGAAATTCTGTTAGAGGAACTTGTAATAGCTGCTAATAAATGACGTGGTGATTAAAAATGACTTGTCAAGTGGTCATGCACTGATTAACACATTAGTAGTTTATACAGGTACAACATAAGGTTTTCTTATTCTTTTATTTTTTTTATTTTTTGTAGTTTTAGTTTTATTATTTTCCTTCATTATCACTTTTGTATTTTCTTTTACTGTGTCTTCCTTAGTTCTTTTTTTCTTTTATTGTTTTATTCTTTAGGCCACATGATTTAAATTTCTGCTTTGTTGACATTTTGACCATTAAAAAATTGCTAAAGATACTTAATAAATAACCTTGACAGACAATTGTTGTATACATTTAAAATAAGTTAAAACAGGGGGGAATGTTAGTGGAAAATGATTCTATGTTTCTTTACCTTCTTTTAAATGTACAAAGATGCCTTTTCTCTGCCCTTTGTCTATGGTTAGATTAGTTTAGAATTATCCTCTTAGACTTTCCCAGCGAAGACATATTGTTTTGGGACATATTGTTTTAGATTGTTTTATCTCTCACAGCTTTCTCCCAGCTCTCTGCTGACGAGACTAGCGCCACATATGGAGTTGTTTATTTTATCTGTTTATTATTTTCTTATCCTGTTCTCACTGTCTTTCCTATAAAAAGTGCCAAGCCTCTGTTCACGATGTGAGTTGTTCTCAGCAGCTCACCCGTGTTCACGTTAAAGCATAAAAAGAAACCTTGTCTCATTGTGTCTTTATTTCTCCTGGGTTTTTTACAGAGTTTTCCCCCAACACTACTTCAATCATTAAACTGATCCATGATCAGCTGATCGGCTTTTCTCTCTTGTTTGTTTATTGCCCACTTTGTGCCAGAAAGAGGAAACCGCCAGATGTCACGCTAAACAACAGCAGCACGTTTAAGCTTGATCAGCTGTTGTTAGAATTTAGGGAGAGGGGGGCACAAGGAAATACTTTTCTTTCTTATTCTCATTTAAAATGTCTCGCTTTTAATAAATAATTATCTGAATCTTACAACAAACATTTTCATCTGATGTCAAATGTATAGAAATCCATTATTGTACATAGTAATTTTTTTAGGGTCCCATCATAATTTCTTCAGAAGTAAGTACTGTATATGATGCCAGTATTTTCCCACATTTTCTAGATTCTGTACCAGTACTGTGTGTAAAATGCCATCAAAAAGTCAATTAAGTTTTATTCTTTCTCACCTGTCTTCCTGTCTCCTTTCACTTTTTAAAGGTTGCCATGTTGGAAAAAATATTTTGCCCTGCCATGCTGTTTATTGATGTGTTAAATGAATGGTTTATGAAAATATATGTAAATCTGTCATCAGTAATCAGTAATGATCATGTCTCACCTCTAGTCTTCTCTGTCTTAATTTCAGGTTTTCACCATGTGTTGTAGATAGTTCAGGAGGTTAACTCGACCAAGCAGTCTACTTTCGGGTACTGTTTAGAATACCAGAATAGGGAGGATGGTGTAGGTTTAAGTTTATTAGACTGACGCATATATACCAACAAGACAGTGTACATCACTGTGACAACAGCGTTTGTTTTCTTTCAAAGGCTTTATGGTTTTTCCTATAATACCTGGTGGGCTGGTCTCTAGTCAAAATGCCCGGGCCGATTTTTTTGTCCCAGTCCAGCCCTGCCAGAGGAACGAGACGCTCTTTTAAAATTGACATTCTCCTCCCTGGCAGCGTCCCCAGCAAACCATGTGGAAGTCAACCTGGTTCCCCTCTCTTCCTAATCTGTCTTGGGCGTGTGAGGGCTCAGAGAAGCACTTCCAGTTCATTAAATGCCTCTCACATCATACCCCATCATTCAAAGTTGTTAAGAATACATCACACTAAGTGTGCATTTATGTCTCATAGTGATGCATTGTACATACTAGGAGTACACTGCTGCTGCTTAGTGTAGCCTATGTCTCCTGTTCACCGGACAGTTATGTCGCGCATTATAAATTCCTCCACAGCGCAGAAGTTCTCAGATGCTTTTAATTTAACACTATCCCCACAAAACGGTGTTGATTTCTCAACGGATCTATTTAATCATCATTGTCTTTCGATCTTAGATGAAATCTGTCCGGTTAAAATGAGACCTGTGCCTGTTTCCAAGTCCCTACCTTGGCTAAATGACAACATCCGCTCTATAAAACGTAATTGTCGTAAAGCTGAGCGGTTATGGAGGAAAACTCATTTAAATGTTCATCTCCTTTATTTAAAGGATCTTTTAGCCTCTTTTAACAATGCTATTAGAGATGCAAGGGCTGCTTACTTTTCTCAGTTGGTTGCAAAGAGCAGAGGTAATCCTAAGGTCTTATTTGATACTGATATCATTACTCCTGCTCCACCTGCTGCCATTATTTCTTCTGCTGAAGACTGTGAAAAATTTCTTGCTTTCTTTTTAGAAAAAATTAGCAATATAAGGAAAAAATTGTCCCCATCAGCATCTGCACTGTCAGTTCCCACGCCAGTTCGGCCTGTTGTTTTAGAAAGATTTTTACCTGTTTCACTATCCGAGCTGGGAAAAATAGTTAGTGCAACAAAAGTATCCTCTTGTTCACTCGACATTTTACCCGCATCGTTATTCAAAAATGTCTTTTACTCTATTGGTCCCTGTATGCTCACTATAATTAACACCTCTTTGGGATCTGGCAAAGTCCCTGCTTATTTTAAAACTGCTGTTATATACCCCCTGTTAAAAAAGCCTATGCTGGACCCATCTCTCACTAGCAACTACAGACCGATCTCAAAAATACCGTTAATTGCTAAGATTTTAGAGAAGATTGTGGCTAAGCAGCTTACAGCAGTTTTAGACAAATATAATATCTTTGACAAATTTCAGTCTGGCTTTCGTAAAGCTCATTCTACTGAAACAGCCCTTCTTAGAGTTTCCAATGACATTCTGATGCAAAACGATGCAGGTAAGTGTTCTGTTCTCTTAATGTTGGATCTCACGTCGGCCTTTGACACCGTTGACCATTATATTTTGCTTGATAGGCTGAAATACTGGGTCGGTGTATCTGGGTCTGCCTTAGAGTGGTTCTCCTCGTATCTTTGTGAACGATACTCTTCTGTGGCAGTTTCTAAGTACAGGTCATCTTCTACGTCCCTGTCCTTTGGTGTGCCACAAGGCTCTGTGCTGGGGCCATTATTGTTTTTAATTTATTTACTTCCTCTCCAGCATATTTTGAGCCCTTTTGAGGATATTTGTTACCACTGCTACGCAGACGACATCCAACTATATATATCTTTTAAACCTGAAGATGCTTCTAAGCTGCGGATTTTAAATGTGTGTTTGGAAACCATCAAAGGTTGGATGGCCGACAATTTCCTCCAACTAAATGAAAATAAAACTGAAGTCCTTTTATGTGCTCCAGACAGACATGTACCCAGCATAATGAATGCTCTTGGTCCCCTTTCAACATTTGTGAAACCATCTATCAGGAACCTAGGGATAACCTTCGATCCTGCTCTTACATTGGATATTCACGTCAAATCTCTGGTTCGGTCTTGCTTCTATCATTTAAGAAATATTTCTAAATTGAGCCCCATAATATCTCATACTGAACTGGAGATTGTTATTCATGCTTTTATTTCATCACAACTGGACTATTGCAATTCACTGTTCACATGTCTAAACAAAAGTTCCCTGGAGCGTCTGCAGACTGTCCAAAATGCTGCAGCAAGGCTTCTGACGAAAACATCGAAATACTCACATATAACACCGTTGCTTATACAGTTACACTGGCTCCCTGTCGAATTCAGAGTCCACTTTAAGATTCTAGTTCTGACATTTAAGGCTCTTCAAGAACAAGCACCATCATACATCATTGAACTTTTACAGCCCTATGCCCCTAGTAGGTCTCTGAGGTCTTGTGGTCAGGGATTACTTGTTATTCAGTATACGAGACTGAAAACTAGGGGTGATCGAGCTTTTGCTACTGTGGCCGCCAGACTGTGGAATTCTCTTCCTCAGAACTTAAGATCTGCTGATTCACTGATTACTTTTAAAAAACAGCTAAAAACACATCTTTTTAAAATTGCATTTTGTTAACTTTTGACTGTACTTTGTCTTTTTAATCTGTTCCTATACCTTGTAAAGCACTTTGTGATCTTTTATCTATAAATGTGCTATATAAATAAAATTTTACTTACTTACTTACTTACTTACACTCGGCTGGATTACTGTAATGCACTTTATATAGCGATCAGTGCTTCATACGTGACTCGTTTACAGTGGCGTGTCCAGCGGGGTGGCCTGTGCCCCCCCAGGCCTAATTTGCCAATTGTATGTTAAAATGTTCGTATTTTAATATTAAAAAATGTTTTTGCCCAAAACATATGTGCACTACATGTCAGTAAAAATACTATGCAAATATTGATGTCCTTGACTGCTGAATAAACACTGACTGATTGTATCTCTTGTACTTTATCAACGAAGTATCTAAAAACTTTTCACCGTAGTGGTTAAAATCTCATACTAATAAGAGTTAAAAGCGCATTCGCTTATTAGGTTTATAGGGTTATTGAATTATGGTTAACGGTTGGTAGAATTGTTTTTAACATTATCTGACAATTACATCTGCCACCCTTCTCCAAATCTGTGCCCCTACCTGGCCCCCCCAACAAAAATTTTCTAGACACGCCACTGCTCATTTACGGAGGGTGCAAAATGCGGCAGCTTGTGTTTTAACTGGCACTCGAAGGTTTGAGCACATCTCCCATAATTTAGCTTCACTTCACTGGCTGCCCATTTCTTTTGGCATTCATTTTAAAATTCTTTTATTTGCCTTTAAAGCTCTCCATGACCTAGCTGCATCTTAACTCTCTGAGCTGCCACAGTCTTATAAACCCACCCGCTGTCTCAGATCAGCTGATCAGCTGTTCCTGAATGTTCCCAGGACTGAGCGTAAACTTAGAGGACATCGTACTTTTGCTGTAGCATCTCTGAAACTGTGACACGATCTGCCTTTAGAGATTAGACAGGCTTCTTCTCTGCCTGTTCTTAAATCACTCCTGAAAATTCATCTCTTCACCCTGACCTTTGACACCTTGCAAGATGTTGGTTTTTAGTTTGAGTTTTTTAGTTTATTTTTGCTGTTTTATCTTGTTTTTAAATATAGGGCTGTTTAAATTTTTTATGTATTATGTGTTTTATTTTCTTACTGTTAAGTTTTATTCTATTGTTGGGTTTTTTAAAGTGCTTTCTCAATAAAGATGGATTGGATTGGAGTGGAAGATAAACACTTTAGTTTGCAGTACTGTGGTGAGTTCACAGTAAAGCACTGTGTTGGACTGGCGCACAGTGATTGTGGCGTTCATGGTCAGTGTTAGGTTACCTCAAGTACAGTGGATTCATATGCATTTAAGCTGATGATGCTTCGATTAAGTCATCAAATTTCACCTTTATATCAGCTGTATAAGACAATTCTCAGGATACTGTTAGTGTAGGAAATGGAAAGACAACCAAGATATCTGTGAAACGTCTGCTTACATCTTGAATTCAGCTCCGGCGTATGTGGTAAGTTGTTAATGAGTGACTTTAATTTATTCTTTCTTCAGATGTGGCTATACACTCTACTGAGAATAAGCATACTGTCACGATATGAGTGGATCTTCAAAATAGACATCAAAATAGTTCATGGAGAAAATAAGTAGAAAAAGTAAAGATCTTATTAGGAATAATACTGTTTGGATAATTATAACCATCATAAGCAACCGAATCATCTCAACATGTATTTGCTCAAAAATTTATTACAAACACGTATTTAATTATCAACACAAGGAAAGTCAACAGTTTCTAGAACTCCAACAGGGGCAGGACTTGGAGGTACTGGGATTTCAGGAGGCAGCAGAATGGTACACTGGTCAGTGTCATTATTATTGACCGGTGATGGTGGATGGCCTTGGGGGGAGCTGAGAGGTAACTCAGACCTCTTATCTTCAGGATACGGAAAGCAAACATACTTCTTTTCAGCAGCTGGAGACTTAGAGACATCCCAAGTCATCAGCCTCATGCGTTTAGGCTGAGGCAAAGGTTCCTCTTCATCCTCCACAGAAAAAACGCTTGAATATCTGCGCTTTCTGCCCAGACCTAACTCTGCAATGGGTGGAGGTGTCAGAGGCAGAGGAGACATTAAAAAGGCCAAATCATCATCCAGGGATGAACAATCATATTTAAAATCTGGATGCATGATCTTGTCTGTGTCCTTTGACTGAAAGCTGGCATCAGCAGGTGGAGGAACTGAAGAAACTGGAACATCAGAACTCATCAGCCTCATGCGTTTAGGCATCAAATGTTCCTCTTCATCCTCCACAGAAAAAACAGCAGAATATCTGCGCTTTCTGCAGAGACGTAACTCTGCAGTGGGTGGAGGTCTCGGAGGCAGAGGAACATCACTAGGACACATGAAATACGCCACTTCATCATCCAGGGATGAACGATCATTTTTCAAATCTGGATGAATGATCTTGTTTGTGTCCTTTGAATGAAAGCTGGCATCAGCAGGTGGTGGACTTGGGAGCTCACATGCAGGTGCACTGATAGGTCTGAACATGAAAGCGGGAACTTCATTGTCCAGAGCACAACGGTCTGCACTGGATGAGTGTGGGAGCTTCTCCTTTGCCTGTGGAGGAAGCAGACTTTGAGCCAAAGGGATCTTGTGTTGCAGAGGAACATTCAAGTCATCTGACGTTTTGCTCTGTTACATATTATTGTTGTTGTTGTTGGATTTTTCTTTAAAAATTCACACGATTTAATGTTTAGAAACAGACACAGTGAAGGGTAACTTACCACAGCTCGAGCCATTTTAGGCGTCTGTCAAGGCAAAGACGCAGGATTTGGTTTCTCTGTGTAAGATTACAGGACAGTTGTCAGTTTCATTTTCAAGTCAGTTGGATAAATTCATATCAAACTTCTCAAACTGTATCATTAAAGCATTGTTTAGGTGGACAAATATGAAAGATATGAAGATAAAAACAGTAACAGCTGGCAATCAAGGGAAAACAACCTTACGAAAAAGGTCTTAATCATTATTGTTTAAAAGTAAATCTTTCAGTCCTTACTTCAGTGATTGTTTGAAGTCTCTGTGCTTGTTGTCAGTCGCAGATTTGTGTAAAATAGTTGCAGTTTGTGAATAAAGTTTGCAGGAGCTCCAAGGTTTGTCTGTTCAGTACCAAAGTAATGAGGAGACTGAGTGCAGGTTTGGAATCCTCAGTGACAGAAGAATGCAGCAATGTTTGAATTTGAATTTGTTATTGTTTTATTAACAACAACTACCAGGATCATACCATAGCAACACAGTGATGCCCAGTCAAATGTCAGGTACAAGGGATAGCCCACATACACATCCAACAGCACAGTAAAGCAATGGGCACCAATGCCACCAGTCAGGCCTTAACAGTGGCGTGTCTAGAAAATTTTTGTTAGGGGGCCAGGTAGGGGCACAGATTTGGAGAAGGGTGGCAGATGTAATTGGCAGATAATGTTTAAAAAAAATTCTACCAACCGTTAACCATAATTCAATAACCCTATAAACCTAATAACCAAATGCGCTTTTAACTCTTATTAGAATGAGATTTTAACCACTACGGTGCAAAGTTTTTAGATACTGCGTTGATAAAGTACAAGAGATACAATCAGTCAGTGTTTATTCAGCAGTCAAGGACATCAATATTTGCATAGTATTTTTACTGACATGTAGTGCACATATGTTTTGGGCAAAAACATTTTTGAATATTAAAATACGAACATTTGTAACAAACAATTGACAAATTAGCCAATGCCAATGCAAAACCAATGCCTATTAAAAAAAGAAGATAATCTTCTCACAAACTGAAGTTTGATTTTGAAACAGGAAAAACAGTCCCATATGGAAAAGAAATAGTAAAAACGTATATGATTTACTCATGAAAGTGGCCACTTTCTCATTACTTTCATATATTGTTTTAGTAAGTATCCAAAACATACAAGATTCATTATATAATCTTTCAAGGGATCTTATATCTGTTTTTACTCTTGTATGCTTTTCATACAAGTTTCACACAAGACATTTACAAACTTTATAAAATTTATATATATCTTTTCCATATGTACACTGTCTTGTTGGTATATGTATGGTTTCTATACATTTATGTCAGATAAAAACTTTGGTTGTAAGATTCAGATAATTATTTAATAAAAGCTAAATATTTGAAATGAGAATAAGAAAGAAAAGTATTTCTTTGTGCCCCCCTCTGTCAAGGGCAGTGTCGTGGATGAGAGAAGGAGGACCCAAACGCTGGACTCACAGGCAGGTAGGTGAAGGTGGATGTTTATTGCCGAAGGAGTGAGCAAACAGTACAGAGGGAGGAAACGGCTGGCTGGCTGACTGAACGAACAAAGGACTGACTGACTGGACATACAGACGATATTGACATCAGACATACATCATTAACATCAATGACACGACAGAGAACTGGTGAAACCGAGGAACTTAAATACACAGGTTGAATGATGACAATGATTGGAAACAGGTGAGTACAGGGCTGAACATAATCTGACTAATGACACGGGAGACAAGCTGACACGGGAAAAGACAGGAAGTGAGAACATTAATGTGGCGAACCAAACTGAACATGAACAAACTGAAATCACTGGGTCAACGACCCAGGAACCCTGACAGTACCCCCCCCTTCAAAGGCCGGCACCCGACGGCCAAAAGAGAAAGAAAAAAAAAACCCAGAACAGGGTGGGCGGAGGGGGCCCAGGACGGAGGGACGGAGTCCACACCAAGACAGTTCAGGTGGGCGCCCCCGTGGCCCGTGGCCGAGACGAGACAGTTCAGGTGGGCGCCCCCGTGGCCCGTGGCCGAGACGAGACAGTTCAGGTGGGCGTCCACGCGGCCCGTGGCCGAGACGAGACAGTTCAGGGGGCCGACCGTGCGGACGGCAACGGCGACAGCACTGGTCCGGGGGCCGACCGCGTGGAAAGCAACGGCGGCGACGTGGGCACAGTTCGGGGGGCCGGCCGTGCGGAAGGCGACGGCGGCCACTCAGGCGAAGGCGGTCGGGGGGCCGGCCGTGCGGAAGGCGACGGCGACAGCACTGGTCCGGGGGCCGACCGCGTGGAAAGCAACGGCGGCGACGTGGGCACAGTTCGGGGGGCCGGCCGTGCGGAAGGCGACGGCGGCCACTCAGGCGAAGAGGGTCCGGGGGCCGGCCACGACGGCGATGGCGCCCGGCCAGTGGCCCAGCCAGCGGTCTAGAAAATGGCCGTTCAGCTCCAGACCCAAACGAGGCTGGGCCAGGCGAGGCTGAAGGCACTGAGGCTGGGCCAGGCGAGGCTGAAGGCACTGAGGCTGGGCCAGGCGAGGCTGAAGGCACTGAGGCTGGGCCAGGCGAGGCTGAAGGCACTGAGGCTGGGCCAGGCGAGGCTGAAGGCACTGAGGCTGGGCCAGGCGAGGCTGAAGGCACTGAGGCTGGGCCAGGCGAGGCTGAAGGCACTGAGGCTGGGCCAGGCGAGGCTGAAGGCACTGAGGCTGGGCCAGGCGAGGCTGAAGGCTCTGAGGCTGAAGGCTCTGAGGCTGAAGGCTCTGAGGCTGAAGGCTCTGAGGCTGAAGGCTCTGAGGCTGAAGGCTCTGAGGCTGAAGGCTCTGAGGCTGAAGGCTCTGAGGCCGCAGCGGACAAAGGCTCTGAGGCCGCAGCGGACAAAGGCTCTGAGGCCGCAGCGGACAAAGGCTCTGAGGCCGCAGCGGACAAAGGCTCTGAGGCCGCAGCGGACAAAGGCTCTGAGGCCGCAGCGGACAAAGGCTCTGAGGCCGCAGCGGACAAAGGCTCTGAGGCCGCAGCGGACAAAGGCTCTGAGGCCGCAGCGGACAAAGGCTCTGAGGCCGCAGCGGACAAAGGCTCTGAGGCCGGGCCGGGCGTGGGTGCAGCTGAGGCAGAGGCCGGGCCGGGCGTGGGTGCAGCTGAGGCAGAGGCCGGGCCGGGCGTGGGTGCAGCTGAGGCAGAGGCCGGGCCGGGCGTGGGTGCAGCTGAGGCAGAGGCCGGGCCGGGCGTGGGTGCAGCTGAGGCAGAGGCCGGGCCGGGCGTGGGTGCAGCTGAGGCAGAGGCCTGACCAGGCGATGCAGGCGCGGAGGCCTCTGGCCGGAGACAGGCAGGGCCAGTAGGCGCGGAGGCCCCTGGCTGAGGAGCGGCCGGGCCAGCGGGTGCGGAAACCCCTGGCTGAGGAGCGGCCGGGCCAGCGGGTGCGGAAACCCCTGGCTGAGGAGCGGCCGGGCCAGCGGGTGCGGAAACCCCTGGCTGAGGAGCGGCCGGGCCAGCGGGTGCGGAAACCCCTGGCTGAGGAGCGGCCGGGCCAGCGGGTGCGGAAACCCCTGGCTGAGGAGCGGCCGGGCCAGCGGGTGCGGAAACCCCTGGCTGAGAAG
Source organism: Rhamphochromis longiceps (assembly GCF_057381845.1). Taxonomy (NCBI): domain Eukaryota; kingdom Metazoa; phylum Chordata; class Actinopteri; order Cichliformes; family Cichlidae; genus Rhamphochromis; species Rhamphochromis longiceps. The sequence continues at coordinate 42,169,415 of NC_140578.1, forward strand.
CAGGAAGGCTCACAGCTGGCTCTGGGTGCTGTGGCTGCAGGTCCGGGGACTGGACGGGATGGTGGACAGGTGACTGGGGAACAGGAGGCGACTGGACTACAGGGCACTGGGCGGCAGACTGGACTACAGAGGAGTGGAGGACAGGTGGAGGCTGGACTACAGGTGACTGGGGGACAGGTGGAGACTGGGCTACAGGTGACTGGGGGACAGGTGGAGACTGGGCTACAGGTGACTGGGGGACAGGTGGAGACTGAGCTACAGGTGGCTGAACTGACTGGAGGGCAGCAGGAGACTGGACAGCAGGTGAGGGAACTGATTGGACTAAGGAGACTGACGGATAAACAGAGGCCGGTGAGGCTAATGGCTGAGCTAAAGAGTGAGCTAGTGACGGAGATAAAATTACAGCTTGGGCTCGTAAGGCTGGTGCCTGGGCAGGGGACAGTTCAGCTAGTCTAACCAGTGATACTGCGAGGGCGTGAAAAGCTGGATCAGGAGGTGGATGAAAGGGTGAAGTAGTAGGTGGACCGGTTAGCTCTTCCAAGCCTCCAGGGAGGTCAGGCTGGGTTCTGGCTGCCCTCAGCCTGGGCGCTGGGACAGGCACAGAAGGTGGCTGGACACCAGTCACCCCCACCCGAGAAACAGGAGCGGGTGTGGAGGTGGACTGGGTCGCAGCTGCCCTCCTCCTGGGAGCTGGCACTGGAGTGGGTGTAGGCTGACTGATAGGAGTGGAAATAACGACCGGGTGAGTGACACTGACAGGTCTATCGGGTTGTATTCTGGTCTTTCTGCCATCACTATTTACAGTTTTTGACTGAACAGTCTTTGGGGAGCCAGAGCAGAAAAGATCTTCCCAGTCCACATCATCCTCAAGGAGGGAAACTCCCCATGAATCAGAAAAGAGTCTGTTGTGTGTTTTAAGTGGATAATCAGATGAGGGGTGTGGAAAACAGTCACTGGAACTCACCACCGGGAGTTGCTGAACAGAGTCCGTTTTATGGCGGCGTGTGCGCCGCTTTCCCCGGGAAGAGGAAGCGGGCCGGGTAAACGGCTGAGCCTCTGGCGCGGTAGCCTCCGCTGAGCCGAGATGGGAGGTGTAGCCGTTGTGCCGTGGCGAGGCGGAAAGGCTGGAGAGTGAATAGGCTGGCGGGCGAGCGAGGAGCGAAGCGGCGGGAGAGCGAGCGGCCGAAGCTTGGGCTGTGACGCCCACTCTCCGCGGCGAATGCTCCGGTGCAGCTGAGGCAGCAGGTGGGGGAACGTGGCGTCTCCGAGGCCCGCCCAGAGCCAGGCGAGTCCCCTCGAAGACGTGCTCTCTCTCCGCGAAGAGCCGCTGTTTTCCCCGAAGCCCCTCCGTCCAGCGAAGGAGCGCTGCCTCCTGCCGCTCGAAAAGTTCAGGGTCCGCTGGGTCCACAACGCGTGGTCGTGTCATTCTGTCAAGGGCAGTGTCGTGGATGAGAGAAGGAGGACCCAAACGCTGGACTCACAGGCAGGTAGGTGAAGGTGGATGTTTATTGCCGAAGGAGTGAGCAAACAGTACAGAGGGAGGAAACGGCTGGCTGGCTGACTGAACGAACAAAGGACTGACTGACTGGACATACAGACGATATTGACATCAGACATACATCATTAACATCAATGACACGACAGAGAACTGGTGAAACCGAGGAACTTAAATACACAGGTTGAATGATGACAATGATTGGAAACAGGTGAGTACAGGGCTGAACATAATCTGACTAATGACACGGGAGACAAGCTGACACGGGAAAAGACAGGAAGTGAGAACATTAATGTGGCGAACCAAACTGAACATGAACAAACTGAAATCACTGGGTCAACGACCCAGGAACCCTGACACCCTCTCCCTGTTAATACCCTACCTGCCCCCCTGGCAAAACTTTCCTAGACCCGCCCCTGCACAGTTACCAGCTGTCAGCTACATAAAAAAAGGATGCTGGTGTTATTTGTCTCTCAGAAACAGTTCATAACTTCCCTTCAACTCATTCCTGTCACCTAAAAGGTAAACCTGTTTCTCCATCACTGTTCTGCTCTGATGATTCAGTAAGGACATCTCCTGGTTTCATCTTCATGTTTCCCTCTCACCACATAACCAAACCGACATCATGACCAGCAGCTTTACAGCTGTGGCTCCAGCAAACATCAGCTGATACTAGAAATTAATATTCAATAAATTCTAACAACAGCTGATCAAGCTTAAACGTGCTGCTGTTGTTTAGCGCGACATCCGCTGGTTTCCTGTTTCTGGCGCAAAGTGGGCAATAAATAAACAAGAGAGACGATCAGCTGATCATTGATCAGTTTCATGATTAAAGTAGCAACAGAAGAGGGAGGGTGGGGGGGATAAGAGAAGAGGCAGCTGTGCAGCGTAAAGACAGAATAACTCCAGCTTTGTGTCTTTTCCCATTCTAGCTAAAGTACGGGACAAACTGCGTCTCTTCTCAGCTCAATACGAAACACGTAATATTTTCTCTGAATGAGGGACCATTCCATTTTTTAAGGAGCCGTTGGCAACTCTACTAACTAACCTTATGAATAAAATAAAGTTCACTATCAGTAACATCATAGCAACCGAACAGCTGTATAGAAACTCCGTCAAGCTGGCTAGAACGCAGTACGAGTTATTGCAACTGACGGTAAAAAGTCAGCATAACGAAAATAAACTCCACCTAAACTTGGTTTATATCTGACCCAGATAGACTGCAGGTCATAACTTCTTACCTGAAGTTCAGTTCACCTGACACTCGGACTGGTGGCTGCCTCGGGTCTCTTCTCCTGCCTCCCCTTCCCTCATCCACCTGCTGGCCTCTGTGGAAGCCCCGCCATAGCCACCACCAAACAACTGAGTTATTTTTACACATCGACCTGCATCTGGCCAATCCACCACCTCTCATTGTTCATGCCCTTACAAAAAAAAAAATAAGTCACCAGGCATATGCCCGGTATGCCCGATGGCCAGTCCAGGTATGTTAACCTGCAACCAAATCTGCAGCTCCATACAGCAATGTTACGACTTAGATTATATCTTATAACTCATAACTCTTATGTTAGCTCCCCTCAGTAGCATACTGCCTGAAATATTCGACGGCTGCAATAATAAGTGTTATTTTTTCCTTGGTATTCTAATTTCACCGAAGTTTACTAAACTCAAAAAACTTAATATTACTTACCGAGACATTTATTCTGTCCTCATTTTCTTTCACCGAAAAATTGTTTCCTGCGGTGCCGTCTTTCGTGCTTGGCTCTCCTACCTTTGCTAACGTGATGCACATAGCGCAGAAGCCGATGCTGCATTCACTTACACTCGGATATCTGAACTTCACCGTGAAAACATAATCGGACATTTGATATTTGATTGAATTTTATTGTTTTGCCTTTGGGGTGGCACCTGGGGTGGCCAGTCTGGTTGGGGGGGTGGCCTGGGGGGGCACAGGCCACCCCGCTGGACACGCCACTGGGCCTTAAAAATACCTGACTTATATAACAGCACACTGACAGTGTCTCATCCAAAAATAGAAAATGTATAAATACAGTTAATATCATTTTTATTCAAATTTTATTTAATTCTCTTCATATAGTGCCAAACAGATGTCTCAAGTCGTCACTGTTACAACATAGATAAACATGAACATGAAATCCATTATTTAATTCTCTTCCATTCACTCCAGTTCAATTCAATAGCTATATAGATGGATAGACAGATACTGTATTATATACTATATTGATTCCAAATGGAGAATTAATGTGTTATATCACCAGGATAATGAATTCAAGTAGTACAATCTCCAATAAACAGACAACACAGTTAAAGTTCAAAGTGCAATATGTGCAGGATCCAGGCTTTATATTGTAAGATGCAAAACGTTTATATATACATAATATTGTTGAAAAAATAAAGAAAGTTAAAAATCAAAATAAGTTTATTGTCACGGTGGCTGATGTGATTGCAATATGAACCCGAAAGCAGACAAGGGAGAGATGGAACTGAATCTTAACAAAAAGCAAACCATTTATTAGGTTGAAAAAACATGAACACAAAACAAGGCCCAGCAAACAGGGGCGACAACTAAAACTAAAACCTACACTGGGAATAACTCAGTATGACTATGACAACTATGACAGGAAAAACATGAACATGAATCTGAGGAGGTGCATGCGAGAAACTCTGATGAAAAAACATGAACATGAACATGGACCTAAACAGAATCAGGAGATAACCTGAAACCCGGAATAACGTGAACGGAGGAAAACAGACACACCAGCACTGACCAGAGGAAGACAGCGGACTTAAATACACAGAAAATAAAAGGGCAAGTGGAAACACAGCTGACACAAATGAACCTGACACCACAGGGGAAGCAAAATGAAACACACTGAACATGGAAACACAACCCTTTCATAATAAAAGACGAAACAAGGAGAGACGTGGACGTGTGATGGGCCAAGTTGAAAAAGCAGGAGGAGTCACAGGAATTATTACAAAAACATGGTTTTCATTTATTTAACCCAAAAAAGCTGTGATGGATGGCCTTCGCCTCACGGTAATGCACCAAAGCTTTTAATCCGCCACCCTCCAGCCCAGAGGACATAGTTGGACTGGCCATCGGGCATACTGGGCATTTGCCCGGTGGGCCGATGGTGATTTTTCGTTTTTATGGGCCAATGGGTTTTTTTTTCATTTTTTCCCCGTAACAGTATAAACACTGAAAGGTGGTGGATTGGCCAGATGCTGGGAGATGTGTAAAAATAACTCAATTGTTTGGTGGTGGCTATTGCGGAGCTTCCACAGATTCAGTAACATTAACAAGTGGTGGAGGCCAGCAGATGCAACACGCTGGCAGGTGGATGATGGAAAGGCACGAGGAGCAGAGGCCGGAGGCAGTGAACTGAACTTCAGGTAAGAAGTTATGACCTGCAGTCTATCTGGGTCAGATATAAACCAAGTTTAGGTGGAGTTTATTTTCGTTGTGCTGACTTTTTACAGTCAGTTACAATAACTCGTACTGCGTGAGCTAGCATGAAGGAGTTTCTATACAGCTGTTCGGTTGCTATGATGTTACTGATAGTGAACTTTATTTTATTCATAAGGTTAGTTAGTAGAGTTGCCAACGGCTCCTTAAAAAATGGAATGGTCCCTCATTCAGAGAAAATATTATGCGTTTTGTATTGAGCTGAGAAGAGACACAGTTTGTCCCGTACTTTAGCTAGAATGGGAAAAGACAAAAAGCTGGAGTTATTCTGTCTTTACGCTGCACAGCTGCCTCTTCTCTTATCCCCCCCCCCCCCCCTCCCTCACTCTTCTGTTGCTACTTTGATCATGAAACTGATCAATGATCAGCTGATCGGCTTTTCTCTCTTGTTTATTTATCTCCCACTTTGCGCCAGAAACAGGAATCAGAATACTTTATTGATTCTGATTCCTGTTTCTGGCGCAAAGTGGGAGATAAATAAACAAGAGAGAAAAGCCGATCAGCTGATCATTGGAAACCAGCGGATGTCACGCTAAACAACAGCAGCACGTTTAAGCTTGATCAGCTGTTGTTAGAATTTATTTAATATTAATTTCTAGTATCAGCTGATGTTTGCTGGAGCCACAGCTGTAAAGCTGCTGGTCATGATATCGGTTTGTATATGTGGTGAGAGGGAAACATGAAGATGAAACCAGGAGATGTCCTTACTGAATCATCAGAGCTGAACAGTGATGGAGAAACAGGTTTACCTTTTAGGTGACATGAATGAGTTGAAGGGAAGTTATGAACTGTTTCTGAGAGACAAATAACACCAGCATCCTTTTTCTAAGTAGCTGACAGCTGGTAACTGTGCAGGGGCGGGTCTAGCAAAGTGTTGCCAGGGGCCAGGTAGGGCATTAAGAGGGAGAGGGGGTCACAAAGAAATACTTTTCTTTCTTATTCTCATTTCAAATATTTAGCTTTTATTAAATAATTATCTGAATCTTGCGAACAAAGTTTTTATCTGACGTAAAATGTATAGAGATCATACATATACCAAAAAGACAGTGTACATCACTGTCACAACAGCGTTTGTTTTCATTCAAAGGCTTTATGGCTTTAATACCTGGTGGGCTGGTCTGTAGTGAAAATGCCCAATTTTTTGTCCCAGTCCAGCCCTGCAGGTTAATACTGGCAATGTCACCATGCCAGCTGACTGTATTTCATCATCAGCCAGTGTTGTTCTTTATACATCAATATTACCAAAGTTTACCATAAGGCAGCATAGAAAGTATTTACTTGCTTTCAGGTGTTATTCAAATGTTAGTCTTTTCATTTGTTTCCCCACTTTTTTCCTGTTTCAAAATCAAACACCAGTTTGTGAGAAGATTATCTTCTTTTTTTAATAGGCATTGGTTTTGCATTGGCATTGGCTAATTTGTCAATTGTTTGTTACAAATGTTCGTATTTTAATATTCAAAAATGTTTTTGCCCAAAACATATGTGCACTACATGTCAGTAAAAATGCTATGCAAATATTGATGTCCTTGACTGCTGAATAAACACTGACTGATTGTATCTCTTGTACTTTATCAACGCAGTATCTAAAAACTTTGCACCGTAGTGGTTAAAATCTCATTCTAATAAGAGTTAAAAGCGCATTCGCTTATTAGGTTTATAGGGTTATTGAATTATGGTTAACGTTTGGTACACTCAGAAAAATAAAGGTGCCAACTGGAACCAAAAGTGGTTCTTTAGACTGATGCCATAGAAGAACCTTTTTTGGTGCCACAAAGAACCTTTCAAACAATGGTTCTTTGAAGAACCATTTCTTTCAGTGGTTCATTGAAGAACCTTTAAAGGTGCCCCAAAGAACCATCAAGAAATGGTTCTTTGGGGCTGTTAAGAGATTTTCTACATTATACACTACAACCAAATCTCTATAATACAATATAATCAAGTAGGCCTTATATTCTAACCAAGTGTGCCTTATATTTAGTGTGTTCATATATTTTCACATAACCAAGCCTATTGTTGAAGAACTACCTAATCAAGTTTATTGTTAAAGAGAACATAATGCATTCCTTACTTAAGTGTCTGAAATGTTTGAGATGTTTTGACAGCATGATATAATGATGCATTCTTTCCTATAATGTCTGTGATGTCAGATAAAGCATGATATACTACTGTATTTTTAATCCCAGTGTGTGAAAGATCAGATAAGCTGATTTCATGTTTAACCTCTTCCCTGACTGTTAAAAAGAGGAAGTACTATGTAACCCATTTTTGCCTTATAAATAAAGCAGCGAGCCTGTGCTCGGTGTGTGTGTCTTCTCAGAGGCATTCACCCGTGCGCACGTTTTCTAATTACTCTCTGAGTCGGTCTGCAGTTGTCTCATTTCTCTTATTTGTGTTTGAACAAATGTCTACCCCTGACATTTAATTGGTCCTTCGAGCCGGAGAACTGACTGTTATTTTTAACGTCTAGTTTTCCACAGCGGTCTTCATCGGATCCTGACGTCGTGACGCCTGCGCTGGAAAAGAGTCTGTGCACAGCAAAAGAAAATCCGGGAGCGTGAATTCGACCTCCGGTCAGCGTCTTACACAGGCCTTCACGGCTGCAGGACCCGATGAGCACCGGATCCAAAAACGCAGCGCCACAGTAAGGTGAATATGAAACACTGCATTCCATCAAGCGTTACAATACGTTGATATTGAGATTTTCCTTTAAAATAGTGTAAGCCTGGTGAGCGCCGACAGATCTCACAGTCCAGAGAGGGACTTAAAGAGACAACAGGCAAGAGCGATAATCTAGAAATCGCTATTAAAAGTTCCGGTTGCTCTGGGTAGCAGCTGTAACGGAACGAGTTCCGGTCACTCTAGGAGTGGCTGCAACGGAACAGGTTGAAGGTTACATGAAATAGGCCTATGGAAAAATCTCAATAAAAATTATAAAAAACGCGCTTTGTTTGTGTTGAAATAGAGGAGTGAGTTGTTTTTACGACCCAATAAGCGGTCGAACCACTTCTCAAACTGTTTTCCTGTGTACACTCACGTATTGGTTAAAGTGGAAAAAGGGTTGTGCGTCATCACGTAAAATCAATAACCGCTCACTCGAATAGCGAGTGAGTAGAAGGCTGTTATTGAAAACCCATTCTCACTTTTTCATGCCAAAGAAGGTGTCACAGTTCTGACGTAATTAGTTCAAAATGGGTAATTCTAAAACTAAAGTAAAATTAACAGCAGATGAAGAAAAGCTTGAAAGAAACTGTCAAAATGCAGGAAAAGTCAGTGCAAATAGGTGGAGAAATCCACATAAAATTTATTGTCCAGCCTGGCAAGGCAAATGCAATCAAGAGTCAATAACTGCTTTAAAAGCTGCTTTGCAAAAAGAACTATTTGAGGAAAAAAGTCAAAAGAAAAAAGCAAAACGTGTAGCTGAATGGCGACTTTTCAAAGCATGGGAAGCAGAAAATGATAAACGCAGTGCTAAACGTGCCCAAAAACAAGAAAATAAAGATAAACAGAAAGCTGCTGGAGAGGAAAAAAACCCCCCTCCTTATGCACCTTCCTCTCAGCCCACACACACAGCAGCAGCAGCAGCAGCAGCTGCACCAATTCCTGCGTCACCGCTTCCTGTAATCTCTCCTCATAACCCTTTTGCTCCAGATCCCTATGCTGAGGCAAAACATCAGCTTAATCTTATGACTAAACATAATCACTACAAAAAAGAAGGAACTGTAGGTCAGTTTCCAATGGTTGCCTTATCAAATCCTAGGTATGGGCAACCCAGTGGGCCTGTAGACGGCCAAGGAATCATACCAATAGATGGAGAACCTCTGATATACGCATTCAGACCCTGGTCCCATAAGGACAGAGAGAATGTGCTAAAAGATGTCCCACCCCTTAATGAAGGTTTTCAACAGTGGCGACATGCAGTAGAGTTGATTCGTCGTGGGTGGGGTTTGAATGGTCATGAAATGCTCCAAGTTCTTCAAGATTTATTAGGTTTACGTTTTCCTAGAGTCAGAGGAGCCTACACAGGAAACGACCAAAACGGCGACGTCCTAGGACCAGACACTCCTCAGTTAGTTCAAGAAACAAATGACTTGTACGGCAGAATAGAAGTCAATTTAGCCCCAAGGCCAGATTATGGAAAAATAGGAGAGTGCAAACAAAAGGAAGGAGAGACAGCATCAGACTATCTGGATCGCTTACGTCCTGTTTTCGGGCAAAATTCAGGACTGGATCACGATCCAAATCCACAGTCTGCTTTTCAACAACAATTAAAAAATGCCTTCCTGAATGGCCTAATGCCCAAAATAAAAACACACGTAGACAAACACTGGGTGACACAAAACACAGGCACTCTGCCTGACGCCCTGCAATATGCTGAGCATGCAGTTAAAGTGTATAAACAGAAAGAAAAAACAGAAGGAGTTTTCATGATTGACCCAGAGACAGGCTTCATAGCTTTCTCAGGACAACAAAAACACACAGCAGGTTTTAAGCGACGTAAGGGAAAGCAGAAAGTAGGACAAAGAAGAGACAAAAGAGATATACAATGTTATAACTGTGGTAAATACGGGCACTTTGCTCGAGACTGTAGAAGTGTAAGCCAGGAACAAGAAAGTGATGATGACAGGCGCAGACGCCGTGATGAATGACTAGCACGAGAGGAAGGAAGTGAAACAAGTGAAGGGGAAGTTTACAATATTGAACAACTACTGCTGGGATCAGAAGCAAAGCCAACAGTTATAGTACACGTGAATGGTGTCCCAGTAAAATTCCTTTGTGACACAGGAGCGTGTAGATCTGTCTTAACAGTAGAAGTCCCAAATGTAACTTTCTCAAAAGATACTTTAATTGTGAAATCAGCCACAGGACATGTGACATTGCAACAGCTAACCGTTCCCCTCTTTATGTCACATAGAGAAAGTGGTCGTGGCTGCAGAAACCAGTGCATCTATGACCCATCTTGTCCACTAAATTTGTTAGGAAGAGATGCTTTAACAAAATTAAAAATAGGAGTTATCCCTGAAGAAAGTGGCATGCAAGCCAGACTCCTACTCTCTGAAAGTCAGAGCCAAACTGAAGACATTTTTGTTTGTGAAGGTTCAGGTGAGCCAAATTATTACTGGACCTTAGATTTACCAAAACTTGAACCTCTGGAAGCCAAGGCTAATGTGTACTTACCTGAACACTCACAGAGGCAGGACCCAGCAGCATACCACAACACCCTGTGGTATAAACATGTCCCAGGCCCAGACAAAATTTATGATCAGCAAGTGCACAGACTAGGACCACAAAAATTAGTCCTACAACACCTGTATGTAACACAGAGTGGCAACGCAGTATGCTCAGTGTTACAGACAGATGCAGTGCAACGCATAAATAAAATGTTGAACCCTCATGTATCTGTTGCATGCAACGACCAAACGCCTTGGTCTGAGTTAGGCACAGTGCTGAGAAATGTAGAAATGGACAGATATGACAAAATAGAGTGTGAAGGCTGGCAAAAAGGCCGTAGAACAGGGTGCATGAGACTCACGCTGTGTTGGCCGGTGACAGCCACACCGGCTACACATTTAGCCACAACAGAGCAAGACGAATGACAAGTGTTAACAGTTGAAACACATCCTGAACTAGAAAAGCTACCACAAACATTATGGTCTCAAGGACCCACAGATGTAGGCCTAATAAAAGAAGCAGATCCAGTAGTGGTGAAAACTACAACCACATATAGGCCTGTGAAACCACAATATCCTTTGAGTGCAGAGGCGAGAGAAGGAATTGGACCAGTCATAGCAGATATGCAAAAAGCAGGTATTCTCGTGAAAACTAATGAAGCCACGTGTAATACCCCAATTTTTCCAATAAAAAAGGCTAATACAGGAAGATATCGCCTAGTTCATGATCTAAGAGCAATAAACGAGGTAACAGAGCAAATACCTCCGGTGGTTGCAAATCCACACACAATTTTAAATCAAGTTACACCTAAAGAACAGTGGTTCTCTGTAATAGACTTGTCCAATGCTTTCTTCTCTGTGCCCCTACACCCTGACTCACAGAAGCTATTCGGATTCACCTTTAACAATCAAAAGTATACTTATACAAGGTTGCCTCAGGGATTCCAGAATAGCCCCACTCTTTATGCAGAGGCTTTGAGAAAATCAATGTCATCTTGCTCCCTCCCTGCTCCAGGGCAATTCTTGCTGTATGTAGATGATATATTGATTACAGGCCATACACAGGATGAGTGCAAAACAAACACACTGACAGTTTTGCAACATCTCGCAGAGCAAGGCCATAAGGTATCACAGCATAAATTGCAGTTGTGGAGCCAGGAAGTGACATACCTTGGCCACAAACTAACAGGACAAGGCAGACAGCTGTTAGACAGCAGAAAAGTAGCTGTACAAAATGCTCCAAAGCCAATTACTAAACAACAAATGATGAGTTATCTAGGTCTGTGCAATTTCTGTAGATGCTGGATCCCAGAGTATGCACTGCTGGCCCAGCCACTACAGGACCTCATTTATGGCAAAGACCTAGCACTAAAAGACAAAATACAATGGACCCCAGAAGCAGAAAAAGCTTTTGTTGATTTAAAAATAGCATTGCAGACGTGTACCGTCTTAGCTTTACCTGACTATGAAAGACAGTTTGTTCTTCATGTTGATGGTGCAGGAGGGTACATGAAAGCAGTGTTAACTCAAGCTTTTGGAGAAAAACAACGCCCATTAGCTTTCTACTCATGCAAACTTGACTCTGTAGCTGCTGGATTACCTACCTGTGTTCAGGCGTGCGCAGCAGCAGCAGAGGCAGTTAAAAAATGTGCAGACATTGTTTTGGGACACAAGTTGATCATTAAAGTCCCACATGCTGTGACCTCTATTTTACTCCAAGCAAATCTCTCTTTCCTCACACATGCCAGACAACTTTCTTATGTGGGGATTTTACTTTCGCAATCACATATCACAATAGAGAAGTGTGGCCAGCTAAACCCAAGCACACTTTTGCCGACCCCTCTGGATGGAGAACAACATTGTTGCATTAAAAAATTAGAGGAAGACACAAAGCCTCGCAATGATATACACAGTTCCCCCCAGAGCAGTTTCAGTAATGTTTTTGTAGACGGCTCAGCGTCAAAAGATATTTACGGTAGAAATTGTGTGGGTTACGCGGTCACAACTGTTGATGCAGTGGTAGAGGCAAAAGCTCTCAGTTCCTCAAACTCTGCTCAAAGCGCAGAATTGACCGCAGTCATCAGAGCATGTACATTGTACAAAGGTCAAAGTGTCAATATACACACAGACAGCCAATATGTCTATTCAACAGTTCATCATTTTGCAAAAATATGGCATAACAGAGGAATGACAACGTCCTCAGGCAACCCAGTTCAACATGCAAACCTTCTAAAAAAGCTGTTAGAAGTAATAACGTTGCCAAAAGAATTAGCACTATGCAAATGTGCAGGTCATCAAAAGGATGACACAGAAATAACAAGAGGAAATAACTTTGCTGACAAAGCAGCCAAAGCAGCTGCAGAAAAACACATTGATGTTTTAACAACAGAAACCATAGATTTAATGCCATTAGAAATACTAGCAGATGCGCAGAAGACAGCATCGCTGAGTGAACAAAAATCTTGGTTGAAAGATGGAGCAGAATTAAAAGATAATCTCATGATGTGTAATGGCAAACCAGTCCTTCCGAAAAATTTGCATAAAACTGCTGCATTAGTGACACATGGCAGAACGCATGTGTCAGCGGGTGGAATGGTTTCTATACTCAATAAACAGTTCTATACAAAAAATTTTGAAAGTTCAGCAAAAGAGTTTATTAGAACATGCATGATTTGCCAAAAACACAATGCTCAAGGTAATTTACGACCAAAGCGAGGCCGGTTCCCTAAACCGCCACACCCATTCCATACTATCCACATGGATTTTATAGAACTAAATGAATCTCAATCCTCCAAGTATGCACTTGTGATAATAGATGTATTTTCCAAATGGCCAGAAATATACCCAGTGAAAAAAGCAGATGCAATCTCAGTAGCAAAATGTTTGTGCAACCATTTCATTCCAACATATGGCATTCCGTCTCTGATAAGATCAGACAATGGCACACATTTTGTAAATGAAGTGATAAGTAAAGTTTCTGAAGCTCTAGGCTTCAGCATAAAACATCATTGTTCTTATCATCCACAAAGTGCAGGATTAGTCGAGAGAACTAACGGCACAATTAAACAAAGATTGAGGAAATGTATGGAAGAAACAAAAAAACCATGGCCTGAATGTCTAAGCTTAGTAAAGTTATGGATGAGAATAACTCAAGGAGCAGGTGGTCTAACGCCATTTGAAGTTGTACATGGCAGACACTTCCCTCTTCCCATAACGAGCGAGCCAATTAATAAATCTATTGCAGAAACAACAATGGCAGAATGGATGACAAAACTGTTTGAAAATAAAGAAGTGATTTTAAACAATCAACTGCCGAGTGATCTATCTCCAGTCTCTTGCAGGTTGAACCCCGGTGATTGGATTCTGATTAAAGTCCTCCAGCGGAAAAACTGGAGTTCTCCGAAGTGGGAGGGTCCGTTTCAAGTGCTGCTTACTACACCAACAGCTTGTAAAATCGCTGAAAGACCTTCGTGGATCCATCAAACTCACGTGAAGAAAGTGTTTGCACCACAATAAGACGCCGGTTCCCCCGACTCTCAAGTGATCCCCTGGTGAAGGAAAGGGCTGATTGGGTATACCCCGCCCTTTACCTTCTCGCCAGTGGTCTCCTCACTTGGAGCTCAGGTGTGCCTGGTCGCCCTGAAGAACAAACACATAATAAAGAGTGACCCATCCCACCAAAGAGAGGAACCAATGACAACACCAGGGACGCCTAGAATGCAGAGAGCCAGCATGATGAATCTAGGAGAAGAAGAGCCACCAGCCCCCAAGCTGCTATGCTTAAGTGCTTGTCACTTTCAACGGAAACGGTTCATGTGCCGCCTGATCTGTCTGGTGGCCGGTGTCATCTTAGGGGTGATGCTCCACTGGCTGATACCTGGAGGAGCCCGCAGAATAACACCAACTATTCCCCGTCTCAAGAGGTGGACCCATGACAACTCCCATCTAACTGAGATGACCCAAGATCACATTCACCCTTGGATGAACAATGCCTGGTACCGATACCTACACAACACCATAGATGAAAAAGAATGTTATGTCTGTTCTCACATGCCTTCAACTTCAGTCTACCCCACCATATATGGTCGCAAAATGGACAGTCACGTGCAAAGTGAATGTGCAGCAAGTTTCGCCAGCATTGGAAGACAATACTTTACAATTGGCAAGAAAGCTTCACTCCCAGGTGCAAAAGGCCTGAAGAAGGATGGAATCTGTGACGACAAATTCTGGGTAGATATGACAGTAAAAAACAGAAATGCTTCTGTCCCTTTCCCTGTTTTTATGACCCATACAGAGACATGGCATCCTTTGTGCTTCTACCAAGCGTCAGTGCAAGGACGCCACCCTCTGGGCCATACCGACAACTGCAACACAACCTATGGAGGAGTAGGGTATGGGACAGTCAACCTAAATCAACAGGTAAATGGCACCTATTGGGTACAAGGTATGGCATGGCTGTGCGGACAGCGTGCGTACTTTATGTTGCCACCCAACTGGTCAGGATGCTGTGCACCTATCTTCATTTCAGATCACACTTTTAAGATATCTGTGTACAACAAGACCAGAGTTAGGCGTCATATAGAAATCAAGCCTCATGATTCAATCCTTGGAACAGACGTGCCAGAGGAATTCAAACTCTGGAGTACCGCCGACAAGGTAATGCACTCTCTGTTTCCTTGGACCGGAGTAGGAAAACACGCACTACGAATTGAGACTTTAGACTATCGCTTTGGACTGTTTTTGAATGCTTCCACCCGCATTGACAAATCACAGAATGAAGAAATTGATGCAATCCGCATCACTGTCATGCAACACCGAGTAGCTTTGGACCTTATTCTTGCAGAGAAAGGAGGTCTTTGTGTACTGTTCAACAAGACATGTTGTACTTACATACCTGACAACATACACTCATTAAACATGACAAATGCTTTGAATGTTTTGAGACAACTAAGAGACGCTCAGCAACAGGACTACGTAACCGATGAGCATGGCTGGTGGGACTGGTTGCTGAGCGGCTCCTGGAAATCTTTGCTGATTAAAGGCCTGTTGGCCCTATGTACTGTGATGTTCCTATTTTGCATTTTTGCTGCTTGTATTATCCCTTGTCTGAGACGCATGGTGATGAGTATGCTTAATCGTACTTTAGGAAATTTTGTTTTGATCCAGAGAGATATGGAGGATCCCTTTCGCCAGTATGATATGCTAAATAGAGAGACCAGAGAAGAGAATGTCTATGATAATCTTAATCTTAACAGAGCTGATGTTTAGATACTTCACTGAATGATATGCAAGTTGAAAATGTGATTTAACAAGTGACTATGCATTGATATTAAACATGTGAAATATATTAACAACAGGAGGGAAATGTTAAGAGATTTTCTACATTATACACTACAACCAAATCTCTATAATACAATATAATCAAGTAGGCCTTATATTCTAACCAAGTGTGCCTTATATTTAGTGTGTTCATATATTTTCACATAACCAAGCCTATTGTTGAAGAACTACCTAATCAAGTTTATTGTTAAAGAGAACATAATGCATTCCTTACTTAAGTGTCTGAAATGTTTGAGATGTTTTGACAGCATGATATAATGATGCATTCTTTCCTATAATGTCTGTGATGTCAGATAAAGCATGATATACTACTGTATTTTTAATCCCAGTGTGTGAAAGATCAGATAAGCTGATTTCATGTTTAACCTCTTCCCTGACTGTTAAAAAGAGGAAGTACTATGTAACCCATTTTTGCCTTATAAATAAAGCAGCGAGCCTGTGCTCGGTGTGTGTGTCTTCTCAGAGGCATTCACCCGTGCGCACGTTTTCTAATTACTCTCTGAGTCGGTCTGCAGTTGTCTCATTTCTCTTATTTGTGTTTGAACAAATGTCTACCCCTGACAGGGGCACCTTTAATGGTTTTTCAAAGAACCTTTTTAAAAATGGTTCTTTAAAGAACCATTTTTAAAAAGGTCCTTCAAATGGTTCTTTAAAAGAACCATTTTAAAGAACCTTTTTTGAGTGGTTCTTTAAAAAACCATTTTAAGTCTTTCAAAATAAAATGCATCATAAATTGAATTTGAGTAGGGTAAAATAAATACGAGCACAGCATAGACATATATTAATGGTTTATTGTCATTTTGTAGTATACCAAAAGACAAAAAGGCATTTTAGCCCTCAGCACAACATCAATACTAATACATGTCACATATTAGTGTTTTAAACAGTAATAATTAAATATATTTGCTATACTATAAATAAATATATATAAATACTATAGCTACAGATAACACAACAAATAATACATGTATTGTTTAATTAATAAAACATCAGAAAGTGATAAAACACATTAGAAATAGCAATAGCTTCATAACAGACCAATAAATCAACACATTTTCATCAGCAGATGTTTGCATGTTCAGTAAAAATATTTCAACAAGTTTATGATTAAAATGATCAATGAACTTTAGCATTACACCATGTAATGTACGTTTCATGTTGTACTCATGGTCCTTTGTTAGTCCAGTTTAGGACAATGTCTCTGACGTATGTTTCATATCAAACATATGTCATATCAAAACAAGCCCACACCTGCAGTTGTTTCAGTTTTTCACTGGCGTTTCCTGTCAGCTGGTCAACCTCACTCAGGCAGACATCCATATCAGCCAACCAAACGACAAGCTCCTCCCTTTGTGCTTCAAATCCCTCCCACTCTGAGACAAGGAGCTGAAAGAGAGAGAAAAGAGTCAATTATAAAGAAGAGAAAAGTGAAACCCTCCTCAGAAGGTCTGACTCGCATACCTGCAGTTGACCTGTGATGGACTCCAGTTTGGCGTTCACGTCATCCCTCGCCGATGCCAGCAGCCGAGTCTGCAGGGTGCCCTGGAAGAGCTGAGTTAATGTTCGACTCCTCCTGGTCAGGCTCTCCAGCTGGATGAGCCGAGGTCTCCCCTCTCGCCGCTGCCTCTGAACACAGAAACACAAATTGCATCTGAAGCAGGAGGTGCAGATTTTTTGCTATTCTTTTCTAAATCCAGGCTAGATCACGTGGAGGTATTTGGAAAACTTTTTTGGCCAGTGGACGACTGTTGTCTTGCAGAAAGTCAAATCACACATATGCGATACACAATCAATTCACAAGAACACATTATAAAAAATAAGTCCAGTTCTTGCCTGATTTCAAATGAATTCTGCATCAAAACAGGGTGACAGAAGTAAAACGAGTGCACAAAGCCTCACTTTGTACAAGCCTGCTATTACAGTTCTCCTCTATGCAGACGACTTTCCTGTTTTCAAGGCACAACTTGGATCTGCTGTACGAATCTTATGGATACACACTAAATGAAACAATAGTGTGCATGACTCCAGATTCTGATCCCTCATCCTAATATGGTCCCAACATAGCAACAGCAATAAAGCAGATGCTGAGGCTAAAAAAATACAAAGTCCATAAACCAATGGCTGACATGGGTTTTATCATAAGGGTGATAAATATACAGATTTCAGTCTGTCTTAGAGATTTGATGTTCATTTACCTGCAGATGCACTATACGTGCCTGCTCTATGGTTTTTCACAACATTTTGCACATCACTATTTAATACAGGAAGTACGTGAACTAAAACAAGTCATCTTTCTTTGTGAGAGGACCATATTAATGAAACAAACCTCAATGACATGATAGGGATCCCTAAAGATGCTCCTGCTGCTTCTCTTCCTCCTCATCCTAAGCTTCCTTCTCCTTGTCCTCGCCTTCCATCCAATTGTAATTCAACCTAATTGTGTTTCTCCCCCTCCTCTTCCTCATTTTGTTGGAGCTGTGAACACAATTAATGTGAATCTGGATTAATTTGTGCAAACAAGAAAAATCTACAGCTTTTTGGTCAGAGGTGCTCTTGTGATTTAAGCCGGGTAGAGTAGATTTATGTGTTGATGCTACCTGCTTCAGCTCTGGCTGCTGAGTGATATTTACACCCTGGCTGGATTACAAACTTTAACCATGTGCTGAACTTTGGCCCAGCGTTGATACCTCTTGTTAGTATAACGACCTCTTCTTAGCTTGTATGTATGATGGTGGATAAATGAAATATACAAAAAAATTAACTATATTACAAAAGAACATCTATCTTGGAAACATCAAATGACCGGAGCATAACTTGTCAACTAGTCCGAAACTAAGTTATGCAGGAACAGTCAAAGACACACCTTCTCATGTCACATTTCTATTCATTTCTATATAATTCGATTAGACAATAAAGAGTTATCTAATCTAATTATTCATTCAAAACTCTTATGCATAGCTGTATTTTATACAGCTCATACAGAATTCAAAGTAGAGGTTCATGTGAGTATTTAATGTACGGCTCAGATCTACAGAATTTCAGAGTTTCTAGAGCAGACACAGAGCTCACGTCACAACAGGCTTCAGGCGCCATTTTAGTGACTTTAACAATATATTAAATTTTAATTTCGGTCTAGCTGACATTAGGTTATGTACGCAGCACGCAATTGAACCACATATTTTAGAAGCCAAAGGTTCAAATTAGCTGGGAGCAGCTTCACTTAATTATAACAGTGGTTTTGTTAGGAAAACAGTTTCTGTATACCGTATACTAAATTGCGCTGACCTCAACGGCTAACGTATCTAGCTAATCGCTACTGTTAGCACAACATTAACAGCAAGCTACAATGACGAGTAACAAAAACAAAACAGTAATAAGGTTTTAATGGAAATGTTTTACCTTTTCTAACAGTCCCAGAATCCACAGCTTCAAAGTCCAGCAGGTACTGAAGACTGTTATCCGTTTCGCTGTCACCGTCCGTGAGTTTTTTTTCCCGAAGGTCAAGGCCCGCCGCTCGCACACTCTGTCTGCGCATGCGCATCCCAACGACTGACCCCCTCCGTCCGCTCCCGGGAGGTTATAGTATGACGTGTTCTGACGTCACTCTCTCTCTCCCTGTCATTTATTTGGCTCGAAACACATATTAACAAATTGCTCAGTGATGAACAACTACTCAGATCATTTACCTAAGCAGTGCGCTTTGTCAAAACGAAGTGTGTGTTCATTACACTGACATTCTGTTCTGCAGTTGTTATTTACTTGTATTTTATAATTTGACTTTACATACTGCTGGGTGGTTTGTAAAGTTTACAATAACTAGTATTATCATTATACTATATTTTCAAAAATATATAATAATCTCAAAAGTAATGCCTTGGAGTAGAAAATAGTAATGCTTTATTAAAATTTAAAACTAAAGTACAGTACTTGAATGTGTGTATTGTGTCTACTGTTTGCAAATATTTCTAACTTTTATTTGAATATTCAGTTTCCTACCATCTTCTCTTAAAGGGTAATTGCCAGGTATCCCGCCCTCCCCCTTTGCACACACATGCACACAAAGAAAACACACAGTATAATTCACAGCCTCATTATAGTGAATAAATATTTATGCTATTTACACCATCAAACTTAGATTGCTAAGGATGAAGAACCTTTTGTTCTTTAAAGAACCATTTGTAATAGCTGAAGAACCATCCACAAAATAAAAAGGTTCTTTGACGTATGATGATTCTTTAAAGAACCATGAAGACATCTGAAGAACCATTTAAGAACCATAATTTTTCTGAGTGTAGAATTGTTTTTAACATTATCTGACAATTACATCTGCCACCCTTCTCCAAATCTGTGCCCCTACCTGGCCCCCCCAACAAAAGATTTCTAGACACGCCACTGCTCGTTTACGGAGGGTGCAAAATGCGGCAGCTTGTGTTTTAACTGGCACTCGAAGGTTTGAGCACATCTCCCCTATTTTAGCTTCACTTCACTGGCTGCCCATTTCTTTTGGCATTCATTTAAAAATTCTTTTATTTGCCTTTAAAGCTCTCCATGACCTAGCTGCATCTTAACTCTCTGAGCTGCCACAGTCTTATAAACCCACCCGCTGTCTCAGGTCAGCTGATTCTGAATGTTCCCAGGACTGAGCGCAAACTTAGAGGACATCGTGCTTTTGCTGTAGCATCTCTGAAACTGTGACACGATCTGCCTTTAGAGATTAGACAGGCTTCTTCTCTGCCTGTTCTTAAATCACTCCTGAAAACTCATCTCTTCACCCTGACCTTTGACACCTTGTAAGATGTTGGTTTTTAGTTTGAGTTTTTTAGTTTATTTTTGCTGTTTTATCTTGTTTTTAAATATAGGGCTGTTTAAATTTTTTATGTATTATGTGTTTTATTTTCTTACTGTTAAGTTTTATTCTATTGTTGGGTATTTTAAAGTGCTTTCTCAATAAAGATGGATTGGATTGGACTGGAAGATAAACACTTTAGTTTGCAGTACTGTGGTGAGTTCACAGTAAAGCACTGTGTTGGACTGGCGCACAGTGATTGTGGCGTTCATGGTCAGTGTTAGGTTACCTCAAGTACAGTGGATTCATTTGCATTTAAGCTGATGATGCTTCGATTAAGTCATCAAATTTCACCTTTATATCAGCTGTATAAGACAATTCTCAGGATACTGTTAGTGTAGGAAATGGAAAGACAACCAAGATATCTGTGAAACGTCTGCTTACATCTTGAACTCAGCTCCGGCGTATGTGGTAAGTTGTTAATGAGTGACTTTAATTTATTCTTTCTTCAGATGTGGCTATACACTCTACTGAGAATAAGCATACTGTCACGATATGAGTGGATCTTCAAAATAGACATCAAAATAGTTCATGGAGAAAATAAGTAGAAAAAGTAAAGATCTTCTTAGGAACAATACTGTTTGGATAATTATAACCATCATAAGCAACTGAATCATTTCAACATGTATTTGCTCAAAAATTTATTACAAACACGTATTTAATTATCAACACAAGGAAAGTCAACAGTTTCTAGAACTCCAACAGGGGCAGGACTTGGAGGTACTGGGATTTCAGGAGGCAGCAGAATGGTACACTGGTCAGTGTCATTATTATTGACCGGTGATGGTGGATGGCCTTGGGGGGAGCTGAGAGGTAACTCAGACCTCTTATCTTCAGGACACGGAAAGCAAACATACTTCTTTTCAGCAGCTGGAGACTTAGAGACATCCCAAGTCATCAGCCTCATGCGTTTAGGCTGAGGCAAAGGTTCCTCTTCATCCTCCACAGAAAAAACGCTTGAATATCTGCGCTTTCTGCCCAGACCTAACTCTGCAATGGGTGGAGGTGTCAGAGGCAGAGGAGACATTAAAAAGGCCAAATCATCATCCAGGGATGAACAATCATATTTAAAATCTGGATGCATGATCTTGTCTGTGTCCTTTGACTGAAAGCTGGCATCAGCAGGTGGAGGAACTGAAGAAACTGGAACATCAGAACTCATCAGCCTCATGCGTTTAGGCATCAAATGTTCCTCTTCATCCTCCACAGAAAAAACAGCAGAATATCTGCGCTTTCTGCAGAGACGTAACTCTGCAGTGGGTGGAGGTCTCGGAGGCAGAGGAACATCAGTAGGACACATGAAAAACGCCACTTCATCATCCAGGGATGAACGATCATTTTTCAAATCTGGGTGAATGATCTTGTTTGTGTCCTTTGAATGAAAGCTGGCATCAGCAGGTGGTGGACTTGGGAGCTCACATGCAGGTGCACTGATAGGTCTGAACATGAAAGCGGGAACTTCATTGTCCAGAGCACAACGGTCTCCACTGGATGAGTGTGGGAGCTTCTCCTTTGCCTGTGGAGGAGGCAGACTTTGAGCCAAAGGGATCTCGTGTTGCAGAGGAACATTCAAGTCATCTGACGTTTTGCTCTGTTACATATTATTGTTGTTGTTGTTGGATTTTTCTTTAAAAATTCACACGATTTAATGTTTAGAAACAGACACAGTGAAGGGTAACTTACCACAGCTCGAGCCATTTTAGGCGTCTGTCAAGGCAAAGACGCAGGATTTGGTTTCTCTGTGTAAGATTACAGGACAGTTGTCAGTTTCATTTTCAAGTCAGTTGGATAAATTCATATCAAACTTCTCAAACTGTATCATTAAAGCATTGTTTAGGTGGACAAATATGAAAGATATGAAGATAAAAACAGTAACAGCTGGCAATCAAGGGAAAACAACCTTACGAAAAAGGTCTTAATCATTATTGTTTAAAAGTAAATCTTTCAGTCCTTACTTCAGTGATTGTTTGAAGTCTCTGTGCTTGTTGTCAGTCGCAGATTTGTGTAAAATAGTTGCAGTTTGTGAATAAAGTTTGCAGGAGCTCCAAGGTTTGTCTGTTCAGTACCAAAGTAATGAGGAGACTGAGTGCAGGTTTGGAATCCTCAGTGACAGAAGAATGCAGCAATGTTTGAATTTGAATTTGTTATTGTTTTATTAACAACAACTACCAGGATCATGCCATAGCAACACAGTGATGCCCAGTCAAATGTCAGGTACAAGGGATAGCCCACATACACATCCAACAGCACAGTAAAGCAATGGGCACCAATGCCACCAGTCAGGCCTTAACAGTGGCGTGTCTAGAAAGTTTTTGTTAGGGGGCCAGGTAGGGGCACAGATTTGGAGAAGGGTGCAGGATGTAATTGGCAGATAATGTTTAAAAACAATTCTACCAACCGTTAACCATAATTCAATAACCCTATAAACCTAATAACCAAATGCGCTTTTAACTCTTATTAGAATGAGATTTTAACCACTACGGTGCAAAGTTTTTAGATACTGCGTTGATAAAGTACAAGAGATACAATCAGTCAGTGTTTATTCAGCAGTCAAGGACATCAATATTTGCATAGTATTTTTACTGACATGTAGTGCACATATGTTTTGGGCAAAAACATTTTTGAATATTAAAATACGAACATTTTAACATACAATTGACAAATTAGCCAATGCCAATGCAAAACCAATGCCTATTAAAAAAAGAAGATAATCTTCTCACAAACTGAAGTTTGATTTTGAAACAGGAAAAAGTGTGGAAACAACTGAAAAGACTAACATTTGAATAACACCTGAAAGCAAGTAAATACTTTCTATGCTGCCTTATGGTAAACTTTGGTAATATTGATAAAGAACAACACTGGCTGATGATGAAATACAGTCAGCTGGCATGGTGACACTGCCAGTATTAACCTGCAGGGCTGGACTGGGACAGAAAATTGGGCATTTTGACTACAGACCAGCCCACCAGGTATTAAAGCCATAAAGCCTTTGAATGAAAACAAACGCTGTTGTGACAGTGATGTACACTGTCTTTTTGGTATATGTATGATCTCTATACATTTTACGTCAGATAAAAACTTTGTTCGCAAGATTCAGATAATTATTTAATAAAAGCTAAATATTTGAAATGAGAATAAGAAAGAAAAGTATTTCTTTGTGCCCCCCTCTCCCTGTTAATACCCTACCTGCCCCCCTGGCAAAACTTTCCTAGACCCGTCCCTGCACAGTTACCAGCTGTCAGCTACATAAAAAAAGGATGCTGGTGTTATTTGTCTCTCAGAAACAGTTCATAACTTCCCTTCAACTCATTCCTGTCACCTAAAAGGTAAACCTGTTTCTCCATCACTGTTCTGCTCTGATGATTCAGTAAGGACATCTCCTGGTTTCATCTTCATGTTTCCCTCTCACCACATATCCAAACCGATATCATGACCAGCAGCTTTACAGCTGTGGCTCCAGCAAACATCAGCTGATACTAGAAATTAATATTAAATAAATTCTAACAACAGCTGATCAAGCTTAAACGTGCTGCTGTTGTTTAGCGCGACATCCGCTGGTTTCCTGTTTCTGGCGCAAAGTGGGCAATAAATAAACAAGAGAGACGATCAGCTGATCATTGATCAGGTTCATGATTAAAGTAGCAACAGAAGAGGGAGGGTGGGGGGGATAAGAGAAGAGGCAGCTGTGCAGCGTAAAGACAGAATAACTCCAGCTTTGTGTCTTTTCCCATTCTAGCTAAAGTACGGGACAAACTGCGTCTCTTCTCAGCTCAATACGAAACCCGTAATATTTTCTCTGAATGAGGGACCATTCCATTTTTTAAGGAGCCGTTGGCAACTCTACTAACTAACCTTATGAATAAAATAAAGTTCACTATCAGTAACATCATAGCAACCGAACAGCTGTATAGAAACTCCGTCAAGCTGGCTAGAACGCAGTACGAGTTATTGCAACTGACGGTAAAAAGTCAGCATAACGAAAATAAACTCCACCTAAACTTGGTTTATATCTGACCCAGATAGACTGCAGGTCATAACTTCTTACCTGAAGTTCAGTTCACCTGACACTCGGACTGGCGGCTGCCTCGGGGCTCTCCTCCTGCCTCCCCTTCCCTCATCCACCTGCTGGCCTCTGTGGAAGCCCCGCCATAGCCACCACCAAACAATTGAGTTATTTTTACACATCTCCCAGCATCTGGCCAATCCACCACCTTTCAGTGTTTATACTGTTACGGGGAAAAAATGAAAAAAAAAACCATTGGCCCATAAAAACGAAAAATCACCATCGGCCCACCGGGCAAATGCCCAGTATGCCCGATGGCCAGTCCAACTATGTCCTCTGGGCTGGAGGGTGGCGGATTAAAAGCTTTGGTGCATTACCGTGAGGCGAAGGCCATCCATCACAGCTTTTTTGGGTTAGATAAATGAAAACTATGTTTTTGTAATAATTCCTGTGACTCCTCCTGCTTTTTCAACTCAGCCCATCACACGTCTATGTCTCTCCTTGTTTCGTCTTTTATTATGAAAGGGTTGTGTTTCCATGTTCAGTGTGTTTCATTTTGCTTCCCCTGTGGTGTCAGGTTCATTTGTGTCAGCTGTGTTTCCACTTCCCCTTTTATTTTCTGTGTATTTAAGTCCGCTGTCTTCCTCTGGTCAGTGCTGGTGTGTCTGTTTTCCTCCGTTCACGTTATTCCGGGTTTCAGGTTATCTCCTGATTCTGTTTAGGTCCATGTTCATGTTCATGTTCATGTTTTTTCATCAGAGTTTCTCGCATGCACCTCCTCGGATTCATGTTCATGTTTTTCCTGTCATAGTTGTCATAGTCATACTGAGTTATTCCCAGTGTAGGTTTTAGTTTTAGTTGTCGCCCCTGTTTGCTGGGCCTTGTTGTGTGTTCAGTTCACCTGACACTCGGACTGGTGGCTGCCTCGGGTCTCTTCTCCTGCCTCCCCTTCCCTCATCCACCTGCTGGCCTCTGTGGAAGCCCCGCCATAGCCACCACCAAACAACTGAGTTATTTTTACACATCGACCTGCATCTGGCCAATCCACCACCTCTCATTGTTCATGCCCTTACAAAAAAAAAAAAGTCACCAGGCATATGCCCGGTATGCCCGATGGCCAGTCCAGGTATGTTAACCTGCAACCAAATCTGCAGCTCCATACAGCAATGTTACGACTTAGATTATATCTTATAACTCATAACTCTTATGTTAGCTCCCCTCAGTAGCATACTGCCTGAAATATTCGACGGCTGCAATAATAAGTGTTATTTTTTCCTTGGTATTCTAATTTCACCGAAGTTTACTAAAAAACTTAATATTACTTACCGAGACATTTATTCTGTCCTCATTTTCTTTCACCGAAAAATTGTTTCCTGCGGTGCCGTCTTTCGTGCTTGGCTCTCCTACCTTTGCTAACGTGATGCACATAGCGCAGAAGCCGATGCTGCATTCACTTACACTCGGATATCTGAACTTCACCGTGAAAACATAATCGGACATTTGATATTTGATTGAATTTTATTGTTTTGCCTTTGGGGTGGCACCTGGGGTGGCCAGTCTGGTTGGGGGGGTGGCCTGGGGGGGCACAGGCCACCCCGCTGGACACGCCACTGGGCCTTAAAAATACCTGACTTATATAACAGCACACTGACAGTGTCTCATCCAAAAATAGAAAATGTATAAATACAGTTAATATCATTTTTATTTAAATTTTATTTAATTCTCTTCATATAGTGCCAAACAGATGTCTCAAGTCGTCACTGTTACAACATAGATAAACATGAACATGAAATCCATTATTTAATTCTCTTCCATTCACTCCAGTTCAATTCAATAGCTATATAGATGGATAGACAGATACTGTATTATATACTATATTGATTCCAAATGGAGAATTAATGTGTTATATCACCAGGATAATGAATTCAAGTAGTACAATCTCCAATAAACAGACAACACAGTTCAAGTTCAAAGTGCAATATGTGCAGGATCCAGGCTTTATATTGTAAGATGCAAAACGTTTATATATACATAATATTGTTGAAAAAATAAAGAAAGTTAAAAATCAAAATAAGTTTATTGTCACGGTGGCTGATGTGATTGCAATATGAACCCGAAAGCAGACAAGGGAGAGATGGAACTGAATCTTAACAAAAAGCAAACCATTTATTAGGTTGAAAAAACATGAACACAAAACAAGGCCCAGCAAACAGGGGCGACAACTAAAACTAAAACCTACACTGGGAATAACTCAGTATGACTATGACAACTATGACAGGAAAAACATGAACATGAATCCGAGGAGGTGCATGCGAGAAACTCTGATGAAAAAACATGAACATGAACATGAACATGGACCTAAACAGAATCAGGAGATAACCTGAAACCCGGAATAACGTGAACGGAGGAAAACAGACACACCAGCACTGACCAGAGGAAGACAGCGGACTTAAATACACAGAAAATAAAAGGGGAAGTGGAAACACAGCTGACACAAATGAACCTGACACCACAGGGGAAGCAAAATGAAACAC
This sequence comes from Rhamphochromis longiceps, assembly GCF_057381845.1. NCBI lineage: Eukaryota > Metazoa > Chordata > Actinopteri > Cichliformes > Cichlidae > Rhamphochromis > Rhamphochromis longiceps. The sequence goes on from NC_140578.1 coordinate 42,196,291, forward strand.
ACTGAACATGGAAACACAACCCTTTCATAATAAAAGACGAAACAAGGAGAGACATAGACGTGTGATGGGCCGAGTTGAAAAAGCAGGAGGAGTCACAGGAATTATTACAAAAACATAGTTTTCATTTATCTAACCCAAAAAAGCTGTGATGGATGGCCTTCGCCTCACGGTAATGCACCAAAGCTTTTAATCCGCCACCCTCCAGCCCAGAGGACATAGTTGGACTGGCCATCGGGCATACTGGGCATTTGCCCGGTGGGCCGATGGTGATTTTTCGTTTTTATGGGCCAATGGGTTTTTTTTCATTTTTTCCCCGTAACAGTATAAACACTGAAAGGTGGTGGATTGGCCAGATGCTGGGAGATGTGTAAAAATAACTCAATTGTTTGGTGGTGGCTATTGCGGAGCTTCCACAGATTCAGTAACATTAGCAAGTGGTGGAGGCCAGCAGATGCAACACGCTGGCAGGTGGATGACGGAAAGGCACGAGGAGCAGAGGCCGGAGGCGGTGAACTGAACTTCAGGTAAGAAGTTATGACCTGCAGTCTATCTGGGTCAGATATAAACCAAGTTTAGGTGGAGTTTATTTTCGTTGTGCTGACTTTTTACAGTCAGTTACAATAACTCGTACTGCGTGAGCTAGCATGAAGGAGTTTCTATACAGCTGTTCGGTTGCTATGATGTTACTGATAGTGAACTTTATTTTATTCATAAGGTTAGTTAGTAGAGTTGCCAACGGCTCCTTAAAAAATGGAATGGTCCCTCATTCAGAGAAAATATTATGCGTTTTGTATTGAGCTGAGAAGAGACACAGTTTGTCCCGTACTTTAGCTAGAATGGGAAAAGACAAAAAGCTGGAGTTATTCTGTCTTTACGCTGCACAGCTGCCTCTTCTCTTATCCCCCCCCCCTCCCTCCCTCTTCTGTTGCTACTTTGATCATGAAACTGATCAATGATCAGCTGATCGGCTTTTCTCTCTTGTTTATTTATCTCCCACTTTGCGCCAGAAACAGGAATCAGAATACTTTATTGATTCTGATTCCTGTTTCTGGCGCAAAGTGGGAGATAAATAAACAAGAGAGAAAAGCCGATCAGCTGATCATTGGAAACCAGCGGATGTCACGCTAAACAACAGCAGCACGTTTAAGCTTGATCAGCTGTTGTTAGAATTTATTTAATATTAATTTCTAGTATCAGCTGATGTTTGCTGGAGCCACAGCTGTAAAGCTGCTGGTCATGATATCGGTTTGTATATGTGGTGAGAGGGAAACATGAAGATGAAACCAGGAGATGTCCTTACTGAATCATCAGAGCAGAACAGTGATGGAGAAACAGGTTTACCTGGTGAGTGCAGTAGTTCAGTCCTGCTTTTTTCAGCTAAGACAGCTAGCCAGGATAAAGCCATACCTTCCGGCTGACGTCTTCGAGCGTATCATCCACCTTTTTCTTACTTGCAGATTGGACTACTGCAATTCATTGTATTATGGCCTAGATCATGCCACCATCCATCGCCTTCAGATGGTTCAAAATGCTGCTGCTCGCCTGCTAACCGGTACCAAACGGAGAGAGCATATAACCCCAATTTTAGCCTCTTTACACTGGCTCCCTGTCCCCTACAGGATCCAATTTAAACTCTTACTTTTTGTTTTTAAGTCACTCAACGCCCGAGCCCCCCCCTACTTGTCAGAGCTCCTCTCTGCCTATGCTCCAGGAAAACCCACGAGATCTAGTTCAAAACTATTGTTGTCCATTCCACGGACTAACCTCAAATCTCGTGGTGATAGATCCTTCTCTGTGGCAGGTCCCAGACTTTGGAATAGTCTCCCCTTTAATATTAGATCTGCTCAAACTCTTGAGCAATTTAAATCTTTACTAAAGACACACTTTTACGCTCTGGCTTTTAACACATTATGACCCAAGCATTTTGGATTTATCTGAATTAGTTAGTATTGTTTCAATTCTTCTATTTTATTGTTTCTATTGTTATTATTGTATTACACTGTAGTTTTTAATTTTATTGTTATTGTTAAGCACTTTGTGCAGCATCGGCTGTTGGAAATGTGCTATATAAATAAATCTGACCTTGACCTTGACCTTGACCTTTTAGGTGACATGAATGAGTTGAAGGGAAGTTATGAACTGTTTCTGAGAGACAAATAACACCAGCATCCTTTTTCTAAGTAGCTGACAGCTGGTAACTGTGCAGGGGCGGGTCTAGCAAAGTGTTGCCAGGGGCCAGGTAGGGCATTAAGAGGGAGAGGGGGGCACAAAGAAATACTTTTCTTTCTTATTCTCATTTCAAATATTTAGCTTTTATTAAATAATTATCTGAATCTTGCGAACAAAGTTTTTATCTGACGTAAAATGTATAGAGATCATACATATACCAAAAAGACAGTGTACATCGCTGTCACAACAGCGTTTGTTTTCATTCAAAGGCTTTATGGCTTTAATACCTGGTGGGCTGGTCTGTAGTGAAAATGCCCAATTTTTTGTCCCAGTCCAGCCCTGCAGGTTAATACTGGCAGTGTCACCATGCCAGCTGACTGTATTTCATCATCAGCCAGTGTTGTTCTTTATACATCAATATTACCAAAGTTTACCATAAGGCAGCATAGAAAGTATTTACTTGCTTTCAGGTGTTATTCAAATGTTAGTCTTTTCATTTGTTTCCACACTTTTTTCCTGTTTCAAAATCAAACACCAGTTTGTGAGAAGATTATCTTCTTTTTTTAATAGGCATTGGTTTTGCATTGGCATTGGCTAATTTGCCAATTGTATGTTAAAATGTTCGTATTTTAATATTAAAAAATGTTTTTGCCCAAAACATATGTGCACTACATGTCAGTAAAAATACTATGCAAATATTGATGTCCTTGACTGCTGAATAAACACTGACTGATTGTATCTCTTGTACTTTATCAACGCAGTATCTAAAAACTTTGCACCGTAGTGGTTAAAATCTCATTCTAATAAGAGTTAAAAGCGCATTCGCTTATTAGGTTTATAGGGTTATTGAATTATGGTTAACGGTTGGTAGAATTGTTTTTAACATTATCTGACAATTACATCTGCCACCCTTCTCCAAATCTGTGCCCCTACCTGGCCCCCCCAACAAAAGATTTCTAGACACACCACTGCTCGTTTACGGCGGGTGCAAAATGCGGCAGCTTGTGTTTTAACTGGCACTCGAAGGTTTGAGCACATCTCCCCTATTTTAGCTTCACTTCACTGGCTGCCCATTTCTTTTGGCATTCATTTAAAAATTCTTTTATTTGCCTTTAAAGCTCTCCATGACCTAGCTGCATCTTAACTCTCTGAGCTGCCACAGTCTTATAAACCCACCCGCTGTCTCAGGTCAGCTGATCAGCTGTTCCTGAATGTTCCCAGGACTGAGCGCAAACTTAGAGGACATCGTACTTTTGCTGTAGCATCTCTGAAACTGTGACACGATCTGCCTTTAGAGATTAGACAGGCTTCTTCTCTGCCTGTTCTTAAATCACTCCTGAAAACTCATCTCTTCACCCTGACCTTTGACACCTTGTAAGATGTTGGTTTTTAGTTTGAGTTTTTTAGTTTATTTTTGCTGTTTTATCTTGTTTTTAAATATAGGGCTGTTTAAATTTTTTATGTATTATGTGTTTTATTTTTTTACTGTTATGTTTTATTCTATTGTTCTTAACTCATTTACTGTACAGCACTTTGGTTTTGTCCTGGGTATTTTAAAGTGCTTTCTCAGTAAAGATGGATTGGATTGGACTGGAAGATAAACACTTTAGTTTGCAGTACTGTGGTGAGTTCACAGTAAAGCACTGTGTTGGACTGGCGCACAGTGATTGTGGCGTTCATGGTCAGTGTTAGGTTACCTCAAGTACAGTGGATTCATATGCATTTAAGCTGATGATGCTTAGATTAAGTCATCAAATTTCACCTTTATATCAGCTGTATAAGACAATTCTCAGGATACTGTTAGTGTAGGAAATGGAAAGACAACCAAGATATCTGTGAAACGTCTGCTTACATCTTGAATTCAGCTCCAGCGTATGTGGTAAGTTGTTAATGAGTGACTTTAATTTATTCTTTCTTCAGATGTGGCTATACACTCTACTGAGAATAAGCATACTGTCATGATATGAGTGGATCTTCAAAATAGACATCAAAATAGTTCATGGAGAAAATAAGTAGAAAAAGTAAAGATCTTCTTAGGAACAATACTGTTTGGATAATTATAACCATCATAAGCAACCGAATCATCTCAACATGTATTTGCTCAAAAATTTATTACAAACACGTATTTAATTATCAACACAAGGAAAGTCAACAGTTTCTAGAACTCCAACAGGGGCAGGACTTGGAGGTACTGGGATTTCAGGAGGCAGCAGAATGGTACACTGGTCAGTGTCATTATTATTGACCGGTGATGGTGGATGGCCTTGGGGGGAGCTGAGAGGTAACTCAGACCTCTTATCTTCAGGATACGGAAAGCAAACATACTTCTTTTCAGCAGCTGGAGACTTAGAGACATCCCAAGTCATCAGCCTCATGCGTTTAGGCTGAGGCAAATGTTCCTCTTCATCCTCCACAGAAAAAACGCTTGAATATCTGCGCTTTCTGCCCAGACCTAACTCTGCAATGGGTGGAGGTGTCAGAGGCAGAGGAGACATTAAAAAGGCCAAATCATCATCCAGGGATGAACAATCATATTTAAAATCTGGATGCATGATCTTGTCTGTGTCCTTTGACTGAAAGCTGTCATCAGCAGGTGGAGGAACTGAAGAAACTGGAACATCAGAACTCATCAGCCTCATGCGTTTAGGCATCAAATGTTCCTCTTCATCCTCCACATAGAAAAAAGCAGCAGAATATCTGCGCTTTCTGCAGAGACGTAACTCTTCAGTGGGTGGAGGTCTCGGAGGCAGAGGAACATCAGTAGGACACATGAAAAATGTCACGTCATCATCCAGGGATGAATGATCATTTTTCAAATCTGGGTGAATGATCTTGTTTGTGTCCTTTGAATGAAAGCTGTCATCAGCAGGTGGAGGAACTGAAGAAACTGGAACATCAGAACTCATCAGCCTCATGCGTTTAGGCATCAAATGTTCCTCTTCATCCTCCACATAGAAAAAAGCAGCAGAATATCTGCGCTTTCTGCAGAGACGTAACTCTGCAGTGGGTGGAGGTCTCGGAGGCAGAGGAACATCACTAGGACACATGAAATACGCCACTTCATCATCCAGGGATGAACGATCATTTTTCAAATCTGGATGAATGATCTTGTTTGTGTCCTTTGAATGAAAGCTGGCATCAGCAGGTGGTGGACTTGGGAGCTCACATGCAGGTGCACTGATAGGTCTGAACATGAAAGCGGGAACTTCATTGTCCAGAGCACAACGGTCTCCACTGGATGAGTGTGGGAGCTTCTCCTTTGCCTGTGGAGGAAGCAGACTTTGAGCCAAAGGGATCTTGTGTTGCAGAGGAACATTCAAGTCATCTGACGTTTTGCTCTGTTACATATTATTATTGTTGTTGTTGGATTTTTCTTTAAAAATTCACGCGATTTAATGTTTAGAAACAGACACAGTGAAGGGTAACTTACCACAGCTCGAGCCATTTTAGGCGTCTGTCAAGGCAAAGACGCAGGATTTGGTTTCTCTGTGTAAGATTACAGGACAGTTGTCAGTTTCATTTTCAAGTCAGTTGGATAAATTCATATCAAACTTCTCAAACTGTATCATTAAAGCATTGTTTAGGTGGACAAATATGAAAGATATGAAGATAAAAACAGTAACAGCTGGCAATCAAGGGAAAACAACCTTACGAAAAAGGTCTTAATCATTATTGTTTAAAAGTAAATCTTTCAGTCCTTACTTCAGTGATTGTTTGAAGTCTCTGTGCTTGTTGTCAGTCGCAGATTTGTGTAAAATAGTTGCAGTTTGTGAATAAAGTTTGCAGGAGCTCCAAGGTTTGTCTGTTCAGTACCAAAGTAATGAGGAGACTGAGTGCAGGTTTGGAATCCTCAGTGACAGAAGAATGCAGCAATGTTTGAATTTGAATTTGTTATTGTTTTATTAACAACAACTACCAGGATCATACCATAGCAACACAGTGATGCCCAGTCAAATGTCAGGTACAAGGGATAGCCCACATACACATCCAACAGCACAGTAAAGCAATGGGCACCAATGCCACCAGTCAGGCCTTAACAGTGGCGTGTCTAGAAAATTTTTGTTAGGGGGCCAGGTAGGGGCACAGATTTGGAGAAGGGTGGCAGATGTAATTGGCAGATAATGTTTAAAAAAAATTCTACCAACCGTTAACCATAATTCAATAACCCTATAAACCTAATAAGCGAATGCGCTCTTATTAGAATGAGATTTTAACAACTACGGTGCAAAGTTTTTAGATACTGCGTTGATAAAGTACAAGAGATACAATCAGTCAGTGTTTATTCAGCAGTCAAGGACATCAATATTTGCATAGTATTTTTACTGACATGTAGTGCACATATGTTTTGGGCAAAAACATTTTTGAATATTAAAATACGAACATTTGTAACAAACAATTGACAAATTAGCCAATGCCAATGCAAAACCAATGCCTATTAAAAAAAGAAGATAATCTTCTCACAAACTGAAGTTTGATTTTGAAACAGGAAAAACAGTCCCATATGGAAAAGAAATAGTAAAAACGTATATGATTTACTCATGAAAGTGGCCACTTTCTCATTACTTTCATATATTGTTTTAGTAAGTATCCAAAACATACAAGATTCATTATATAATCTTTCAAGGGATCTTATATCTGTTTTTACTCTTGTATGCTTTTCATACAAGTTTCACACAAGACATTTACAAACTTTATAAAATTTATATATATCTTTTCCATATGTACACTGTCTTGTTGGTATATGTATGGTTTCTATACATTTATGTCAGATAAAAACTTTGGTTGTAAGATTTAGATAATTATTTAATAAAAGCTAAATATTTGAAATGAGAATAAGAAAGAAAAGTATTTCTTTGTGCCCCCCTCTCCCTGTTAATACCCTACCTGCCCCCCTGGCAAAACTTTCCTAGACCCGTCCCTGCACAGTTACCAGCTGTCAGCTACATAAAAAAAGGATGCTGGTGTTATTTGTCTCTCAGAAACAGTTCATAACTTCCCTTCAACTCATTCCTGTCACCTAAAAGGTAAACCTGTTTCTCCATCACAGCTCTGATGATTCAGTAAGGACATCTCCTGGTTTCATCTTCATGTTTCCCTCTCACCACATAACCAAACCGACATCATGACCAGCAGCTTTACAGCTGTGGCTCCAGCAAACATCAGCTGATACTAGAAATTAATATTAAATAAATTCTAACAACAGCTGATCAAGCTTAAACGTGCTGCTGTTGTTTAGCGCGACATCTGCTGGTTTCCTGTTTCTGGCGCAAAGTGGGAGATAAATAAACAAGAGAGACGATCAGCTGATCATTGATCAGTTTCATGATTAAAGTAGCAACAGAAGAGGGAGGGTGGGGGGGATAAGAGAAGAGGCAGCTGTGCAGCGTAAAGACAGAATAACTCCAGCTTTGTGTCTTTTCCCATTCTAGCTAAAGTACGGGACAAACTGCGTCTCTTCTCAGCTCAATACGAAACCCGTAATATTTTCTCTGAATGAGGGACCATTCCATTTTTTAAGGAGCCGTTGGCAACTCTACTAACTAACCTTATGAATAAAATAAAGTTCACTATCAGTAACATCATAGCAACCGAACAGCTGTATAGAAACTCCGTCAAGCTGGCTAGAACGCAGTACGAGTTATTGCAACTGACGGTAAAAAGTCAGCATAACGAAAATAAACTCCACCTAAACTTGGTTTATATCTGACCCAGATAGACTGCAGGTCATAACTTCTTACCTGAAGTTCAGTTCACCTGACACTCGGACTGGTGGCTGCCTCGGGTCTCTTCTCCTGCCTCCCCTTCCCTCATCCACCTGCTGGCCTCCGTGGAAGCCCCACCATAGCCACCACCAAACAACTGAGTTATTTTTACACATCGACCTGCATCTGGCCAATCCACCACCTCTCATTGTTCATGCCCTTACAAAAAAAAAAAAGTCACCAGGCATATGCCCGGTATGCCCGATGGCCAGTCCAGGTATGTTAACCTGCAACCAAATCTGCAGCTCCATACAGCAATGTTACGACTTAGATTATATCTTATAACTCATAACTCTTATGTTAGCTCCCCTCAGTAGCATACTGCCTGAAATATTCGACGGCTGCAATAATAAGTGTTATTTTTTCCTTGGTATTCTAATTTCACCGAAGTTTACTAAAAAACTTAATATTACTTACCGAGACATTTATTCTGTCCTCATTTTCTTTCACCGAAAAATTGTTTCCTGCGGTGCCGTCTTTCGTGCTTGGCTCTCCTACCTTTGCTAACGTGATGCACATAGCGCAGAAGCCGATGCTGCATTCACTTACACTCGGATATCTGAACTTCACCGTGAAAACATAATCAGACATTTGATATTTGATTGAATTTTATTGTTTTGCCTTTGGGGTGGCACCTGGGGTGGCCAGTCTGGTTGGGGGGGTGGCCTGGGGGGGCACAGGCCACCCCGCTGGACACGCCACTGGGCCTTAAAAATACCTGACTTATATAACAGCACACTGACAGTGTCTCATCCAAAAATAGAAAATGTATAAATACAGTTAATATCATTTTTATTTAAATTTTATTTAATTCTCTTCATATAGTGCCAAACAGATGTCTCAAGTCGTCACTGTTACAACATAGATAAACATGAACATGAAATCCATTATTTAATTCTCTTCCATTCACTCCAGTTCAATTCAATAGCTATATAGATGGATAGACAGATACTGTATTATATACTATATTGATTCCAAATGGAGAATTAATGTGTTATATCACCAGGATAATGAATTCAAGTAGTACAATCTCCAATAAACAGACAACACAGTTCAAGTTCAAAGTGCAATATGTGCAGGATCCTGGCTTTATATTGTAAGATGCAAAATGTTTATATATACATAATATTGTTGAAAAAATAAAGAAAGTTAAAAATCAAAATAAGTTTATTGTCACGGTGGCTGATGTGATTGCAATATGAACCCGAAAGCAGACAAGGGAGAGATGGAACTGAATCTTAACAAAAAGCAAACCATTTATTAGGTTGAAAAAACATGAACACAAAACAAGGCCCAGCAAACAGGGGCGACAACTAAAACTAAAACCTACACTGGGAATAACTCAGTATGACTATGACAACTATGACAGGAAAAACATGAACATGAATCCGAGGAGGTGCATGCGAGAAACTCTGATGAAAAAACATGAACATGAACATGAACATGGACCTAAACAGAATCAGGAGATAACCTGAAACCCGGAATAACGTGAACGGAGGAAAACAGACACACCAGCACTGACCAGAGGAAGACAGCGGACTTAAATACACAGAAAATAAAAGGGGAAGTGGAAACACAGCTGACACAAATGAACCTGACACCACAGGGGAAGCAAAATGAAACACACTGAACATGGAAACACAACCCTTTCATAATAAAAGACGAAACAAGGAGAGACATAGACGTGTGATGGGCCGAGTTGAAAAAGCAGGAGGAGTCACAGGAATTATTACAAAAACATAGTTTTCATTTATCTAACCCAAAAAAGCTGTGATGGATGGCCTTCGCCTCACGGTAATGCACCAAAGCTTTTAATCCGCCACCCTCCAGCCCAGAGGACATAGTTAGACTGGCCATCGGGCATACTGGGCATTTGCCCGGTGGGCCGATGGTGATTTTTCGTTTTTATGGGCCAATGGTTTTTTTTTTCATTTTTTCCCCGTAACAGTATAAACACTGAAAGGTGGTGGATTGGCCAGATGCTGGGAGATGTGTAAAAATAACTCAATTGTTTGGTGGTGGCTATTGCGGAGCTTCCACAGATTCAGTAACATTAGCAAGTGGTGGAGGCCAGCAGATGCAACACGCTGGCAGGTGGATGATGGAAAGGCACGAGGAGCAGAGGCCGGAGGCGGTGAACTGAACTTCAGGTAAGAAGTTATGACCTGCAGTCTATCTGGGTCAGATATAAACCAAGTTTAGGTGGAGTTTATTTTCGTTGTGCTGACTTTTTACAGTCAGTTACAATAACTCGTACTGCGTGAGCTAGCATGAAGGAGTTTCTATACAGCTGTTCGGTTGCTATGATGTTACTGATAGTGAACTTTATTTTATTCATAAGGTTAGTTAGTAGAGTTGCCAACGGCTCCTTAAAAAATGGAATGGTCCCTCATTCAGAGAAAATATTATGCGTTTTGTATTGAGCTGAGAAGAGACACAGTTTGTCCCGTACTTTAGCTAGAATGGGAAAAGACAAAAAGCTGGAGTTATTCAGTCTTTACGCTGCACAGCTGCCTCTTCTCTTATCCCCCCCCCCTCCCTCCCTCTTCTGTTGCTACTTTGATCATGAAACTGATCAATGATCAGCTGATCGGCTTTTCTCTCTTGTTTATTTATCTCCCACTTTGCGCCAGAAACAGGAATCAGAATACTTTATTGATTCTGATTCCTGTTTCTGGCGCAAAGTGGGAGATAAATAAACAAGAGAGAAAAGCCGATCAGCTGATCATTGGAAACCAGCGGATGTCATGCTAAACAACAGCAGCACATTTAAGCTTGATCAGCTGTTGTTAGAATTTATTTAATATTAATTTCTAGTATCAGCTGATGTTTGCTGGAGCCACAGCTGTAAAGCTGCTGGTCATGATATCGGTTTGTATATGTGGTGAGAGGGAAACATGAAGATGAAACCAGGAGATGTCCTTACTGAATCATCAGAGCTGAACAGTGATGGAGAAACAGGTTTACCTTTTAGGTGACATGAATGAGTTGAAGGGAAGTTATGAACTGTTTCTGAGAGACAAATAACACCAGGATCCTTTTTCTAAGTAGCTGACAGCTGGTAACTGTGCAGGGGCGGATCTAGCAAAGTGTTGCCAGGGGCCAGGTAGGGTATTAACAGGGAGAGGGGGGCACAAAGAAATACTTTTCTTTCTTATTCTCATTTCAAATATTTAGCTTTTATTAAATAATTATCTGAATCTTGCGAACAAAGTTTTTATCTGACGTAAAATGTATAGAGATCATACATATACCAAAAAGACAGTGTACATCGCTGTCACAACAGCGTTTGTTTTCATTCAAAGGCTTTATGGCTTTAATACCTGGTGGGCTGGTCTGTAGTCAAAATGCCCAATTTTTTGTCCCAGTCCAGCCCTGCAGGTTAATACTGGCAGTGTCACCATGCCAGCTGACTGTATTTCATCATCAGCCAGTGTTGTTCTTTATACATCAATATTACCAAAGTTTACCATAAGGCAGCATAGAAAGTATTTACTTGCTTTCAGGTGTTATTCAAATGTTAGTCTTTTCATTTGTTTCCACACTTTTTTCCTGTTTCAAAATCAAACACCAGTTTGTGAGAAGATTATCTTCTTTTTTTAATAGGCATTGGTTTTGCATTGGCATTGGCTAATTTGCCAATTGTATGTTAAAATGTTCGTATTTTAATATTAAAAAATGTTTTTGCCCAAAACATATGTGCACTACATGTCAGTAAAAATACTATGCAAATATTGATGTCCTTGACTGCTGAATAAACACTGACTGATTGTATCTCTTGTACTTTATCAACGCAGTATCTAAAAACTTTGCACCGTAGTGGTTAAAATCTCATTCTAATAAGAGTTAAAAGCGCATTCGCTTATTAGGTTTATAGGGTTATTGAATTATGGTTAACGGTTGGTAGAATTGTTTTTAACATTATCTGACAATTACATCTGCCACCCTTCTCCAAATCTGTGCCCCTACCTGGCCCCCCCAACAAAAGATTTCTAGACACGCCACTGCTCGTTTACGGAGGGTGCAAATTGCGGCAGCTTGTGTTTTAACTGGCACTCGAAGGTTTGAGCACATCTCCCCTATTTTAGCTTCACTTCACTGGCTGCCCATTTCTTTTGGCATTCATTTTAAAATTCTTTTATTTGCCTTTAAAGCTCTCCATGACCTAGCTGCATCTTAACTCTCTGAGCTGCCACAGTCTTATAAACCCACCCGCTGTCTCAGGTCAGCTGATCAGCTGTTCCTGAATGTTCCCAGGACTGAGCGCAAACTTAGAGGACATCGTGCTTTTGCTGTAGCATCTCTGAAACTGTGACACGATCTGCCTTTAGAGATTAGACAGGCTTCTTCTCTGCCTGTTCTTAAATCACTCCTGAAAACTCATCTCTTCACCCTGACCTTTGACACCTTGTAAGATGTTGGTTTTTAGTTTGAGTTTTTTAGTTTATTTTTGCTGTTTTATCTTGTTTTTAAATATAGGGCTGTTTAAATTTTTTATGTATTATGTGTTTTATTTTCTTACTGTTAAGTTTTATTCTATTGTTGGGTATTTTAAAGTGCTTTCTCAATAAAGATGGATTGGATTGGACTGGAAGATAAACACTTTAGTTTGCAGTACTGTGGTGAGTTCACAGTAAAGCACTGTGTTGGACTGGCGCACAGTGATTGTGGCGTTCATGGTCAGTGTTAGGTTACCTCAAGTACAGTGGATTCATTTGCATTTAAGCTGATGATGCTTCGATTAAGTCATCAAATTTCACCTTTATATCAGCTGTATAAGACAATTCTCAGGATACTGTTAGTGTAGGAAATGGAAAGACAACCAAGATATCTGTGAAACGTCTGCTTACATCTTGAATTCAGCTCCGGCGTATGTGGTAAGTTGTTAATGAGTGACTTTAATTTATTCTTTCTTCAGATGTGGCTATACACTCTACTGAGAATAAGCATACTGTCACGATATGAGTGGATCTTCAAAATAGACATCAAAATAGTTCATGGAGAAAATAAGTAGAAAAAGTAAAGATCTTCTTAGGAACAATACTGTTTGGATAATTATAACCATCATAAGCAACTGAATCATTTCAACATGTATTTGCTCAAAAATTTATTACAAAGACGTATTTAATTATCAACACAAGGAAAGTCAACAGTTTCTAGAACTCCAACAGGGGCAGGACTTGGAGGTACTGGGATTTCAGGAGGCAGCAGAATGGTACACTGGTCAGTGTCATTATTATTGACCGGTGATGGTGGATGGCCTTGGGGGGAGCTGAGAGGTAACTCAGACCTCTTATCTTCAGGACACGGAAAGCAAACATACTTCTTTTCAGCAGCTGGAGACTTAGAGACATCCCAAGTCATCAGCCTCATGCGTTTAGGCTGAGGCAAAGGTTCCTCTTCATCCTCCACAGAAAAAACAGCAGAATATCTACGCTTTCTGCCCAGACCTAACTCTGCAATGGGTGGAGGTGTCAGAGGCAGAGGAGACATTAAAAAGGCCAAATCATCATCCAGGGATGAACAATCATATTTAAAATCTGGATGCATGATCTTGTCTGTGTCCTTTGACTGAAAGCTGGCATCAGCAGGTGGAGGAACTGAAGAAACTGGAACATCAGAACTCATCAGCCTCATGCGTTTAGGCATCAAATGTTCCTCTTCATCCTCCACAGAAAAAACAGCAGAATATCTGCGCTTTCTGCAGAGACGTAACTCTGCAGTGGGTGGAGGTCTCGGAGGCAGAGGAACATCAGTAGGACACATGAAAAACGCCACTTCATCATCCAGGGATGAACGATCATTTTTCAAATCTGGGTGAATGATCTTGTTTGTGTCCTTTGAATGAAAGCTGGCATCAGCAGGTGGTGGACTTGGGAGCTCACATGCAGGTGCACTGATAGGTCTGAACATGAAAGCGGGAACTTCATTGTCCAGAGCACAACGGTCTGCATCGGATGAGTGTGGGAGCTTCTCCTTTGCCTGTGGAGGAGGCAGACTTTGAGCCAAAGGGATCTTGTGTTGCAGAGGAACATTCAAGTCATCTGACGTTTTGCTCTGTTACATATTATTGTTGTTGTTGTTGGATTTTTCTTTAAAAATTCACACGATTTAATGTTTAGAAACAGACACAGTGAAGGGTAACTTACCACAGCTCGAGCCATTTTAGGCGTCTGTCAAGGCAAAGACGCAGGATTTGGTTTCTCTGTGTAAGATTACAGGACAGTTGTCAGTTTCATTTTCAAGTCAGTTGGATAAATTCATATCAAACTTCTCAAACTGTATCATTAAAGCATTGTTTAGGTGGACAAATATGAAAGATATGAAGATAAAAACAGTAACAGCTGGCAATCAAGGGAAAACAACCTTACGAAAAAGGTCTTAATCATTATTGTTTAAAAGTAAATCTTTCAGTCCTTACTTCAGTGATTGTTTGAAGTCTCTGTGCTTGTTGTCAGTCGCAGATTTGTGTAAAATAGTTGCAGTTTGTGAATAAAGTTTGCAGGAGCTCCAAGGTTTGTCTGTTCAGTACCAAAGTAATGAGGAGACTGAGTGCAGGTTTGGAATCCTCAGTGACAGAAGAATGCAGCAATGTTTGAATTTGAATTTGTTATTGTTTTATTAACAACAACTACCAGGATCATGCCATAGCAACACAGTGATGCCCAGTCAAATGTCAGGTACAAGGGATAGCCCACATACACATCCAACAGCACAGTAAAGCAATGGGCACCAATGCCACCAGTCAGGCCTTAACAGTGGCGTGTCTAGAAAATTTTTGTTAGGGGGCCAGGTAGGGGCACAGATTTGGAGAAGGGTGGCAGATGTAATTGGCAGATAATGTTTAAAAAAAATTCTACCAACCGTTAACCATAATTCAATAACCCTATAAACCTAATAAGCGAATGCGCTTTTAACTCTTATTAGAATGAGATTTTAACCACTACGGTGCAAAGTTTTTAGATACTGCGTTGATAAAGTACAAGAGATACAATCAGTCAGTGTTTATTCAGCAGTCAAGGACATCAATATTTGCATAGTATTTTTACTGACATGTAGTGCACATATGTTTTGGGCAAAAACATTTTTGAATATTAAAATACGAACATTTGTAACAAACAATTGACAAATTAGCCAATGCCAATGCAAAACCAATGCCTATTAAAAAAAGAAGATAATCTTCTCACAAACTGAAGTTTGATTTTGAAACAGGAAAAAGTGTGGAAACAACTGAAAAGACTAACATTTGAATAACACCTGAAAGCAAGTAAATACTTTCTATGCTGCCTTATGGTAAACTTTGGTAATATT
This sequence comes from Rhamphochromis longiceps, assembly GCF_057381845.1. Lineage (NCBI taxonomy): Eukaryota > Metazoa > Chordata > Actinopteri > Cichliformes > Cichlidae > Rhamphochromis > Rhamphochromis longiceps. The sequence goes on from NC_140578.1 coordinate 42,211,533, forward strand.
GATGTATAAAGAACAACACTGGCTGATGATGAAATACAGTCAGCTGGCATGGTGACACTGCCAGTATTAACCTGCAGGGCTGGACTGGGACAGAAAATTGGGCATTTTGACTACAGACCAGCCCACCAGGTATTAAAGCCATAAAGCCTTTGAATGAAAACAAATGCTGTTGTGACAGTCCCATATGGAAAAGAAATAGTAAAAACGTATATGATTTACTCATGAAAGTGGCCACTTTCTCATTACTTTCATATATTGTTTTAGTAAGTATCCAAAACATACAAGATTCATTATATAATCTTTCAAGGGATCTTATATCTGTTTTTACTCTTGTATGCTTTTCATACAAGTTTCACACAAGACATTTACAAACTTTATAAAATTTATATATATCTTTTCCATATGTACACTGTCTTGTTGGTATATGTATGGTTTCTATACATTTATGTCAGATAAAAACTTTGGTTGTAAGATTCAGATAATTATTTAATAAAAGCTAAATATTTGAAATGAGAATAAGAAAGAAAAGTATTTCTTTGTGCCCCCCTCTCCCTGTTAATACCCTACCTGCCCCCCTGGCAAAACTTTCCTAGACCCGTCCCTGCACAGTTACCAGCTGTCAGCTACATAAAAAAAGGATGCTGGTGTTATTTGTCTCTCAGAAACAGTTCATAACTTCCCTTCAACTCATTCCTGTCACCTAAAAGGTAAACCTGTTTCTCCATCACTGTTCAGCTCTGATGATTCAGTAAGGACATCTCCTGGTTTCATCTTCATGTTTCCCTCTCACCACATAACCAAACCGACATCATGACCAGCAGCTTTACAGCTGTGGCTCCAGCAAACATCAGCTGATACTAGAAATTAATATTAAATAAATTCTAACAACAGCTGATCAAGCTTAAACGTGCTGCTGTTGTTTAGCGCGACATCCGCTGGTTTCCTGTTTCTGGCGCAAAGTGGGCAATAAATAAACAAGAGAGACGATCAGCTGATCATTGATCAGTTTCATGATTAAAGTAGCAACAGAAGAGGGAGGGTGGGGGGGATAAGAGAAGAGGCAGCTGTGCAGCATAAAGACAGAATAAATCCAGCTTTGTGTCTTTTCCCATTCTAGCTAAAGTACGGGACAAACTGCGTCTCTTCTCAGCTCAATACGAAACCCGTAATATTTTCTCTGAATGAGGGACCATTCCATTTTTTAAGGAGCCGTTGGCAACTCTACTAACTAACCTTATGAATAAAATAAAGTTCACTATCAGTAACATCATAGCAACCGAACAGCTGTATAGAAACTCCGTCAAGCTGGCTAGAACGCAGTACGAGTTATTGCAACTGACGGTAAAAAGTCAGCATAACGAAAATAAACTCCACCTAAACTTGGTTTATATCTGACCCAGATAGACTGCAGGTCATAACTTCTTACCTGAAGTTCAGTTCACCTGACACTCGGACTGGCGGCTGCCTCGGGGCTCTCCTCCTGCCTCCCCTTCCCTCATCCACCTGCTGGCCTCTGTGGAAGCTCCGCAATAGCCACCACCAAACAATTGAGTTATTTTTACACATCTCCCAGCATCTGGCCAATCCACCACCTTTCAGTGTTTATACTGTTACGGGGAAAAAATGAAAAAAAAACCATTGGCCCATAAAAACGAAAAATCACCATCGGCCCACCGGGCAAATGCCCAGTATGCCCGATGGCCAGTCCAACTATGTCCTCTGGGCTGGAGGGTGGCGGATTAAAAGCTTTGGTGCATTACCGTGAGGCGAAGGCCATCCATCACAGCTTTTTTGGGTTAGATAAATGAAAACTATGTTTTTGTAATAATTCCTGTGACTCCTCCTGCTTTTTCAACTCAGCCCATCACACGTCTATGTCTCTCCTTGTTTCGTCTTTTATTATGAAAGGGTTGTGTTTCCATGTTCAGTGTGTTTCATTTTGCTTCCCCTGTGGTGTCAGGTTCATTTGTGTCAGCTGTGTTTCCACTTCCCCTTTTATTTTCTGTGTATTTAAGTCCGCTGTCTTCCTCTGGTCAGTGCTGGTGTGTCTGTTTTCCTCCGTTCACGTTATTCCGGGTTTCAGGTTATCTCCTGATTCTGTTTAGGTCCATGTTCATGTTCATGTTCATGTTTTTTCATCAGAGTTTCTCGCATGCACCTCCTCGGATTCATGTTCATGTTTTTCCTGTCATAGTTGTCATAGTCATACTGAGTTATTCCCAGTGTAGGTTTTAGTTTTAGTTGTCGCCCCTGTTTGCTGGGCCTTGTTTTGTGTTCAGTTCACCTGACACTCGGACTGGCGGCTGCCTCGGGTCTCTTCTCCTGCCTCCCCTTCCCTCATCCACCTGCTGGCCTCTGTGGAAGCCCCGCCATAGCCACCACCAAACAACTGAGTTATTTTTACACATCGACCTGCATCTGGCCAATCCACCACCTCTCATTGTTCATGCCCTTACAAAAAAAAAAAAGTCACCAGGCATATGCCCGGTATGCCCGATGGCCAGTCCAGGTATGTTAACCTGCAACCAAATCTGCAGCTCCATACAGCAATGTTACGACTTAGATTATATCTTATAACTCATAACTCTTATGTTAGCTCCCCTCAGTAGCATACTGCCTGAAATATTCGACGGCTGCAATAATAAGTGTTATTTTTTCCTTGGTATTCTAATTTCACCGAAGTTTACTAAACTCAACAAACTTAATATTACTTACCGAGACATTTATTCTGTCCTCACTTTCTTTCACCGAAAAATTGTTTCCTGCGGTGCCGTCTTTCGTGCTTGGCTCTCCTACCTTTGCTAACGTGATGCACATAGCGCAGAAGCCGATGCTGCATTCACTTACACTCGGATATCTGAACTTCACCGTGAAAACATAATCGGACATTTGATATTTGATTGAATTTTATTGTTTTGCCTTTGGGGTGGCCAGTCTGGTTGGGGGGTGGCCTGTGCCCCCCCAGGCCACCCCGCTGGACACGCCACTGGGCCTTAAAAATACCTGACTTATATAACAGCACACTGACAGTGTCTCATCCAAAAATAGAAAATGTATAAATACAGTTAATATCATTTTTATTTAAATTTTATTTAATTCTCTTCATATAGTGCCAAACAGATGTCTCAAGTCGTCACTGTTACAACATAGATAAACATGAACATGAAATCCATTATTTAATTCTCTTCCATTCACTCCAGTTCAATTCAATAGCTATATAGATGGATAGACAGATACTGTATTATATACTATATTGATTCCAAATGGAGAATTAATGTGTTATATCACCAGGATAATGAATTCAAGTAGTACAATCTCCAATAAACAGACAACACAGTTCAAGTTCAAAGTGCAATATGTGCAGGATCCAGGCTTTATATTGTAAGATGCAAAACGTTTATATATACATAATATTGTTGAAAAAATAAAGAAAGTTAAAAATCAAAATAAGTTTATTGTCACGGTGGCTGATGTGATTGCAATATGAACCCGAAAGCAGACAAGGGAGAGATGGAACTGAATCTTAACAAAAAGCAAACCATTTATTAGGTTGAAAAAACATGAACACAAAACAAGGCCCAGCAAACAGGGCATTTGCCCGGTGGGCCGTGCTATGATGTTAATGATGTTGAACTTGTTTTATCTTATTTTATTTATAAGGTTAGTTATTAGAGTTTCCAACCATCCCGTAAAAAACGGAATGGTCTCGTATTCAGAGAAAATATTGTGCGTTTCGTGTTGAGGTGAAAAGGAACAGTTTGTCCCGGACTTCAGCTACAATGAAAAAGACACAAAGCTGGAGTTATTCTGTGTCTTTGCTGCACTGCTGCCTCTTCTTCTCTCATTCTCTCCCTCCCCTGTTTCTACTTCAATCATTAAACTGATCCATGATCAGCTGATCGGCTTTTCTCTCTGGTTTTTTTTATCTCCCACTTTGTGCCAGAAACAGGAAACCAGCGGATGTCGCGCTAAACAACAGCAGCACGTTTAAGCTTGATCAGCTGTTGTTAGAATTTATTGAATATTAATTTCTAGTATCAGCTGATGTTTGCTGGAGCCACAGCTGTAAAAGCTGCTGGTCATGATATCGGTTTGGTTATCTGGTGAGAGGGAAACATGAAGATGAAACCAGGAGATGTCCTTACTGAATCATCAGAGCTGAACAGTGATGGAGAAACAGGTTTACCTTTTAGGTGACATGAATGAGTTGAAGGGAAGTTATGAACTGTTTCACTTTTTAAAGGTTGCCCTGTTGGAAAAAATATTTTGCCCTGCCATGCTGTTTATTGATGTGGTAAATGAATGGTTTATGAAAATATATGTAAATCTGTCATCAGTAATCAGTAATGATCATGTCTCACCTCTAGTCTTCTCTGTCTTAATTTCAGGTTTTCACCATGTGTTGTAGATAGTTCAGGAGGTTAACTCGACCAAGCAGTCTACTTTCGGGTACTGTTTAGAATACCAGAATAGGGAGGATGGTGTAGGTTTAAGTTTATTAGACTGACGCATATATACCAACAAGACAGTGTACATCACTGTGACAACAGCGTTTGTTTTCTTTCAAAGGCTTTATGGTTTTTCCTATAATACCTGGTGGGCTGGTCTCTAGTCAAAATGCCCGGGCCGATTTTTTGTCCCAGTCCAGCCCTGCCAGAGGAACGAGACGCTCTTTTAAAATTGACATTCTCCTCCCTGGCAGCGTCCCCAGCAAACCATGTGGAAGTCAACCTGACCGCGTAGCTACTCATGCAGCAAGGTGGTTCCCCTCTCTTCCTAATCTGTCTTGGGTGTGTGAGGGCTCAGAGAAGCACTTCCAGTTCATTAAATGCCTCTCACTTCATACCCCATCATTCAAAGTTGTTAAGAATACATCACACTAAGTGTGCATTTATGTCTCATAGTGATGCATTGTACATACTAGGAGTACACTGCTGCTGCTTAGTGTAGTCTAGACCGCGGTCAGCTCCTCGACTAGATGGATGAGGTCCCGATGATACCGAGATTTTTAATTTTGATCATTTAGAGACAAAAAACCTCCACGAGGCTTGCATATTTCTGGTTCATGCTCCAAGTCACGCACATATAAAATTAAAATAAATAAGATGTAATGTTAATGGAACACCTTGAAAACCCATCAAATGTCAATGAGAAAGAAATCATGCTGGAACAAGAAGATGTCACAGCGTTAGACAGAAATGAAAATGATCATCCTACATCCCAAAAATCAAAGTAAAAAAATTACTATTAAATTTTACTTGATAACTAAATCAAAACTAATGCACGAGGACAAAAACGATGGTTGACTGCACTGACACTTTGATTAGCAAATAAAAAAACAAAAACAATCATTTTCACTTAGTTATTGGATGTGTATATGATCTGTTTTAATAAGTTATTTATTTTCATATTGTGAAATAGCCTAAAAAACAGACTAAGCATTCTAACTTTGTGCTATTCAGTCAGTCCCATACATGAACATGGACACACACTTGATCTTGTTTTATCTCATGGTTCTTCTGTTTGTTTCTGTTTTTAACGTAGAGATTTGTGATGCTGTGTTTTCTGACCACAGTCCTGTGATGCTTCAAGTTCCTCTTGCCCGTACCTCAGTTAAACCGCGCTGCTGCTCGCCGCTGTCGTATTTTTGACCCACTGCTGAGCAGTTTTTAACAGTTTTTAAGCAGAACTGTAAAATCCCGGAGCTTTTGTGCAGCCAGACTGAGGAACTGAGCTCATGGTTTTATTCCACCTACCAGATTGCTTTGGACACTGTGGCTCCGTTAAGAACCAGGCAGCCTAAAACTAAATCTGACCTCTGGCTGAAGGCTGTCAGACGCAAGTGCTGTCGAGCTGAGCGTGAATGGAAACAAGCTACAAGTGTCATTCCAGATGCTAAAGGACTGTTGGCATCAATATCAAAAACCTGTAAAAGATACCAAAAGACAACACTTATCTGACATTGTTTCGTCAAACTGTCACAACCTGCATGTTTTATTTAAAACCATTAACTCTGTTCTTAGTGCACCACATACTGACTGCAGCCTGTAAACATTTTTTTAAACACTTTTTTATTGAGAAGGTCTCCTCCACCAGGGCTCAAATCTCTTGGCAGCCCTACTGAGACCCCCAATGTGTATTTAGATACCTTGACACAGTACGTTAAACCAGCTGTGACAAACATGGAGGTCAAAGTGAACTCTGACCTGAAGCTTGTCAGCCAGATTAAGGCAGTGGTAAAATCAAGCTTCTTTCAGCTCAGGCAGCTGATAAAATAAAGACATTTATTTCACAGCAGCACTTTGAGACAGTTATCCACGCCTTTGTTAGCACTCGGCTGGATTACTGTAATCAGTGTTGGGGAGTAACGGAATACATGTACCGCCGTTACGTATTTAAAATACAAAATATGAGTAACTGTATTCCGTTACAGTTACCGTTTAAAAAGGTGGTATTCAGAATACAGTTACTTTGTTGAAATAAATGGATTACACTGCGGTACTTTCCTGTTTCATTTTGTCGCGGGTCAGGACTGTTTGGGTTTTGTTTGACAGCTACGTTCTGTTGTTCCAGGCGGCAGCGTTATGGTTGCCATGGTTACAGGGTGACGCTCTCTCTCTGTGTGTTTCCTGGGTGAGAGAGGCCTTTTTGTTGTTGTTGTTGTGCTAAGCTAACAGGCAGAATGCTACAAGCATAGCTCTAAAGAATGTAGCATCATGGGCAGTGTAGTCCGTGCTGCAGGGAGAATGGACTGCCATACACGTTATGTGTCTGTGAGCGAGGGAGGGAGAAAAAGGAAAAGTACGAGCTGTCATCGAGCAGAAACGGGAGCTGGAAGCATGTAAATATAATAATAACCACTGCAGCCAAACAGAGAGCCTGACGAGCCCAGCTGTAAGTAAGCTATTTAGACTCGACTGTACACCGTGTTCGTGTTTTCCTCCGAAACAATAAGTTCAGTTGGAGCAGTCTTTCAACGCCTCTCTCTGTCTCTGCTAGCAAAGTTGACCCAGACAACAAAGTAAAGCTATTTTTCGGCTACGAGCCCGACACGAACCCGACGTATTAGTCAGAGGTCCCTTTACTACGGTTCGGAGCCGCGGACCTTCAGTAATAGTAATAAATCACACAGCAATAGTACATTCACGTTGTTGTAAAAATGCATGATAATATATTAAGTAATCCAAAGTATTCAGAATACGTTACTGTCATTGAGTAACGTAACGGAATACGTTACAGAATACATTTTGGGGCATGTATTCTGTATTCTGTAATGGAATACATTTTAAAAGTAACCTCCCCAACACTGACTGTAATGCACTTTATATAGGGATCAGTGCTTCATACGTTACTCGTTTACAGTGGCGTGTCCAGCGGGGTGGCCTGTGCCCCCCCAGGCCTAATTTGCCAATTGTATGTTAAAATGTTCGTATTTTAATATTAAAAGATGTTTTTGCCCAAAACATATGTGCATTACATGTCAGTAAAAATACTATGCAAATATTGATGTCCTTGAATGCTGAATAAACACTGAAAAAGAACTGATTGTATCTCTTGTACTTTATCAACACAGTATCTAAAAACTTTGCACCGTAGTGGTTAAAATCTCATTCTAATAAGAGTTAAAAGCGCATTCGGTTATTAGGTTTATAGGGTTATTGAATTATGGTTAACGGTTGGTAGAACTGTTTTTAACATTATCTGACAATTACATCTGCCACCCTTCTCCAAATCTTTGCCCCTACCTGGCCCCCCCAACAAAAATTTTCTAGACACGCCACTGACACAAAGAAGGAAAACCCACCCGATTGACCAAAATCAACTCAAAATACTCCCACACAACAGAACCTCCTCTATTCCTCACTGGCTCCAAATCTTTCAGTAGAAATATCAGTGGTTCACTATTTGTCACCATCAAAATACTCCACAAATCTCGCGAATGATTCACTTCCTTATAAACCAGGGAATCAGACACCGAAGCAGTTAGGTTCTAAATGAAGCTTCGGACGTCACTGATCCGAATTTGACGTATTTGACTGATATTGACCCTCATGTCCCGTTTATTCTGGGCTTGTACCTGTAAGAGCTTTGGGCCTGAAAGTTTGCACGAGTAGTATAGAGGCCCTTAGCGGTTACTCGGTGGCTTTTACTCGCTACATAAAAACTATTTCACCTTCCAGATACTGCATTATATGACATCGTCAGTTGGTGAACTTTCCTCTCATGGATATTTTGTATAATTAATTTGCATATCTCATATAGAGATGACTTGCACTGATTTCATTTCAGATAAATATTCCAATTTAAAACTGATCAGATGTGCAGGTGCTTTTTAGTCACCTGGCCACTATTTTAACTCACTGCAGCCAATCTGAGGTTTCACAGAATTTCCTTCACTGACCATCTTCAACCTTCAATCTCTACACTTGCAATGTTGCTGTTAATGAGAGCAGCTTTGCTGTGATCTTTAAAGATCATTCTCATGATGTTGCTTTGGAAATGTTTCTTAAGAATTTGTTGAGTTTAAGTAATATAACAGTAATTATAATTATGACAGAACATGGCAGATTTCAGTGAATGTGGAAAAATATCACAATCACAGCAGTTATAGCAGCATCCTTTAGATCCTTTAGCTGCTGCTCCAGAGAATTTTATTAGAGTAGAGTGGACATCATCACTGAGGGTCATTGCACAGAAGTGAAAACAGGAGGAAGCTACAGACCACTTCAGTGGTTCACGACTTTGTATCATTTGTATTGTAAAGATTTTTTCAAATTGTTATTTTATTTTGGGGATTTTATATTATTTTATGTCTGTATGTAGTTATTAGTAGGGATGGGTACCGGTGTCCGGTGCCATGATGGCACCGGTTCTGACATAAACGGTAGTAACCAGACCGAAAGCAGCGCACATTTCGGTGCTTTATTTCGGTGCTTTTTTTTCCTAAGCTGTAGGATTCTAGCCAATCATTTTACGTTTCCGAGGATAGTAGGCGGGCCCAGGTACGTACGTTCTTTTAGAGCAGAGCTACAGATTAAAAATGTCCAAGGTGAAGCGGTCAAAAGTCTGGCTGTACTTCACAGCAAAATATGCAAACTCAGCAGCCTGCAACAAGTGCTTTAAGCTGATACTGTGATACTGTCAAAGGAGGTAACACCTCAAATCCGATGAAACACCTGGCGACGCATTAAAAGCCGAGAAATGCGCCGTATTTGATAGCTTGCTGCGAGACCTCACACCGTGCACATCTACTGCGGGTGGGTTGCCTGTTATGCAACATCCCCCAAAAACACGAAGAGGAGAGTCCTGGCCCCTAGCCCTGCCAGTGTAGCAGAAATGATGAGGATGATGACGGCAGCAGCAGCCGTTCTTTTCTGCGTGAGTAGCTTAATGTTGTTCGTGTGTAATTTACGTTGAGTAGGCTAACCACGTTATTACATTAATGCATGTAAGGTGAACTAGCAAACATCATCATAGCTACATGCGGCTGTCTTCTTGTTTGATGGCAGATACTAACTTCACCCTGGCCAAAAAGGCTAAAATGACCAAAGAAAAAGTGGAAAACAGTTAAACATGAGAGGTTTAGGACAAAGTTTGTGTTTTTTTCATTGTTTAAGCACTGCTTCCAGCCAAGAGTGATGCCATATATGCCCCATAGCTGCAGAAAAGGCTAACATTGTTATCTTTTTACAAAAAACCAGCTGAACATGAGAGGTTTTTGGACCAATTTTGTGTTCTCCATTCTTTAAGCACCGGTTTGAGCACCGTTTGAGCACCGGCACCGTCTCAAAAGTACCGATTTGGCACCGGTATCGGATAAAACCTAAACGATACCCATCCCTAGTTATTAGTTTTACACAAAATATAAAAGCAGCACTTACAGAAGTTTTGTAAATTACTAAAGTATTTACTAAAGCTGTCTCCCCTGAGTGAGCATCAGGGCCCTCTGCAGTTTTTTTGTAGAAATGCAATCTTAGAATTAAACTGATTTATCTGGAACACAAGATGGAAAACTGATATTCTCATTAAAGACAGAAAATAGATGCAAATGCGCAGAAATGTAACTGTTCATGCCTGTAAGAACAAAGATGAACAGCAGCTCTTGTCGTTTGGAGACTTTAACTTATATATAGAAGATCAAAATGTAAGGGTATGTGTGTCGTCACCGCATGTATAAAAAGGCTTTTTCCGAATCGCTTTCTCGCTTACGGCCATACCACCCTGAACACGCCCGATCTCGTCTGATCTCGGAAGCTAAGCAGGGTCGGGCCTGGTCAGTACTTGGATGGGAGACCGCCTGGGAATACCAGGTGCTGTAAGCTTTTGCACTTCCACACACAAACTGCAGAGGGCGCCGCTGCTCACTCAGTGGAGATAGCATCAAGGAATACTATGATAACAAGGACATCACTTAATATTTCGGTATTTTGTTTTGAAATAATACAAATGACAGTTTAAATATAGAAACTAATCTGAGGCCCTCTTTTAGCTCATTTTCTAATAGGATGGTTAGTGTGTCTTGCAAAGCTTTTGCACTTCTAAACAAACTGCAGAGGGCGCTGCTGCTTTCTCAGGGGAGACTTTCTCTTTTCTTCACGTGGTAGTAGTTTTGAAATAATGAACTGAGGCGAGAGAAAAGAGTAAAATAGTTTATTTTATCAGTAAAGATCAACAGAAGGCACGAATAACAGAATCCAAGGGCAGAAGAGAGACCAGTGTCAGTATGTTATACAACCATGTGATCAGATAGCAAAATATACCTTTACATCCACCATCTAGCTCCAGGAGTTCATGGGTAAATCCTTGGAAGGCTGAAGAAATACTTCAACAGGACAAATCGCAGCCTTTTGCAAAAATATATCCATATATAATTATACACTTTTTTCCTACATGTCGAAGCAAATAAACTCTACAAAATGCAGAAAACTATCCGAGGACATGAACTGCTGATGCATTCATAAGAAAGTCCATGCTTATTATTCGCATCAGAGTATCACTGAATCAAAAATAGAAGCAGTACCTTTGTCAAAAACAGCAATAGGAAAAACTTACGAGTCCATAGAAAGCCAAAAAATATCAGCTTTGAAAACAAGAAGAGGAACACAAAACATTTCAAACAGATGTTTATAGGATAATTCATAGGTCTGAAAATACAAGTCAGTCCCTTTCAAGCAGTTTAAAACAGAAACAGTAAAGGACTGCCATGGCTTTGAGATACTTTGGTTGTAATACAAATCCCAGAGTTCACAAGCAAGAGGACTACAAAGATGGCCATGCTACAAAAAAATACAACTGGCATCAAGAGCACTGTCACTAACAAAAATAATTTTAAAGATAAAAATGGAGCATTTTGAAGGGGAAAAAAAAAAAAAAAAAAAAAAAAAAAGCTTGGGAAAAAAATATTGAGCATCACAATTTTACAAGAAGCTGGAATATTTCAGGACCGATGCAGTTTTTACAAAAAATAAAACTGTCATTGTAATTTAACCAGCCTCATTTTGCTACAACTGCCTATCCCACCCAACAAACCTGACTCAATACCATTTTACCCATCACAAGTCTCCCAAGTAAAGTAAAGCCTTCTCCTTCTAGATACATGTTGTAATCTTATTGACTGCTCAAATGTAAACTAATCTTAAAATTCCAGGTATTTTTAGAATATTATAATACGTGAAACCAAATCAGAACTACGATGAGTTTTTTTCCCCATTTTCTGAGTTTAACCATCAGTTATTTTTTTTGTTAGCTTTCTGGCTTAATAATAATTTGTTTTTTGTGAAATTAACTTCTTCAAATGCTGCGTCTTTGTGACAGATAACGTAGGTACATACTAAAAATTCTCAAACACTGCTCCGTAAATATAGGTTACATCGTGTTAAAAATAATTCAGCTGCCAGGCTGTGGAGTCTAGTACGGGTAGCCGTCAGGGAGGCCCAGTCTTTGGATGCACTGCTCCACTCCTTCAGCCAGATAAGGCCCGTCATCTTCATAGCTGGGGAGGTGGGAGCCTTCGTCCTCGCTGGGAGGTAGGACAGCATCCGGGTCAGGCTTGAGACTTGGCCTCTGATTGTCTGGGAAAGCCATGGAGAAAAGTGCCTCGGGGTTGCACACGAACTTGTAGACGTACCGCTCACCGGCCACCTGCAAAGAGTTTGAGTTGAGAAATTTAAAATAAATAAATAAATAATAATAATAATCAAACAAAAGTAATCTCTCAAAAATTTGGAAATTGATGACAAAATGTTGAGGACAGAAAACTGCAGTTTCTCTAACGGCCACTTGAGGCTGGTTTAAACAGCGAGTCAGTCTCCATGGACTTCAGTGTTTAAATGACCAAAACAGCAGAAAAAAAAAACAACACTGATGATGTTTAATAGCCTGGTACAACAACACACACAAATAAATAAATAAATGCCTTTAATAAAAATTATTTATATATATATATATATATATATATAAAAAAAAAAAAAACACCCAGCACGCCCCTGCGGGCGGTTTATCCTTCAAGCTCGGGTCCTCTACCAGAGGCCTGGGAGCTTGAGGGTCCTGCGCAGTATCTTAGCTGTTCCCAGGACTGCGCTCTTCTGGACAGAGATCTCCGATGTTATTCCCGGGATCTGCTGGAGCCACTCGCCTAGCTTGGGAGTCACCGCACCTAGTGCTCCGATTACCACGGGGACCACCGTTACCTTCACCCTCCACATCCTCTCGAGCTCTTCTCTGAGCCCTTGGTATTTCTCCAGCTTCTCGTGTTCCTTCTTCCTGATATTGCTGTCATTCGGAACCGCTACATCGATCACTACGGCCGTCTTCTTCTGTTTGTCTACCACCACTATGTCCGGTTGGTTAGCCACCACCATTTTGTCCGTCTGTATCTGGAAGTCCCACAGGATCTTAGCTCGGTCATTCTCCACCACCCTTGGGGGCATCTCCCATTTTGACCTCGGGACTTCTAGGTTATACTCGGCACAGATGTTCCTGTACACTATGCCGGCCACTTGGTTATGGCGTTCCATGTATGCCTTGCCTGCTAGCATCTTGCACCCTAGCATCTATATATATATATATATATATATATATATATATATATATATATATATATATATATATATATATATATATATATATAAATAACCTCAAGTCTTTTAAAACTCAAAACATTAAACTGGATGGCTTCCAGATGTGCTTCATTAGAGGCTAAGATTAGAAATAAGAGGTCAGAAACTCAGTGCTTCAGTGTAAGAGCCCAATAGCTAGGTTTTTTTTTTTTTTTTTTTTTAAATAGTTTGTGATTACAACAACATAGGAGTAAAGGAAGACTCAAGTGGAACATGACCTGCCTTTACCTTCTGCATAATGCCCTTTTCATAATAGTACCGCAGCGAGCGACTCAGCTTATCGTAGTTCATGGCAGGTCGATTCTTCTGGATCCCCCAGAGCCGAGCCACCTAAAAACATGATGGGGGAGGGAAAAATTAATATATGGCTTTAAAATGTTGTTTTTCCCCAGTCTTAAGAATATTAAGCTTCTCAAAGTTCCACATTAGGTATGCAGTAGCTGACCTCTTCGGGGTCAATCAGCTTGAACTCCATGTTTCGCCCCGTCCAGATGATCAGGTGTGCATTGGCTGGGTTGTCCAGGAGTGTGAGCAGGAACTGCCACAGCTGCAGGGAGCCACGGCGCTGGTACGGCAGACCCTCCTGTTTCACTTTACCTGGTGAAGACACGCAGAAGTCACCTTTCCTGCTTTTGTGCCGTTTTGTTGGTTGGTTGTTTTTTTTTTTTTTTTTGTTTGTTTTTTGTTTTGTTTTTTTAAAACCAATTTCTTGATCGTTTGCTCATTTAAAAAATAAATAAATAAATAAATTATGCTTTTTTTTTTCTTTTTTTTTTTAAATCACATCTCATTGGACAGAACATAGTTACAACATTAGAAACAGAATACTCAACCTGGTGTATGCAAATGCCAATAACGAACACAATACCGCCAACTCACAGCACACTGCCTTAAATGATATTGTCCTTCCCTCCTTTGTCTTATACACTAAGTGTTAACAAGGATGTTTTGGAAGTCCGTGTCTTACCTTCCAGCCTTTCCGGCACAACACAGGTGTCATCATAGTACAGACACTGCTCTCTGTCTGGACCAAATCCTGTGGAGCAAAGAATAGAGTAAAAAGGCTGTGGCAGCATGAAAAGGCATTTTTAAACCCAGGACACAAACTCACCTGCACTGTTATTTTGGTACAAAGCAGACTTCTCAAAGGATGACGGCTGGCATGTTTGAACCTCTGAAAGGCACAAAAGTCACAATTCTTCATAAACTGCAAGCAAATGTAAAGTGTCTGAGCCTAGGCCTGTAGTTATTTGAATGTTTCACCTATGGCAAGACTGCCTGTTACCCTAACAGACGTGAATACATTTTATTCAGATGCCGTCGCCACACTAAGGGTAACATACCCGAGTCATAGCCAAAGTCCCTTGGCTCTTGTTTAATTGTGACATGGTTGAAGGCAGTCTGAGGACGTGCCAGACCTGACGTAGGAGGCCCTGGCTCTGGATATCTCGGGTCCACCAGTTCTTGTTTAAAACCCCGGGGAGCGTGGGGAACCAGAGGCTCTGAAAGGTGGCGCTGATACATTGGCCTCCCGTCACGGATGGCGGGGTGGTATGGCGTGTTTGCGGTCTTCTTTGGAGGAAGGAAAGACAGGCAGGGATCCGACAACTGCCGCTGGAACCTGAAGTGTGGAAAGAAGTGGATGTTTAAAGGTTTGAAGCTCATTCGCTTCCAGCTGAAACCGCGCGCGTGTGTGTGTGTGTGTGTGTATATATATATATATTTATTTTAAAGCTTACCTTTGTTCTGCATTGAACGACACACTGGAAGAGCCGATGGGAGGATGTGGCATAGCAAACTGCTGGCTTTGATTGGCCTGTGGAAGGTTGCGGAGGTGGGAGGGGCTAAGGGCAGGAGTGTGGTTTGGGGAGCAGTTGTTGGTCAGCTGAGGGGTAGATGGCTGTAACTGCCTCTGTAAAGGTGGAGGTCCAGTAGGGTGGATGGAGCCACGTTGTTGTACTGCAGGTGTGGAGGATGGAGTCGGAGCGGGCTCACAGGCACTAAGGAGACCAGATAAAAACACATCATCCAAAAGTTCTGTCTGCCAGGTGTGTGGTGGTGGTAGTATTGCAGTATATCACACACAGGTTTAAAAACATGAATGGTTACCTGTAGCTGTAAAGGCACATGTCAGCCTGAGGCGTTCTGCAGGGAGAGAAGTCTTTGGACGGACTGGGTTCACGCTTCACTTTGCTGGCGGCCAGTCCATGAAACATCACTGCAAAAAACACACAGGCAAATAATACATACATGTTTGCAGAGCATGGAATGAACACCCTTACATTAGATGGCCAAGTGGACTGCTTCAAAGATTAGTCTTTTTAAAAAAAAACAAACAACAACTTTCCTTTCTGATAAAGCTCATAGTTCAGGCAGAATCAGGTGATAAGCTTAGGCTACGCAGGGCTTCCCATGATGCAGTGTTCTACTCAACACAGTGTCTCTGTACAACACTTTGCATTTCCACAGTGTCTCGTCTGTCCTGTTGCCCTCCCCTCAACCCCAATGCCTCAGTGCAGATGGCCACCCCTCCCCAAGTTTGATTCTGCTGGAGGTTTCTTCCTGTTAAAAGAGAGTTTCTACTTCCCACTGTCACCAAGTGCTTGCTCACAGGGGTCATCTAATTGTTGATTTTCCCCCACCTGTGTTACTTCAGTTCTTTAACTTCCAATATCCTAAAATTTATTTATTCCCCCCCCCCGGTATTACAAGTATATGAACATCAGTCAGTCTTTATCTCAAAACTGTGTTTTTTGCTGTCTCAAATGAGTAAAATTGAATGTTCTGTCTCTATTCAATGCCAAGGCATTTTAATTGACTTCATCATCATCAGTTCATCTTTTGCACAGTTACACAAGTCTCACACTCCTAATTTGCCTCCAACTGCCTAGTGTTGGATCCCTGGTGAGCGTAATGGTTAGACAGTTAGGATTACGCAACATTACCTCTGGGAACACTGGTTGGGAAAATAATGTGTTTGTTGAAGCAGCACTTCCATAACCAAAACACACTCGAGACCTATTAAATGGCAGCTTTGGTGGAAACATTTGCCTGCTGGTGTGGCAGAACGGCTTCAGATCCAAATTAGAGTTTACCGCCAGCGCTTCAGACCCTGAATATTTCCCTCCTAACTCTTATCTGCTCATGTTGATAATTTAGTAGCAATGACACCTCACATTAAATAGACAAGCTCTGCACATCTTTAAGTTGCACTCTTCCAGTTTGCAATGCAGGCTTTAGCATAAAGTTTTTCCTTTATCGTCCCTTTCAGCGTTTGCTCCCGACTCCTGCGTCTGTGAAAGAAAGGAAACCTACCCCTATCTGATCTGAGCTTTCCAGGAATCTGTAGAGATTCTCATCAGTATGCTGCGCCGATGACGCCAGGCCACTAATGTTTCCATCCACGACACGGTCTCCGTCAGCTTTATTGTCCGCACGGGGAGTCGTTGTGTTGAAGCAGCTATGATTACGGCAACAATAAGTATATGCAATACGTGTTTGGCAGGAGCACTAAACGCACCATTTCCTCATCGCCCGCGTTATCTGTAACACTTTTAAGTACAGTACTTTTTTTTTTTTTTTTTTATCTCGCCTCATTTCCTCTGGTACATGACGACTATCATTTAACTGGCAAAGCTCCAAGGTGAATGGAAACACCAACGAATGAGAGCACTGTAAACAACTGGTTTTACACCAATGACCTTTGAGATCACAAGTCACAATCTGGTAAGTTCAGTGGAGTTTATCCATTTGAGCAGGAAGCTGCACAGATCCTAAATGAGAGCCAACAGCTGACAGTGCAATGTGATCACACGTGCCAACCCTCTTATGTCCAACTCCACGTTAAAGACCAACTTCCAACGCTCAGTTCCAGACCCATCATAAAGCTCTCACAAAAATACTCTCGTGCATAAATAGTGCGCACCACTGCTAAAACCTGAAATCGTAATCTCTCCAAACATCCAAGAAGAAGCAGGTACTCACAGTTATTGGACTGGAAATCCGGGACAAACTGCTCGTCATCGGTAGCTTGAGCTGAGAGGGAGGAAAAGACATGCCGTTTAAGGACCCCTCTCATCAACTATCACACATCATTTGTATAATGTGGGATGCTCACCTTCAGCGATCCATATTTCTTGGAGCTGAATCAGGTCTTGGAATAGATCTGGAAGATGGTTTCACATTCATTTGTTAGAATGTGTGTGGGCGCAATTATTTGACATTTCACATGTAATTAATGACAACAAATGGCCTATATAAGACTGTCAGAGAAGCATGACCTATTAAAGAAATACCAAAGACCACGAGGGGCACTTGAAAGAACAGGGGAGGGGAAAAAAAATAATCCTATTAGCAAATTTATGAATATAATTTCTCCCCACATTGTTTGTATCCAGCAGACAGATGTTATCCTGGCACTCACAAGAAGTTAGACTGACTATGAAACTGCAGTTGAGTTTTATATGTACCTTCTGTGTCCTGAGCCAGCTCGGTGTCCATGAACTTCCTCTTCCTATCGCTGAGACACTTTGCTGCTTCCTGTGTGTGACATTTCTGCAGAAATGGGCAAAGGAATGAAACTCAGCACACATGCAGCAAGACAATAAAAAGATAAGAATATAAAACCATAACGTTTCAAACTCACACTCTCAGGGACCACAAAGGGAACCTGCTGATCATAAAAGGCCTCCATGTTGCAGGAGTCTTCACCCTGGGATGAGCAGTGAGGAAGTGATATACTTTGAACATACTGGAGTCATTAAGCAGAAATCCAAGTCTATCGTAGTCTATTTTTCCCCCTACAGGACTAGCCCCTCCATCCATACTACCATCATCCCTTTCACATGACTTGGCATGTTTGTTTACAGTGGCTATAAAAGCCCCGTTGTCACAGAAAGAATTATGCAATCTGCAGTACGCAAATCTGACATGAATAAACTGACGTGAAGCTGCGGGAGGAATCGCTCTTCAAAGGCTGATTTGAGGCAATGAAAAGAAAGCAGCTGAATAGTCAAATAAAACATGACGTCTTTTCCTTTGGCTGTGCTGTGCCAACTTTAATGACGTACAGAGAAGCATATGTACAAAGAATGACAATGCTATGTTTGAAAAGACAGGAATTAAAATGGTTTGATGCTTTGCTTGCCAAGAGATAGGATTAAAGAAGAAACATTTAAAAAACAAACAAACAAACTACTTGTTCAGCTAATAATGCCAATACCTAATCACATTGCTGCAACTGAGTGCATTTAGGCACAGTCAAGGTGACCAGCTGAAGTTCAAAGTGAGCATTAGAATGGGGAAGAAATGGAAGTTAGGTGGCTTTGAATGTGGCATGGTTGTTGGTGCGAGTATATCAGAAACTGCTGAACTGTTGGGTTTCCCCGCACAATCGCCTCTAGAGTTTACTAAGGCTGTTTATGCTAGAGATCAGAGGTGAATGACCAGACTGCTTCAATCTAATAAGGCGGAAACAAATAAATCAAATAACCACTTGGTACAACCAGAAGAGCATCTCTGAATGCACAACACCTCAAACCGTGAAGCAGACAGGCAACAGCAGCAGAAGACCACACCGAGTGACACTCCTGTCACCAGGAAACAGGCTAAAATTTGCACAGGCTAACCAATAATTAGACAAGGGGGGGGGAGAAAGCTGCCTGATTTCTTCTGTGACATTCAGATGACCAGATAACTGGTTGTAGTGCTGCAGTTTGTGCCAGCTGGGCATTGTTAAATGCCACACTTTACCTGAGCTTTATTGCTGGCCATACCCATCCCATTATGACCGTAGTGTACCCATCCAGCAGAACAACACAACGTCATAAAGCTCAGATCACCTCAAACTGGTTTCTTGGTGTACCTAAAGTAGCCGATAAACGTATATATGCGATAAAGATATGGGACATTATTTTAAACAATGTTTTGCACCTCTTAACTACACCAGATTTCAAAGCTTTGTAAATTTCTACATTTTTAATGTTTCTTCAAACAAAAAAAAGGGGGTTATTGACCTGGCTCAAACTGCTCAAGAGTCCAACTAAAGCTCGTGAAATATGGGACAAAAGTAAACAGTGAAAAACTATTTCAAGAGATGAAAAGGTCAGCCCCCGACGTTGCGTAACGTTTTGTCTAGTCTTCGGTTAAAGTAACCTCCACAAACGATTTAGTGTGTGAGTGTGTGTGTGTGTCACTCGGCTTTGCTTCAGTGACTACAAACACCACCGAGGAGAAATCACGCCAACTAACTCCGCTAACGTTAGCAACAAATCCTCGCTTAAAGTGAAAGATTTGTGAATGGAGTTTCGCGTGACGCTCGTTGAGTCCTCCTTGTTTTTCTCAATGAAGTGAAACACGATACTGGCTGAGGCTGAGGAGGAGGGGGGGAGACACCCGCTCACCATTGAGAAATTTCGCCACAGACAAACAGTGAAGGATTCCCGGCGCCAACAAGCTGAAAAAAAGGCTGCTGCAGACGGAAATGCCGCACTGCAGGCAGGCAGACGGTCGCGGGGAATAAACGCAGCGCTGAGTTAGATTTTTAAGAAAATGGCGTTAGCCTCTGAACGCCTATGTGCTCCCCTCGGAGCCTGTAGCAAAGAAAAAAAACCCGCGACCATGCATCTGGTGTTTATGTAATTAAAGGCAAGCAGGCGCCAGCTTTTACTAAAGCGGTAAGATAAAAACAAAAAGAAGAAGACTCACTCGGTAAGTGAAGTTTCTTGGCAGTGTGAAAACAGAACTCGTCGCAGATTTCCTCCCCTACATCCCATGCAGCACCTCGATTAATCACTCGGCTGTGGATTTTTCTCAATGAAGGACTCTGATAGCTGCGGCTAAAACGAACGATCTCCTGCCCTGCCATTGGCTGGAACTCAGAGTCAGTCAGAAGGCGAGCCAATCGTCATCGAGGCTGCTCTGTGGCCCGGCCCCCGCTGTTTTTTATGAATGGCTGCGTTTCATTCATGAAACCAGGACTGTCTTAAAGTGCCAGCGCTGCAATTAAGGTCTTATAAAGTAAACAGGTAAATAAATAACCAAATTCAAGGTCATCTGTAACTTCTACACGGGAACAATAATGATGAAAATAGCACTAAAAGCATGCCTTTGCTGGTTTATTATATAGCCTACTGATTTCAACTAAATCAGGGGTGTTAAACATAATGCCTGGCAGCTTTAGAAAATTTGAAGCAGGGCATATATGCACACACACACACACACACACACACACACACACACACACACACACACACACACACACACACACACACACACATATATCCCTCGGGTGGGTTCCTCTGGGAAATTCGATTTCCAAAAAAGCACAGCACCGACAGAAGTTACAGAGTTACAGAATATTATATATATATATATATATATATATATATATATATATATATATATATATATATATATATATATATATATATATATATATATATATATATATATATATATATATATATATATACACACACACACACACACACACACACACACACACACACACACACACACACACACACATATATCCCTCGGGTGGGTTCCTCTGGGAAATTCGATTTCCAAAAAAGCACAGCACCGACAGAAGTTACAGAGTTACAGAATATTATATATATATATATATATATATATATATATATATATATATATATATATATATATATATATATATACACACACACACACACACACATACACACACATATATAAATACAGAGACAAATATAAATAAAATATACAAAGGGGATAAATAGAATAAATAGGAATAAAAAATAAAAATACAAGTGAATTGCACATTTCAAGTATTGAGTCTATTGCACTGTTGACTATTTACAAAAAGTATTGCACAAGGTATTGTACAGTGAGGTGAAGAGGCACTACAGCTTAGTTGTTCCCTCCTTTGTCCTCCTGTCTCCCCTCCCTCTCCCCTCCAGAGAGGAGTTAAACAGTTTGATGGCGTGTGGGACAAAGGAGTTTTTAAGTCTGTTAGTTCTTGTCTTGGGGAGAAGCAACCTGTCACTGAACAGACTCTTCTGGTTGTTAATGGCCGTGTGCAGAGGATGCCCAGCATTGTTCATAATGTCCATCAGTTTCTTTAATGTCCTTTTCTCTGCCACTGTCACCAGAGTGTCCAGCTTCATGCCGACCACAGAGCTAGCCCTCCTGATCAGTTTCTCCAGCCTGGATGAGTCCTTCTTTGCTGTGCTGCTCCCCCAGCACACCACAGCATAGAAAAGTACTCCAGCAACCACTGACTGGTAAAACATCCTCAGGAGCTTCCTGCAGATGTTAAAAGACCTCAGCCTCCTGAGGAAGTACAGTCAGCTTTGGGCTTTTTTATACAGGTGCTCTGTGTTGCATGACCAGTCCAGTTTATTGTCCACCCACAGCCCGAGGTACTTGTACTTGTTGACCACCTCCACCTCCTCCCCCTCTATCTGAACCGGCAGTGGACCTGCTCTAGACCTCCCGAAGTCAACAACCAGTTCCTTAGTCTTTGAGGTGTTGAGTTGCAGGTGGTTTGTGTGACTCCATGCGACAAAGTTCCTCACCAGACTTCTGTACTCCTCTTCCTGATCATCCCAGATACACCCCATGATGGCTGTGTCGTCTGCAAACTTCTGAATGTGGCATAATTCAGAGATAAAGAGATCTTTATCTTTAGACCATGCATGCTGCACCAAAGTAATAATGTAATACACAATCTACTATATTTAATTCTACACTATTTTTTCACAATTTAAGCCCAAAGAGTTACGCTGACAAATTTTCTTTCACTGACTACAACATCATTTCATTATCAAGTAGAAAAACTGCTGAAATTGCATTTAAAATGAGTGTGACACCCGAACTAGGTTATATTCATGAGATCATCTTTCCTGCCACAGATCATAATAAACACTATAGCAAGAAGAGAGAGAAATACTTGCCATGTAATAATAATTGATTTCCTTAATTTTATTGTTCTCTTATGATGTTACAATTGGAACTACAACGACAACCACCACTGAGTAGATCATATATTTAGTGTTACTGTTATTAAACCTTACAGTCAATTACAAGGGTTTTTTGGGGGGGAGGTTGCATATGTAATAATTTAACAAAAAAAAGTCAAAGAAATAATAAAAAATGTGTCTCTTAGCTTCAGCCTGGAATAAGATGAACCAATGTTATACTCACTATAAAGGTGAGCACAGGCACAGGGGAGCATCATCAGGTTATCAGACTAACAGTCGTTTTACAATAAGACCCTAAAAGGCTTTATAGCTTTGTTGGTTCACAGCAAGTACAGTAGGTCCTATCTCCCAGCCTCATTATCATCCCATTCTGTGTGGAGACGGCACAAACTCCATGTGGTTATGTGGGTTTCCTCCCAGTACTCCGGATTCTCCCAAAAATCCGCATTTTAGGTTAACTAGTGATTGTAAATCGTCCATAGGTGTGAATGCAAGATAGATAAAGCACTTGAACATGTATGAAAAGGTTAAATCTGGCTTTGAGGGCCATTAACCCTAGAAAAGCTTCAAATCTTTGTTACTTAGAGCATTTCTTACTCAGGACTGTGGAATACCGAAAACTGTACCCAACCCTAATGCAGTTCTTTCACATGTTCCTCCTCAGCTACCTGTATTGCCCCAGTTACAGTTTATTTCTTTTTTGAAGGCACATCCATCAGTTTTTGGAAGCTACCGCAGAATATGTGTTTTTGTGGGAATAAGACTTCAAAAAGACTCCCGTGACCTGGACTGCATGTAACACTGAGGATATTTAAGTAGTCCTGTAAAAACTGGGAAACTGTCAAATGTTCGACGGGTTTAATCCAGCATCGCACATGACTGTTTGAAGAGTATTCATCTCAGTGGGTGGCAGAGCTCTTGCTGCACTTTTAATTCTACTCTGATCTCATTCCACTTCATTACCTGCTGCTGCAGAGTGATCACCCAAAGAAATTCCACATGATTACAGGGTAAATCCCCTCATACAGTACCTCCACAATAACAGGTGGCTCTTTACAATGCTTGGAAAGCTACAACATTGCAAACCCTGCAGTTATCAACATGTTGCTCTAAACAAATACAGTGTTCCTGTCTACCTAGGAGAAAAATCAGTGCATATTACTAAGGTGTTTGTGCATTTTTCTGCTTAAAGTTCTGCAGACTGCATCACCCACTGAATATAGATTTAGTAATTCTTTTATTCCCCTGTGCTCTTTTTGTCCCAAATCTATTATGTATTTATTAAAAAGGAACTTGACAGAGCTGATGACATAAAACCGACTTTACAATTAATGGATCCAAACAACAGGAAGGAAAGAGCAGCTGTTCAGCATTAAAGGGTTAATGTTGATCTGCTAGCAGTGAAAATGCGTGTAAATGTTTATTTTATGACTTCGTACTGACTGACCTCTTCAGGTGGATTTTTTTTTTTTTTTTTTTTTTTGCAGGGCTGCGCCGACTGTTTGCATTCGACTTAGAAAGTGCTCGATCAGCGTGGGGAGATGCCAGAACGGATCTGTGCGTGTGATAAAAGTTCCAGTTCAAACATCAGCTGAGCTCAGCAGCTCTGTTACTGATTTGCAGTGTCTCCTGTTTGCTCGGCCACCGCACGTCTACGACTGTGCACAATATCACATCACAGATTTTTTTTAAAATTTATTCTTCCGTTCTGGCAGATCAACAAGCGTGATATAGTTGAACATATCCTGGAACAGGAAATTACACACTGCAGTCTTAAAGCTTCTTATCAAATGTTCCAGTTGTGTGTTGATGTCTTTTTTCCCTTTTTATCTGTATATTTATTAGGGAAACAGAAGTTGTCACATATGATAAATTATCACCCCATTTTGACCTACAGCAACGGGTAAGTATTGTAAGTAAAATTACACCCGTATAATAATTATTGTTTTGACTAGCTCTAAATATGGGATCAGTTACTTCTCAGGGATTATGCTGATTTACAATATTTAGTCAATTTTACATAAACAGATCACAAGGCAAAATATCAGGATTAAAAAAGACAGAGATGTATGGATATTCTTTTTTTTTTTTTTTTTTTACTAAATCGCACAGTTTTAAAGCTTTTTTACTACACTTATTTCCTGTCATGTGAAATGCAGTTGTTAAACCACTGGGTGGCTCTCATGCCTACATCCTTTAGTCCTCATAGAGTGATAAATTACCTCAGCTCTCATAGAACCAGAGATCTTAGATCACATTGTTTTTCCCTGCATAGTTTTGTGCTCCTCCTAAACTTTCTAACGTTTGCACACAAACCCCTAAAAGCCAGCTGCTCTGCACTGACCACTTATTAGCAGCTCTCAGCTCAGATTCACCTTTGACACCATTGACTTTGCACTTTAATAATAAATTAATTCACAGATTACAAATTCAAAGACAAACCCGCTTCTCAAAAGGTCAGAACACTGTAAAGTGTAAATAAAATAAAAATGTAATGATAAGTCACGTAACCCCATCTTTTAATTACAGTTGAAAAGAAAATAACACACTGAAATTGAGACATTGTATAATTTTAAGAGCAATATTAGCTCGTTTTGAGTTTGATGTGATCTGAATGGAGCAAATGTTGATCTAAAATCTGTATATGCTGGTTAAGGTGTCTTTCCAGATGTGCAAGCTGCCAGTTCCACAGGCACTCATGTACCTCCATACCACCAGAGACACAAACGTCTGACCTGAGCACTGATAACAAGGCAAATGGTTCCTTTAGTCTTTAGTCCAGAGTACACAGATTTCATTTTTTCCAAAAAGAATTTCAAGTGCTGATTCATCTGACCACAGAACAGTTTTCCACTTTCTTTTAGTCAATTTTAAACAAGCTTTGGTTCAGAGAAGACGGCAGTGTTTCTGGATCATGTTTGTGGCTTCTTTTTTGCATGATACAACCACAACCTGCGTTTGTGGATGCCACAGTGAACTGTGTTCAAAGACAGTGATAAGGAAGTGTTCCTGAGGCCATACCCAATCATGTTCCTGAGCTGTTGTCAATTAGCCTAATTAGTTGGTATTATAATTAGTTGTTAATTATAATACAATTACAAAACACAAGAAACAATTTAGCTTTGTTTCTTGTGTTTGTTTATTTTTTTATTTAAAAAAATGTTTTAATCGTCATCATGTACATATGCTGATGTTAATGAATGGATTTAGACACAAGCTCATTTCTCCAGAAAGTCAAAGGTCAGAAAGTCCATAAAAGGCTGAAAACACATTGTGAAAAAGAATGAAAAATACAGATTGGAGAGGGACAAACTGTCCAAACCCTAAACCTACCTGGCAACCCTAAAGGTATCGTTTAATTATTATTAAAAGATAATAATTAAACTATAAAGGATAAGTAAATCATTCACTATTATTAGTGTCTTGGTGGCTGTTTCTTGTCCTGTCTGTGTCTTTAAGTCTCTGCAGGTCCCTGATTGGATAAGCTGACGGCTGCCGATTGGTCCCCTGATCATGTGGTTGCTTTCAAAATCCCTCACCAGCAGTTGTCCCGGGGCAGCCACTGACAGCAGCAGCAGACCTGACCCTGGCTTCCAAAACCTGTGACATTTGTTTGAGATTCTCGTGACTTACCGAGCTTTGTATATAGTGTGTACATTAGTTTTCACTTGTAAATAGCACATTGTAAATAGCACTGAAACAGAAGGGGTGAGCTGCCTTATTATTTTTCCTTGTACTGTTTTTTGATAGCACCTCCTCACCTGACTTAGCTTGTTTTGTTTGTTATTTTGGCCTTTGTTCACCCCGGAGCTTCATTTTCAGTGTAGACAAATAAACCACCGTTCACTAAGAAATTGGTTTTTCTGTGTATGGTTTTGGGGCCCGGGGCGGGTCACTTCCTTTTTTAACTCTTATGTTACGTTCCTGTACCCCTAGACGGGCGTAACAGAGCCATTAATGCAAACCATTACCAGTGTTGGATTAAAGCACTGTATCAAATGTAAAGGCACTACTTTGAGCCCAGGTCAGGCAGATGTTGATGAAGTTAAATAAATCGTAAAATCAGCATCCTGCATCATATCCGCAGTACTGTGTATCAGCGAACCATAGCTGTCTGACATGGTGACAGTTTTTTGCTGTTGTTGTCTGGGCACCTGCTGGGCAGTGGATATTGTTGCTCTGCTGTATTATTTCTGCCACCTCTGGCACAAATAAACAATAGCTGGCTGCTGGCATACCACTAGCCCCTGTTGGTGAACCCTCCTGAATTACCAGCAGGCTTTTTTCAGCAGTTTTATTTCTAGGCTTTACCACGAGCCGCCAGCTGTTGGCACGCTAATTAAAAAAACTCCCGCCGGGCACCGCAAAGTGGAACTTATCCTGTTTTATTTTGTTTTGTTTTTTTGGGTTGGTTTAAAACAACAAGAAATAAAATCACAGCAGTTCATTGTTTGTCTATGCCTGTGGGTTTATTTGCTCATTTGAATAAGCGACGGGAGGAAAGCAAGAAAAGGCAAGTGAGCTTTTGATCTAGAAGTCCACGACGCGTCTAATGGAGCCTACAGATGGATTAAGAGCTCCCCACTCCGAGTGTCGTCTGTATTCGCCCTTTTCCAGCAGGTACTGGCGCCCCCTGTAGCTCGGATGCTCATAGAAGACCCAGGTGCCGTCCTGGATGTGGGCCGAGTGGATGTCGCGGTAGCGCCAGCGGTCCTGCAGGTTGGGCATGTCTTCGCTAAACTCTATCATCTGGCCACTGAAGTCTGGACGTTCGTAAATGCGGATCCTGTGCCTGGTGGATGGCTTAAAGATTTAAAAATAAGAACATGTTAATAATTGATAGGAATTCCTTTAACTTTAAGCAGCTAAGACCACA
Organism: Rhamphochromis longiceps; assembly: GCF_057381845.1. Classification (NCBI taxonomy): domain Eukaryota; kingdom Metazoa; phylum Chordata; class Actinopteri; order Cichliformes; family Cichlidae; genus Rhamphochromis; species Rhamphochromis longiceps. The sequence goes on from NC_140578.1 coordinate 42,238,487, forward strand.
TTTGTTCATCCTGTAAGGAGGAGAACATTTCTCACAGCGTTGCATTGCTCTCAAAAAAAATTACAGTGAAGAAAGTATACATAGTATTCTAGTTCTGTGGTTGCTTCCTGAGACTTACATATCTAATGAAGCGACAGGAGCGAATGGTGTCATTGAAGCCATTCCAGCTCTGATAGTTGGGGTACTCCCCTTTAGAGAGGACGTACTGGTAGCCCATATACTGGGGTCTCTCATAGATGACCCAGGCTCCACTCTCCACCCGAACAGAGTTACAGCGGCTGAAGTGGGAACTCAGCTCGGGACAGTCACTGCTGCATTCGAAGTAACGACCCTGGAAGTTCTTGTCCTCGTAAAAAAAGATCTGCAAGCAAGAGTGTGAATTAAAAGCTGTGCAAGTAAAGCAAACCCTAAAACTCTCCATATCTCTATGGACAACACCGCTGATATAACTCTTTTGACAGAGAACTTGAATTATACGTTAGAGATAGTTATAGATAAGTTTGTTGTACTAAGGCAGGGCAAATGTTGGACTTTCACTTTTTTGTGCTGCTCCCTAGTGGCTAAAAATGAAATAATTCAGCTTTAAGGTTTTTGTCAGGGTTACCATCTATTTATTTGTGCAGGAACATTCATGCACTTCAGGTTATATCAGGTTATATCTGACAAAAGCCCCGCCCGCTCGTCACACTAACAAACTAACATTTGACAAGACATCAGCTCAACGCCATTTAGCAAGAAGCAATTCACCCACAGCTTAGCGTGAGGTCATTACGGCATTATCATGTCGCACAGTTGTGGCGCTTACCTTCCCTGTGCGCTCCATAATCGCCTCGTGTTCCTCCTCACCCAATCAGATTAAAGCCACTCATACACACTGCATTGCCGGCAGTCCACTTTTAAATAAAGGCTGATGAACTGCATTGCCAGGGGAATCATTGTCATTCAAATGAGCTCTCCATTAACATCGGCACATTAGCTGATTCTGCAATTGTTTTAGCACATGGCCTTTATATGTGTTGATGCTGAATGCTGTTTAACTCTAGAAAAATAGAAATATTGTTGCTGAAAAATCACTTCTTCATTCATGTCACCTCCCATATCCTCCAAAGAACCAGCCTAATCATTTATGTCCTCTGTAATGGACATTGATTTTTGGTACTAAATACAGGACATCCTGGGCTTTCCATTGATATTCATGTGTTTGGGTGGTTTCTTTTAGCTCCAAAGTTCAGTGGGAAGATTCTTTTTTCCTCGGTTCTCAGGAGGATATAAGATAAGATAAGAAGATAAGAAGAACTTTATTTATCCCGAGGGAAATTCTTTTGTCATACATATGCTCAATGCAGCCAGAGAGACAGAGGAGCAGAGGAATAAGATATACAATATGTACAATAGAATACAAGTATACAGTAATATACAGTAGGATATAGCTGCTATTATCTTAATATTTATGGAAACATTGTTTCAGCATGTATTATTGTGTTTTGTATTTCATGTTACATTACATTACATCACATATACTCTTTTTCTATTTTTCTGTTTTTGTTTTGTTTGCCCAGTCAACTGTAACTTATCCTCTTGTTTATTATTATAGCTGTTCTTATTGTCACATGCACAGCCTTCCCACCTGAACACTATTCACTACTAGAGTTAGATATAAAATATTTATAAATATAAACCATTGACCATTACATCATCTTATAAATATTAAATAATAAAATTTTGTGTGTATTCTCCTGTTTTTCTTAATAAATATACTCATTTATATAATTAATAAAAAGCTTAGATATAAAAAAAAACCTAATATATTTCTTTTGTGTAATGCAAGTGCATGCATAACGTGCACGTGAGTTTATATACTGGTGCAAATTTTAACCTAAAGTTCTTGTAGTTATTTTACTATGATTTAAAATGACTTTCACTATTTAAACATTGCATTTGTCCAGTTTAAATCAATATTTATTATTTATATATTAAGTTTTAAAGTCTAAAAAAAGCTTTAATTTGATTTTTTTTAAATGTTGTGATTAAATGTAACACAATATGGATAATGAGTGAAAAGGATCATGGGTAATAAATGACAACCAATGTTTAATTTTCTATCATGACTTTATTTTAAGCATGTTTAGTTATTTTCCTTGTTTTTATTTTTTTCAAAGATTTGTCAGTGGCTACTGCTCTTTAACCCGGCGGATGGATCCAACGCTGGGCTGCATGCCCCCCCACTCAGCGTACCTCCTGTATTTGCCCCTCTCAAGCAGGTACTGGCACCCCCTGTAGTTTGGGTGCTCAAAGAAGATCCAGGCTCCTTCGAACACCTTGCAAGAGTGGACATTGTTGCTTTTCCAGTTCTCGGGGAAGGCAGGCAAGTTGTCTGCCATCTCCATCGACTGACCTTCAAAGTTTGGCTTTTCCCAAACTTTCAGCTTCCATGAATTCCCCACCTGGAAGGAACAAATGAAAGAATGGGAATGTCTGCATTGTTGGTTTCTGTATTATATTGTGAATTGATTATACACCATTCACACACATATATAGTCACCTACATTTCGAATAATTCGACAGGACCTGATGGAATCGTTGATACCTAGCCAATACTGGTAGTCTGGATACTCTCCTGGGCTTAGCACGTACTGGTAGCCCATGTAGTTTGGTCTTTCATAGACTACCCAGAATCCTCCCTCCACTCTGATGGAGTTGCAGCGGGGGAAGTAGGTGTGCAGGTCACTGCAATCATTGTCACACTCGTGGGACTGACCCTGGAAGTTTTTGTCCTCGTAAAAGATGATCTGAGAAAACAAGTTTTGATGAAACGTTGCACTCACTGAACTCTAGGAAGTGGCTGTTATGGTAAAACAAACACATTTTGTACTCATTCATCTCAAAATACGGTATAAGCATGAATCATATTGCCACAAACATGTGCCTGTCTTAAACATACAGTACCTTCTCCATTGTCGATATCAACAGGTTTGGTGTGATATAAAACATTAAAGCAGCCACCTCCTATATTCACTTTATACAGAACAAGGACAATAAAACTAAGCACATGGCTTGCTTTCTGTGAACTGGATTATTCAATCACTGATTCAAATATTTATCCAGGCTTATCACATTGTTCTGAAGCAGTGAATCCTGTTTCCCTAAACAATGCAAATGCACAGTGCAAAGCATCCCAAAGCCACTGGATGCAGCAGAGCGTGCTGACAAAAACAAGGGCACTGCAGGACAGTTGGTTTGATATGAAACGTTTTGAGCTGAGTCAGTGACACAGCAGGAAGGCACCAGAGACTCTGCTGGAGATATTTATACACATTTTATAACTAATCCATATTATAACAAGTAAGCAGTAATTTGATCGATCATTTACCCCTAGCGTTCCTTTCCATGGTAAATAAGCTGATTCCATGCACTGTTCATGATGCAGGGAAAAACTCCCATTTGAAACAATGCATGAGGACACAAGTGATGGTCTTCAGCACGACACTGTGGTGAAGGTTAGGTAATGTTTAGGAAACAAGCAGGATTGCATTTAAAAGGAACCAACACAAACAAAAGGTGATCTCCTGTTCCCACCCTGTTATTAATCAGAACCTTAACTCCACACTTAGTCATTTCCACACAAACAAATGTCATTTTGATAAACTTCCTTTCCTTTATTGAATCATCAAGGCAGATTTTTCTTTTAAATGTAACAAGCAGATTGCCACAGCTTATATGAACATTCATGCTCCCCAGAGGGTGAACTCCCACACGATGATCTTCACCTTTAAATCTGCCACCACAAGATCGCTGTTGTTACTGAAGAACGATCCAGATTCTTAAAATAACAATAACAATGTTTTAAGTATTGCCCTTCTAGTAATGATACAATTCATCATTTAAAGGTATCCAACATTAAATCATCAGTACTGAATTACCTTCAGCAGTGAAACTACTGGTTTCTTTGTACTTTGTCATAGTTGCTCGGTTCTCCTGCTTCTTTCCCACCTGAGAGAGATATGATTTCCTACTTAAACTAAGATCAGGATGCTCAGCCCGTTAATACAAGTGCAGAGTTTTCTTTTATAATATATGTATTTATATACATACACGTACATGACATATATATATGGCATGGCATGGAGTTGTAGTGTTGTATTTACACCAGAGGTCTAACAAAGGAGGAGTCTATTGCAGATTCCTGAACTTTGTGAAACTGCCACACAAAAAGTCTTCACATCTTTAAAATAACGTGATTTAATAGTTCTACTTGGTTTTTATTAATGTATTCATTCTTCCAAATCGAGCTTGAGGCACATTTGATGAAATCCACAAGGACAAAGTCAGTTTGCTTGAGTCATTTATAAGTCATTTATTGATTGTCATGTGCATCACTTTTTCATTATGACTGTTAATCAAAACTCTGTGATCCTGCGGAAAGAGCCGACGCCAGGTGAAGATGCCCCCCAGTCGCCGTGCTGCCGGTACTCGCCCCGCTCCAGGAGGTACTGGTGCCCACGGTAGTTGGGGAGGTCGTAGAATACCCAGGCACCATCTGTCACCACACAGGAGTAGGCCTCGCGCATCTTGTAGGTATCATAAACCGATGGGCAGTCATCAGAGCACTCCACCATCTGCCCACCAAAGTCCGGCCTCTCGTACAGCCTCAGCTTCCACGCACTACCGTAGACCTGCAAACACAAGCAAAGCACAGTGTACTCGGTGCAGATTTACACTGCCAACTTTGGAGCAGCGTTTTCATTTTATGGCTAGTGTTATGAAAAATCCTGGAAATTCCTCCCAAAGATAAAAAATACATGTGCAGGGTTTCACTCTAGGCTATCAGCTCACATGGGCTTACATTTTTATTATGTAATCTCTTCAAAAGCTGGTCTTTGGCTGCTATTGCACTGTCAATTAGACTGGTTTAAAGCACAGACTGATTAAATCAAAACAATGAGCTTAAAGAGGCTAAAATGTTCCATCAAACAGAAAGAAATTACATTTCTTACATACATTAATCTTTTTTTTCTTTAAGAAAAAGCTAAAAGTTGCTGCCAGTTGTGCTTCCTATTGTCTACTTGTTTAGTCTGCTGGCTTAACAGTGAGCACCCAGCCTGGACTGGTGCCCTTGTACAATGCTGTCCTGCAGGGACTGCACAAACACATTTCCAGAAGCAGTCTATGTGAAACCTCTGTTGGATTTTGTGGTTGAAGGAACTTGGGAAAAAAAGGGGGGAACTTACATTTTTGACGGTACGGCAGGATTTGACATTGTCGTTGAAGGCCATCCACTGCTGGTTGTCGGCGTACTCCCCTGGGCTGAGGACGTACTGGAAACCCTTGTAGTTGGGTTTCTCATAGATGACCCACACGCCGCTCTCCACTCGGATGGAGCTGCAGCGGTTGAAGTATGTGTGCAGGTCAGCGCAGTCGCTGCTGCAGTTGTAGCAGCGACCCTGGAATTTCTTCTCCTCAAAAAATGTGATCTGTGGAAAACGTACACTTTTAATAAACCCAAGAGGAGGAAGAGTCTTTAAACGCACACTGATCGCAACAGGTCTTAGCTTACCTTCCCCATTTGGATGCACTGTAGACCTCATTCTTTGCTGCAGCCCCATCAAAGTATTTAACGATAAACAAAATGTGCAGAGTGTGGCAAGTCTTTGATACCCAAATGAGGTAGATTTACATATCAGCAAAATAGCTTGGAGCTGTTTGATTTGCCTTTGTTCTGGCCTGATGATGGCTCTGTATCAAACACATGCTGGAACAGTGAAGGCAGAGGATCAGTGTTAGACTGTGAGGGACAGAAATCATTTAACACTGTTTAATAGTAACTCCCTTTAAAACAAAAAACAAAAAAGTGAAGGTATTATTGAAAATTGAGGTATTACTGCAAAAAACCTATGTGAACATGTAACTAAAATGGCATTTTTAGGCTTTTATTTTCTATTTCTGATCCTACATGAAACAAAAACCCCGCCTCATGTAGTATTTACTGGTTTAAATATATGCAGATAGACTCAAAATGTCTTTTGGACTACTGTTGCAAATATAAAATGCATACATTAAGACCTGTTCTGTGCAATTTAGAGTGTTTACATTATGTGAAACTGTAGAATATTACATCTTTCTGTCTAGTTTCATTAAACAGGATAGACCTTTTATTTAGTGATGATTTGGTTAAGTCCATTAGGAACCTTCAGACTATATATGTAACAGCTTTAAAGTAATTAAACATCAATACATGCAAGAAATTGATCAACTATACTATACTATAATGTACAATCTACTCAATAAATATTTAAGATGGACACAGGGGGGGACTCTGCACTCCACAAGTGGCCTTAGCCAATTTGGCCATGTCACCTCCAAAATACACAATATGAGCACTTGTGCCTCATATTGTTTCTACTTTCTATTTACTCCAAGTGCTTCAGTTTTAAGGCACACACTTAATGGATCACACGGGCATAAAAGAGGGTGACAACCTTTTCAAACAACTGATGTCCTTCATCTTTCTTTTCCTAAACCGTCTAAAAATAAAGAGGTGAATCCTTAAAAGTCCACCGAATGAGTCCTTTTGATTTTATCTCCTTGGATTGTTTTTTATTTTTCTTCTTCTTGGGTTCTCAGTCTTGGTATAAGCTTGGGGGGGAAGTTTTGTTCGTTCTTGTTTGGCATTCAGCATGGTTTGCTCATTACAAACCCACTACACTTTCACATCTTTTGATTGTTTCAACACGGTTCTCTGTTCATATCGTCTTTTAATTTATACACAGCACTTTGTGACTTTAATGTCTGTGAATAGTGCTATATAAATAAACTTCACTTACTTATGCTTTACAGTTTCCCTTCTTCCTAAAGTCTTTGAGTTTTAGATACAAATAGAAGTCTTATGAGCTTCTAGTTCTGAAATTTACTGATAAAATAAAACCGAACTCTCTCAGTATTCAGAATTCCTTATTATTTCTGTTTGGGATGTATTTCCTAATAGTAAATCCTCTCTCAAATACAGAACTTTGAAGCATCTGTAAATGCAGTTAATCTTCGAAACTTTCTAACATATTACTTACAACTGAATTTTGACTTATCAGTATTTACATTAGAAAAACCAGGGGTGTGTCTGGATGGGATTTCAGCTTGCTTTATTATTATTCACAGTACATTTGGAGTGTGTCATTTTGAGTTAACAGGAGTCCATAATGCGCCTGATGGAGCTGAACTTTGTGATGTTGCTCCCCATCTCTCTGAGGTTCCTGTACTCTCCTGGCCTGAGGTACAGCATCCTGCCTCTGAAGCCGGGCTGCTCGAACATCAGCCAGTGACCGTCCATCACGTTGCAGGACTGACAGTCAGACATGTGAAAACGATCCATTATGTTGTCGCAGTCGTCGCTCAGCTCGTACATCTGGCCTCCGAAGTTCTCCCTCTCGTAGATCCTCATTCGGAAGGGGCCTCGGTGCTGTGGATGAAGAAGCAGAATGACTGTGGCCTGTAAGTCTATAAAACTTATCTTTAGCTGAGAATGTAAATCTAAAACTACATCTTGGACAACATAAAGTAGCAATATTATTAAAAAAATTAAATATAAAATTAGCATAAATAGAATTTTTAAAACTATATTTTAATGTTTCCCTCCATTCATCTTCTTCCACGTTTATGAAAACTTTTGCTGCTTCATTTTATATCGCCATATCCATGGGATCTGGAGGTTTTGTTCTCTTTCATTTAGGACAGGTGATTACACCAGAGGATGGTTAAAGAAGGCTGGGAGATATGGATGACTTCTAGTGAGCGAATCCTAAATTTAAAATATTATACATGCAGAAAGATAGGACTGAACAGCTAGGCTCAATTTTTATTTCAATATATTTCACAATTAATTACAATTTTTCTCCTGCATGCAGGAGGGCAGCCTTTGTGCTCAGACAAATGTTGACCAGATGGCTGTTTCTTTTTAGCTTTTATTGTCACTGGCCTTCTACATCTACATATTTAAAAGGTCTCTGTCTTGTCCATTCTGTTGTGGCTGGGCCCCGAATGCAGCTCAATGTCATCCACCTACCGTGGGGATTATGCGACTGGATCTTATGCAGTCGCTCATGCTCATTCCCATCAGGCGCTGGTTGTCTGGGTATTCTCCTCTCCTCACCAGCATCTGATGGCCCATGAAGTTGGACTTCTCATAGACCATGAAGAGGCCACTCTCCACCCTGCAGGAGTTACACCTGCTAAGGTAGGACGTCAGCTCTGGGCAGTCACTGCTGGTTTCATAGGAGCGACCCTGGAAGTTCCGGTCTTCATAGAAAATGATCTGCAAAAGAGAAAAACAAGTGAAGTATATATAAATAAGCAACCTGTAAACAGCTATTTTGCATATTTGTTATTATGAACTTGTGAAGTTTAACTTTAAAACTTCCTACTGTTATTGGCTAAGTTTCACTTACCCTCCCCATGGTCATGGTTATCTCAGATACATCTCATCAACATCGACCCTTTTCCCTTTTTATACATTGCGCAGCTTGTGCTGAAACCTTTGAGTCATCACTCTATATTGTGGCACAGCAGCACTATAGCGTGGCAGACTGCATGTCCGATTCTGCAAATCGGTATTGTGATAGAAATTTGGGATTTATGCTCCCTTCCAGCAACTTCTACTATTGCATTCATCTCTCTTCTGTAAAAATCTATGTAGTATGAACATCAGATCTGTAGATGAGACTGAATGTTGTGGTAACAATAACAGTATTAAACAAACTCTATTGAGGTATACTGTGAAATGTGAATGCTGTGCCACGTGAACCTCATGATGAGTCAGGATTGTTTCACACAAAGGTGAGGAAGGTGGTCTCGGGCTCATACTGTATATAAAAGTGGCACGGGTTGGCATCAGTTGGAAAAAAAACCAAACCGTCACCATGGGCAGGGTAATACTTCTCATTTGCTTGTATAGTGCTAAAGAAAAATCTGACAATACTGAACAATTAAGACTTGTGGAAACATCGCAAGAGGGTTAGAAATGCAAAGCAAGTCCATCCAAATATTAAATCACTACTCTGTGGCGCTGTCAGCTTACCACCTCTTTCCTGTTTATTTTTTGCAGATCATTTTTTATGAGGAGAGGAACTTCCAGGGTCGCTCCTATGAGTGCAGCAGTGACTGCTCCGACATCCACATGCACCTGAACCGCTGCAACTCCTGCAGAGTGGACAGTGGGTGCTTTGTGGTGTACGACCACCCCAACTTCATGGGTAATCAGGTCTTCTTGAGGAGAGGAGAGTACTCTGATTTCCAGCGCATGGGAGGCATGACGATGATGGATACCATTCGCTCCTGTCGCATGATCCCCATGGTAAGACATTTTGGTGGTTGTAGATGGTCTGTACCATTTCATGTGGGGATTGCACAGACACTCCAAAGTCCAAAGAGGTAGCTGCTAGGTCAGCTGGACCTGGGACAGACTGCATTTCTCATGATTCGTGTCTTTTTCCCCCGCTCCATTAGCACAGGGGACAGTTCAGGATGAGGATCTATGAAAGAGAGAACTTTGGAGGCCAGATGCACGAGCTGATGGATGACTGCGAGTCCCTCCAGGAACAATTTTATATGTCTGACTGCCAGTCCTGCAACGTGCTGGACGGCCACTGGCTGATGTTCGAACAGCCCAATTTCAGAGGGCGCATGATATACGTGAGGCCAGGAGAGTACAGGAACCTCAGAGACATGGGAGTGAGCAACATAATGAAAATCAGCTCCATCAGACGCATCATGGAAATGTGCTGATTGTCTGTCCGTTCACAAGAAACTCTGGGAGAAAAATAAAAAAAATGAAATATTTTTGAAGTATCTCTTTCGCTTCATGTGTGGAGTCAAAGATGCAAACGTCATGCTTTATATCCTTTAAGATAAACTTCTAAGTTTATCATAACCTTACAGCCTTAATCAGGAATATTTCCCATGGCATTTGTGCACATTCAACAAAATACTAAATGCCATCACAACTTTCACACCAGCTGTGTTAGAGCAGGGGTGTCGAACTCCAGGCCTCGAGGGCCGGTGTCCTGCAGGTTTTAGATCTCACCCTGGGTCAACACACCTAAATCAAATGATTAGTTCATTACCAGGTCTCTGGAGAACTTCAGGACATGTTGAGGAGGTAATTTAGTCATTTAAATCAGCTGTGATGGATCACATCTAAAACCTGCAGGACACCGGCCCTCGAGACCTGGAGTTCAACACCCCTGAGTTAGAGGTTGGATCCCTCGATTCAGCATCATCACTTAAACAGTTTCTACTTAAATACTTATGTAGCAAAGCGCCGCTGTTGCTCTGTTGTTATCTCAGTTATAGATAATTGACATGGACACAAAGATAACATACAAAAATGACCATGATGGTCTAATGTAAACGCCATTTGTAATACAGCACATCACAGCATCACCGAGCTACTTTAATGCTCCGTATTGGCTATAATCAACATATCAATCAAAATATTATTACAGCTATGAGAAAAATAAACATTCCACAGGACTCTATACAATCATTTTAAAAATGAAGTACACCCCATGATTCAGCGGCAATAACTTGAAGTAATTAATGTATGACTTTATCAGTCTCTGGCATCATTGTGGAGGAATTGTGGCCCACTCTTCTTTTTAGTGTTGCTTTAGTTCCTTTGTTTATGCATTTGGTTACGCATCGTTCTCTCAGTGTCACACCACAACATTTTCATCAGGTTAAGGTCTGAACTTTGGGTCTTGCAACACCTGCATTCTTTTCTTTTTCAGTCATTCCTTTGTACATTTAGGGGTGTGCTTCAGATCGCTGGTCCTCGTGTACTAATATGTTAAATCCTGTGCAAAAAAGAGTTTCCATGTAAAATTACTGTCAGATTTAGGACACATATGCACTGGTGACTATGAGTTTACCTGGAGATGAAGTGAAGAGAGTGGTGACTATGATGTAGGAGGGAAGGGAGAGAAACCTAAAATATTAGTGTCCAATGGTCCAATGGTTCAGAGGTCCAATGAGTAATACAGAAATGGGAAATCTTTCCAAAGTGTTTCCATAGGAGTGATGATCATTTATGAATAAATAGAAAACATTGGGTTTGGGTTGAAATAGCAGGGATGGTGATGATTGTTTCCCTGAGACAGTCAACGTGGCTCAAGTGAAAACATACAACAATGAAAAAATGAAAAACCTTTGGATTCAAAGTTAACATGAATAAAGACAAAATAATTTACAAGAAAAATAAGAAGAAAGGAGGAGGAGGGAGAGCACGTGAGCATGTGAGCTGTCAGTTGCAGAGACAAAAAAAAAAAAAATCAGATTTGCCAACATCAGTCAGATAAAGCTAAGAAATACAAGGGTAAGAGATGCATCCAGTAATGATAGACGCTATTTTTAATAAAGATAAAATTAGATAAAGAATACCAGATATTTAAATTAAAAAGGTTCAGTCCTGATAAATCACTGATGATTTACACTCACACCTGTGCATATGCACTGTTAATACATGAAGGCTAATGAACTTTGACAGTTTTAGCTGTCAGACACATGAGCTCACCTTTGACTGAAATGCTTTCAATTCAGTGACTGCAAGTTGGCCAGTTCCTGTAGCTGCAAAACACCCAAATCTTGACTGTTGGTTTGAGATGTTTGTGCTGATATACTATGTTTGGTTTTTGTCACATGTGTGCATTATGGCTTAAACATTTCCACTTTGGGAGATGCTTAAGCCATACTTGTTCAGCGTTTGTCTAATTGAACTTTACATTTGACATGCTAACCGAAGCCTGTAGAGTCTGAGATGTAGCTGCTTGGCTTTTTGCAGTTTCTCTGAGCATTGCACGGTCTGACCTGGGGGTGAATTTGGGTCCACTCCTGGGAAACGGTGGCATTGTGTTAACACACACCTGAATGCTCCAGACCAGCGACCTATCAAAATCTCTGCTTTTGCATAAGTGCTCACACTTTCAGTGAACAGTCACCCTGGATTGAATAGGCAGTTAAAAGAGTGGATGGATTCTATTGTTTCAGTCTTGCCATAAAACTAAATGCAAAGTCTGTCCTGTTTATGGTGTGGAAAAAAAAGAAATTAAAAAATGCAGCGTCAAGTGAGTTGAGAACTGCACCATTTCGTCTTTCAAATATTATATATTTATCCGAAAATCAAAGCTTTTTTTCATCTTTAAACACTATTATTCAATGCTCTACAAATATAAATGTGTCCTATAATGAAAAAGATGTTTGCTTTGCCGCCATTAAATCTGCACAAGTTAAATCTCAGTAATTGCAGTGTTCACAGTTTGATGTGTAGTACAGTAGAGACTTCCATACTGATGAGCTGACTCAGTCATTCCGTACAATTGAGGCAGATTCTTTGGATGTCACATGATGCATAAAAGGCAGCGCGCCAGTGAGAAAAACAACAGAAATCAAATCGTGCGACCATGAGTGGAAAGGTAATGCAGGGTACAGATCCCTGCAGCAGCTGGTGTAGGACATTGAACTCTATATATACTGTGTCAAACTCAATAGTATTTTTATTCTGTAACTTCTGCCGTGCAGCACTGTCTGATATGACTTACTCTTACGATAATCTCAGACACTCTGAACACTTTCTCTGGAAATAGTCTCACACAAACACAATTTGTGTCTTTTTCTCTAGATCATCTTCTTCGAGGAGAGTAACTTCCAAGGCCGCTCTTTTGAGTGCGTCAGCGACTGCTCTGAGATTGCCTCTCACTTGAGCCAATGCAACTCCTGCAGGGTGGAGAGCGGGACATTCATAGTCTATAACCAGCCCGACTTCATGGGCCAGCAGTACCTCCTGACCAGGGGAGAATATCCCGAATGCACGAATACCTTTGGCTTCAACGACTGCATTCAGTCCTGCCGCATTGTCCCTGCGGTAAATATAATATAATCATTTGTAAAGACGAGGACAGTCAGCAATGTAAAGGATCAGTTTGTTGAATTCATGTGTAACCCATTAGATGAGAAGCTCAACTTCGTTGTCTGAAGCAGAGGATATGTGTTCTATATATGTCCAGCATATAGCTTCTATCACGCATTTTTATCTCTTTTTTTATCTCTCTTTCCAGAAACATAATTTATGTTTCTATAAAGCAATTTGCCACAAATGTGAATGTAGCCTACCACAGTCCTTAAAACCATAGAAAAAGTGCATAAAGTAACCAAACAGTCTAAACTTGAGCTAAAAAATTGATCGTTTTTGTTACACTTATTAGTCATGAATGAACATTTTGTATCAAAGCTGTTTTATGTATAGATCTTATATATCTAGCCTATAAGATCTGCTACCTGTTAGCATGCTACCTAGCAAGAGCTTAAGGACTTACATTTTTCAAAAGACAACTTTCCAGAACTACTATTAAGATTCCCACGTGACACAGCAGCACACACATTCTTCAACAAAAGTTAGCATATAGCTTATTCCCATTTCCTTTCCAGGCCTAAAGCAATTTTTCGGTACCTCTGCATTAGCATTAGCTGGGTACATTTGTTTTCAACTGCAAAACTATGATTTCATTCCTTTAAAATATATACTTTTTATAACTTTTACAGCACAAGGGACTTTTTAATATGAGGATCTATGAAAGACCAAACTTTGAAGGCCAGATGCACGAACTGACAGATGACTGCAACTCCATCCAGGATAACTATCACATGTCGAGCATGCAGTCCTGCAAGGTGATGGAGGGCTACTGGTTGATGTTTGAACAACCAAATTATGAGGGCCGGATGTTTTTTCTGAAGCCAGGAGAGTACAGGGACTTCAAAGGAGTCGGCAGTAATGACATGAAATTCAATTCCCTCAGACGCATCACAGAATCTTAACTGTCCCATGACTTTTATTTGGCTAAAAGGTTTTGCAGATGGTTTGTTGTATTAATATTAACAAATTGTCAAAGGCAAAAAGAGAAAGCTTTGTTTTATCCTGAAACTGTGATTTGTGCATTGTTTGAATGTAGTTTCAGCTGTAATGTACAATTTACTTTTATTGTGTGGTGCACATAATAAATAGACTGGACACAGATCTGGGTAAGTTGTTTTTCAACTCAGTCCTCAATCAAAATAAATAGCTGATTTACCCAATCATATATGTATATTCACAGTTCACATATTGATGGTTCTAAATCTTTAAACCCACTTAAATAAATACATTATAATTTTCTATATTTTTTTTATTTAACACAACTTTGCTAAAAACAAGGGCAAACCAGTTTTATATTTTGAATAATCAGTAACTAACACATTTTGGCAATCTTTTTTGATATTTCCGGTAGAACAATTGCTCTCATTTGCATAATATACAACTTTACATACAATACTTACATTCCCTACTTTATTAACCATCTATCATCTATTTTTCAGTTTTCACTATACTGGATAACTGTATTAGGATTACATGAATGGTTCTTCTTAATGTCCTTAAGTTTTTGTTTGATAGAAGGGAAAGTATTTTATATGGGTTGAATTCTGATAGACCCATTGTTCACTGACTAAGTTACACCAGTAATATTAGTATAGTAAAACAAACTGCCTGAACAAGCTAACCCCTGTATGAAAAAGATCAAGTGTTGCACTTCTGGCAAATGTGGGTTTTTACTGCAATAAAACTTTACAGAAATATGTTTTATAGACTTTACAACTTTGCAAGGTTCTGAGATATGAATAATTACAATGTCACAATAAGCCTCTTGCAGTTAAAATGCATGCTGTACACCATATATATATTTATAGATGACTATAATCATGATTAAGACTATAATCATGCTTTAAATTAGGCAATACTACTTTGACACGATGCTCCTAATCCACAGTATCGACACTGATTCATATGTAAATAAATTAGTAATGATTTAATTGTCATATGACAAGCAAATAAATCAAATAATCCTAACAATACAGATTGAAATGTATTGATGCATTAATAATAGCACGTTATACTTGCTGTATCTCCATTGCATTAAATAATCACAGAGTGTATTAAACATCGTATCAGAAAAAGCTGATAAGAACCAAACAAAAGCACAACAGACAAGAGGTTATTTAAAACAACTTGTTTGCTGACATAAAAAAAGCGGTTGAATTGTTGGACCTATAAAAGGCTGCTGCCACTTTGCACAAGGGTGCAGCAGTGGCAGCTGAAAGCAGTACCATGTGAAAGATGTTCACTGCAGCTTTTATCACTTTTACAAATGCATCATCTTTGCTATTAGCATTAACATTAATACATTTAATTATACGCAATGTGTAAAATGTGTACCCTAACACACGTGAATGTAATTTGGTGATATGTCTATATACCATCTTTCACCATTCCAGTGTAAATACTGTATATGTTTAGGGATTTGTTGACAATAGTTGTTGGTATTTTTAGTTTAGTTGTGGATTTTATGTGTAGGCCATTAAACAAATGCAAGGGGCAGCTTCGGCTCAGAAAAAAAAACAGCTGATTTGCACTGCAGACCTCACCAAACAAAGCACAAGAAAAAAATATGTTCTGTGTGAAAAAGCTGACCAGCCCAGTCATTGTTCTCAATCACAATGACACAGGTCATCCATGGGTTATAAAGGCAGCCTGGAGCCCACGGCTGCTGCTACAGTGTGACAAAAGTTAGCCGACACAATGGGTAAGGTAAGGATACCTTTTTAAAAAAAAAAAATCCTGTTCCTTTTGTGCTTCTGCATACCTGCATGGACTATTCATCGAAAACCAGTGATGCAGAACCACTTCACGTGTGGTATTTTTTAGCAAAATGTCTTTAATTTAATCAAGCATGCATCCAATTTACCGAAAATCCCTGAATAAACTTCTTTCAGATCATTTTCTACGAGGACAGGAACTTCGATGGTCGCTCTTATGAGTGCAGCAGCGAGTGCGCTGACCTACATTCCCACTTTAGTCGCTGCAACTCCATCAGAGTGGACAGTGGTAACTGGATGGTCTATGAGAGACCCAACTACATGGGCTACCAGTACTTCCTGAGGAAGGGCGAATATCCAGACTACCAGCGCTGGATGGGATTCAACGACTGCGTGAGATCCTGCCGTATGATCCCTATGGTAAGTCTCAGTTGGGCATTTTTGTATTAAAGGTTTCACTGATCTACACTGATGATTGTAATCATCATTTCTGCAGCACCAAGGCACTCACAGACTGATGATCTACGAGCGCCCAGAACTTGGAGGACAGATGATGGAGCTGACAGATGACTGCCCCTCCCTGTATGAACGCTTCCATTTCAATGACATCTACTCCTGCAACGTAATGGATGGCTACTGGATCTTCTACGAGCATCCTCACTACAGGGGACGGCAGTACCTGATACATCCTGGTGAATACAGGAGGTTTCATGAGTGGGGAGGCATGAGTCCCAGGGTTGGATCCATCAGACGCATCATTATGTGAGAATGCCGATGTGAGATATTTCATGTGAAATATTTTAAAAAGTACTACCAATAAACCAAACAAAAGACCAGAGTGGTGTCAGCTGCTTTTTGTTTGTTTTTTTCCTGGTTGCTTAAACTTTTTAGAGTCGTCTGGAATATTTAAGGACTGATTGCTTCTCGTTACCTCTGAAGAAAGCGGCATGAAATGGTCTAAGTCAACACAAACATTTCTTGTCTAACAAACTATTGTTTTACAAGAAGTTTAAATGTTACAGCAAAAAAATGTTTAAACATCAAGGCTGTCTTCTTTTGGATAAAGACATAAACACAAGCAGTTTAAGCCCAGCATATTTATTGAGAAGAGACAAAGGAACAAGGTTCAGAAGGTTTTAATTAAAGTCGGTGATTCGCCTGAGAGAGCCGATCCTTGGACTCGCACCGCCCCAGTCACTGTATCTGCGGTATTCGCCAGGTCTCAGGTAGTAGGTCCTCCCCCTGTAGTTGGGCTGGTCGTACAGCAGCCAGTGGCCGTCTACCACATTGCACGAGTTAATGTCAGACATACGGAAGCGGTCCTGGACGTTGGGGCAATCGTCGCTCACCTCCTGCATTTGGCCGGCCATATCTGGACGCTCATACAACTTGATTTTGTAGGAGCCCCGGTGCTGCAGAACAATGTTTATTAGTCAGACACTATGGAAGAGTAAAACAGTCCATCTAAGACAATCTAATGGAAAAACATCCTTAACCAAAAAGTTCTTCTTCAGTTTATGTTTCTTTTGTGGAGCAGGGACGACCAGATGGTCCCAGCATCTGAGCCAACTGGATGTGGGGAACCAAATATGATGAAGGTTTTGGTCAAACATTAGCTGTCAAGGATTTATATTCTGAAATGTTCCCCAAAACTAAATTTATATCAATTTTATTCCAAGTTGTCTAATAATAATGACAGTTCCTTTACAAAGTTTGTGTTAGAGTTTCTACCTGTTGATCCAAGTCAGCCTTTATTTTACTTTAGCTTCTTCATTTTGTTACTTTGAGTTTTATTAATAATTTATTGAGCACATACATGTCTTCTTTCTTTGACCTTGCTTTGTACTCCAATAATTCAACAATTCAACATGCCCACTTCTAAATAATATTAACTCATTGCATCTTTAATACAATCTTATGCTTACCATGGGAATCATGCGACAGGAGCGAATGCAGTCATTGATTCCGATCATGCGCTGGTTGTCGGAGTACTCCCCCCTGCGCAGGAAGTACTGGTGGCCAAGATAGTGAGGTCTGTCATAAACCATGAAACAGCCGCTCTCCACCCGGATGGAGTTGCAGCGGTTGAAATAGGGGTGCAGGTCAGCACAGTCGCTCATGCACTCATGGTGCCGACCCTGGAAATTTCTGTCCTCGTAGAATATGATCTGCAAATGTATTTCACAGCATTCGCAAATTTTTAGCTCCTTTTTCATTCAAGCTCCTAGCTCAAGGTTAATGTTTTGCTTTGGTTTTTAATTCTGTATTTTCAGTAACATAATAAACTTACCTTTCCCATTGTTATTTTAGTGGGGGCCCGACTGATGCTCAATAGATGCCCTCTGTGCTGCTGTCCTTTTATATAAAGTAGCTGTGTGATGGCACAGCATAAAGTATTGTCATCCAAATAGGTTTTATAAAACAAATCTGGTTATGTATAGCGACGCACTGCAGTGTGATGATGAGTTATTGTTGTCCACTTTTCACACGTTCATCACTATTGATCAAAACACCATAGTTTGCTAGTGCCCCACGGGTCAGTGATCACATTATGTGCAAAACAACTGCGTCCTTCTCATTCAAATAGATTCCTAACTGTACAAATGCCAGGGTCGGAGCAAGTATTTTTCCTGAATTTTGTCATTCAGGGATCCTGGACGGCTTTGAGGGGCTAAAGGCTACAGTTTTTTGTTTGTACCTCAGGCTGTTTTGGATAATCAATAATTTCTACAACGAAAAATGATTAAATCTTGTCATAAACTTGTTTAAGGGATAATTAAATCTACCTTTACCGTTTTTTAATTGATTTTTTTTTTATCTAGCCATAATCACAGAACTGCTGTGGCCCTGAGTGTAATGTAACAAATGTTAGAGCTAAATAGCAAATATAGATACACTAAAGCCTCTACTGAAATTGTGAACATCAGTATTTGTGTTTGTATTGACATCAGCATTGCTACAGTGCCCAAGTATAGTGTTTAGCTTGGACATTATGTCATCTTTGCATATATTTCAATCATTTATGGAAACAGGCTACACTGTTGTTGAATTAATTATTCAATTTTTAGGTTTGCTGATGTTTACTGTGGGTTTTTGAATGGAGGCTTCGCAAAGTAAGCGCTGCCGTGTACACCCCCATTTAGGGCCTATGATAACGCATGCCTGTACGTGATGATAACAGAAACACTAAATCCAAATCCTAGCATTTTTATGGTATGGGTCCCACTCCGTTTCCATGAAATGGTTCGTGTTGGGGCAGCTTTAGAAAGAAAACTTCAGTAAAGCAGAAATTTACATTACTGCCTGTATTTTCTATTGACATTTGACATTTTTTTCATGTAAACCTGTTATTCATCCAGTATTATTTGTCAGTTGATATTATTAATAAAGATTACAGCATTGTATATACACATGATACACAGTATTGACAACAGTTTGTTTACATTGTTTGTTTATCTATATAATGGAGGGAAATCCAAGCCAAAGCTTCAGTATGCCAATTTCACTATTGTCCATGTAAGGCCTAAAAGTGACATTATAAAGTATGAAGCAGTTAAAAAAATAATAATTATTGATTAAGAGCCTGGGAGACTGTGTAGTGTAGTTTGCTCCCTTACACTAAGCTTGAACAGGAGACCTTAAATATGATGCTGTTTGCCACTTCTGGGTCACAGAATCTATTTTAATGTGTTGTAATATGTGTATTACACATATGTGAAAGCTTACTTTCAGTTTTACAGCAGGTAAAGCAGATCTTGAAAACTGGAAAAACTCTGAAAATGACATAAAAACAGTATAATGCTACTTATGCATAGACACACAACTTTTTTTTTTTTTTTAAAAACTTCAACCTAAGGTCACGAGACTCCATCTCTTGTTATTCTAATAAGCTGGCATTTTGTTGGCTTTGCCACTCTGCCAAGGCCTTTATCCCATTCATACACATAAAATCCCTGATTCATCAGTGCCAGACTGCTCCATTATTCAGCTGCAATTATCCCATACGGTGGCCACACATATAATGTCTAGAGTTTACAAATCCTTCCGAGCATTTAAAAAACTATATTCATCCCATCTGTGCTAAACTGATGTATGCAGATTTCATATTCATAATGCAAATCCTGTGTTACACACTCAATTTGAAAGATTTGCTCTAAAAGGCACAAATCCTTTGCACTGTGATCATTGCTTTAGAAATGGAAAATTAATATTAAGTCATCTACAACTTCAAAACATTTTAATTTGATATTGTACATTTCAAATCACAGACCCAATAAAGGATTTTTAAGACCAGATAATCTGAAACTTTGTCTGATATTTTTTCTTCTTGCTTCTTAAAATATAAAAAACATGTCCCACATTTGTTATGTGTAGTTGTTTATTTACACTTTAAGTACACTTTGCCTGACTGCTTGGAGCAACTGGTTGTTTTGTTTGTGGCAAACAGGGAAGTTACAGAGTGCCCTCTTGTGGACAAACTGTGCAATGTCAGCAATGATAACACAGTTGAAGGGTGTTTCCCCCCCCCAACTCTTCTTTACTTTTATCATTTTCACTTATTGGCTGTTCTAAATCCTGACACAGATACATATATGCAAATAGCGATTACAAGCCAATAACATTAATCTACCGATAAATCAGTCTGGCTTTACTTGATTTTTTGACCCATTTACTTTAAATCTGCACATTTAAAACATGCTGTTATTTTAAACTGTTAAATATTCCCATTTTCCATCCTTTCAGGCACCACTTCAGAATCGCTGCCTACAAATGGAAACAACATGGCGACTACACCACAGGAAACATTTATTACCACTGAAGAACTTAAAATTATGTGAGAACAAAACAAGCTTTGGTGGTCATGTGACATTACAGAGCTATTTTTTTTTTTTATTATTTCTCAGTTTTACAGTTTGCTTTAAGCTTGAAAACCTCAAGCAAAATACAGAACAAAAGCAAAGAAAATGAACAAAGACGATCAGCAACGTCATAAAACCACACAGACAATTTTAAATGTATAAAAACTAATTTGTCTATTTTAAATGACTAAGCACAAATAGCTGGAATTGAACAAATTACTATAAAATTGACTGTTAGATTTGATATAATTCATATTTAAGTTGAAGTCCAAATTTCAGTCCATGAAGGTCATGACTGGACTGTAATGACTGTAATCTTGAGGGTACAACTTATTACTGCACATGAACATCTTCAGCTTTTATTTTGATCAAGTCAAGATATGCTATGAATACTTATGTGTTTTCACACTAAAGTAAATACTTGTTACTGGGATACTTCACCACTGCTACTATTTGTGCCTAAATGTAAAAAAACAAAAAAACAACAACAAACAATACAGCGTAAGAAAAGAACCCCACTGTAACAGTAAATCTCAGTCATCTGACTGCACAACTAGATGAAAGCTTACCTTTATTGTGTTGTAAGGCTGAGGTTTATCAGCTACCCATAGGGCAAAAAGGAAGTGACTAAAATTAGATGTGTAACTCGTTTCTCTTGTAAAGCCCTCGGTGGATTTAGCCTACATTTGACATTTGGGGAGTGTGAAACATGGAGGCGTCTGGAGGCTCTATTGATTCTGGCAGATGGTGGTATTCCTTGTGGTGGATGTGGCGGCGGTGTCTTGGCTTGTGATGGACCCACGAGGGTGAAAACCTTAGATTCTGCAGAGGGAGGAAAAAAAATAAAAATAACACACTATGACTCAGTGAACACTATTACACTAACCATGACAGAGTCAGAGGAGAAGCAGTGGTACAGTCTGACACTGGGTGTGCAAGAAAATAATTTCCTCATTTAGACTCCATCTATCTAACTTGTACTCTTACTTTGGCATCTTTATAACTTGGGACCATCCAAGAAACACCATACAGAGAAAGCAATCTGGTGATATATAAGAGTGCTAGCTATAAAGACACTCTTACTTATCACCTGCACCTGAGCCCTCCCCTACTCAGACACAGAGACCTATTATTATTTTCTTTACTTACTGTCATATATAATTTGCTGTAATGATGGATGTTCACATTAAACATGGCCAAAGTTTAAAATAATCATGTTAGTATACAAGTTAAACCCTCTGAACCAGATGCTAAGGCTTCAGACTGGTCTAAATACTGGTTGTGCAGGGGTTTTTTTGCCTCTTGGCTCTTTATGATGTCAACGAGAGCACAGACGCTCTACCCACCTGCTGCGAGGACCTTTTATTTATGAGCTGGCTTACAGGAGGGATATCCATTTCTTACCTTTCCAGGGTCATGCTGCAGAACAGCAGGTGCCATTTCTTCTGCTCTCTGAGGATACACTGGGTAAACATGCTGCACTGTTGGCTCAAGAAACTGCAAGCGTAGAAGAAAAGGACAGAGTAAGTGCCTCCTGAACAGCATGTTTCCTCAATAGTCATGACAGAATTATAATATGGTACGTTACTTCATTTTGCACACAAGCTACAAATATAGCAGAAAGATCGAAGGCATTTTACAGTCATGTATCATGTCTTATCTAACAAAATAAAACATACTCAAGGGAATAGATACAGTTAAATAAATGTGCAACATTTTGGTCTTCCTTGATGAATCTGCACCTCCACTGTGGAGTCCTCCATGAACAACACAGGTGGCTGAACAGAAACTCCATCAGCAGGCAGGTAAACATATTGTGACTGCTGGGGGTACAAGACTGCATAGGATGGCATCTGCCACTGGAGAACAGACATCAAGAACAGGTCAAAACTGGCCAAACGCTCCTGAACTGAAGCTAAAGTCAAGCTGCATTTTGCCTACCTGGGGTGTATTCCACTGATACTGGTTTGGCATGCACTGCAGTGAGAGTAGGCAGAAAGAAAGTTTGCTGTTAAATAACTTGCTGTGCTTGTTAAATGGCACCAATGGGAGAAATGATTGGATCCCTGAAAGGCTGAGCTGACCTGGTAGTGGTGACTGGATAGTTGCTCATACACAGGCTGATAAGGATGGGGGCCCATTGGCGAAGATGGCGGCTGGAAGAAAGTCATCAATCATGCAAATATTTAAAGTTAGAAAAGAGCTTCTGATTCATCTGCGTTACTGCAACTATAACTGGAGATGCAAGTTTGGTCTTTGTGGGTATAAATTTGTCTCTTTTAGAAAAGACACCACAAACGCATGAGCTCTTATTAGACCAGCTCCCTTGGATAAACTGGTTAAAACCAAATTGGCATTTATAACAGCTGATTAGGGTGGTGGTGGTGTATGTTATTATGTTGTTAGTTTTGCATTGCTTAGTTTGTCCACTAGAGGGAGCTACACCACAAACTACTACCAGCTGAGGCAAACTGAGCATAAAATCAAGCCTTCTGCATAGTACTGAAAGTGTTAAATGGGTGTTATATGAGCACTTACAAGCCACTGGTAGGAAGGAGTATTTATGTTGGAGCAGTGGAAGTAGGCAACTCCATTATGGTAAGTGTAGGGAGAGCCTGTGGATGTGGTCAGGTAGAAGGTCCCATAGGATGTTTGCTGAGACATGGCAGGTTCAAGGCTGGCTGTAGAGGTGCTCTTTGCTGAGAAAAGAATGAAACCACAGAACCATGATCTGGTGTCTTTAGCCATCACAAGAAATGTGCCTGTAAAAGCTGGACCGACCGTAAGCCTGAAATTTAGTACTCCAGTTATCACAATTATTTTAGAACTGCTGATAACAATTAATCTACATGTTCAAACACCTGCACTACTGGACCGTCAACCTACTTTGACTTGAAGGTTGATGCTTTCGAAAAGCCGGACCAACACTGAGTTTCTTGTCTTTGAAAGTGACTCCATTAGTCTGTAACAGCACATAAACAAACGTACAGACAACAAATTCTAGTCAGATTACTTGCATGATTATATGCATGAAATATTCCAAAGCAAGACACTAAACTACTTACATTGTTGATGATTTTCAGAGCATCTTCTTGGGTTTCAAATGTAACAAACCCATATCTGTTAAAAAACAAAAGGCAGAGCGTGTTTTACTGTGACAGTAAATGTGTAAATAACGCTTATAACTCTTAAAGTCAAAGCTGAGAAAATCAGCTGTGCATACTTTATCATTCAGTCGCACTCTGTGTATGAGAGGAAAAAGACAATGAACTCACCCCCTCGACACTCCTGAATGATCTAAGACAATCTTCACCTCTTTCACTGTGCCGTGTTGAGAAAAAATGTGCCGCAGGTCACGCTCATTGACCTTGAAACACATTAGTTTGGTTCATCATTGCCAAAGAGCTTTTAAATCATGGTCTGAATCATTTGCTCTACATTATTTCAGCAGCCCTCACCCTGTAGTCAAGTCCCCCAACAAAAATCCTGTTAGGGATCACGTTGCCAAAGGTGGTGCTGTGGTCTGTCAGGCTGTCAGCATAATCATCTGGAAGTAGCACATCACTTAGGGAGGAACTGCCCCCGCTCTGGGAAAAAAACAAACACCAAATATAATTTTGTGTGAAAAGTTTCATGTCCAGCTTTCAAGCCAAGAGCAATTATTTTATTTCTCCTACCAAAATTTCTGTATTTATGTGTACATTATTGTGCAAATGTAAAGTGGAAAATACATATCTCTGTTCACTCAGGCCCAAAGACAGCGTGTACTGGTCTTACTCTGGGCCAGTAAGAAGCTTTACACGTAATGAGGTTGGCCTGATTTTTTAATTTCTTTCCCAGAAAGTAGTCAAGATTATGAGTATTAAAACTTAAGTGCTACACTTACTGGACAGTTTATTAGGTACACCTTGCCAGTACTGGGTTGGGCCCCTTTTTGCATTCATGGCACAGATTCGACAAAGTGCTGGAAACACTCCTCAGAGGTTATGGTCCATATTGACATGACAGCATCACACACATCCATGATGTGATTCTCTCATTCCACAACATCCCAAAGATGCTCTTTTAGATTGAGATATGGTGAGTGTGGAGATCATTATAGTATTGAGTCAGGCAGGCTGTGGTGTTTAAACAATGGTCACCTGGTACTAAGGGACCTGAAGTGTCAAGAGAAAGGCATTGGGACAGTCCTCAGCCCAGGCAAAGGTTTTCCAGTTTTCTTGAGCCCCTGCACACTGCAACCTCAGCTTCCTGTTCTCAGCAGACAAGAGTGTCACCGTGTGTGGTCTTCTGCTTCTGAACCTCATCTGCTTTAAGGCTCAAAGTGGTGCTCCTTCAGAGCTGATCTTCTGTATACTTTGCTTATAACGAGTGTTTATTTGAGTTACTGTTGCCTTCTCTCGGCTCAAAGCAGTCTGCTCATTCTCCTATGTCCCCTCACCTCAAAAAGGCATTTTCACTCAGAGATTCCCCCTCACAGAATATTTTATCTTTTCCAGACCATTTTCTCTAAATCCTAAACATGGTTTTGTGGGAAAATCCCAGAAGATTAGCAGTTTCTGACACACTGAGACCAAGAGGTGCAGCAGCAGGATTACTTGTTCAGTGACTTTGAGTCACTTACTTGCTCTGTGATTGGCTGATTACATATGTGTCTTAAGGAATAGGTAACTAGCTTTACTTAAAGTGGCCAGAGATTATGAATCCCACTTCTATTTACACAACCTGACTCGTAAAATGAATGTAGCCATGTTCACAAGGAAATTCTGCTCTAAAACTTAACACTTAATCAAAACTAACAAAATAAATAATTAAACAGCAGGTTCTTAAACCAAAGTAGATGTACCTTCAACCTTTATACACAAGAAACAGCCTCTGGGCTGGGTAACAATTCAATTCCTTTAAAGATTCACTTCAAATGTCCAAAGAATATGGAGAAAAATTGTCAGGAAGATACAACACAGTGAAAAATGATTAGCAATTAACTTAATCAGTATATTTCCCTATAGTTTAAAGGATTGTGTGCAAATTGAGAAAAAAAAAGTTACTCAAACAGCACGAACTTTTTAAAATTATCTTCAACGAGCATTAATATTTCTCAGGTAAAAATGGTTTAAATCGTGTAAACAGCATGCCCCATTAAAGTGTAGTTAACGTCTTAGCTACTTTGAACTAACCTATTTAGCTAGCATGTTGCCAAGTTATATATATTGCACAAGTTAATTCCAAGTTAATTAGCATTTTTCTTAATGTATTTTTCACGTAAACTAAGATTATAACCAACAATTTATTGGAAATAAAGTAGCTCAAAAGTATCGAAAACTAACTGTGATAAAGTTTATATCACATAACATAACCCAGCATTACTTACTTACCTTAGCTCCGTTAGCTGTTAGCTAAAATAATTGCTCGCAAAGCGGCAAGGGCAAACTTGGCAGTGCACTCACCTTTTGGCTCTCCGCTTCCATAGCCATATTATTCTGAAGCTAAAAAGATAAATGCACGTTACTGCTCTGATTAACGGTGGCCTATTCACGATTTGGCTAATGGTTGTTACACAGCTTCATTGCTCCCCTCCGACCGTTAGGTTAGGTTAGCCTTCACCACTCACACGAACTATGACCTCATCAGTTGGTTTGTGTATCTCGGAAAGCAACGGGTGAATACGTAACATTTTTATTACTTACTCTAAAAGTTTTTTTTATTGTCTCCCATTAAACTATGTATGAAGGCGTGTTTTCACCACAGATTATTATTTTTTATTTAATTATTTATTTATTTTGTCTTAAGTCAACATTGTGGGATATTATCTAAAAAAAAAAACCACTTAATAACTCAAAATTTCAAGGTATCAAATTTTCATGTATTTTGAAACAGTCAACACAAAAAGGTTAAGAAAAAAAAAGCATTAACAGAATTCAGTGGGCTACATACTGAACTTAGAAACCCACATCCTGTTGTGCTACTATCAGTCAAATCTAGTACCAATATCGACACTGGTATCGATATTTAATGATAATGATACGCCCACCTCTAATGTACGCTCTTATTTTAACTACAATAATAAGTCATATAATTTAATTTAAAAAAAGAGACGTTAAAACAAGTTTTAATTTTTCTTTTACGTCTTAATAATTCCAGACAATATAATTTTCATAATAATAAAAGAAATCCTTTCCCGGCTTCTTTCTCACCTTTTATAGAGAAAGAATAGCCACAATGTCCTGTTTGGTTTTAGGTGGGGAAATGTGCTCATTTTAAACCTAAAATGTGCTTAACTGCTGAATCCTTTCCTGATTTAAAAAAAAAAAAAAAAAATAATGGGCATGGAACAATTTTGCTGTCCTACTTCAGTCCACGTTTGTTGTATTAAAAAGTACAGTACTAAAACGTGGCCACATAGAGGCGCCATTTCTCTGTTGCTAAAAAAGGCATAGGTAGTCACAGAGACCCAGGGCGCATCGGAATCAAGCATGTTCTTCTCTTTTCTTTCTATTTGAACTATGAAAGTGAAAATTTTGTTAAATGTGAAATATTGCCAA
Organism: Rhamphochromis longiceps; assembly: GCF_057381845.1. NCBI lineage: Eukaryota > Metazoa > Chordata > Actinopteri > Cichliformes > Cichlidae > Rhamphochromis > Rhamphochromis longiceps. Next base: position 42,265,554 of record NC_140578.1, read on the forward strand.
AGAAATCTGTCTACAAAGTTCACAAATATCTCATCACTGACTGAATCCCTTTGTGCTGATTAAACACACACAGCTTATATTTCCACTTAAAAATCTTTTTTTGTTTTTGTTTTAATGTGTTTTAATATTATTTTCCTCGCCATTAAGAGCTGCATGAAAAACTAGAATAGAGTGACTTTTCCACATTTCCACATTTCTTTCCTCTCTTGATGCTTCAGGAGCCACTTCAGATGTTGAGCAAAATCCTCACGGAGCCATAATTTGTCTATGATTGGCTGCAAAGTGTTCTGAAACGCCATCATTTGCATCTCGTGCCCCCCCACCACCACCTTTTTATGCTCCTCCCTGGGACCACAACAAAGTGACACTGAACACTGCACAAAGTCTTCAAGAGCTGGAGGGTGGTGGTGGTGTGGGGGAGGGGGGGGGCAACCAATTCATACCTAGTAATACTAATAGTGAATGAAAAACACACAAGCAGGAACAGGATTTGCCTTGAACACATCCATATTATTATGAATAAATGTGCAAACACAGTTTATAATCCACTCAGTGTGTAATTCTTCTCAGTCTGTGTTGCACATTTCCCACCATTACACCCTTCTGTCTCTGGATTGCTTGCCCTCATCTGAGTAATGTGGGCCACACCATTACTTGTCATTCATTTCCAGCTTTCCTTAATTGCTGGGGTGAATTTGCCAACGAAGTCTGACTGTGCAAAATGAGAAGGGCATGTTTGATAATTACAGCAATTTACGAGCTAAAAGTCCTTTTATACTCCACAAAGATCATTTAAGACACAAGTGCTGTCAGGGCAACTCGCCTGGCTGTTTGAGTTTTCTCTGGAAACAAAGGAGAGTGAAGGTTTTATTCTTTGACTGTTTTAGTTTGTCGCTTTGTATTGACTACCTTCATTTCCTCTTAATATAAATTTTCCATGTTATACATTATTTTTCCCCCCACCCTGTCATTGCTAGGGAATGTTGTGCGTCAGAAGCCTTTCTATCACTGCGTTTCAAGATTCAAGACTTTTTATTGTCATCAGACCGACAAATTAGGACAATTCTCCAACACAGGGTTCCAAAAAAGGACTTGAATAACATAAATAAATATATATACATATATACACATACATACCCACATATATATCTGCTCATACATACACCCATATCTATCTATCTATCTATCTATCTATCTATCTATCTATCTATCTATCTATCTATCTATCTATCTATCTATCTATCTATCTATCTATCTATCTATCTATCTATCTATCTATCTATCTATCTATCTATATATATAGATATATAGATATATATATACATACTCAGTTAGATTGGGACGTTATATTGCACTGCTGGACTGAACATGAGTTATTTGCATGCCATGTGTATGTTTATGTAATGTATATATGTTTTGCGATCATTTCAACCTTTAATTGACTTAAATCAAACAAAAATGACCTCAGATGAGTCTGAATCAGACACAAACTGCTGACTTGACGTTCAAATGCAATATTCATTGTGTCATCTGTCTTACATCGGAGTGAGTAATTTGGCCCAAAATGAGCCTCGCGCTGGAGGGGTGCAGGCTTTGCCAAATGCAGAGGAAGAGGGCTGGTTTTAATCTAGAATATAAGGTTTGGAGGTAGCTTATTTGTCATCAAACATATTGATATGAAAATGACAAAAAGCAGCATTTTCTGTTTGTTTATTTCAGACTAAAAATACTGAGGTAAGTGTTCCAAAATAAAATCAGTTGTGCCTCACAGAGATTCAAATCTATCCACTCTTGGTTTTGTGACAAACAAGAGGTAGAGAGTAAATAACAGGCATGGAAGAAATAAAAATGGAGGTCAAATATCAGGTCAGACTTGCATTCCCATTGAAAAAAGGGCCCGTTTTTACCTCAGTCGGTCACTCAGTCAGACAGTCGTGGAGACAGAGGTTGATGAAAAATGAGCCGTAACAGAAGGGTTCAACTCTGACTCTGTAATTACTCTACAAATCTCTGATTTCCCCTCCTTCATCTCCAGACTATTTATAGCTGCTGCATTCCTCTCAGAGAATAAAATGATCTCTTTGAGACAGTACAATGCCAGAAATAACAGGTTTGGACAAACATTTGCTGAGGCGTGGTGGGCCTGGCTGACCATCGCTGAGTTCCACTGTGGTTTTAGTCTACTGTTTTTTCCCCCCTCGTCCATTTATTCATCTGTTCTTCTAAATGTGCTCGGGGTGGGGAGGTGGTGAGTAAGATGCGATGGCTCGACAAAAGCAGCTTGTACGGAGCGGGATGAAATCACTTTCTGACACACGAGGGGATTGGGCGAAAGAAAACACACAAACGCGCACCTTCATGTCTGCAAACACTCAGGTGCCTACAAGGCCCAGACCTCCCTCTTTGTGCATCACTGTGTTTATGTTACAATCATATGGATTTGCTGGCAAATATGATCCACTGAGACATGTGCGAATATGTGTGTGTGTGTCCTTGCGTGCCAGTGTGTTTAGGTTATCGGAGGAGCTTTGCTATCGACTGTGTTTTTTGTCAAATTTCGTTTGCCAGAACGAAACAAAGATCATATGATGCCTGCTTAGCATCCAGGCTTCATATCCAATTTATTTAGACCAGTGTTTAGAAAAGGCTGTGTGGGTAAATGAATGGGTAACGCTCCTTTTAACTTTGGACCACTGGCCCAGATGACCCCCTAATTTGGGGTAAGTTTATACCACTGAGTAGAAGAGATCTTTTTTTGGGGGGGTGGGGGTGGGGGGGGTTCATTGTTTATAGTATATTGTGTGGAGTTTTGGTCTTTAGTATGTCTAAATTCCCCAAATGGATCCGATGAGAAAAGATAAGTTAAACTAATGTCACAGCTAATATCTACTTTTGTGGACCCAGTTCTATTTGATTCAAACCCTTGATCTAACGCTTGTTTAAGGTTATCCTACTCTTTTTCAAGTTTCAAAATTCCTGCCAATAAAACCTCAGACTATGCAAAGGACCCTAAACATAGGCTATAGTGGAGGAAATATGAAGCTACTTTTAAAGCCATCCAACTACACATGGCATCTATAGCCTGTTGTTTCATTTGAGTGCACTGAACCTATTTGAACCTCATGGCAGGTTCTTTCTCTCAGCAAATTGTTTCCTAGCTATGGCTTTGTGTTTAACTTGCACACGGCAACATCTGTATGTAGTAAAAAAACAAACAAACAAACAAACAAAGTTTTCACAGGACTGGTGTAAAAAACTAAATATGTTTCTGTTTCATTTAAGGGGGTAAGTAATACCCAGCTGCTGCTAATCAAATATACTTAATTAAGTAATCATCAAAGCTGTGACCACGTCTGAAAAAGCAAACATTTTGGGACTATTCAGGTGTGTGTTAACACAATGTCATAACTGTCATAGTCTTCTCAGGAGTGGGCTACCACCAAATTCACCCTAAGGTCAGAGTGTGCCATGCTGAAAAAAAAATGCATGAGTTACATCTCAGATGCTACAGGCCTCAGTTAGCATGTTAAATGTTAAAGTTTATGACAGCACAATTGGATACACTTCAAGGAGAAAGCCTCTTCTCTTCAAAAAGTTCATAGCAGCTTGGATTAGGTTTGCAAAGTTGCATCTGAAGTCAACCACAATATTTCTGGAATAATGTCCTCTGGAGAGATGGGATCAAAGTGGAGATGTCTGGTCACAATAGTGCACAAACACCTCATAGAAAATGTCAAGCACAGGGATGGAGGGGTGATGATTTGGGCTTGTTTTACAGCTATAGGACCCGGGCCACTCCGCAGTCATTGAGCTGTCCATGAATACCAAAGTCTTCAAGAGCTAAATGTGAGGCCAGCTCTCCACAGCTAAAGGTTAACCAAAATGGGAAAAAAATGCCTGCAAACTTCAGTAAGCTGAAGCAATTTTGTAAGGAAGAGTGGGCCATTACATGTACTTCAACTTATTGCTGCTAAAGATGGTTCTGCAGTCTGCTGAATTTTGGGGCATGGCAAGTGAAACCACTTTCTTTTGCATGATTGTAAATAGACTTTAAATGAAATCCAAAACTTCCATGTAACAGTAAAATGCCTTTATTCTCATGGCGTGGTCACATGGTTACTGAAGCCAGAAGTTTGCCATTAGTTGAGCATCACTGGATAAGAGTCATTGTTTCTATGGAACCCATTTAACTCCCTAACATATACTGAAATATGACAATGCCGTCTATATAGCTGTGCCCCAATTCCTAGGCCGCATCCTTCGGAGGACCCAGTCTTCACAGTCTACATGGGGTCGGTCCTTCGAAGACCGAGAAGACCGAGAAGCCCGGAAGCGCGAGGCTGTGAAATGGGACGGGCTAGCCTTCAAATTTGCATCCCCAGCTGTCTCGGTGGAGTTTAATAAACTCAACCGTCTGCTCCTTTCTCCCCTAAAATATAACACGACATTGGAGTAAATTCTCGACCATCAGTTTTCTGTTTGATGTTTATTCAGCTGTGTGAAAACTTTAACTTAAATCTCAGTCAAACTGATATACTCAGAAACAAAAAAAAAACACTGAAAAAAGCCAAATAACAACATTTTTAAGTTATCCAAGTAATTATATATCATGTTTAACCTGGGTAGTGAAGGACTGTGGGGGGTCTGAAAACAATGTGCTAGAGGTTCGGTGTTCTCGCCGGCTCTAGTGAGCCTTGACCTCCCGTTTAGCTGTTGAGCTGGTGGGTAACAGACGTCTCCAAAAACGTCGGAGCACTTTTGCAATTATGTGATGTCTTGATAAACCAAGCAGATGAAAATAACTTAATAGTTTATTTTGTGACCCAGAAAGAGTAATATTAAAACTAAGTAGCTGCCGCCATTGTTGGAAACTGAAATTGGCTGGGCTGCGCTATGAATTCTGGGATAGTTACACCCCATGCTTGAAATCCAGAGAAACAAAGGACACATTTGTCAGCCGCATTTGTAGCAGGCTTCGAATTGGGACAGCCTTTGTCGCCTGGCTGTGACGTAATTGGCCTTCAAATGCGGCCTCCGAAGGATGCGGCCTAGGAATTGGGACACAGCTTTTGTTAATCTTTTTACCAGTACATTAAAAAACAGCTTTTCTTCTGAATGCCAGCTTTATGCCACTCTATCTCACGCAAAGTTTCCTTACACATTGGTTAATGTCTCTAATAGAACTTCAGGTAAAAATCCAGGACTGTGGGCCAGATTTGTATGTGAGTACAGAGAACGGGGATGTTATAATAAACCCTTTTAACTGCTGATATTTTGACTTGTCACAGCAGTATAAGCAGAGGTGTTTCTAATAACCTCAACAATAAGTACAGTGGGACCCCGACTTAAGTAATTAATGCGTTCCCGAGGGTCTTTTGTAAGTCGAAAATTTTCTTAGTCGAAGCACCCATCGCCCTTTTGAGTGAGGCGATGCTGGCTGGAGACGAAGTTCTTGGTGGAGGAGGAGGTGGTGGAGGCTGAAGAAAGCATACGCATGCATGCATACAGCGAAGCGGAAGTACGAAAGCCAAGGGTTTGTCACATGATTCGGAAGGCATTTTTGGGCATTCTGGGCTTTTTCGTTAAATGGGGTATTTGTAAGTTCCACTGTAATGGTAATAACTACAAAAGCACTTTTCATTCTGCTATATTAATTAATTAAAAGGGCCTGATGCAATGCAAGAAAAGCAAGAAGATGGAATTAATCATTTCACTGATTCTATTTTACCATTTCTTAACAAGAAAAAAACAACAACAAAAAATAATTGCACAAAAACATCTTTGCCCACAGTGGATGTTGAAGTATTTGCTGCATGATAACCATTATAGGTGATCCATATATAATACGGCCACAAAAAAATACACGTGTCAATCACATTGTATCATAACACAAAGTCGTTGTCCCTTTTCTGGCTTTCTCCAGTGGTTGTTTGCTCTTTTGTGAAAATGTTTTACCACAATGGTGTTGCATTCCACAGCGACACCCGATGATTTCTCTAAATGTAGACATATTATTTAGGGTTTTATATGCTGAGGCCCTGGCTATAGTTAGTGGGTGTGCACACACTGACCTATAATAAAGTAAACACAGTCAACTGGGCTCCGGCCAGTGCACTAAAAGTGAAGCCAAGTCTTCTCGCTATTTCCCTCTGGAAGTATCAGGTAAAAGGAAAATAATGGTACGATTCAGTTGATGTTTCACGACATAAAGTCAATGGAGCTGGAGGACATTTCATAGTATCTGTCAGCTGCCTCTACTCCAGCGCTCATCAAATTAATTGATGACTGGTAATGTTTTTTATGGTTGTGCTTCCTGAGCGTTCCTTCCTGAGGGAACAAGATATTCTGCCACAGTAATGCTACCTTTTTTTATTTAAAAGGCGACTTTGTCATCACCCACACACACAGTCATTGCCACTCTTGGTGGAGGAGAAAAGATCCACTATAACTTAATACTAAATCACTGTTTTGTTGACCTCTTTTGATTGAAAGCTGTTGTGGGTGCAGAGAAAAGCCACATCCCAAACAACATCAGTAATGTGCTTGCCGCTGCTTTTACGGTTTGCTAGCTACCTTGTTGGCCAAACAAATGGGAGCAAAATTGCAGTTATTAGATCACAATTTCTATAAAAAGGCATATATTAGACTTGATATGGTTCATATTTAATCTTCCTCTTCTTGTTCCAAGCCACATAGGCCCTGAATTACAGCCCTTGTGCTTTTTAAAGCAGACCTATTATGATTTTGACCACTTTTCTGTTCAAATTGTGGATGCTTGTATCAAGTAATGAGGCATACTGTATGTACTGTAGCCCTATAAGCTAAAAGCTCAGGCTTCAGTCTGCTCTAAGCACTCAGTTTCTTTCTACAAATGGTTCTCAGTCATCTCAGTGAGAGCTGTTATCTCTAATGTGGTCATCTTAGAAACACAGCTAGAAGCTCAGAAGCCCCACCCACCTGCAGCCTTTCGTTAAGACTATTGACAGCCAAATCGTTACAGAAGACACCCTTTGTTTGAATAGTGTTTTAAACTCAAACTGCAGTAAATATAAATATGCAGTCATGGCAAAAACAAAGTACACCCTCTGTCAACTCTAAGATTTAAAAAATCAGGAGATAAAAACTATGTAGACCTTACCGGGGCTTTAAATTAGGCAAATACAACCTCAGATGAGCAACGACACATGGTATATTGCACTGTGCCATTTATTCATTTGACAAAAACTAAGTCAAAATGAAGAAGAAAGTTCTCACAGGACTACATATAGGTTTGTAAAAAGTACACCTCAAGATGCAGTAGCTTGTAGAAACACCTTTGGCAGCAATAAGTTGAAATAATTGTTTCCAGTATGACTTTATCAGTCTCTCAGATCATTTTTGGCCCACTCTTCTTTACAGCACTGTTCAGTTCATTGAGGGTTTCCAGGATTTGCTCATGGATAGCTCTCTTAAGGTTCTAACACAGCCCTTCAGTCAGGGTAAGGTCTGGACTTTAATTGGTCCACTACAACCTTGATTTTTTCCCCTTTTTTTCAGCCATTCTGTCGAGTTGCTGCTGTGTTTGGGATCATTGTCCTGTTGCACGATCCAGTTTAGCTTTTACAGTCAGACAGATGACCTCATATTAGACTCTTGAACAGTTAGGTTTACAAAGAAGTTCTCCACTTTGGTGTGGTCTGTCCACAGGACATTGTTCCAGAGTTTTTGCAGTCTTTGCCATGTTCTTTTTGGAGAGATGAGGCTTTCTCCTGGAAACCCCTCCAAACAAGCTATTTTTGTTCAATCATTTTCTAATTGTACTTTCATTAACTTTGATATTTAACATGCTAACTGATGCCTGTAAAGTCTGAACTGTAGCTGTTGGGCAAATTTGTACTTGGGGGCAATTGCTGGGATATTCACTCTTGGAAAGATTGGAAGCTGTCTTGAATGTTTTCCCACAGTGAATAACTTTTTCTCACTGTAGGATGATTGTGTGGAAACAGCTTTATAACCCTTCCCTTGATGGGCAGCAACAATTACTGATGTCTTTTCTGCTTGGATCCCTCTCAAATCAAGCACGTTTGGATAGCAGAGCGGCGTTGCTTCCTCTCAATTCCTATAAAGGTGTACTTAGATTTCCCCACTGTGTTTCTGCATTTTGTCAAATTTTATGGTTAGTGTGAATTTGTATTTGCCTAATTCCAAGATCCACCCAGGTTTAGATGACTTTTTAATTACGTCCTAGTACATAAAGCCTTAAACTGAAAGATAGTGTACCTTCTTTTTACAATGACTGTAAATCAAGATGCTGCTTCTTCCTTTCCTATGCCCTCCATGACTCGAATCATGCCTAACGGTCATTTGGGATCAAACCAGAGAATTGTCAGTTGTAGCTGTTCTTAATTACTACTTTCTGCTCCATGTGACATCTTAAATAAATCATCGTTCATGGGGGAGGAGTGACAAAGACAGAGGGGACGACAAGCCGAGTCATTCTGCGATCATTTCAGATGCGGGCTCATGAATTATTTGGTAGGAAGATAACACTAATTTTGCATTAGATTTATGGCCCAGTGCACCTGCAGAGTTTCACCCCCCCCCCCCCCCCCAACAAACACGCTTACACACAAACACACGTGCATATTTGCTGCCCTGCCCCTCCTGACACCCTGTTGTTTGTGTGTGTAGTAAATGTAGGTCATAAATGTGTGTGCGTTTGTGTTTACTGTACTGTATGTGGTCATGATGGACACACAGTGTGCTATGGGGGTCTCTCGACAAAACTACAAATATAAATACACACATACACACGCACTCAATCCAGCGGTAGGTCACTTTAATATTTCATTTGGCTGATGGACGGCGTCTGCTACTCGGTGAGCCAAACATCATTACAACTCACTAAGTGACTTAACTCTAATTAGAGCTGAAAATCACATTAAAGCTGCCCTGTGATACAGGAAGTAGTTCACCTTTTCCCATTGCTTGTTTGGAACTGGAATGCATGAGTACCTTAAATCCATATCGTTAAACATATCTTAAAGTCAGAATTTTTAAAGCACAGAGAACAAAAGTCAAACGACATGTTCAAATTTCAGCATATTTTAATCCCCATTGTTTGCATTCAAACCTCACACTTGCTGCTTAATGCTAATTTACAGAAACAGTGATGCTTAGCACCTTTTTGTCCTGATATTTGTAGCCAATGCAATGATAAAATAAAAAACTGCATCGCTTTTTTGTCCGGCCGTTTTGTGATGTGCCAGAATGTCTGTGTTTACGTATATAATTTATGAATGACGAGGGAGTAAACAGCCCTGACTTTGGTAACATGCTTTTGCACTTTGAATGCTTGTGCGTAAGGCTGTGCAGCTCATGTGTGAATGAATTAACAGCCTGTTTATGATTATTCTTTCATTCCACTTTTCTTTAAAGTTTGCTTCGCTTTTATTTTTCATTTGTTGGTGAGCTGGTGGTGTCAAGTTTAAACATAATGTGTTTCAGTGTGTTGTAGAATGTTTAGTATTGTATATGTGATAATGGCTTATTGGATGACTGGAGGAAAGGGTGTCTTTGTAGCCTCTGAGTTGGTTGAATTCCCACCTGAGGCCAGGCCATGAATCCCACTAAATCAGGAGAAGATCCAGGAGGAATATTCTGGAACTTCTGGCTGTGGTAGAGAAAAGGGATTGGTTATAGAGTTACACCTGGTAACGGGAAGTGACAAACAGAAACCCTTTATCACTCTTTTTTTGGAAAACTTGATAAGAGTATAAAAAGAAACAAAACAAAGAACTGTGTATTTTCTTCTTTAAAAAAATTGGAACCAAAGTCACAGAAAATCTTGATCTGAGGTTTTTAGTTTCTATAGAAATCTGTCCTTTTTACTTCAAGCTTGTAAGTTTTCCTTTTCCATGACTCTGTACATGAAACTGTTTTGGATTCCTACTTTGAGTCCATGTCAACTTACTTTTAAAACCTCAACAACCACCTCCTTCCCTCTCCATCCACTTCCCTGCACAGTTCTATGCTTCACCTAGGGTGGGAGTCGGAGATGCCCTTGTTTTCTCCTCCCTCCATTCCTCCATCCCCACTGTGTTTGTGCTGAACAGATGCCAGTGCTGGGTAAAGTCCTTTCCAGAGGGACTGCGAGCAGCATATTGGTTTATAATTAATGAAATTAGGGCTGCTGTCTGCTGAGGAGGCTACGGTCCCAGTGTAGGATAGACTGCTGCCTGCCAGGAAGACAGATGACTGGAGAGATCCAGGAGGACAGACAGAAAGAGACGGATATCGCTTGATCACTGTCAGTACACTGGACGACCCTGGCAGTTTCCTAATATTTTAAAAATTGATCCATTTGTGACAAAGGTGCTAGCCTAATGCTAGCTACTTCACTGCTACAGTACACAGGCCTCCTTAACACTTACCAGCCACATGTGAGCACTAAGCCTCATATACACTGTCTTTTTACCACAGATGTAAATATGTGCATGAAAACAAATTACATATGCAAAAAAGTCCAACTGTAATTGTAATGCCAACTCTCAGAGTTTAGGGTACGCCTACACTTACCCTAAACCTACACATGCCTACACATAGGCCCTTTGTGCTGAAAGCCAAAGCTGCATGGACCCTCACAACCAAGTATGACATTGTAAAATCACAAATTAGTAACATGTTGACATTCTGGGGAGTCAAATACTGCTGTTCACAGAGATTTGTGCACAGTGTCTCATGGCACCAGTCTTTGACGCAACTTTGGAGGCAATATTGAACACCAGGAGATCACAGTCCCCGACGACAGGTGGTGGTTTGTGGGTTGTTTTCTTTTGGCAGGATTTGGGAGAGCACTTTGTTCCACTTAGTTTTTGCTTTCATATTTGTGTGGCTCTACCAACTGGTTGGGTTAATGCTCCAAAACTTGCTTGTTAAGGTTTATATGGTTAAAACTAATGAATAATGTAGGCAAATATTGCAGTTTGGGTTAAAATACGCACCTTTACAACATTAAAACGGCATGTTAAAAAATGTTTAAGCAATATGTTTGAATTTCAAGCCAAGGTCAAGTTTGATGAGTTTGGTGTAGTATTGCCTACATCAAAGCAAAAAATTGTGTATTGTGCAAGGAATGAAAACAGGCTGGAAATTTCCATGGCTTTCCATGAAACTAGAGTGATTCATTCTGTAATCTAACTGTGGACAGTTTCCTTGGCTGAAAAAATTCAGTTAATTGATGAAAAAAGTTTCCCCAAATCCAGTCGTGTACTTCTTTGTTACCTGTAAAGCCACATTCCCTTTTTTTGGCTTTTAATACTAAAGAAGCAAGAACAAACTAGTACCAAAAGCAACCCGGGGGTGCCCCAAGGTCTGCCAAATGAAATTATCATGCTATACAAACACAGATGCCTATAAAATATTAATCCTTGAATTAATAATTTGTTGTTTCATGTTAAATATTTAACATTGTTTTGAGCAGATTACATGACCTTCATCAGATGAAGTCCTAGACTAGAATTTGCTATAAAAAATAATAGTTTGAAAATAAAAGATGTGAAAAAAGACTCATAAAAGTGTGGATAGTGGAATTTTCTCACCAGACATTTTGACTAGTCACAGTAGGAAAATCACAGGTGTTCATAAGATATTAACAATAGTTTTGTTCTATTCAAGTGCCCCAGTGAGTCGATGCAATGACAGTCAGAGAGCATGGTTTCAAGAGCCTAAATGTAACTATGAGATCACTCATTTTAACATTTACTTTGGCAAAATGTCCACTATGAAAAGGGGACTGACATTGACATTCATTTTCTGGAGACTTGCCTTAACCTTAAAGCTCAAGTTTAACTTTCAATATTCACCCTAAAATATATTAACTCACAGTATGCAGACTTTTTGCCTTTTGTCCCCAAAACGGAGCCACAATGTGACTGTATGGACTCACTAATGTCCCCAAGACCTCACACACACACACACACACACACACACACACACACACACACACGTGCGCGCGCACTTGTAGTCCTATTCATGCCCACTAATCTTATTTTAGTCACTTTCAAGCTCTCCTCCTCCAGTTAATTCACTTAGAGCTGCTCAATCTAGCAGCAGCCATTAAAGCTCTCCCGCTGTGTCCCGATGCAGCCAAACCTTCAGTCCACACGAACACAAAACGATATTGCGGCCACATCAAATGCACCGAGCTGACCTCCAGCATGTTTTTTGTTTCTGCGGGGTCACGTTTTCCATGAAACAAGTCATGGATATTCTTGGTGAATGAATCTTAACCTTTTAACAGACCGTCTGAAACATAATAAGGGCTGCTGTGTGATACTGCAAATTTTGGTATTGACCTGATAGCAAGTAAACATCAGGACTGTATTTATTTGCATTGTTGTATTTTGTCATGTTTCTCAGGTCTTTGTCTGAATTTCTACGAACATTATTGCTAAGGATTGTCTTATTGCATTGGAGTCACACTGGGTTAAATATGTACACTTGGGTTTTAAGGGGTATTTATTATTTTCTTCTTTTTTGGGGGTTGTATGGAAGCCCCAAACGCAATTTCATTGTTCTTGACAATGACAATAAATAAATAAATACTAAATACTAATACTAATACTATACCGATACCAGTACCGATACCTTTAACATATAAAGATCAAGATGAAAGATCATCACCACGAGTTTGCAAATTCTGAGCATGTTTTTATGAACACTAAAACGCTTTGTCACTAACTGAGAAAAAAAATAACCATGGCTTTTTTTTGACGTTCGGAAGATTAAGACTTCCTCAGTTTCTCGGCTTGATAACACAAGTGCTTGCAGTTTACTGCAGGCATCATGTTGATAATGCATCTTGTTTGTCTCAAAGCTTCATTGTTATGACATTTGTGCTCCATCACATTATAAACAGGCAGCGTGGCTGGCTGGCTGGCTAAGTACAACCACTAATTGTTGTAATTGTTAGCAGTTGCTTGAGCCGCCTGGTCTGTGTGTATTTCTGTATATGAATACAGTATATCTGTGTGTTTACAGTGCGCATTATTGGTTTCTTTGAGTGCAACATACACCTACGCACGTGTGTGTCTGTGTGTTTATGTATTGATCTGTGTGGATGCATTACTCTAAACACTTCCTTTCTCTTTCACTTTAGGCTTTAAACACTCATGATTAGTTGGGAAGATTAGAAGAAATACCAGAGAGGAAGGAAGGGAGAAATAATGAGGGAAAGCTGAGGAGAGATAAGAGCAAGTAAAATGAACAAAACAAAATCTCACTTTGGTTATTGTGTTCTGTTTGACAATAGCAGAAATGTAACTGTTTCAAAATCTTACCTTTTTTAAGGTAAGTTCATACATATTTCAAAAGGACAGGACAAGTATGGATTGCTTGGAAGGGTTGGAGGAGAAAGCCTCTCGTATCCAATAAAAACATGGCAACATGGATTAGTTTTGCAAAGTCTGAACAGACTGCAAGAGCTCTGAAACAATGCCCTTTGGACAGATGATACCAAAGTTGAGATGTTGCAGTTGACTGTGAACTCCTCTGTATACCAGTGGCTAAGTCAAAGTTCAGAGCTGAGCTGTGCTGTGTATAAATGAATGCCCACAAACCTCAAAATGAACTGAATCAATGTTGTAAAGAAGAGGACCAAAATTCCTTCACACTGATACAAGAGACTGATAAAGTCATACAGAAGACCAGGACTTCAAGTTATAACTACCAAACATGATTCCAAAAGCGACTGAATGGTGCGGTGTAGTTTGTTTTTCATGAGACTGCATAGAGTCACTTCACTGTATGTTAATATATATGCTAGCTAACTTGCGTGGCTAGCAACTGCACTGTGGTATAACATAGGATGCTAATTTTGGTTAGCGAAAAACAGACTTAACATTCATCTCTGATAACTGCGCCACTGCCTTGATAGAATGGAGTCAGTGGAATATCGTCAAATCAGTAAATCCGACTAGAGCTAGCTTTTGGAAAATATATACTATTGATTATCTTATATGTGCTAAACACAGCTAGAACTGAGTTAGCTAAATTTTGCAGCAAGACTGGAAATAGGAGGACACTTTTGTAACATGGCTGGTTTCACCTGTGTGTTATAGTAACAGTCATATAGTTAAACTTGCACTGCACTGAAAGTAATATATAAATGTTACTAGCTAGGAAAAGAGGCTGCCATTACAACTTTTGTGGAAAAGTGACCAGTGTAGTCATTTGTACTTGAAGCAGTCATATCCCGTCAGAGTAACGGGAAAGCATGCACATCTGAAATTCCTTCATTCATTCACACAGTTTGTCATTGGAAGTGTCAGAACTTAACTGAGCCTTTGGACTGTCCGGGGTTTTGGGGACCATGTTCTGGGAATAGAAAATTTCAGCGGTAGACCAACGCCACCAAAACCAAAAACTATTTGTATGAACAATTTGTGTTTTTGTAATTTTGGTTAAGTGACCTTTCTTAATTAAACATTTCTTGTCTTGACAACAGTGAAAACAAATATGCTCACCCTGTCAACAAACAGATCTCAACCATCACTAAACACAGACTACCAAAACACGGCTTCGGCAGCAAACTTGAAAATAAGTCCAAAGAACATTTTCCTCCATCCTGTGTGAGGGAGATGGGCAGTAAAGCGTGGTGAGCTTTGAGCCCGTAGCGGCACTGTGGAGGAACAGCCGGTGCTAATCCAACCCAGTAACAGTTCAGCAGGCGGCAGTAGGAATCGTTGGAAAGAGGGAAGGAGCGTGAAATCCCAGACACCTGGTGGCTCTTTCTGCACAAGAGTCTGCAGCTGGTGTCGAGAGCCCACAGCCACCCGGCCAGCTGTGCTTCCTCGACGGCTCCTCTGGCTCGCACTGAGGTTAGACCAACACATTATCTATCTGCTGAAAGGGTTAATAACTTCAGCTGTGCTCCAGTCACTGCCACATTCCTTTTTTAATGCAAAAAAGTCGAAAGTGTATGTTTCAGGATCAGTTATTAAATATTCTTTTGGCAAACTGATGTCCTTTAGTCACTGAGAAATAACAGAAATCTGTTGTTCAGGGGTTTTTTTGGGTGACATCACCTAAGCTGGAAGTTGTGGATGTGATGTAAAATCCAGTGTGATGAAGCGAGATCACTGCGCAATGACATAATTATTTACAGAGCATAAATTAAGCCAACGTTGCCTTACATAACTTCAGAATGCCTTAATAGATGATTGAGTCTCACTTTCACCGTGTGCTCAAAGCTCAGAGAGGCATTAATGATGGTGTATACGCCGATCACGAGCCACGGCACTTGTTTCATATAGTCTAGGTCCCTTTGACCTCTGTTGCTGTCCCATGGTGTCTTTCACCAGGATGTTGGCAGTGGATCATTCGGGTCCTGTGGGTTGTGAGGATTAGGTCATTTCTGGCACATTACATGTTTGCTTGGGAGGAGATTTAGGAAGTTTGGGGGCAGAGTCAACACTTTGGGTTCTTTGTCATGTTGCTTGAGACATTCCTGAATAGGTTTAGTGGCGTGGCTGGGTAGGAGGGGGTGAGTGTGCTTGGTCTGCAACAGTATTTAGGTGCTCCGTATAAATCACAGTCACATCTACAGCAGAGTTTCCCAGTTGGCTGGTACAGTAGCCTAAAGACCTCTTCAGTTACTGGGTGAATAATAAGCACCAAATGAAAAATAAGAACAAGCAAATAAATTGTGCCACAAATTAGAGCCTGTAAATTCTGTTATTTTTTTTTAATGATATTAATTGGTCTGTTTCCTAATTAGAGTACATAAGTGAATGTTCTGTTTACCGTGCCTACAGAAGCATTAGTAATCTATCAATGGAGTAAATTAAAAAGGTAAATAACTTTATTGTGCTCGCTCAGTTTGTACTGCACGTTGTATAGATGTATTTAATTTTAGATGTGTCTTTCCCCCATTAAAACACTGGGCTAAAAGTACTGTAACGTTCCCAAGAACCAGACGTTTTGATCTCATTTTGTCCGTTTATTCGGTAACACAGGCAAACGGGCTGTTAACTCTGGGGAGAGTGCTCTCGTACAACACCTCACTTCAGCCCCGTACAGTCACACACAACAACCAAGACCCGCCTCCCATTCCTGCACACATAACTCCCTTTTTCCTGCAGCACAACCAAACATGTATCTTAAAGAAATAACAACAGTGTGCAGAGATAGCCAACCTGTCACTGTAAAATAACCTTTAACTATCGTTACTGTACATTATTTTAAAGGGAGAATTAGGGGTGCCTTTAATTAGGTTAATAGGCCCACCGTGCATCTCTTTTTATCTGTCACATTTCAAACCACATCACACAAGTTAATATGTCAGATGGAACAATGCCAAAAAACCTCTTCACCTAAATTAATGTGCATGGAGCGAAATCTAAGTGGCTAAATGAATCATCAACATTTAAAGATGGGATTTTTCACAGTAACCATGACACACTGTATTCCCCTACAAGCAGCAGGGGGCCCAGGACACTCCCCTGTGGGACTCCGTGTGCTAAAAGGTAGATATAGTTTGAACCCTAACTCATTGGGTTAAATACAGAGTAAAACATTATAGTGTTTATGATCGCAAACCATCACTGAAAGCTTTTGAAGTAGCATATTTTGTTGAATTAGTCATTCATCACTGAAAACACCTGACTACAGACAGTAAAGATGAGCTGGAAGGTTTTATTGGAGCTCAACAAAATCTTGATCAGGAGTAGGTTAACGTTAATGGTAATCCACATCCACTAATGAATTATCCAAATATAAGATGTCCATTCCTAAAGTTCTCCCAAAAGTAGAGAGAAAACTTCCTAATTTAGCTTTAAATATATTTCCTTTAAAAAAAAATAAAAAATACATGTATTAACAAACAAAAGAGCTTTTATTACTTGAAATGGCACGTTAAATGATCAGATTCCAGACATTTAGAAGTTAAAACCCTATTAGTCTTAAATTGTCTTTCATTTTCCTCTTGAAGTGATTTGCTTTGAATGTCTTTTGTGGGCGTTAAAAATGTTACTGGCTCAATGTAACGCTATTTAGAGGCGCACATCAAAACCCGCGGTCGGCCACTAATGCAGCAGAGCTGCCATAATTAAATGTTTGTTTTTGAAGGAGATGTGATGTGGTTGTTTTCTGACTCGTTTCATCTCTGCGTGTTTTGAGGGGTGTTTTCACCATCTGTGTGTGTGTGTGTGTGTGTGTGTGTGACGGGCCAAAAGTTGTGATGTTTAGTTACCACGAGTAGCTGATGACAATGTGCAATAACTTGGATGCGTCTTAGCATATATAATACCCTACAGACATATTGTGTTAATGACACATTTCTGAGGAGGAATTTTCTACGATTTGAATAAGAGCAAAATTCTGTTTTGACAAATGGAAAAGTTACGTAACCGTGTGTGTGTGTGAACTGGTGAGGATTTAGATGTCATCATACCTGCTTAAAGCTTTGTTTCAAGACTTGGACTTGGTTTTAAACTTCATCTTAGAACCAGTTTTAGGTTCAGGTAAAGGTTAAATAGTTGTAATTGGTGCGAGCATTAGTGCTATTGAGGAGGTGTCATAGGAGCATGGTAATTACAATTTACACAGTTTCTGTTCAGGTGCTTGTGGGCGCGTAAATTGTATAATTGTCCATAAATGTCACCTAATGAGACAGACAGGATGTACTTCGATCACAAGTATGATACATTAGTAATATTGTGTTTAAAAAAACTCAATCAATAATTCCTAATCTGACTGAAAGTGCTTTCAGTGACATTATTTCAAGTTCCGGTTTTATTCACAGCAAATAAACCCCACATCTGTTGTCTGGATGTTCAAGCTGCTCATACTTGTAGTAAAGAAATTTCCTCCTATTGTAGGAGGTAGTAGGATATTAGGATATGGATCTCAGCATTATTGAAGCATAGTGGGATCATGTTGACAGACAACAGAACAAAAGGCAGAAACATCCACAGAAGAGCTTTGAATGTCCTTCAAGAAACCTGGAGAACTATTCCTGAAGACTGCTTAGCAATATTTTGCTAAGCAAAATATAAAGAAATGAGGGCTGGCTCAAGACTAACGTATCGTACTTTTTCATGGGTTATGTGCAAATTAGTGCTACCATAACCCATACCATAAGTGCTATGGGTTATGTGCAAATAAGTATTGGTTGTGCTAAACAACCAATACTTATTGCAAGCTACAAATCACATGAGCGTTTTAGTTGACTAAATGTGTCATGGTTCTCAAGATCTGGAGAGGTCGTGGTGTGTGTGTTTTTTGTCTTCGCCTCTCCCACCAGGGCGGAACTGGACCTTGATTCCCCGCCTCTGAACCCTCCCTGAACACACACCTGCGGCTCATTCACACTGATCCTGGCAGACTACTTAAGATGGCAAGAGAGGCTGCTTCCTCGCTGGATCGTCACATTATTTAGTGTCAGTGTAGCCTAGCCTTTGGAAGTATTCCTTGTGATCACCTAGAGTTTCCTCCTAATGTTGTTTTTCTGTGTACAGGCCTTCTAGATTCCCTTAAGACTAAAATTGATTCATCCATGTGTCTAGATAAATAAGCTGCCTAACCACAGTTATATCCCTTAAGCCTTGATTAAAGCTACAGTACATTGCCGTCCCTGCCGTCTGGATTTCTGTGGATGTGTGTGAGTGAGCGTGAGCATTTTGGAGTGGACATTCAGAGTGAGCTGTGGATTAAGTTCAAGAGGAGCGTATGTACCCCGCCTTGGACCTTCCCCTCGGACCCCCCTCCACCCCCTGGAGCCCCGTGTTATCTGTCTCACTGTATATATGTAGATATTCTCACTTGGTGCCACACTGTAAATAAACCCTCACCTTCTCTCTAAACTTCAGAGTCCTGCGAGTGAGTCCTCTGCCTAATAATCTGTGACCAAATGAAGTCATCAGGGTGCCCAAAGGAGCAGGGCACAGTAGATGAAAAAATAAAAGCCCTCAGTATGCAACTAGTGTGCTGCAATGTGGACTCTAAATTAAAAATGTGAAAATTTGCACGTATAACTTTCTCGAATGTTTCACTACAGGCTGTTTGTTGCTTACATGCAAGGCAGTGCGCACAAAGGCCACAGAAGCCTCCAAAACATCACACACAGACACACACAGCGCCACGTGTTGGCTTCACTGATTACCGTGTGTTGCGTTCAGTGGTGTGTAAAGTGCTGCCGCTGCGAGTATTAGCCTGTTTATCAGAGTGTGTATTAACGTGCTCCAGCGCAGGGGCTGAGGGGACAGAGTGTGTGTGTTTGAGTGCGTGAGCGTGCTAGCAGGGGATCACAGGTGTGTTTGCGAGCTCCGCAGAGAGCCTCCTTCCCCCTATAACCCCCACGCCCCCACCTCGAGCATCCTGGGTAATATCAGCCCACGGAGCACCTGCGTCCCTGTCCCAGAGCGCACGCACGCACACACACACGCACACACCTCTAATGGCCCCGTATCAGCCTGCCATACGGCTCTAATAGCCAGCTGTGTGAGCAGAAAACCGTTGGACCGTGCTGACACTCACTGATGCAGTTGTAATATTAGATCTGAGTTAACTGTGATCTCCAATTAGTTTTCATCACACTTGAAACAACCAATGAACACAGAAAACTACATGAAACACACAAAGGATATTTCACGCTTTAGCTTTGAATCCATTTAAAAAACAAAAACAAAAAAACTTTAGTAGCACACAGGGCTCACGGCTTTACTTTTCCAATAACTTTTTCTTGACTTTCCACCACTAGGTTGGCTGTTTTCTGAGGGATTTCCTCTCCAGTTTGAGTGAAAACATTTTCAGTGGGAAAGAAACAAGTAGGTTAGAGTCGTGGTCGAGTGTGTAGGTCAGGGTTTTCACATGCAACTTAATATAAATGTCTTCCCGACAACAGCCTGCTACCACAGCCATTTCACACAAACACGTTTGACCTTAGAGGGGCAGACAGAGATATGAGTTTGCTCAGATGATTCAAATTGTTATCAGGTGCTCTGGCATGTAAGGAAAACACGGAGCTGCACAGAGTTAGCAAAACTCTTAATGACTCCCAGAACAAAACAACTCTGAACCCTCACAGCAGATATCATCACAGTGTCTCTGACAGATACAGTTCTTTGATAACATTTTTAAATGGATTATATTCATTGGAAAGACTCAAGGACATCATTACACTCAGATTCACTTGTGTTATCAGATCAGTACATTTTTCCATTAGTATACTGCAGAATGCTATAACACCAGTATTTAAAAAAGGAAAACAGCTCCGGGAAATATTAAAAACTATAGGATGAGGCTTTCACTCGCACATACATTTTAAGTTAACAAGAACTTTATTTCTGCAAACAATAACTACATTGACTTCTCTGGTCAGTAAACCCAAGCAGCTAAACTGCAGGACGGTTCACCTGCATGGTGTCATTTAACACGTGCTTGTGTCAGCTAATGTTTCTCCCTTTAATATTTGTTTCTGCAGTCCTCGAGTTAAATCTGCACGACCTAAATTTTAAAAAAAAGAAAAAAAGAAGCCCCCCCCTCAATCCCTTTAATTGCTTTTGTACAATTTATATTTTGCAGTTTACAGCTGCTGTTTTTTACAGTCACGTCTGTGGTCAGCGAGGCCTTTGCATTCGACAGCTGCTCTTTTTATAATGTCGGAGGTTGGAGCTGCAATTGACTACTTAGAATCAGAGATGGAATGACAGCTATTTTGATACGAGCTTTTACATGACTTTACATGCACCCTTCAGTCATTATCGAGATCAACTGATGGATTTCTCTGGAGAGCAGACATGACGACAACAAACAGGAAGACTCTTGGAAACAGCCGCCTTCGTAAGTTGATGGGTGTGTTTGATAAACACACACACACACACACACACACACACACACACACACACACACACACACACACACACACACCATGGTTTGTGCAGGCTGCTACTGTAAATGTCATCGCAGTGCTACTGAATTTTTACAATTCAAAAGATGCAAGATTTCCCACACAGAAAATGCATTAAACTTATCAGATTTTCCTGCCATGCCTACAACAGAATCAGCAGTTCAAGATCACAACTGAAACTAACAGGAACTCTGTCCTGCAGATAAACTATAAAACGATTCATTTGTTTTCACAAAATCTCAACCTTTGTTGCACAAAATGACACAAAACAGTGTAAAGTGACAGTGGTTGCATCCCAGTTTAATGGCAGATTCACTTTTGCAGGTGGATCACCAACATTTACATCATAACGTACATAAATGTCCCAAAAAAAAAAAAGAAAGAAAAAAAGAAAAACAGTTATTTTCCTTTTCAGCCAAAGAAAAAGTTGAATGTTGAGTGTGTAACAGTCCAAAGGTCCTCTTGGCATGTTTTAGTCCCATTTACAAAGACATCTGTAGTCATTGCAAAGAAAAGAAAATGTAATTACAACAATAATACTTAGATTTAAGTAAATACAAAGCTGGTAATAAATAGTAAAAGGAGCAAAGTGTGAACTGGCTTTTTTTGAGTTTCACATACAGACAAGTCAATGCAGGGATCTCCAAAATAATTTTAAGGACAACACAAAAAAATTATATCTAGAAGGAAAAAAAAAAAAAAATCAGAAAATAAGAGGTTATAGTATTTTTTCCCTGCATGCTTGTATTTCTAAAAGGCGAATGCAGTTCAGTGCCGTTTATCCTTGGTCCCTATATAAGTGCATGAAACCTGAACCTGAAGGCATGTAAGAGTTTGCTCCTCTGACCTGCTGTAAGCCTCTATCCCTGCAGTTATGTATTTCTGGGGTTGGATTTAAGAGGGGCAACATGCACTCAATCACTTTATACAAACCATATATGCACCTTTTATCAAAACAGTACAGCAAATACAAAATTTATTGCATTTTATCGACAGCAGACAAAGAAGATGCACATTCTTTGCTAAAACTGTTGGAAATGTACTTGGAGAGCTAGTAAGAGGGCTGTGTTTTAAATGCAGTCTAAGATGTAGAAGGCTTGAGCGTTTTTCTTTTTTATCCTGTCAAAAAGTGGAAAACGACTCAAAGAATTAAATAAATCTGATTTTCAAAGACGTGTTGTCCTATGGAGCCTTTTCCCCAACATCAAAACAAAAACCATGGCATAACTGAAATGCATTTTCTCTCAGTGGCACTGAGCGTTGTCCCAAACACTGTTTTATAAACCAAAAACACTGGCTCTGAAGGTAGGTGGACTCACTTTTCAGTCAAACCATCCATAAATACTTTTCCCAAGTTTTTCAGATATTAGAGAGCTCTGATCATCAGCTCTATTAAAGGTGATGACAAAATTGTGTTTATTCACAGGCTGTCTGTGTGTGGTCGCTGCTGTTATCTCTGTTGCTCTCCAGACTGGGGGCTGTCCGCGCTGCTGTAAGGGGACAGAGAGGAAGCTACTGGCCCTGAAGCTTTTGCATCATCCCCTTCCTCCTTCTCAACCTCCATTTCCAACTCACCTTCTCCTCCCACATCTCCTCCTTCTGTTCTGAACACCTCCACTGATCCTCTCCCGTCCTCGCTTGACTCCTCAGACGGGGAGAGAGCCTCTTCCCCTCCTCTGCCCTCGATTGTGCAGACGCCTCCCTCACTGGGACTGGAGCTCTCCCTGTCATCCTCCCCAGCGGTAGGCTCTCTGGCCTGGCTGTGGTGCTTAACGTTGTAGCGCTGGTTCTGGAAGAACTTGATGATTGTGTGTTTGGGCAGGTCTAGCTGGGCTGACAGGGTGTGGATCGCTTCCTGGTCCGGGTAAAGTCCCACATCGCCAATGAAGCTCTGAAGGATTCCCAGGGCCTCCAGAGAAATCCTTGTCCGTGACCGGGCCTTCTTTGTTCCTCCACCTCCGAGGCCAGGGCTCACCCCGCGCTGAGGCCCATCTTCTGAGCTTTGCAGCGCTGGCGGGGGGATGGGCTGGGGTTCATCATGAATTGGGGATGGAGCCATTAGCGGTGGCAGGGGCTGCCTGTGGAGGGTCTGTTTAGAAAATAAAAAAGGTTGAGTCACAGCATTTAGAAGATTTGTGTCGCCTAATCTGCAATAGGCGAGAATAAAATAGAAAAAAAAACAAAAACAAGACAATGGATCCGTCTCACCTTATTTAACAGAAATGTTTGCCTTTTCTTGATTTTCCATATCAGTTCATTTAAAACTATGCCAAAAATATACATTTAAAAAGCCGATTCAAGGGCAGCTCACCTCGGTCTGAGGCAGCTTAACACAAAGTTGACACTGTATGAAGTTAATAAGTGGCCCTTGAGTCATGATTTCTTTAATTTACTGTTAAATGTTATCACTTAAACTTTTTAAAACTTCCTCGGTGTCCTGTTTTTTGTTGTTTTTTGTTTTGCTTTGTGTCACTGAAGATGTTAGATGTGAAAGACAGGAGAAACATATTTCAGCACTTAAAACACTTTCATCATTCCCTTTAGACATGTTTCTTATATGTAAAGCTACAAATATACTGCCTTTTGATGATTTGTGTAGGGGGCATATTTGCTTTGCCATCCATGCTGAAAAAGGTTGCACATATTTGTCCATAAATAACTAAATCTCTTAAACTCTCAAGCTTTGAAACATCAAAATCTATTACACACTACGGTTTGCTCTGTCGCAGTCTATTTGAAGATTACTCATTCTGTGTTCTCACACTCCTCATCGCCACGGGAGTAAGCGAACTGTTCGGCTCATATTTCAGCTCGTGCCCCTCTGCAGACTCAAAGAAAATGTACTACAAGCGGAAGTGCGATCAACCGGCTTCCATCACCCGCCAACATGCACGCTAAACTCCCAAATTCATCACACAAACAAGCACGCTACTAGAGCTTATTAACAGGGTGGGGAGGCCTGCACACCCAAACACAGGAATCCAACACCATAAATCTGTGGTCCATCAAAATTAAAGGACCTAAATAAAGATAATGGCAATTCCTTTTTCTCTGCTTCAATAATTACAGGCTATGTTCTGAATAATATTGAGGTTAGGGCTAGACTGGAGAGCATTTTGGTTTTTGGGAGAGGGTGGGATGGAGGAGTGTTTAGCAGGAAATGTGTGGGCTGGTCATTTACCACTTCTATTTTCAATGACTTATGGGACACAAACATGACAAAGAGGAGGGCTGCTAAGAGGAGCAGGTGGTGGGATCAGACAGACGGAGGAGACAGAGGAAACTTTTTGACACAGCACAGCAAACGCTCATGCTGCTTTTCCCATTTTCTCACTCGTAAAAACACTTTGATTTGTGTCTTTTCTTACACATGGCTGCGCTGTGGTTGCGAGTGGCTGACTATTTTTAAATATCAGATTTTCACGCGTTTCTTTTGCTCCTCGGATTTTTAACCACATTTACCACTTCAGTGAAACAAAACAAACTTTCCGATTCATCCTAGCGGTGCCAAACTCCGACCACTGACTGCATGTTTGTTACCTGCGGCTCTGAGATGTGCAGGACGGTGTGCAGCCTGTCGCTGTGCTGCTGTCTCGACTCTTCTTCATACACCTGATCTCGGTCGACTTGTGACAACGCCAGGAACCTCCTGATGGTACACAGGTTCTCCCACAATGTGCGGTTCTCAGGGCTTGGGCTCTCTTTCCATCTTAGCAGCTCACATAGCCAACCCTGAAGGAAGAAGAGAGGTTAGCTGTGTCTTTACTATCAAACAAATTAATGCAGCGCCCACTTGTTTGCAGGTGTAACTCAAAAGGAAAGCATTAAAACTACTCTAGCCTCGTGTACTGAGCATTTTCCAGACTGAGATCTGGAGGGTTTACCAAGGAATACTGGTGGTGGTGGACACCTGATTAAAGGGTGTTTACAGCAATTACAATGAAAGAAAAATAATTACTAACATGCTTCAGCAATTTGCAAAATCAATGGTGAAATAAATAAAGAATCTTTTAAATGTAACCACCTACACAAAAATGCTAAAAAGTAAGTGAACTACTTGAATTACAATGCAAATAAAACCCCAAACAAACTTTATATAGAGGAGCTTAGTTAAAGCTAGTTTACAACTTTCCAAAACTGAAGGCAGGTAGGTTTAATGATTTCCCTGTGAAGAAAATGCTCTGTTATGGCATGTAGGTGACTAATATGACATTTTAGGGCTACACACCAGGTGACTGTAACATTCGTTCTCATTTAGGAAGCAAAATGATTTCAGTCGCAAAGTGTCTGTACTTATATCCACCATACCTGAACCAAAGCTTAACGTATACATATCTATAAACCACTGTAGACACATATACACTGAATATATACTGCCAAGTCCTTATGTATATACAGTAAGCATCTATCCATCCCTTCTTTATCCCATAATTTATCGCAGCATGTTTGCGCTTTTTCATCATTGTACATATAAATATAAACGTACTATACAAGCTGCTTTTTCCCCTATTGTTTGTTCTGTCACATACACTGAGACCCTGCATGTGCACATACTTGGTGAATAAAGCCGAGTCACTTTTTCTTCAATTTTACACATTTATTTATATTAATTTATACATGTGCGAACACGAGTGAATCAAAGTTTGTCCCAAAGAGTCGAAGGAAAAACCAGAAGGAAAGTCTGATATGAGTGGGGCCTGCAAATGAGTGCGCGCATGTGTGTGTGTGTGTGAAGATTGCATTATCTCTGCTAGGCTGACCCAGGATCTGCCACCAGCTGTTGTTTATACACAGCCTTCAGCCTGGAAATTAATGGTAATAATGTGATCATCCCTCCATCATCTTGTCTGTCTTCTCCTCCATCTTGCATCCTTCTGTTCGTCCTGTGTTCTCATCCTTTAGCGTTTCAGATTTAGTTTTTAAGCATCTCTCAGCGAGTCTCACACACCCAAACACACCAACTCGGTATTCATAATAAATGTAGTCTGTTGTCAGAAGATATTTAAACTGGTTTTAAAACCATAGCGTCCTCCCTCTCCCTCCCTCCTTCCCCGTCTCCCCCTTCAGAAGCAGACTATGCTTTGATCTCGCCCTCGATCGCCCGCATTGTTTATCTGAGGATGGAGTCATGATGGTATGCCACAAGTGGGTAATCAGATACCGCACACGCCCTCGCACAAACACACAGTCACACACGTCTACACTACACCCTCATCAGCTCCTTCAAACATTATCAACTCAGAAATTTTTACTCATGTTGAGACATTTTTATCTCAGGTTTGCACGTGTAACCCTCTATGTACATGCAAGTTTAGGCAGCCCACGTACAGCCCACACCCGTTCAGGCTAAGTTCACAGCAGCGGGCTGTGATTACAGGTTCAGATTTGAGTATAATTCGGTTGTGAAAATCAAAGACTCAAAACAACAAAAACAAGGACTGACCTGACTTTTATTAGCAGCCACCTTAGCGAACAGAGCCTGGGAGACCTTCGCCCTCTTCATCTCCTGCTGGATCTCCTCATAGATCCCTGATGTGATGTTTACCAGCGAGTCCAGCTTTATCTGCAGCTCCGGGCCGGGCATGCTGCATTTTGTCTACACAAGACCAAGAAACACAATCTGATGTCAATGAAAAATAAAGATATGTTGTAGTGAGTGACATAAGCTAGACTATAAGAGTGTAAGATTTTTCAAGTTTTAGTTGAAAAGAAATCTGCTAGCGCTTTATTTCATGTGCAGAGCTCATATTTAAATGTGTGCATGTACCTGTGCGTGTCTGTGTGTGTTGGCACTGGAGATGTGGTTGGTGGAGTGGTTGTGGTTAGTGTTGGTACTCCTCTCCCTCTCCTCCAGGTAGATCCGGTCTCGCTCGCTCTCAGGCAGGTTAAGGAAGTTTTGCATGGCTTTCAGGTTGACCAGCAGAGACTGAGAGGCAGAGCGAGGATCCTCCTCCTTACGGAGGATTTCTGACAGCAAGCCCTGCAGACGCACACATTTAAATAGTCATTCTTAGATTCTATGGAATGAAGTCTTTTATTATCGTCTCCACATTTGCCTTAATTCCACGTTTACCTGTGTGCGGTTAAAGGCCACACGGGCAAACACGGCCTGGGAAATGCTGGCCCTCTTCAGCTCATTCCTGACCTGCTGGTAAATGTCGGAGGAGACTTCGGCCCTGGAGTTGAGGCTGGGCTCAGAAACAGCCCCGGAGATCTTGCAGCTCCGTGAGATAGGAGGATGGTTGAGGAACTGCTGGTTGACTCCCTGTGGGTGCTGGTGGGCAAGCAGGCGGCTAACAGCCAGCTGCTGGTTGATGAGGTGGGCCATCGCGAGCTGTTGACGTACAAGTTGAGGGGGGAGTTGGGGAGGCAGGAGCCCGCTGTGGCCCAGGAGAGGTGGAGCCTGTGGACGAAGTGGAGGACTGGGGTGATTCTGTCCACTAGGGTGAGGCAGGCCGTGAGGCTGGGTTGAGGTCTGAGTGTCCCCGAGGCCACTCTTAAGGGAATGAACTCCGGACCCACCCAAATGGGTGGGAGAGGGCAAGAGAGAGGGAGGACGATGGCTGAGGATGCTCAGGTCCAAATCCCGCTCCACTACGTCAACACACATATACAATATTGTGTTAATATATCTGGATTGAACATCCTGGTGTGGGGTTAAAGGTTAATATTTCTTAGACTGCTGGTATTCAGTTTGAAGTTTCAGACAAATCTCACACAGAAAACATGCAAAAACTCTGAGACGCTTCTTATTAGCGAGCATCATATGCAATGTAAGTGTCAGAAGTATTTAATTTTCATTCCACTAAAAACACATTAGACGATGGGCGTACCTTTTATATCCGACTTCTCCTGTGACGACCACATCTTTTCAATGTATTCACCTACAAAGAAAATGAAAGCGAGAGGACCAAGACTGTTAGCAGTTTCTTCTGCATACATGATTACCCACGTAGTTCAATGATGCTTTACTTATAAAAATGATCTACACTGCATCCAGTCCATTAACGGTTACTTCATGTTTCTCATCCCACTCTGACATCAGACAGTGTGAGCAAAAGTTAAATGGCTCAGGTTTTATCCAAGCCTCAGTAGTGACAGTAGAGGAGCTTGTGAGAGATCCTACAGGGATCCTTCCAGGAGTTCTTACAGCAGCGGTTCTCAAATTAGGTCATGGCACCCCCAGAGGTCCAGGACCCGGAGTCAAGAATACCACAAAACTTTGCTCCAAGTCACAAAACTGCACTGTATCATTTCAAAGTGTGAAAATCTCAACTATAATTCTAGTCTTCGGGGGACGATCTGATCACAACCTCGGCTGAAGTATGGTCTTATTTTCACTTACTGTCTCCATATTCACCAGATAAGATTATCAAATAAGTGAAGAATGTTTCCTCTGAACTCTTTTCTTTCTCTTCCCCTGGATTTTAACAGCCTCTCCACGTAAGTCTGCTTCTTGTTAGGCTTCCACTCCGGTTTGGCTGTGTGTCGCATTTTTGGTTATTAAGGGAATAAAAAGTTGCAGCAAGGTTTGGCAGGGCATCAGATTTTTACCTTGTGTGTGTGTGTGTAATAAGTATTATTCCTGTGTTTTGTTGGTGTGTGTTGGTGTGTGTGTGAGTTGGGGGGGGGGGGGGGGGGGGGGGAGGTTACTGCTGTTTTCCATTAGGAGTTAAGAGCATTTAGTTTTGTCATGTGTATTAAGGGTGACATTAATGTGAACCATGTGTGACAGTTCCTTCCTACTGAGAGCTGTCACTGACAGACGTCTCATGCAGCAGATTAGACACACAGAGGCTGGCACACGTGCTCAGACACATACAGGGGGTGGACAGAAGAATGGAAAAGCTTCATTAGAAAGGATCACAAAACGAAGGCATTAAGGCAGGTGAGTCATATTAACTTGAGATGTAACTAGCAATAAGTGTCAGTTCCTTCTTTTTTTAAAAAAGTGTCTGACAGTTTTTACCTTTATGAGTTTTCAAAGCAGCAGAAAGCAAATAAAGTATAAACAGCCGAACAGCTGGTGGCTGAGGTTCAGGAGAGTTGTTCAAAAAACTGTAAAAGTTTTTAACAAGGCAGGAGGGGGACACTTAACCGGGAGGTTACCAAAAGCCACACACCTAGACTCAAAATATAATCACTACATTGCAGCAACACCTGGCAGTGAGGACCAGAACTGTACATACACACAAGGATCCGGCACTCAAAAAACCCATGTGTGGCCACATTTCTGCTCACTGCTGCGTAAAAAATATCATTTTAGTCACCAGCTTTCCTTTAAAAAAAACCAAACAAAAAGATTGCAAGATGACCTCATTATCGTGTTCGTCATTTTTACTTGTTGTGGCAGGAAAAGCATGTGTGGAATCAACCCGGGAAAACAAACATCAGCTATTCTGATTTAACCTCTGGGGGAAACGCCTTCATACTCACACCTAAAACCTGCTCTAATGTTAATGGTCAACAAAACTCTCCTGTTATTTGGGTTTCTATTAAATTCTATCGTATTTTATTAAATATATAGACTGTTACAATAACCAAAGCTCATATTAAAGATGGCTACATTTTCAAATAACGCAACCAATAAATGCAGAGATAGTTCCTATAAGGTACAGGTGTAGTTTCCACTTTTGAAACTATCCTTATTTATATTTTTATTAAAGATAATTAAGGATATTTTCAACTCTGAGAGTCGAGGAACGAAAACAGAATTAACCGTTAAAGTTTAAATGACATGAAACTATGTCTGTTTCAGTCCGTTAACAACATCATTAGTTACATTTCTTTGAGACAAAAGTGTTCACTGTGGAAAATTACCACCCAGAGATTTTCACATCGTACAAAGTGGTTCCCTGACAAACTGTTATAATATTGATCCTATAGCCAAAGACACACGTAATGAGCTTCTTTACCACGGAGCAGGAAAAACACTAAGGTGACCTTTTTAAAAATCACACCAGCCTTTATCTTGTCTTAAACGTTGCTCCACTTTAAAACAACAGCGTTAGTAAAACCAGGGGAATCATTTGGTAAATCATAAA
This sequence comes from Rhamphochromis longiceps, assembly GCF_057381845.1. NCBI lineage: Eukaryota > Metazoa > Chordata > Actinopteri > Cichliformes > Cichlidae > Rhamphochromis > Rhamphochromis longiceps. The sequence goes on from NC_140578.1 coordinate 42,295,485, forward strand.
GCCAATTTACAACCGTAATGTCATTATTCATTTTTAAAAAGAATAATTAGGGACAAATTCATTCCTGCTTCAAACTGTAGCATTTCAGCCAGGGCCTTAGAAAGCATTCAGTTGTCATAATCTAAGTGAGGGCACACAAGCTGCAGCTAATTAACTACATTGTGGTCCCATTAGACTTTGCATGCTGTTGTCTCTGACAGCCAACAAATATATGCAACACTGTTCCATAATCAGAAAAATACTGACGAGTCTCCCACTGAGCACCTTCACTTTAGCACTTTAGGGCAGGAATATCTGTGCCCAGCTTGAGGCTAGTTTGCAGATATAGCTTGCTTAACAATGAAAGAAAGAAAAAAAGGAAACTGACTGCCTTAATTACACTCAGTTACCTGATAATGTGAGTAAGGCTTCAGAGTTACCTTTGATGCGTTTGTATCTCTTGTACCAGCGCCCAAACTCCTGGCACTTGGAGGTGGAGACGTTGGCATAGTAGGAACTGTTGACGATTGCTGAGATCATACTCTGACACAGAGACAATTTGACAAAATACATTAGTCATTCATGGGGTTAGCCAAAATTTTTGAACCATTAAGCAACAGCTTTGTCTTTCAGACTGATTAAAAATCTCAAGTCTCCGCAAATGACCAACAACTGGCCACTTATACCGAGCAAGAGATGCAAAAACGCCAGCAAAAGCTCAACATGGGAAACGCTGAGGATTAAAAGTCACATGAGTCAAGCTGCAAATGCACACCACCCACACACTTCCCCTAATCACTAATTACATCATGACTAAGTCTTATGTATAAATCACAAGTCGAAATGACACACTCTCGACTCTAATGACTGCAGGGTGTGTGTGAGCAGGATAATTGAGGTGTGCGTGTTTGCATCCTTTCCCATGGGATGGTACCAATATTTGTGTGTGTGTGTGTGTGTGTGTGTGTGCGACTCAGATTACACATTGCACTAAGCGTGTGGTGAACTGATGATGAAACCATGTGCTTAGAGACAAATACATCTTGGCTATCAATAAGCGTGTGACAAAAAGGGCAAAAAAAAAAAAAAAAAAAAAAAAGGCAAAAGGAGGAATTTAAACTTTGTCCTTGTGTTCAGTTCATCACAACACATCATAAAGAAAATCTGAATATCAAGCAACCTGCAGGAACATCTAAATATGTCCTGCATGTGCTGATTATAGCTCACATTTGTGGCTTATGGGTGCTAAAACCTGAAGTATAAAGCATTTATTATCTGGGACTTAGCAAACTAATTCTTTTGAATGTTCTGTTTACACCATCTAATGTGAGTAATATGCAGTGACTGAATGGATTACCTAAAAATCATAAAAACATTCAGCTTATTCAGAGAAAGAGCGACTCGAGTCTGATTTGGACCCATGACGCAGTGAAACTGCTGCTGAGCTTGAACTCTGCCTGGACAGAGTTATGAAGCAGTTACCTGGGAGAGAGGACACTCCTTTGCCAGAGCGCTCTGGTTGGTCTCTCTAAGCAGCTCTTTGAGGGCGTTTCTCACGGTGGCGTGGGTCCACTGGTCTGATGGCAGCTCCTCCAGCCGGGCAAAGCTACATGGAAATGACAAAACTTTTCTGTTCACTCTTTCAAGAGCAGTGATGATTACAGAAAGAAACAAACAGGAATCTGATGTAATCCAAGCATTTAGAAGACAAGACTAGTTTTGACCCTTGTTTTCTGCAGTCACTGGTTGTAAGAGGCTTTCCTCTTGTATTTTGCCCATTCCAAAGTAATCTCTTGTATAAATTATACCTGCTGCACATATATGATGAATAACGTAATGCATTAAAATGTATATAGTGCATTCTAACGCTTAGAATATGATTCTATTCAAGTGTATTTATTCTGTAACTCTTAAAAGTCGCCACTATAATGAGTGGATAAGTAAAACTGTACTTTTGGGCTCCCAGTGAAACCGGAGCTGCTGGCCTGTGTGCACAGTGTATACATATGGTCATCTCCATATGTCCACCAAGCACACGCAGCAGATACACACACTGCAGTTCTGTTACTGCAAAGTGCCCCAAAACTCTGCAAAATGAAATTAGATGAACAAAATCAAGTCAGCTGGTGTGCCTGGTACTTATTTTGGATAGCTCAGTAGGTAGAGTGGTGGCCCCATGATCGGAAGGTCGGGGGTTCGATTCCCCTGAACAGCTACCCTGAGGTACCCCTGAGCAAGGTACCGTCCCTACACACTGCTCCCCGGGCGCCCAATGGCTGCCCACTGCTTCACTGAGTGAATGGGTTAAATGCAGAGAGCGATTTTCCCCACGGGGACCAATAAAGTACACTTTCTTCTTCTTCTTTCTTCTTTTGAGGGGATGCTTCACCATGGATGCAAAAAAAAAAAAAAAAAAAAAAAAAAAAAAAAGCTGGATTCCTATTTACAATCTGCAATACACAATGCTGACCTGTGCAGTAGGATCCGCAGTGTGACCATGTGGTAAACATCCAGCAGCATGTCCGCTACCGTGGCCTCCGGAGCATCTGTTAGGTAGTGGATGGGCATCGGCTTCCACCGGCCCACTTTAATGATCCCTGATGACACACACACAGACCAATCACTGTTTAAAAGTTACCATGTTAAACTGTTTTGTTCCCGTCAATATATTAAAAACAGCTCAATCTGTTTGTGCTTTTTGACCTGTTGGTTAAACTCGTGGTGAATCTTTGAGCATCATGATGATTTGAACATTCCCCTGGCCTTCATACGGCCGTGACTGGAAGTGCAAATCTAAACAGACCTAATCACATTAGGATCTTCTAAATCAAACACAGACCCTGTCTAGTCTTAGCCTGCCAGCCTCAGTTGTGTGTGTGTGTTGCATGAGGATGCTGGTGATAGGGGCAAAGAACAAAGTGTGTTCTCTTTGGCCTCCACAGTTGATTAATGAGAGGAGAAATGTAAAATCAGCTCAACATTAGGTCTGGAGCTGAGAATGGGCGCGCTGTTTTGATGTTCATGCTCCAAATAAACACTGTGAGGTCATTGCTCTCTTGTCTAACAGAATATCTTCTGATAACTGGCAGTTTTTACGTTTCCTAGATCTGCCACGTCTTTAAAACTATTGATACCTTCACATGTGGTCAACTACTCACTGAGATGCTACTTTAACCTTTTAAAACTCTCACTTGAAGTGAATAAAGCTTAAATTACTGCTGACAGGCAGATGTTTGGGCTTTATCCTTGTACCAATCTGCAGTCTTCCCTAGTTCCCAAACAATACCTCATATCAGTGTATCTGTCTACATGTCAGGCGCAGAGTAAGATTTTGCACTACATATTTTGGAAGAGGGCTCGACTTCCTCCACACAGACCCAAAAACAAATCTTTTTTTTGTTGTTAGAGCAAAAGGATGTTTATCAGAGATTTAGCTTAAATATTAAACACAATTTCCTGTCATCTTTTCATATGACTCTGCAAGCTCTAAAAGATGAGTACTGGATTCTTGATGGACGTCACGTCATACACTATTGAACATACCTGCATGCACACCAGTGCATTTCTCCCTGCATTTTTTCCGCACAGACACACATCACAGTACTGTATCCAACAAAATCACAACTTTATAGGTGGGATAAGATTACGAATACAGACATTTTTTGACAATGCAACAACAAGATAACACAAAAATGGTAACTAACTGAAGATGACTAACAGACTGATGACCAAAAAGCAGCACACATGTAATACAACAAAAGGCCGTTTTAGTCATTTTCATCTAATTATCAAGCAAGGAAAAGTTTTATGGAGAAAAAAAATAGACACCTAAAGGAGCTACGTGTTCCACAAGGAGCAATTTGGGAGATTCAGAGGTACCGTAAAATTTTATTTTAAGCATTTTAAAAATAAGTGGGTACCGACATAATCTATGTTAAGTGCAGTTTCCTTTTTAAAATAAAGTTTGGGTTGTTTAAAGGGATCCACTAGTGGTTTAAACACCTTAAAAATAGTCATTTTTCAGTTTGTAATATCAGTGAATGTTTCCAAAAACTTGACCTTAAGTTAAATTTAGTTGGACTATTTCTCAGCAGTGCACCTAAGCCCACGTTACAACCCGAGCCTTAACCATATATTCCAAATAAGAAATAGCTGCTTTTTAATTAGCCATAATGTGCAAGTTAATTAAAGAAAAAAAAAGCCCTGTGCCATTCAGTGAAGAGTTTAAAAATACTCATCCAGTCAAAGTTATGCAAGATGCAATTCAATCGCAGAAGAGACTCTGTATAATTTTGGTCGTGACCACACTCGGGGGAAAAATGCATGACTCCAGCCAAAAATTATTTATTTGAAAAGAAAAGGCTTATTTCTCAGAACAAAACCTAGCTATTTGGGACAGGCGAGGGGGGTCGTAGGGCGTCGGCCACATGGTTAGAGTACCCTGTGTTTATGGGACACACCAGGAATTTCAAACTGCCCAGCTCTGTGAGAGTGAGTGCGTCTCTCTCTCTGTGTGTGAATGCAGTTGAACTGGATGCTGCTTGCTCTCCTGTTTTGATCTCTGAATTCTGGTGCTCGTCTGGGGTTTTCAGACATAGATTTATTGTTCAGTTTAACCGCCACGCAGCCAGGTGGGTGTAGTGAATCACTGAAAATACTTTCTTGGTAAATACCGCTCCTGTGACTGTCCCTGAGTTTTGCGACATCAGTACTCACTGTACCGATGTGGAAAACCCCCACTCAGTAATATTTCATTCAGCTGCTGCTGGATTAATTACTCAAATAACTAACAGGGCGGTAATAATGAGTAAGGCATGAGCCTTCCCATCAGCGTGTAATAACAGAGAAGTTTACAAACGCATGTTTCTCACATCTGAAGAGGCTTCAAGTTATTCAACATCCGATCATGTTTTTTAATTTGTATTTAAAAGATCTGGCATGACTACAGTTTGGCTTTGTTTTCACTGCTCTGCTGTCCGGGTGGCATTTAAGGGGAAGTTAAAGCCCTGAAGATGCTCACAGTAGATCCCCTCGTGTCTTGGATGTTCTTAGAGGAGCAGTAAGTCTTTCAGATTTAGAGGCGTCAGTTTTATGTGGATAAACTTTACTGATTTTAAATTGTAAGTCAGGGCTGCAGTTTGCCTGCTATTCGTTGTCATGTCATCTGTGAGATTTCTTAAATATATATAGTGGCAAATTGCAAAAAACTGTCACCTAAAGGTGTTTTATATCGTAAGGTAATGACCCTACAATAATAGAAAACAATAATAGCAAACCCCAACAACCTATGAGCAAGTACTTGGAGACAGTGAGAAGGAAGAAGCCTCCAGCAGAACCAGGCTGAGGGAGCAGCAGCCATGTGCAGTGATTGGTTGTGGGTGAGAGGAGACAGACAGAACAAAATAACTATGGATTAAATTTAGCTCCCTAAACTGACAGGTTTAGGGAAAGCAGGTTAAAGCAAGTTTAGGGAGAAATGTCTAAAGACATTTAGAAAGGCATTTTATAAACCCAGGTATGACCTTAACCCTCTCAGGCTCAAATTAAACTTTTTGTTGCTAATGCACAACCAAGTCCTGCAGTGGTACTTCTGAGTAAAAAAAACTCATAAAGTATGTATGTGGGGTAATCAGGTTGTTAGTTTTTAACTGTTGCAAATCTGCAACGCCTGCCTTGAGAGGGTTAAATTTGAACACCTGTCTGCACCTCTGGATCACTTCTAGTGCAACTGCAACTTTTAGATTATTCCCAGGAAATGTCCCAGTCAGCTTGACTTTGAGGCTACGTCCACACGTACACGGGTATTTTTGAAAACGGAGATTTTCCGTTTTCGTTTTAAAAAATAATCCCGTCCACACGTAAACGCAGAAATGAAGGAAAACGCTGCTAGGAACATGCCAAAGCAACAGGTGGCGATATATTCCTGACCGTGTAGAAATGTTGGCCAATCAGAAGTCTAGAAGCCTCGGTGGGAAATCGTAAACAAAGATGGGGCATAGAAGTAGAACCGAGTCGTATGTGTGGAGGGACAGTAACTGTGTGTATATGTAAGCATTTAAACACTGCAGAGAGTAGAATTAACAGTAACAGTATTGTAGAAATTCATTTCACCGAAACAATAACGTGGCGCACAGTGTATGTAAATGCAAAAACTGAGTTTTCGAAAATATCCACCTTTTGCAGGCGTTTTTAGAAATCTCCGTTTTCAGTGACCGTAAACGCCGTTTACGTGTGGACAAAAGGTGCAAACGTATAGAAAAATCTGCGTTTTCAAAAATACCAACCAGTACCAGTACGTGTGGACGCTGCCTGAGATTGTGAATCAAGTTTTCTACTCCAACATCTTGAGGGATCCGAGGGTGAACATTTGGTACAAACCACCTGAACTGTGACACACGAGACTGTTTGCAGTACCCACCATATAATTTTTGGCTACATCAACATTATCTGTGCACACCACCTGTCCTGCTTTACAGATTTGGCTCTCAGTGACTTCATCCTTAATCCAACAAATGAAAATCTAGTTGACGACTCACTGTTTCGAGGAGCCCCCGTACTCCTTGCAGACCAAGAAGCGGTCAGTATGGGACTTCCAGAGAAGACTAAAAATACTAGCAGTGTCAGGAGATGTGCCCAAATAGACAGGGCAATGAGCCAAATTTAAAAATCAGTTATGTTTCATTTTCAAGGACAGAGTTAAGTTTAAATGTCCTTCATAGTGAGTAACATCTGAATCATCTGAAAACCACATGAATTTACCTTTTCAGACCTACCCACACTCACTGCTTACCTCGTGCCTGCACAGCTGAGTTATGCGAGTATCCAAGAGCAACCAGTGCCGTCTCTACCAGCTGTGTGAACAGGACATCTTTACGAACCAACACAAACTCGGCGTGGCGGTCACTACGCCCCTCACAGTTGCCTGCCATTCCCATGTCTGCATGCTCCACCACACAGTAGACCGGGATCATCAAACCTGGCGCAACAAGACAGAGAGGGAGAAAGTTATAGCGCTAATGTGTAGCTCACCCACTTCCCAGGTCCTCGCATTTAACGGGAAATCGCAGGTCAGGCCTCACTAGCGTTTCACAGTGTTTCCCTCTACCCCACCTGTTAATGTGTTTTTATCTGAGGAGGGGAGAAGATTTCCATGATATGCATGACAAACAGAATATTACAAGATTCAGCACTTTACAGGTGAAAGGTAGAAAATAAATCTTTTCAGGATTTCCCATCCCGGGCCTTTCTGTTGCTGTGGGTCTAGCAGTTAAGGTGTGGGAGAGTTTACCCTTTCAGCAATTGCTCAAATGCTTGAGCACTCCCCTCTCCCACCCTCCCTCTTATCAATTAGGAGATATTCTTACTTTGTTAAATGGTGACAGAGAAAATGTCTTTTTTGCTGTAACACGATGTATCATTATAGTCAAGAAAACAACCGTTACTCGTCTTATAAAAGGTCTACAATTATTTGTATAATACGTAGATAACAAAAATAATACATTTTCAAACATGTTAAGTCCTCCCTGTTGGGCTAAGGATATGTGGACATATTTAAGATTTAATGCTACATTACTGACTGGAAATTCATCCCAGGGAGTAAAACAAACTTAATGTTATAAATTACTTTCTCCAGGGATTCCTCCAGAAGTTGAAGCTCACAGCCACAGTTCAACAAATTTGTCTGCTCAGTATTTAGTGCGTCAGCGCTGCTGCACTATAGCAGCTCGGTGGTCTCATTGTGTTACACTGGGCAGCTGCCAGTGTCAGTATAAGTCAGTGCAAGATTGTACAACTGTATTTGTGTTTGAACCACATATTAAAAGCCACAAGGGTTAAGACTTGTTTCCAGAACCGCTATTAAACTGCTGCATGTAGCGCTCAGGAGCGATGCCACGACTCTAGCGGTGAAAACGATTCCTATGCATCAGTCTGAACTTGTTATCGGATAAGTGCTTAGAGATCCTCAAAGCACAGAACCACTCACACCCATCCAGTCCACTCGTCTGTCCCACAGGAGCTGCTAATTAACAAGTCATCAATCCTTCTCCCCCAGTGTGCGGAGCAGTGACAGATCAGCCGGCGCCAAACCGCAGCAGCATCAGGCACGCTATCAGCCAATAACCAGACCGCTGAGTGGAAGGGTGGAGGGAGGTAACACAGCAGTGTGTGTGTGTGTTTGGGTGTGTGTGTATGTTCCGCTACAGTGTTTGTGTGATGATGCATGATGATGTTTTCAACTGCATGAGAGAATAATGGGCATCTATGACTGAGTGTTTTCTGTACCTTCTGCTCTGTAACACTATCCATGAGCCGACGTTGCACAAACTCTATAAAGCTCTTTACAATGTGTTTCTTTTCCTGCCAGCGGGAGAAACTTGGGTTCAGTCTCTTTCTCAAAGCCATGCCCGCGATTGTGATGTGATTAGCAGACAACCTGCTTTGCCACCAGAGCCATGGCTGTGTCTTTTAGCCATTATACCCAATCATTACAGCATACGAATGAACTAGAAAGTAGTATGCAGTGATAATTTTACTACATATATCCTCTTTGATTAAGGCTGGGACAGCCTCAGAACAAAGCAGTTTTTACACAGTATCAAGCCTGCTGGATGTTCATATGCTCAGTACACTGATGTGGAGCGGAAAACACGCCGTAGACAAGATATCGTAAAGATTTAGACTGACATACATTTTTAAACAACCTCCTGTCAAAGGCTTTCATGCCGAGCTCACCTTCAAAAATGGACTCATTCATTTGTCACCTGTCCAGTTGCATGAAGTAAAAAATAAATAAAAATAATTAAACATGTATGATCACTAACCAAGCAGCAATACCAAATATTCTGATTTGAGGTTAATAAAATTGATGTAAATACATTTATAATAATGAAATGAATAAAACTGGAAGTGAGCACTTAAGAGATTCTTTATCTTCCCTTTACACTGCTGAATTTAATTTAAGGATAAAAGTCATTTTAAATGAGGCAGTTGTGGCAGGACTGCTGGGTGTCTTTGTCTGACCGTTTAGACCAAGTTGGCTCAAGTGTAGCATTTTACTGTGTGTTTATGGCATAGAGAGAATTTGGGGAGACTGATAGAACTTCCTTAGAGAATGCAATACAGAGTTGGAGCCACTAAATGTTTATTAACTCCTTTCACTGTCTGTTGACAGCTTTAAACACTAAAATGACTTTTATTATAACAAACATGTACACCTTTATCGAGCCATCCTGTTAACAACGCACCTCCAAGTGGTCTCAGCGGTGTGCAGTTCTGTCGGGTTCGTGGGTTTGTTGGGCTGCCATTGACCTCCATACGGCTCAGCTTGCACTGAAGACCACCGCTGGAAGTGGGACTTTCCCCTTTCTCCCCCATCTCCTCTGGGCTGGCGCTGTCCTGACGGCTGGGGCTCTCCGCTTCCCCCCCTGCGTTTCCACGCTGCTCCATCCTCTTGCAAACTCCAGGAGGAACACACAGCATAGCCTGTGAAGCTGGAAACACACAAGAGCTTTGCTTTAGCACAATTGAATCTACAGCGATTAATAACTACAACATGAATTAGTCAGTAACAGCTCTACAGCAGTGAGGCTGAAATTAACAACCTAGAGATAAGAGACACATGGGTGGATTATGAAATACAACAAGTCTTTGTATGAACTCACCAGTCTGGAGTTAGGTTAAAAAAAAAATACAACAGAAGCTACTTTTGGCTGAACCCTTATTCACCAGCAGTCCCCACAGCAGGTAGTGCCACATGTTTGACTTTACTACACATCCTTCCTGACACAATCCCACAGGTATTTGTGCATCCTCCCAGGATCTAACCAGGGAGCTTTCATTTAGTAGGTGAATGCATAAACTACACCATGAGGAGGAAGAACCTCATCAAAAAACTGCAAATCACAGATCCTTGAAACAACGAGTCAGTAACAGTGATGTTACAGTAATTGTCCTCGACAGCTTCTCCTGAGAATTAGCCAAACTTTGCAGCCTTCAAAGAAAGTGGGCCAGCTTTCATTTTATTACACATTCAGGTGGTCCAGAGATCTACCATATGCAGAAATAGCTTGCACTGTCATCTTTTCCAGTGTTTTCTTCACGATGGAAAGAAAAACCCACAGCACTAAAATAAAAGAATCGTAAAAAACAAAAATAACACACGATATAGTTGATCTACAGCGTGCAGATCAACTATATCATCTTTCTTATTTTACCATTGTTGACAGTGTAGAGCCATTACAGACCGTTTCATCAACCACTCTGGCTTTGTTCCTTCCCTGCCCAGTCAATCCAGCTAACACATTTTTTTCTCTTATTTACACAGAAGTGAGGCAGGGACGACCACAACAGACTAAACACAGACCCGTTTATTATCCGCTGTTTAGGCTCACAGGAGTACACAACAGGTTATAATGAAAGACGTGAAGGTGCTTAAAGCACATATGAATACAGTGATAGTGCACACTGTATACTGTGGATGCAAATAAGCAGAACTGTACTTTATAAAAATAGTATGCTACGCAGTAGTAATTTTCAAATGCCTACATTTACTCTCTTCTTAACTTCAAATCGCTCGAGCCTCTTCTAAGCAACAACAAGAGCTTAAACTGCACACTGCTGCAGAACACATCACTATATGCTAATGAGGTCATCTTTTGCAATACTATGCGAATGTGCTTGACTTTTATTCCCGTCTTTTCAGTCTGCGTCTAAAAAACATCAAGATATTAAATAAATATTAAAATAAAAAAGTCTGTTTTGCTTTCATTAATATGCTAAAATATGCAGCCGCTTTCTCCAATATACAGTCCGATTAGCTTATTTACCTGGAGTTCCTGTGGTGCGACTATGACGTTCCTGTCACTCTGCTACCGGAGAGGATAAAATTATAGCAAATAATATTCAAGATGAGATGCCCACTTTTGCTTCGAGCTAGACCCAGTATCAAATGTTATGCGCACGATTAAATAACACGGACAGCATGTGAGACAACATGACAGGGAAGGACACGATAGAGGAAACCAGGAGAGGATGGAGTACATCACAGCACACAGCATGAAATCACAAGACGTGACACTGTGCGACCTAAGGGGAGGTTACAATACTATATAGTGTTTTATAACTGAGTGACAAGACGAGGTGAAGTTAACACAACAAAGGAAGTAACTGCTGTCGCACTTTACACATTTTTGTACAGATTTAAAATAATTTGCATGTTTACCTTTGAGGGTGAACTGTTACGTTTGAACCAGGTGACCCGTTTCTACTACTTTTGATAAGCAAGTTAGATGAGTTTAACAACCGCAAGACATCAATGGGCTATCAATATACTCATGTACAACTTAGACTAAACGACAATTAACACACTTCCTGGCAATCACTTCAATAGACGGCACTGCAACTGGTCACATGAGATCATATCATAAGAAAGAAAGAAAGCGAAGAAGGCCCAAAGCAACACGATGATGTGACTGAAAGCACTTAAACTGCAAATCCGTCCTCATGGGTTCCTAATCTTGCACAAAGCATTCAAACAATTATTGCTGAGGCTCATTAAAAAAAAAAAAAAGTGTGTACACTCTAGATTTATGGCACATGGTAACAAACAACTGATTGTTAACAAAGAAGAATGAGAAACATCCTGTTTACACATATTTCTGTATACTATAAAAAGGTTTATCTGCACTGTTGTGCTGTCAGAAACAACAGTCCTCTTATATTTACATTTGCTGAAGCTTCATGAGTAATAAGCTGAGAACCTGAATCCAACTTACGCCGTTAAATAGACTCGGCGCTGCTCAATTGTGCTCACAGCTTTGTATTTTTCCTCACGCTGTGTGGTTTTCAGTGGTATGGCCATAAAGTCGGCAGTGACACGCGAGTCTGCGCCAAATGTGACACATTATTATAATAAAACTCACATGCAAAATTAATAGCTGCCATTAAAAGAGTTTGGCCAACACAAACGAGGAAAAAATAAATAAAAGAATCACAACGTATGGAGCACAATGAGGCCCCTCCACACTGGACCAGGAAACAGAAGAGAAAGTCCTGAATGTTTCAACGGTCCTGTAAACGGATTCCTCGTCTTTGCATTTGCTGAACTTCACTTGGGCAGGCGTCCTAGATCTATTAACATCAGCATCTCATTTCTATTGTCTGATGCCTTCTAAGGCTTCAAGTAGCACAACTATGTCTCTCTGTTCACATCATGTGAAATGACACATGCAAGTGTTCCTCGAGTGTTTCGACATCAAAAACGGCCAAACTTTCAGCTCTCACACGGGACAGTTTAAGCTTGGTTTTCTCCTGCCTTTTGATTTGATTCGATGTAAATAAAAAAGAAATACTCTGGTTTTGTTTAATATACATCCTCTCACAGCATGTTAACACTCAGCTGTCTGGTTCAGCTCCATCAAAAGTTTATACGTGCTCGCATGTCTGCAAGCAGAAGCTGCAAACACTGAGTGCAATCAGTTATTCTGGTTCATGCTTGGAGTCTGCCTGTGTAGCTGGTATATTGTAATGTAGTTATTGTAGCGTAGTATCTGCACATTTGAGCTGAAGGTCACGCTGTCACACACACTCACAGACAGTATAACACTGCCGTCAATGTGACAACACTGGAATACATTTTACATACAGTTATTCACACACTCACTAAAACACACAACACTACAGGATCTAGTAGGAGCTTGCACAAATGACCCCAGTGCAAGACCAAGCAGAAGCACCCTCTTCACACCTGGTCCTGGAAAGGCTCAGCTATGCTTGAGACACTCAGTGTTGAACTCAGGTTCTCATCGTGAACCCTGTGGAGAAAACCCAGACCGTGCTCTTTGCACCCGTGCTCTTTAGTGAGAATAGTCAAATGTCAGTCTAATAAACACAAAATAAAACCCTCACGCCTTAACTTCTCCGAACCAATTCTTCACAATCTTTATTTTTCCAGTACATCCAGTGTTACTCTACATTAGACCTTTTTTTTTAATGAATTCTGATTGTATTGCATGTAAACTTAAAACAACAAAGTGCTCTCTCTCCCTCTCAATTTGAGTTTGGTCTGCTTTTAATAAGCACATTTTTTTTTTAATATTTGGGGTAATGGATTATAATCAGCCCCTTTCCCTCGTTCACATTTTCTCCACTAACCAGAGCAGCATTTAAGTCATTAATGAGGAGACATAAAATGTGGGAAGAAAAAAGTAAATGGCTTTGAGGTTTGAAAAAAAATGTAATGTGGACATGGAGGCATCACGGCGAAGCACACAGGATGTGAAAGGAATCAGTTTAGATTTAAACACAATTTTTAAGACTTTTTTGAATAATGTTTTGGTTTGCTATGCTTTTAAAACACTGCTATCTGATCAGCGCTGGCAGGAAGTAAAGAAATATTCTTTATATGCTGAAAACTATGCTCTCACTGTTTATTAACTTACCAAAAAAGCATTTTTCAAACTAGTAACTTGATACGACGCCACCATTTGACCCTACGTCATCCTGCTCTGCTACATGTGCTGCCACACAGCGCTCACAGTACTGTGAATTGTGTGAACACATTCTGCTGTATATGAGAAACCAGAAGCTCATAGTGATAAACATCGGCCATTCTAGTCATCAAACACAGTTACTGCAATGAATTCAATTATAAAGTGTCAGAAAATAGAATAAAAAGATACCTAACATTTATTTTCCCTGCAGATTTATTTTCTCTTGATGAACCCTTTACTTCAGCTCGCATTGTGACCCATAGACCATAGTTTATGCATTCGGGTTATGACTGGACTAATTTTTTCCTTCTATATTTTACACGTGTCAGAGTGTAAAATCGAGCAGTTCATCCAAAGAAAGCAAACCCCTTAACCTACCATGTATCCATATTGGATATAAGACCCTTGGAAAAATTGGCTCCATTGAACGTGAGGCAAAAAAGGAGGGGGACAGTTCCTAAATTCTTCATCGAATGCATATGTAAAAACAACTCTGGCCTCATGCTGTAATACCTGTTTGATTTTAAATGCAATGTGCCGGGATACAGATGTGTGTGGGTGCACGCCATGTGGCGAGGCCCAGCAATTTATTCAGTAAAGAATTGCTGTCAGTTGTTTAAAGATTCCTGGTGCAGGCCCAAAAAGACTCTTATTTTGAAGGTAAACTTTGATTATGGCCTATAAGTTTATAAGAAAAGCTCCATTTTAAATTTTACACCACATCAGTGTGGCTGAGAGGCCTTTATTGACTTAATCGATCACTTCTCTACATAAAGAATACGGCATATTCCAGCCCCACTGTGACTACACATTCTTGAGCTCGCTGTATGATTATGCTGAACCACGTGAATATATTTTAAAGACAGGCACCAACTAGAGTCTCACATATTTCAGAGCTGTAACTGAAACAGCATTTTACTACTCTGATGTTTTAAATTCATATCAAAAACAGAGGGGGTAAGATGTAGTTAGCTTTTGTACACTGCTTTTTGGAGTAAAGTGTCTTTTACTCACTCATACACACATTAAAACTACTTCAAGCAACACAGTCGGTGGGAGTACAGCTCAGAGACCACACACTCTCAGCACGCACTCTTTACTAGCGCACATGGAGGCCAAATGTACAGTCACACTCAGTAGCCTTCGACCGACAAATCATGTAGAAACACACGGAAAACCTCCAGCAGACTCTAATTTAGGGAGTGTGCGTAAAAGCAGAGCTTAAAGGGCCTTTAACTGCTTTTTAATGAATTAAACTGTGAATTCTAAGAGTAGGGGTACTGGATTGAAACCTGATGGCCCAGGAGATTAAAACCAAGCTGAGTTGTATTTAGCTGAAATGATTGGGGTCTGGTGACACCTAAATGTTTGTGGCGAGGGTCTTAACGACCTCAAGATGCTTTCGGGATCTATATTCTAAATATGTAGACAGACAAGAGTTAAAATCTGCATTTCCAATAATCTCATCATGTAAACACACCGCTTCAATCAGAAGATGAACTCTTGACCAGAGTAGTGTAATAATGCTATAGATTCAACGTAATTCATTGCAAGCACATTTAATACCTATAGCATGTGAGCCGTACAGGACGACAACTTGTGATTGTCCCACCAAGATAAACTAAACTATGAGGATTATGCAACTATGGTTAATAGTTATTAGCAGCAAAACCACATTAAAAAGAAAGTTTACATCTCACCAGGAGCCTCTAACATGGCTCAAACATATAGTTTCCAATCGCTGCTTGCTCACTTAGAGAATAAGGAACAGATCATACTAAGGGATGTTGTTCTTGGAGAAAAAAAAAGAGATGAGAAGCTTTTTTAGAAAACCACACAGTGACTCTGTTCTGTAGAGGGGAAATGCTGGTCTGGAAGCTCTCAGTATTTGTATGTATCCCACTTAAATAAAAACCTCCTTTAAGTGGAAAATCATTTTCCCGTTAACACAAACTCCCTATTTAAAAACAACAACAACAACAACAACAACAACAACAAAAACAACAACAAAAAACTTTTACTTTGCCTTTCTTCCTGTACAGTGACATTTTCACACTGAGGGCATTTTAGCCAATTATTTTTTAAAGTCCACTATCTAACACTTATACTAGCGAATACATATTATTATTAAATACTTTATAACACATTTCGTTCCCCACACGCCTTATTATTGCCATACTTAATATGACATATTTGCCTCTAAAAGCCTCCTGTCAGCTACTGTAGCTTGTTTCAGCAGAACCCCTCCTCTCTTCTCTCAAAATCTCCTAAATAACAGCTATTTATGAATAATTATTAATGAATTTGCAGTATTTTAAATACTGGCTAACTCATCATTAATTCGGCATACATATCCACATTATTACTTACTCTACTGTCGTCTGAAGTTACAACTTACACCCAGAGGAACAGCAGCAGCTATTAGCAGCTCTGAAAAGAAGAAGAAAAAAGCAGGTTTTTCTCTGGCCCTGTTGTGGCAGGAGGGCAAACACAGCTGCAGCTAATAAAATTAGGCTAATAATGGCTCCGTTTGATTCAGGTGTGCTAAATGAACCACTACTGACAATATACGCCAGTGAACACCGACAGAAACGGCGCTATTGTTAACGCTCAGCGGCACAGTGAATCAAACGGTGCTGGAGTTATTAATTTTATTAGCTGCAGCTGTGTTTAACCAAAGGCGCCTACGTGAAAGAGGTCAGCTAAACAAAAGGATATTAAAATAATTGACGGCTTGCCAAAGTGAAGAGAGGAATATTCGGTTTTTAGAGAAAAAGCATGTTCATTTAAGTTTTTGTTTTTAAATTCAAGAGAGGGCATCTTTTGCCTGTTGGCAAAGGCCTCCGGCTAATACACGTGTTAATTAAGTGGGGCTTTAATTAAGCTAACCCTTTGCATTGACAGTGAGGGAGTGTTTGTGGTGTGGTTTATTAGTTTTTACCATTTTAAAATAATATGGAGGTCATAAAAGAAATATTTTATACCAAGAATAGGCCACTTTGTTTAAATGAATCAATGTTCATTTCTTTCCAGCTTTTCTTAGAAATCACTGACAGTCACCCATCATCTGTATTTAATAGTGGTGGGAAAATGCAAAGCTGCTTCAAACTTCAAAGCACAGAAAACTGAAGGAAGAATAATTAGAAGTTAGTGGTCCCAAAACTATTCAAAAAGGAAGGATGTGTCCAGCTTACAGAGGGATAGATAGAGGGTTTGGAGGTGAACTTCCTTCACACAAGTGTTTAGCAGTTATTATGGCACCATAAAAATAAACGAGTGTTATAAATAAACTGTTTAAAAAATAGTAAAACGCATCATAGACATGTATTTAATATGCAAAGCAAATGTGCCAAAGAGAAGGGGTGGTATTGATACATGATAAGAGAAACAACAATTTTCCAATATGAGCCTAAAATACAGGATCAAAAACTAAAGCTGTTAAATAACTACATTAGGCTTAAAACTGTACTTTAAGTCTTCAGAATATTCCCCAAGTTAAAACCAATTAATATCTCCTTGTAACATGATTGTGAGGGATGTTAGTGTTTACTTTATTGTAATAACAATTGACAGTTTAAAGATAAACTACCATGACTTCTGTCAGCCTGGCACCTGCTTACTTACATATAAATATGTGAGTTTGGTGCTATATTGTCCTCAAGCATGAGTCAAAACTGCCATAAAACTTCAGTCTGTAAGCTCTTTGGGTTTAATATGTCATTAATAATTTGTAACAACTGCTTAACTTTTGGTAACATCTAAAAGCATCATTTCAACTTCTACCCATTTAAGCTTGCCAAAGTTTTATGTCTGCTTACTCGAATATGAATAACTCACTTTTCAAGAAGTCACTGTGTGCGCTTGGGAATAAACTCCATCCATTGGTGAAAACAAGTGAATCCAGCCTGAGAGAATAGGAATTTTCCACCGCTTTCCCTTCCTGGCGACAAATGGCACGACAGTGGACCGAGCAAGGAGATCTAAAGACAAGGAGTGATGAGGACAGACTGCTGCTGGCGGGCTGAGTAAAGAGCAGTAAAATGACACATGCAAAGAGAGTGAGAGAGAGGGGAGAGTGCAGGAGGCAGGGAGGGAAAGAAAGGGGAGGGAGGAAGGTCTGGGAGGGAAACTCAGAGACAGAATGACATTAAATCAGAAAGAAAATACAGTAGTCACATTTATTACTGCCCCCAGATCACAGTTTTAGCCTCAATTAATGTAAAGCAAATACAAGTGCAAAGAAATGGACAAAGCTGTGCAGGTAAAATAAGCCACTTCTTTGTTCTCGAAAGCTGCAAACTAAAATGAATAATGTGATCATGTTAGTCATTAATTCATAATCCAGATGTGGCGATAGCAGAGAACAGGAGGACGGGGAGGAAAAAGTGGAAACAGGATGATGGCAGAAAAAGGTGATTAATGTCAGAAGTTCATCTTGGAAGCAATGTCAGAAATCGTGCGGCTCATAAATAGAAGTAGATGCGATGGAGATAGAGATCTATAAATGAAAGACACAGAGATGATTCCTTCATATATGATAGGCTTAAAAGTCCTGTCTTTGTCTTTATGTCTCTTTAACCCACAATTCTGTTCTTCTATACTACACAGAGTTTTCCATGCTTTGGTGTTAGATAGACGAGCAAAATGCTTCAGCGAAGCTTTAAAGAAATGGTCACATGATGCACTAAACTGATGGAAAGCTAGGCCTTTTTATTGTATTGTATTGTATTGTATTGTATCTTTATTTGTTTCAGACATATAAAACAAAAAACAATATATACACACTACATATATTTTCATTTACAGATACGAATATATATGTAGATATACACACACACACACACGTATGTGTTCAGATAAACAAAAAATATATAATGAAATAAAACAAAATCGTCTGACATAATGTAACAATGTTTGGTCTGAAAAGGAGTAGGAAGAAGTATGAACATACTTATTAATTCCTACCCCTGCTCAACATCTTATTGATCCCACATAATTCACCTAATTCCCATCATCACATACTCCACACGATACACGAGGGGAACCTATATAAACTTGGCTACCGTGATTGATATAATTTGGATATAATTTGATATTTTTATACATACAATGGGTGATCATCTTTATCGGTATCATATTCTTCCAAAATCAGTTTTCGAAGTATTTTCATGAACTTACTCATTCCTGAGCATTGCTGTAGATCTATAGTAAAACTATTCCACAGTTTTACCCCATAAATAGTGACGCAAAAGGTTTTAACCTTTGACCGTGCTTTAAGAATCCTTAGATTCAATTTCCCCCTCAATTCATAGTCTCCTTCTCTGTCATAGAACATCCTCTGTATATTTCCTGGTAACATATTGTATCATGAAGCGGACAATTCAAAATTCAGCGGAGAATACTGGTGTCCAGCCGTCTTCCTGTGTTTTTCTCACAGTGTAAAAACAAGTCGTTTTCTTGAGTTTGTGGTCCCTGATTATAAAAACCCGGGACAGCTTCACGGGGAGCTTGCTGTACTCTGTGTGTAACATGTTAATGCTATTGGATTATAGCTCATTGTGTTTCCATTGTCTTTACAAGATGATAAATGGGGAATATTATCTCCCTTGCTTTTAAGGAAAGCAATAAAACCCTGGACTTTCCCCATTATTTATTTCACATATATACACCGTCCATCCATCGGTTATATGTTTGTTTGTGTGTGCGTCCAAATAGCAGGCCTGGGTTTTCCCAACAGTGTGGTCAGCATGTCTTGATTTATTCTAGATGGAAGAATAGTCACCTATCATTACCACTCAGCCCGTCTGCCTTCCTGTCGCACCTCCTCTGTGGTTTTGCTCTCTCTCTCTCCCTGTGTGCTGTGTGTGTGTATATGTATGTGTATATGTGTGTGCATGTGCCCGCACTGACAACACTTGTCTGTCCTACATCATCTTAAGTATCTTTGACAGCTCACCACAGGTCACTCACCATGAGCATAAGGTGTGTGTGTGTGTGTGCGTGTGTGTGTGTGTAGGTATGTGCAGCAGTTAAAGGGTGCTTTCAGAAGGCTCCAGCGGGAACAAGCCGGCTCTCATAACCTGTAATGGCAAATATTGATGTTACACGTGCTTTAACGTGCTTAAAAGACCACGCGGTGTGTTCTTGATTGACTTATATGGCATAAAGTGAGATGTCTGCAATCTGTTTTAAAGCAGAACAAAGTTTCAGTGCGGCCGACTGAACGCCTCAAAGTTACTGCAGAACAAACCATTACATCACAAATAAGAATCAAGTCTCTTTTTTTCTCTTTTTTTTTTTTTTTTTTGCTTTGCGCATTTTAAGAAGACACTTGTCAGATCAGTCACATACAAATTATAATCGTCAATAATAATCAATAGTCACTCTTTGGCTTCTCTATTAAATGGATTAATCTTGAAAGAGATGCAAAACTTTTCATATGTAACTCACAGAGGCTACGTTTTACTCACAGGCCCACAAGATAAAGATATTTCTATAACTTAATATCTAATATGATAAAAAGAAAATGAAACAAAGCCAATTGGAAATGTTTAATATTAACATTCAAAATCAGTTATTAAAATAAAGACATGTACTGTCCGTCTGTTTGGTGACACTTGTCACTGGCGCAGGAGCACTGCTCTAAAAAAAATGAGAGACTGTACATAAACTGGACCTGTCATAAGCTTGTGCTTTTCTGTGCAAATGCTGCCTCACTGTGGTGCCAAGGGGGAAATTATATGTTTGCTACTGAGGGTGTGTACACTAGTCCAGAGCTTAAGCTTTAGGTAATTATCAGGTAATAAAACTAAATACAAAACTAAAAGAAGATGTTTGTTTTTTTTACCTAATTGAAATAAAAATACAATAAGAAAATGTGTGTTAAACAAAATTAAACAGATGGAATATACTGTATATAATAAAAATAATGACTCAATCAATCAATACATACATGTACAGGAAATGTCTACCAAAGCCACCTGTAGTTCCTTTGTCTGTCTTCCGTGGTTCACTGTGGCTTTGACAGAAATATAGATAAATTAAATTGTGTCACCTGTACAGAGCACAAGAATAAAGAACTCATTTCAAATGTTTTTAAATGGCCTATGTAACTATTACTGAGCTATCATGAATTTAAACAAATAAATTTACATTGCTTGTTTTGATTCCCAAAAACCACAAACACAAGTAAGAAGAGGAGCAAGGAGAAGACCCATCATGGAAAGGCAGGTTTCTGCACGCACCACAGGCAGATAAAAGAAATGGATGGCATCCAGAAATCCTACCAGTGGCTGGACAAAGCTGGACTGAAAGACAGCACAGAGGCACTAATCATGGCAGCACAAGAACAAGCTCTGAGCACAAGATCCATAGAGGCTGGGGTCTATCACACCAGGCAAGACCCCAGGTGCAGGCTGTGTAAAGTTGCCTCTGAGCCAATCCAGCACATAACAGCAGGGTGCTAACAGGAAGGGCATACACGGAACGCCATAACCAAGTGGCTGACATAGTATACAGAAACATCTATGCCGAATATGGCCTGGAAGTCCCGAGGTTCTGGTGATGGCTTTCCAATGGACATAGTAGTGGTGGACAAGCAGAAGAAGACGGCCGTAGTGAGAGACGTAACGATACTGAATGACAGCAACATCAGGAAGAAGGAACACGAGCTGAAGAAGTACCAAGGGCTCAGAGAAGAGCTCAAGAAGATGTGGAGAATGAAGGTAACAGTGGTCCCGGTGGTAAACAGAGAGCTCAGTGCAGTGATTCCCGAGCTAGGCGATTGGCTCCAGCAGATCCCTGGAACAACATCCAAGAGCGCCGTCCTAGGATAAGCAAAGTTACTGTGCAAGAACCTTAAGCTCCCAGGTCTCTGGTAGAGGACCTGACCTTGAAGGATAAAGACCCCCCGCAGGGCAAGGGTGTAATTTGATATAAATATAGATTTCATAATCTCTATATAAAATATGACAAAATCACAAATCAGGGGAAAAAAACAACAACTGTGCTTTAGTTGGTTTAAGTTCTTTAACAACCTTTGTTGAGTGATATCACCAAAAACCAGCTGTTAAGCCAGCCTTGTTCATGCCTATGTAAAGCCTGTGTAAATGCTTCTGCTTTGATGTGAGCACAGCGTGTATGTGTTAAGTCTGAAAAGTGAGTACTGACTGCAGAGATGAGGAACTGCTGCCATCTCTGCACTGAGATGAAAAGAAAACAGATTATCCACAGAAATATGCAACTAAGTGAGCAGACTAACCAGTGGATTTCCAGTGTGAAAAGTTTACAGCCCGAACCGTGAGCTGAAGTTGGGAGATTTTATGCTACACAGCAAGAAGTGCATCATCTTACTTCTAATATGAAATTCAGAACTGAAGTATTGAAGCTCTGGATGACAGTGCAGCATTTTGGACTGAAGAGGAAGAAGTATCACACTGACTGGATGGCAATACACCTCAGCAGTTCAGCTAATGGGAGTTCTACTTTAGCTTAGAGTTGCTATGATTAAGTGCAGTTTAATATTTATGCAATCATCCATCAGTGTGTTATTTGTAACTGTGTGCGTGTGTGTAGTTCGCACTGTGTGCAGTATGTTTACAGTTTTCTGTAAAGAGTTGGTCAGTGCCTGAGGTCTTTATGTGGTCTAATCCCACAGCCTCTTTCTGGAAAACACGAGTAGCAGTGGAACCACTGACTCAAATTTTGGATCTCATTCTCATGACCAAGCAATTGTGTGAGTTTCAGAGGGCTCTGAAGCTATAAAAGAGGGCAATATGAGCACATACACGTTACATTATTGTAGCTATTTCAAGGGAGGCTAAACAGTGAAGCACAGTCGGTCCCAAGATGGGCAGGGTGAGTAGAACAACATTTAGATCTGGCATGTAAAATCATTAATACCAGGTTATCACTCACATACAATCCCCCAGATCATCTTCTACGAGGACAAGAACTTCCAGGGTCGCAGGTACGAATGCGACAGCGACTGCACCGACTTCCACTCCTATCTGAGTTGCTGCAACTCGGCCCGTGTGGAGAGCGGGACCTGGGTCATCTACGAGAGACCAAACTACTTGGGTTACCAGTACGTCCTGAAGAGAGGGGAATACCCCAACTACCACAGCTGGAACGGCCTCAATGACAGAGTCAGCTCTTGCAAGATGATTCACTTTGTAAGCCATCTCAACACATCAGGTGCCTCGTACCAAGAGGTCAAAGACACTGTGGTTAGTGGGAAAGTGGCTGTGTAAGATCCTACACATCTCAGGGGACATTGGGGAATTTTATAGCATTTTAAAAACGCCACTTCATTTTCACATAAATGAATCTTGAAATCTGGATCGGTGGAATAAATCCATGATAAGAAACAACGTATTTTGTAGTGACATCAATCAAACCTAGCTTCATTGTTTTCCCAACCCCCTCCCCTCTACCTACCATCTTCTTCTGTATCCCGCTTCACTCAGGCCCCTGGAGACCCCTACAAGATCCAGCTGTATGGCAAAGCCGATTTCTCCGGTCAGGTGTTTGAAGCGAGCGAGGACTGCGCCTCTGTGCTGGAGACGTTTCACTGGAGAGAGGTGCACTCCTGCAGGGTCCTGGGAGGCTGGTGGGTCTTCTACGAGCACCCCAACTACAAGGGCCGCCAGTACCTACTGGAGAAAGGCGAGTACCGCAGGCCTGTGGACTGGGGCGCTGTCTGCCCCACTGTGCAGTCGTTCAGACGGCTGACTGAGTAAAAGAATTCCAATTATTATTATTTTTTTAACCTTTTCTTTGGCTTTCGATTAGCTAATAATTTGCATCAATGCAGCTGCTAAATAGCTAAAATAAAAACTGAATGATGAGGCATTGCGAAGTTGTTTCATCCCTGTGTGTTAGTGTGGTGCTTTAAAGTGTGGAGATAAAAAAGTCTACCCTGTGTGACCACAGCTAAATTATTTAAAGCTGTATTAAAGAAGTTATTAAAAGGGACTCGGGGGTCTAGTTGAGGGGGTTGTGGGTGCTGTAACACCATTTAACGGATTTTATGTTCACAGATTTTCCCAAATTAAAAACATAAGGCACCACTTCGGTGTTTATGCAAAATTCAAGCTATTTTAAATCAGGGCTAAACTTGGCAAAGTATGCTCATGTCCTTTAGAAAGCTCCAATCATTGCTTTTGCATGAGTTGTGTAAGAGCTGCATTCATTTTCAGTCAGTCTAACATTACTGCTGTGTGTTGCACACCTTTCAAATCATTTTACAGACTGGTATCCTAACAGAAACCAGTGCTAGCACAGTAAAAGGAGAAAAAACATGCTTTTAGTATACACTTAGAAGTCTTTCCTTTATATGATTGACTGTAAATAAATCAAATGAAACTGTAAAACAAACGTTTATTCTCAGATCTTCTTGAAGGTGCTCATGATAACAGTTTCCAACAGTTTAAAATCAACATATTTACATTGTAACCCGCATGCCAAACTTTGTCATGCAGTAGGATGTGTGGCATGCTGCTCCTGTCTCTTAGTCGAGTGTCCCAGTCTTCCTGTGTGCTCACATCGAGGACTGTCCCTCATCTACGAGGCTAAGCTGGGTGGTGTGCTCCCCCCACTCCACCCTCTGCAGGTCCAGGAGGGGCTCTCGGGAACGTGACGCCATGCTGGAGGTTTGGAGAGAAATCTGAGGCTGGATGTCAGACTGGGAAAGGGAATGAGGATAAGACTGGGACATGAAGTGGGTCTCTGACTGGAGGTGGGACTCAGAATGGGATTGGAGTGGGAAGTGGAGCCGAAGCCGTGATTGCGGCTCTGATAAATCCACCAGAAGGGAAGTGATGGATAATGGGTGGCTTGATGAAGAAAGAGAAGGGATGGAGGTGGAAGAGGAGGGATGTGGCACGATTGTGTGCTCGTGGGGAGAGCTGTTGAGCGAAGGGGGAGCCGAGCGGTGAGAGACCGGGGGAGTGGTACTGGTTTGGTGAGAGAATGGAGGACTATGGGGGGAAGGAGAAGAAGAAAGTGGATCGAACTCTCCTTGAAACACCTTGGTCATGCTCAGCTGTGGAGAGGGCGGTTCATGCATCATGGACGACGGAGGATTTTGATCATCAGGACAGTGCACAGGTGCATGCTGGGTATTGAGGTGTAGGGCCAGAGAGCAGCTGAGTGGGGACACGCTGGGCGAGGGAGTCACGGCACTGGGAGTCAGCAGTGCGGACGGGTTGTGAAAGAGAGGCCTGAGAAGTCGCGTCATTTCCTGCAGCTCCTGACTCACAATGGATACTTGATGGGAGAGGACAGACATCTAGAGGACGAGATGAAAGGATGTGAAAGCAAAAATAATATTACTGGTAATCCCATATAAATACAGCATTTCTCAGTAACACATAATTACAAGAAGCTTTTATCCCAGACACTCGTGTCGAGATAACCCTGCAGGGATTTGTGTCTCCTCCTTGAAGGGAACCGAGGATCTCATGCTCACTGGCCAAACGTGTAAGCTCCTCTAAAATGGCTTATAACTGTTTCTTAATATATTCATTGGTCAGTGTCACAAATAATTATGAAGAATGATGTCATTCATTCATTCATTTGTTCTTTCATTTGGTCTAATTAACTCCCTGCCCTAATGAGTCTTATTAAAACCAGTAGCAAGTGATTAATTTTTACTGTCATCATGCAACACAAGTTACACCAAATTATATACAGATGAAGTCTCTTTATGTCTCTAACAAATCATAAATAATAAAGCAAATAACAAATAAAAAGAGCTGATGAATTCCATCATCTCACCGCCCGAGAAAAGAAACTCTTCTCCAAATCCAAATCCACACTGTCAAAGTCTATTTATTTAAAATTGTGAAAGTACACAAATAATTAGGCAAACAGGAAAAAACCTTATGCCTCAAGCTTAAAAACAAGTACTGAAATATCCATATTCATACGTGTTTCACATTTTGAAATCCCTGAAGCGCACAAAGGTGCTTAAAGTAAGTAAAGTTGTAGAGCTAGCTTACTTTTTTTTAAACAAACCAATCTCAACCTGGGGCTATGGTAGGTATTTGGTGGGGTGGGGGTGGGGGAATGATTTGGCCCAGATTTTTGCTGGATGTACTCCCTCTAGGAGTACACTAGCTTGTGCCCCAGGGACCATTCACATGTCAGGGGACTGTGGTTTGATCACATAATGTAGTGTATTTAAAAATAACAAGGAAAAACGACACACATGCAGTGCATGAAATGTACCTTTCTAGCATTTGGAGTCATCGACTGGATTGATCCCTTTAATTATCACAGAACTGCTTCTTTGTTAAAGCCACAAAGAAACTGAATAAAGTTTTGATGGACAATTTTTTTGCCCTGAAGTAATAAACAAAATCTCTTGACAAACAGCTACATCTTAGGCCCCTGAAGGTTCTTATCTACATCACGTTATGACATCATCACGTTGTTTGTCGACCACCTACCAACGACCTGTTCTTAACCTTTAAGCACCTAATATCTAATGAAAGAATTACATAACTTTCATGTAATGGCAGTCAAATCTGTTGAAGCTGAATTATACAAGATATATTATAATGTCACCATGTTACCTAGCAACTGCCTAGCAACAGGCTTAAATCATCAATTTTTAGGATTTGGTGCACCTAGAACACTTTATCGAAGAATTGCATTATTTTCATGGGGATGTACTACTACTACTACAACTACTACTACTACTACTTCTACTACTACTAATACTACTACTACTACTACTACTAATAATAATAATAATATTAATTACTAACTTCATGCAGTTCTTAGCATTAATAGATTCATATCTTAAAGTGTTGGCAAAGTCTGAACCTGAACCAACTGAGCCACTTTACATGCATTTTGTTGAGACTGTCCTTAGAAACAACAAGTTAGACAGAAAGTTAAACTCTTACAGCTGCACAACCGTGTTCTACATGGTTGTGTAATAAATCATTAGCTGCCACAAGTGCCCAGTAAAATAATGTGGATGTAACCACAGATTAAGAGCCTGCTGAAAAAAATGTTTTGTTTTTCATGACACTATAACAAGCCTTACCTCATATTTAAGCTTTGTAATGGTTTGCATGGTTTCATCGCGGGCCCCTGTGGACACACAGATATACACACTTACACACAATGCATTAATTCTGAGTGAATCAGGACTTTGGAAGCTGGTATGAAGGATGATGTAAAAATGTGGCCTTCAGAAGTCTGATACCCACTGAGCTGGACACAATAACAAAAACATCCACCATATAAACGAATGTTGTTCAGTAGCAACATAATATTCACAAAGGCTCTATCCATCAAAAAACTTCAGTATTACTGTGCATTAGTTTTTACCGGCTCTTCCTGCTCTTTACCTGAGGTGGCTGAATCCGGGCCGGGCAGAAAGCTCTGGGTTGCACTGGGAGAAAAATCAAATCTCGGAATTGAACCGCTCTGGTTTTCTGTCTCGATCCCATCCACAAACCTGAGGGAAGACGGGGAGGCGGTGAGAGTGCATTTCACGCAAGACAACAAGATAACACAATAAAATTGGATTTACCATTTACAGATAATTGCCAGTTAGTATAATAAGAGACTCCAGAAAAAAAGGGGGCAGTTTGGGGAACTATTTTATCTGAATGTGAGAATTCAGCTATCAAAACCTGCTGGTTAATGACACAGAGACACCACATGGTGGCAGCAGACTCTGCCAACAAACTGCAATACTGGGTAAAAATGACACATTAAAAGCTGCAGTTATACATCCAGGCAGGTATACTGGAAATGACTTTTACTTGTTTAAGACAACATACGAGATCCCTCCTTCCTTACGTAAATTGACATTATACATAATGTCAATTTACATGAGCAAGTTCCAACAAAATAAATCATTCGTTGAGTCCAGAAAATCTTTTATTATATCACACAGAACTCCTTTAGAGTTTCCAGGAGTGTGATTAAGGCACTCCCCAAAACCTTTCAGTTATTTTATATTCTTAACAGCAAACACTTTCTTTTCAGAGTAGAGTAGTCGACAAGATTCATTAGCCTGGGAGGCACGAACCTGCTCAATAAAAAGTTGTTATTATTTTCCTATTAGGATCTAAAATATGCATGAAAGTGGTGCATGAGAAAAGATCGAGCTGTGCCCTGTCCTCTGAGGTGCGTGCATTTGCTCAGTGAATTTCAAAGTGAGTGGAACCTGGATGACAAACCAAAAATCCGTAGGCAGCATGCAAAAATAAGTATAAATGTAATAAGCGCCATCGATTTAAAGTCTATAGTTTTGTAGTTGAGTTCTTTTATGGGAAACTTACAACCAATCAAAAATGATCAAAGCGTCCTCGCTCCACACTGCTGTCTGTTCTGAGAGTGCTTCAGCTCTGAGAGGAAAGTCTCTCGGATCTATTATCTGCTAGACTCCTGCAGATCCCAGACCTCCATCTGCTTTCTACAAAGCCCGCAAAATTCACAGAGATGTCAAAGGCTCACCACGCCTCTCCAAGAACTCATCATTATAAAGAGGGTTTATGGAAAGGCTGCCCAGCTGTCAACAGTCAGTGGGTCAAAGGTCGTGCTCAGTGTGAGCAGATGACGGAGAGAGGCTGCGCACCTGTGTACTAATTACACTCCTGCTCACGCACAATCATACACAGAGTGTGTGACTGTAAGCGCTCCCTCATTCACTCATCTGCTATTTACTCCTGCTAGGAATTTGAGTTTTTGGACGCTAATGAGTCACCACCGACAGATGTAGTATTGCATAACGCTAATGTGCGTGCCTATTATCTCACGAGGTAGGAGGAAAGTAGCGTTACATTGTGGGATCTTTAGCAAAATGAGGTGTAAGGTGAAACTTACTTTTTTTTTTAGGACTTTATGTAGAAATTGGACACAAACTACCAAAAACAGAAGCGTGGATTGAATCAAAATAAGGTTTTTTATGTGGATATAATGTAAGCAGTCCGAGAGCGCAAACCACCATGGTGGCTCATTCTCCGGGGAGCATTTACTTTTAAGGGGATAGTGTGTAAATAAACATTATGTATGAGTAGCTAATGGATACTGACTTGTAAATAAGGGCGTTAATAACGTGAGATTATTATATAACGTTATACTACAGTATATTTCTAAGTAAGTAAGCGGCTCATTTTTTCTCTTGACAATACTTTAAAGATACGACACACTTTGAGGCCAACTTGAAAAAACGTAAAGGTTCGGTCAAATATGACTTGATGCAAACTATTAAGTGATATTTAGAATGCTCATTCACCACAACACGTTCTCATCCCAACAAAATTGTCAGTATGTTACGTGTTTGGAGCTGGTTGAATCTATACATGTAAATGTGTTTTGGGGAATGAGAATGCTCTTTTCACCAGTGTCATTTCCTAAATGTTGCCAATACAAACAAAGGCAGTAGAATTTTAAGTTTTAAAGATAAAAGACATATTACATTTGACCTTATTTGACCTTGAAGAAGAGGTCAGAGTTTAAAAAATAACATGATATTTTAAACTATATACAGTACTTTGTATATGTTGACACACACCACACTTGCAAGAATCATAGTTTCTAAATTCTAAGTAATTCAATGATTTATTGGTCAATTTTTGACCAATAAATCATTGAGTTGACCTTGAAGACCTTGGTAGATGTGAACCAATTTTAATGGACTGTTAACACGACCCCGCTCTACACCCCTACAAAGTTTCATCAGAATTCATTCAAAAGCTTTCCAGCTATCACGGTTACAAACAGAAAGACATTCAAATGCTACCAAAAACATAACCTCCTCCTCGACAAGTTTGCGACAGTTGCTTAGACATGATCTTACTTCCTGTTCAACAGCTTCGTCCTTTCTATAAAAACCTCAAATCCATCTGCCAGCTTTTTGTGAGACATAGTCGAAAGATTAACAGCGCCCATTCTGGTGAAGATTAAAAAAAAAAACAAAACATCCTTTGAAGTAATTTGGTGAAGTTACATTGGACATGACACATCTCAGCTTTGGGACTTCCCATAGCATTACCAGACACTTCAGTCCCCAAATCCAATTACCATGTTCTTCCTCTAAGCATGTGGTGTTATTTATTCATCTAATTTTGGTGAGTTTCCCAGTTTTGAAGATATTGGCTGTAGAGATGTCTGCCTTCTCTTGAATATAATTAAACTAAACAGCGCTTAGATGGAATTGAAAGGATGAAAAAGGATGACTGGGAAAAAAAAATCAGCAGCAGCATCTCATTTCAGAAATCATGACCCACTTATTCAAAATAAAATATGCGAACTTTGTTGGGAGCAGTTTCATATAAGAACTATTCTCTTTGCTACGTCCACCAGTCATATTGCTCTGCAGTGCAGACCCGTGAAGAGAGCTGCGTGCTTGTAATAGGATGTATTAAAGGCAAGAATTGAAACCCGCCTCAGTTGGACTGTAATGTTAGGTAGAGTATATACGCCAAAACATAGAGAATTCCTCCAAAAAACAAGAGCACGCATAGAGAGATTGTGTGATTTCATTCTTGGATAAGTCTCTACTTTATGAAAGCCATTTCTGAAACCACTCTGAGACTCTGCCTTTATATAAAACACAGAGGGACAACTAGACTTTTTCCTCTTCGATATTAAAAAAAAAAAATCTTCTGAAAGAAAGCATTTTGAGAATCTGCATACATTTAAAATTTGTAACATCATTTTAGCTACACACAAACGACTTTTAAAGCAGTAATATACAACACCACCGTAGCGTCACTGACAAAAGAGAGGGGGGAAATTTTTCAACCCCTTATTTTAAGAAACCCATATGAAATGAAGACAGAAACATTTTGAAAGGAAATGCTTAGATGCAGAAAATGAACAAATGCAAGTATGTAGTGTAGCTCTAATGACAGCTGGGGTACCCCACCATCCTTTCTGTGGTCGGGATCCAACCACAAAATTTCATCAACATCACAAAGGATTTTATTCCCTCACCAGGCAGCATGGGAAATATGCCCTGGTGTGTCTAATCCAGCCTTGAATATCCTCTATGGAAGCATCCCTATCGGCCTCTTTCATGGAATT
This sequence comes from Rhamphochromis longiceps, assembly GCF_057381845.1. Lineage (NCBI taxonomy): Eukaryota > Metazoa > Chordata > Actinopteri > Cichliformes > Cichlidae > Rhamphochromis > Rhamphochromis longiceps. Next base: position 42,326,009 of record NC_140578.1, read on the forward strand.
TAAGAGGTTTTCTATTGAGGGATTTCTGTCAGAAATCTTCCACTGCTATGATGAGAAAAATTCCACTACTCTGCAGTGAGGTGCAAAGGATGTGAGGGTCAGGGCAAAAAAGATTTGTCAATGTGAGGTGGTCATAGAACCAAGCAAAACCCGAGCAGACTGACGGAAACCAACATCTTAACACATGATAATGTACTTTTCACTGCTTTTGTCGTCTTCTATTTTCTTGACAGAAAGTGTGGACAGTCCATGGAACAGTGAAGGCACTTAAAGTGTAGATGCACTGTTTGTCCACCTTCCTCATTTTCTTTACTTCTTTCACTTTCAGTTTATTTATTTATACAGTTCCAAATCACAGCAACAGTCACCTCAAGTCGCTTAATATTGCAAGGTAGACCCTACAATAATACAACAGAGAAACCCCAACAATCATATGACCCCCTGTGAGCAAGCATTTTGGCAACAGTTGGAAGGAAAAACTCCCTTTTAACAGGAAGAAACCTCCAGCAGAACCAGGCTCAGGGAGAGGTGCACATCTTCTACTGGCAGACCTTCCTTCCTCATTCTCACTGGCCCATCATTCACCATCATCTGTAAACAAATGCCCCAATTTATAGGGATCTAATTCATGTGGCTTTTTTTTCACATGATTAAAGGTGAATTCTTTGACCTGTATACCATGTGTGCTTTCTGAAGGAACACAGGAGGATATGTTGCAGTGAATGATTTATCAAATTTTAAGTGGATAAAGCAGGATAATTAAGCCTTGCCAATGCCCCAAACTTATCCGTATTGAAAATTGATGCCTACCATCAATAAACTTTCAACCAAATTGTTAGTATGGAATGTATTAATATATATGAGGCTGTATGCATACTTTTGGCCCTGTTTGCATTGGAGAAAACCCCAAATAAATCCAAGCTCATGCACCGAATTCTTGTTTTTAAAGTCATTAAAGATGTATGCTGTGCAATCATTCCACCCAGGAAAAAAGAAAGGTTCAAAGAATTCATTAAAAGCCTTAATTTATCATGCTGTTCATGCAAACTTCTGACCACAACTGCATGTGTGCAAAAAGGGTTTAACACACAGAAACTAGTGAATATGTTTTGAAGTTTATAGAATGATGAACATCATTTGAGATGTGAGGTACGCCTAATAGCTTTTTAGCTTCTTGTACTGTGTTGGCCGTTTGGAAAAACTTACAAAAAATGTTGAAATTGTTCTTAAAACCACTGAATGCTTGTTGTGTTTGTACATCACTCCCTTGTATGTTCCCTGAAAATGGTTGAAAGTGTATTTACCATGTTTAACAAGTTTCAGTCGATCAAAAGTTGCTAAATTACAACTTCACTTCCTGTTCGGCAGCTTTACCGGTGGTTTGTCTTTAATGGACAAACACTGTTGAAAAAAATATCTATAAGATAACCTTTGAAAGGCTTGATTTTAAGATTGGTAAGCAAGGCCGACAGGGTGCCTGACTGCTGCTCAAGCCAAAGTGCATTGAACCCCTATGGTGCTTTCTCCGAGTGGTAGACCTCATTTATGCTAGGCCTGGCTGGGCTCGAGAATGAGCAAAGGCCCAACCAAATGGTGCTTGTTCTCGAGCCCCTACCCAGGGCCTGGCTCCAGGATGAAGCTCCAGTGATTATGTCTTGGTCAGGGTGAACTATTCCCTTGATCTTGTCAGCATCTAAGGGGTTTTCTGAATCTCTCTTAATCTGGACCCTCACATAGGACCAATTTGTCCCGAATAAAGGGCCAAACTTCTCAGGCTGAATGGTTGCTATCCCAACATGGGCAAGCAAACCCCTCCACCATGGTAAGATAGCAATTCATGGAACAACGTCCTACTGGGAGACCGGGTGCACACTTCTGATATGCCAGAGCATGTCTGTGATCTGCCTGTCAGCCAGCATGGCATTACCTTTGTATCCACCCTGAAGAGCTGTAGGTGGTAGGAGAAAAAGGGTCTGGGTTTCTCAGCTTAGCCTGCTGACTAATCCAGACATGGATACGAAGTAGAAAATGGATTTAAGACTATTTTTACCAACTTTGGTGAACATTAGAAAAAAAATGTGTTTTTAAACAATTTTAACAGTTTCATTTAAAAAAAAATCCAACAAGACAGTAATTCATATGTTTGTGTGCTTTGAACTCAACTTTATTGAAGAAATCTGTGCCATTTTTTTTTTTTGAATGAAACGTGATTAAAAAGCCATGTGCCAAGAATCACCCTCCATCTGCGACCCAGTGCTGGCATTTGGGTATAAGGCATTAGATGAAGAAAAGGTAGAGACAGTGTGGGTGTCTGAGCTGCTTTACTGGTTGTGCCCAGTTTACTAAAACCAATCATTAAAGGTAGGTGACTTTTTTTCTTTTTAAAAAAAAACACAACTGTAATCCTGCTTTTACATGTTTTTTTGTAAAACTGACACAGTGGCACAATTTATGCTCGTCTGCGCCCTCACACAGCTGAGCCAAAATAAATTGATTCCCCAAGCCCAGAGTCTGCTGCCACCTCTCTAGGGACTCCATGCAAATTAGCCTGTGGATGGTTTGTGTTTATGAATAATGTCACAAGTGACAAGCAATTCAGGCCAAATTCCCACTGAGGATTATTTACCAGTGAATGAACTCCTCCAGGCGAATCTAATGCTAAGTACCGAGTCAATAAATCCGTGAATGGCTCCCTACCGAGGGCTGAGGTCCGGCTGCAGGCAGCTGAAGCTCACAACAGGGATCTGCAGGCTGGAGGGCCGGACGGGATCACTTGCTGGCCGGAAGGGCCTCGGCGGCAGAAGCGGGGAGCGAAGAGGGGAGCGGAGGGGGGAACGCAGGCCGCGGCCCAGCCTGCCAAGGGATGACATCTTGGGCAGAGGGGAGCGTTCGCCCTCGGACCCTGAGCCCTCCTCATCTTCCTTAATGGAAGGAAGCTTTTTCATGATTCCTCCATTACTCTCACAGTCTCCCTGATGGGGCAGAAGTTAAGATAGGAGGTTAGAAAACATCATCAATTTTCAGCAAGACTGAAATAAATACTGAAATATTATTCTTTTTTTCCTGCAGATTACCTTTTTTAGTCTTTAAAGTGAAAACACAAAAAAATCTGAAAAGCTTTTTGAGAGAAATCAGGAATGGTGTCATGTCACTCGCTGATCAGTAGGGGGAGCTGCTGAGTTACTCAAAGCACTGATCAGAGTGAAGACTCGCCATTCACAACAGCTGCATCGGCTCTCATCTCCATTCATTTTATGAGCAGACCTGCAAAGAAGCATTCTCATTCAAAGCAAACGCTCCAGTCGCTGACAGTCAGTCTGTGTGAGGTGAACCAACTGAACTAAACAGAGAGTTTAATTCCTGCACTCAGCGTGTTGTAGGCGGTAGATGCATTGTATTAAAAGGTTGTTGGTTGTATATCCTGCGCTTTTTCTCTTTTTGCATTTATGCATTCTCACATGCTCCAGTTCAAAAGCTGATTAAAAAAGCTGGCATGCAACCCCATTTTCTCTTTCCCCTCTATTCTCCCTTGTCCTCAATTTTTGTTTCCCCCTGTCACCACCACCAACACCACCCTTCCCCTCCTCTCTCCTCTGCTTGTTGTCTTCTTCATCCAGTCTTGGGCTCACGTGCCTGCTTGGTATTTTTAGATCACAGAGGTTTAATTTTAGCAGAGGTTTGCCTGGAGGGAACTAAGCGGAGAAGGGACTGTTTGGAGTTTCAGTGTGTGTGGGTCTGTGTGTAGTATGTGAGCAGCACGTGCAGTCTTGATATGCAGCGTGCCACAAAAGGGCCACCGGGAAGTTATTAGTGTTGGGTTTGCAGGTGTGTAAAACGGTGTATGTATGAACACTGGGCTGGAGTGTGACCAGTAACATGTTGTGTGTGTGTGTGTGAGTTTCTACATCTTTTAGCAAGTGCAAATATGTTGTGTTATGTTAGTCCGCTATCTGCATTGTGTTTGCACTTAGAGGGCATAAATGTGCTGACACAATCACATCACTGTGAAGTATGGAAATATGACTGTGCGTGTGGATTTCTTTGTGTGTTGGCACGTGAATGCAAATATCAGCAAGGTTCTTCCTCCTTCTTCCCCTGCAGCTTCCCCTTCATCCTGATGTTTTCCTCGTCTCGTCTCCATCTGGATATCGCTCTATTTTTATCCATCTGGGGATGACCCTGCCCCTCCCACACACATCTGACAGCACTATTTTTAGTCCCACGCTGCGCCCACTTAAGGATGCACCGCTGCTTTCGCTGCACGTGCATATATATAAACTCCATATGTGGGTTTGTGACTGTAAGATGCTGACAAGTTTGGTGCAGTGAGCTTGAGATTCATTCTTATCCTTTCATGCTGGATCTGCATCCATCTTGATTCGAAACTGCCTGTTAATGCAAATACCTAATCAGCCAATCACATGACAGCAAGTCAGCGCATTTAGAATGGGGAAGAAAGGTGATTTAAGTGACTTGGAGCATGAATCTGCCCAAACAAGCATCTCTAGGTTTTCCAGAGAACAATCTTAAAAAAAGAGAGAAACTATCCAGTGAGTGGTTTTACTTCTTTCATTTGAGACCAGGAAACTGACACTACATTTCACAAAGGATCTCCATAACTGGAAAACAGAAGATAGGAAAAACATTTTCCAGTCTGGCGAGTCTGGATTTCTGGGTACGCAACACAAAAGCATGGCTCCATCATATCTTTTAATAGATCCCCCTGTTGGTGGTGTAATGGTGTGGAGGATATCTTTTTGACACATTTTGAGCCTCTTAAGTACCAGCTGAGCTACATTTAAACATCATGTGTGAATGTGTGTGTGAACGGGTGGATGACTGGATGTGTAAAGCGCTTTGGGGTCCTTAGGGACTAGTAAAGCGCTATACAAATACAGACCATTTACCATTTACCACAACCTGTCTGAGTATTGTTGCTGACCATGTCCACGTGTACCATCTTCTGATGGCAGCACAAAGTTGGACAACTCACAAAGCTCAAATCATCTCAAACTGGTGTCTTTTCAATGCACCAATTTAATTATTCTTGTTGACAGAATTAAGCCCATATTTTTCCAAAACTGTTCTTGGCTTTGAAAACTTGTTTTGATACAACTTTCGAGTAAAATTCAGCTGGAACAGAGTTGAATTTTAACTGTGTTTGCTTAACCTGTTTGAAAACATGACCACATTTATCTTGTAAGGCTTAAAGATTTAATTTTATCTTCTAAATTATTAAATTCCAGAATTTGAAACTAGGTTATTTTCAGGCAGAATGAATTTAGCAATAAATGTTAAGTGAAATGTTTATGGCAAAATCTAATATTTAGTAAGAAATTGCTGCAATCATTTCATACCAGGTGAAATCTAACTTTATTATACTACACTTAAAAATGGGACAAGGTTAGGATTTCTAACAGCAGTGATGTTTTTATACAAGAACAACAACAAAAAACCATTATTTCGGTTTTATTTACATATTTTTCTGTCTTTTTTTGTTATACTATATGAATGTCAAACTCATTTTACATTGTGGACCACACAGGGCCCAGTTTACATGACTTTGGCCTTAAATTGTAAAACTGTAACATTATAGCCCACTGGTGAACCCACTGTAAAAATCATCAATTTTTACAGTAGATAGTGAAAAACCTGCAACCTTCTATCATCTAATTGTTTATCTATTACTTATTTACTGTGGTACAGATTGAATGGTTATGGGTGAGGTCTTTATCAATGGGAAACGCTGTAAAAAAAAAGTATTAAAATACAGTTAAAAGTCTAAAATTCATGCCATTCTTTATGTTTTTCCAGGGGACCAGATTGGAGACTTTGGAGGGCTAATTATGGCCCCTGGGCCTTATGTTTGACTGTCTTTGCCCCCTTGATGGTTTCTCTTGCCTCTGTGCTCATTAGCAAGCTTACTCACAGTAAAAATGTGACTTATTTCTAGTGTAAGCTGGTTTTTCATGTGCATGCTACAGCTGAGATCCATCTGTAAAGCCCTGGCATGTGAATCCTCGTGTTTAGATCGTGTCTTTATCCGCTGGCTGCGTCTCAAGCAGAAGTCGCGGGTTCCTCCTCAGTCCCGGTCCAGATGGCTAATCCTTTTCAAGTGCAAAGCCATCGCCGTGGCGTAAAAAAAAAAATGGGTGGAGGAGATCATTGCACAACTGAGACTAAGACACAGACAAACTACTTCCGTGGCTGTTACATTTAAAATGTATTATTAGCATGAGTCAGGTTTTACACTTGATCAAGGCAATGAAAACTAATTGAAATAACTAGAATTTGGTTCGTGATTAGGGGTACTTTAATCTTTTTTCTTTTTTAGCCAATTAGAGGAGGTGTGTATTGATATCAGTGGAAATGAGTTTTCGCCCTTTGTGAAGCAAAATAAGCTTGGTTAAGGAACACATGTCACAGGTGAATTGGTGACGCTTTTACTAATGCAGGTAATGACATAGCCGTAGTTCTGCACATAAGTTATGTGGACTATAAAATGAGTTTGCCATGACTTTGGATGTTTTTGTTAAGTAATTGTTCAGTTTTTAGTGATATTTTATTTTGGCATTTGCGTTTCCTTCTGCGCCTCTTGTTGATTTACTTCCTGCCTTTGCCTTTTCCCCTCAACTTTTATGATTTTTTCCGCCACCTTCATTTCTTTTGCCTTTTGTTCTGTGTTTAATTTTCCTGCTTTCTCCCTGTACCCTGTCCTTCCATCTCCTTGGTCACCTCTGCTCGTTCTCAGTGTTCCTCTCACTTTTTTCCTTATTCACATTTTTGCCGTTTAGGATTTCAGGGCTTCGTGTTTCTGGCTTGTTGCTTTTTCTTCTGCCTATTTCACATTGCATTGGGGTCCACATTTAAAAGAAAAAATAATAATAATAAATCTTAAAGCTAGGGTAAGAAGGACCCATAACATTCATAATGGCTCTCCAGTGGAAGGGTGTTTTTTTGGGGTGGCATCTGCTCTGTCCCTTAAATCAACCCAGAGCATAATGGAGGGATTATACATCCCATCTGGCTGTAAACATGTTGATAGGATATGTGGCTGTGGAGAACAATCCAAGTGCTTTACCTCCTTCTACCAACCACCAGTCACTGCTGGCACCTTGAGTTTATTTGTTCTTCCTCTTATTGCATTGAACATCACTGATAAAATATCACCACTGGATTTATAATGTGTGTTGCTTCAAAAATAATGTTTAGCCTGAAACTAAAATTAATGTGGTAAAATTGCTACAACAAAGGTAATGTAGTGATGTTTGGCAGTTGTTGTACCTCAGTGTTGTGCCCTTCTCGTAGATTGTACGTCAGATCGTTCCGGATTTCCGTGATGAACTTCTGAGCGTAATCGGGATAGAGGCAGAGCACCTCACGCAGCCCTTTGAGGCTGATGTACTGCAGATCACAGTAGGTTAATGCTTTCACACAGGCGTTGGTCTTTATAACTTCCTCCTGTGTCAGACAGTCAGAGCCAATCAAGTCACCGCGACCTGGAAAGCAGAGACACAATAGATAGTAAACAGTGTGTGTGAGGTGTTAAGAAGTAGCCCGGCACTTGATAGAGGACACCTTATCACATCTGGCATCTGTTTTTTTTTGTTTGTTTTTTTTTCATAAGATGATCAAAAAACCGAGCTATGGTTTAGACTTCTCTTGGCAAAAAATGGTGACTTAAAAATACTTTAAACTACAGCAGTGGCAATGTAAAAGGTTTGTAATAACAATGAATAACAAAATGAAACAAAAGAATGAAAGCCACCAAGTGAAAATGGAGAGGATCCTTCTGGGAGTGAGAAAGAAAGAAAGAAAGAAAGAAAGAAAATCAAGTCAGTGTTGAGCGGATTAAATAACAATAAAAAGTAATGCAAAATAAGTAACTGCTTCTAGTCAAGCCTTAACTGTGGGGGAGAAACACTTGACCAACACAACTTCCACTAGCATCACATTACTTCTTTTGACATTTAACATCAGTTAACTAAACTACCACAGCAGCCTGGTGAGTACAGCTCCTGGCTGTGATGTGACTCAATTGAATGCACTTGGCTTGGGACTCATGCATCTAACTTGCTAGCATAGCTAGCTTGCTATGGTAGCTGGGAAGCTAGTAGTTAAATTTTAACACTTCACAAAAATCAGTTTGCTCTTGGGCCTCGTTACCAGAGCATTAAATGCAAAGTAAACGTGGGTGTTACTAATGTCTACTTTAGTGGTTCAGCTCTTTTTGGATGTGAGCTTTTTGTGACTAGTTTCACCTGTGTTTACCCACTGTTTCATGTCATACTGTGGAAATTTTATTTTAGCAAAAGAAAAGCTCGACTTCAGATATGTTTTATTGTTACTAAGAAAAAAAAAATCTGTACTCAGATGAGTGAAATTCTAGTATTATTTTATGTCTGTGTTCGCACCAATCAGTGGGCATCAGTTAAAACAGTAGATAAAACTTGCTAACCAAACTAACTAGTCACATCTGGCTGTACTGACAAGTATGGCAGTATGGCCATATCAAGACTTCAGTACAACCCGTTGGGTAATATCACAGTAAGTATGTTCACATCTGTTTATCTATGTTATGGTTCCCAGGAGAGGGCCTAAATCCCTAGGCTGAAAACTACTGAACTAAACTACCAAATAAAACTAAATAATTAAAACTAGCTTAATAAACTAGCTTGCACACTGAAGAGTCAATATCAACATTCTGATGTTATCATACATAACATCAAATGCAAATATACATTTTGCCCTACAACCACCATTTTCCTTTGATTCTCTAAATGTATTTAGCTGATTTATTGTGGACCATTCCCCAAAATACTAATATGCAAGCATTTGCCATGCTACAAGCAGCACATGCTGGCAGAGCTGGCAAAGTGCTCCCACTGGAAATAAACTCTGAGGTGAGAGCATGTGCCATGTATTTCAAGATAAGAACCCAAATGCAGACACAGAGAGATAGCCTGATAGCTTATCAGGAGGATGAGAGACAGCTGGTGAGACAAGGTACAGTTTAAACTAATTAATGAAAATTTGTCAAGTGAAGCAAAACTAGGGACAAATTACAAGGGACAAAAGACTACCAAAATAAAACAGGAAGTAACTAGGAAAGCTAGCCTAAATAAATAACAAATCTAATATATGACTTTAGAAAACTGATAGAAACTCGAGTTCTAAAACACCAAGAAACTCATAATATCAGAATAATCGTGGAAATGCACAGAAATCAAGATATGCCTCAGAAAACTATGAACAAAGAAACAACCATAAAATCACAGAAGCCTTTACAATATTTATAGACACTGTGCGCTGTCGATATTACGTGCTGCACAATAATGGTTAATATTTAGTATTTGCTGTTATATTCCCATATATCATCGTGATGTTGTTTATTGTATTGCTCTTGTTTTCTTCTGCTTGTTTTCTTTTTTCTTTCTCAACAGGTGATCCAGATGATTGATATATGTATGTTTTTTGTCTGCTCATTTAGTTGGTTTTTGTTTTTTTGCCCTTTATCCCCGTCCCTCTTCTCCGCTGTTTTTCCCCCCTCTTCCTTTCTCCCTTTTCTTTTCCTCATTCAAGTCTGTCCCGTATCTAGCAAGTGAAAATAAATAAAATAAACAATAAAAGGTGAATCAAATAGATCATTACGGCAAGGCTGGGATGGTCAGTTTGGTAAAGTAAATTGGGCATCTTTCTTCGCCTTTAGACAATAATTCTGATGGCAAAAGAACCAAACGGGACAGGCAAAAAAAAGAAAAGAAAAAACAATATTTATAGAAATAAGGAAAACCTTAGAACACCTACAACAAGACTCACAGACCATGACAAGGTGACATGTATTGTTAGACTGTGAAGTACAAATAAACAGCTATGAATTGGAATAGAAGGTCAGCATTTCCTTCTTCTGCTTCCCCTCTTTACCACACTGTCGTCTCCTGAGCTGTAAATCCAAAGTGGCAATGCCACACCAATTTGTGCGCATGTGTGTGTGAGAGAAAGAGCAGACAGGAATACTGTGATAAGAAAAAAAGCACTGTTTGCTCACCTCTATATGTATAAGAAAGCAAGAAATGCATGCTTTTAGGCCTGCATGTGTGCACCCAATAACACATGCAGGTCAGACATACTAACGAGTTTGCTGTCTCTCCTCTGTAGGCAGCAGTCACTTTATTATTTACACCAGTTAGCTCATTAAAATGAAAAACATTGTTGCTAATTTGCTACCTCCACTTCATGTGGACCTGAACTGATTCCAGTGCTGTTTGCGAGTGTGCTTATGATTCTGTATTCTGTTTTATCCACGTCGGAATGGAAAGCGTGTCGATGTACGTGTTGTAGGACAAGACCCTGGAGAGGCTCTTATTGTGGCAGTATGACATTGACCCAGGTTGGTGATTTCAGCTGTTTAACAAGCTGCTTGCGGTGCAATTTAAAGGTGAAACTGCAGGAATATTCTCAGTGGTGGTTTGATGTTGTTAGCCATTACCCGCTCTCAAGTGAAGCTGCTGTCTCTGTGCTTCTTTTTTGCATTGAAATTGGCTCAAACATCCTGAACCCACAGATTATCTCCCATATCCCAGAGCTTTTTAGCCTCTTTTTTTCTTTCAGACAAACAGCCCTCACTTCAATAAAATACTTGCGGTATAGGACGAGTCTCGCTCCGCAACAGCTGGATGTCTGACACTGTTTACGTATAGTGCAAAGTGTCTGACAGCATGTCAACATGTCTACAACTTGTTCCACCACAGCTAAGTGGAGAAATGAATAATTCATTAATTCACACATTAATGTTGTTTATAGGTTTGCTTTAGGGGTTATGGGTGCTCCCAAACGGTCTCATCAATCCCTGGGTCACACTCCATCTTCCATCTGATGGGGTGTTTATTGTTGCCCACAGGGACGGTTTAATATGGCTGCAGTTTTATAAGCTCTGGGCCGCTCTTCTTAATTATGTTCGTCTCCATAAAAGCCGGCTATTAAATCTTGAAAACCTAATAACGACCTTAGTGTTAAACAGCCTTTTTCCATCTTTGCACACAGCACTGAGACCAGACAAAACATATTTGCTTGCAAGCAGATGAGATTAAAAAGGAAGATTCCTTATCTTCTATTTTGTCTTCCTGTCGTTGATTTCCCGTGTGTTTTAAAAGCAACCTTATATGCCACCATCACAACTCTAGAAATAATTTTTCCAGCATTTTGAAATATTATTACTTCATAGGGGCAACCCTACATTTGTGCTTGTGCACAAATGTCATACCGGAGCTGGCAAAGTGCCGCCACTGTTTAACTAACAGCTGACGTAAGCTTCTGCAACTAAACTGTTAGTTTCACCTGGATCACCTTTGGGTCATCTTTCTGTGCAAACATTTCACTCAATTTCCAATTCTCACTGCAGCACAAAGAGAGACCGTGCAACGGTAATGGCCACGAATGAAGAGCGGAAAGAGGTTTCGATGACTCGACTCGAGAGCAAACCTCCCATGACGGCTATCTGGCACTCAATGAAGGCAATAATGACAGCGCTCTTTTCCTCTGAAGCTCACTGAACTCTATTAATCATACAAAGAAATGACTGTAGGCCTCTTTAGCTCCATCCTCGTGCACTCTCAGATAAATGCTGGTTTTTAAGCCTGTTTCCTGCCAAAATCAAGGAGAGCTTCTATGGTCTAGAGCACAGGTGTCGAGGGCTGGTGTCCTGCAGGTTTTAGATGTGTCCTTGATCCAACACGGTTTATCTAAATGGCTAAATGGCCTCTTATGCCTATATTTAACTCTTTCATTCTTGGACTCTTGGACATTAAAGACTTTGCATATGACTGGGTAGCATTAGCTGTTTATTGCCAATCGCCTGTGCCATTTATGTTCTTTTTTGCAGACATTTCAAGGAAATACATCACTTTTTGATCAGATTAGTATTTTGATAAGAGTTTGATTATTGGGTGGCCCCATTGGATTGCCTGGTTCTTAAGGGTCTTGCAGACTTTTTGACTTTGGGAATGGGTGCACTACATAAAGAACTGTCAGTACTCCTTTAGTCTCTCACAAACAGGGGGTCTGAACAGCAGGTGGGCAGACTGGGCTGTATGCTTGAGGTGACCATATTAAAAATCACCCTTCTCTATGACTTAAGACAGAGCCAAGGGTATAAACGTAAGCTTTTGGGTCACAGGGATAACTTGTGTGGACACCGACCTCATGGTTTAAAATTTTGGTCATGTTTAATATGAGCGTCTCTCATAGTAACAGTGTATATATGACAGAAAATAAGGAAACGTAATTTATGATTGAACTGTTTGGGTTTGTAGTCAAAATGAGCTGATTTTGTTTTTCTTTACCTAAAATGGCCAGCACAGTGTTGTCCTTCAGGACTTCCATGGAGCCGGAGCATACAAAGTAGATAGCCTGGAGCGCGTCACCCTGGCGGATGAGGAACTCCCCCGGAGCGCAAAAGGAGGTCTTGATGATCAGGGAGAGGGAGCGCAGACACCCCCTGCTGGCCGATTCAAAGAGCGGCAGCTGCAGCAGCTCTTTATTCAAGTGCATCGCGATGTCGGCTCTGAGCTCATCCGGGAAGTCCTTCAGCAGCTGAAGACGGAACGAGAACATGGCTCAATCTCTGCCTCAACTTCTGCTGCTGTTAGAGGCTTCTCAACTTTCTCTACCATCCTCTGAATGTAATGTGTGGGAAGGTGAAGGTAACAGCCAAAATAAAACCTTTTCACCTTCCCACATAGTCACAAGCAGCTGATACATGCATGTTCAGCAAGAGGTTTAAAGGCTTAAAATGTTTTTGCATATTTACTCACTCGCACGATCTCGCTGGTTTCTAAAGGGAAAGGCCTAATGTGGAAAAGGGGAAAACTTTGCAAGGAGGAAAGTTGCTGGTAGTCATGTCAAAAGTAAGAGCGTCTGTCCTCCATGATGTTATTTCTTTAAAAAAAAGACAGGATTATCTAGATTTAAAACCAACTGGTGGCAAAACACACCAGGAGTGAGTTTAGAGTCTGTGAGGCCATTAAGCCGTTAAATTAAGATGGCTGCTCCAGCGTGAGAGAAACCAAACAAAAACCAAATCCTCTCAATGACTGGGAGCCGTGTTTTTTTTATATATATATTTATTTATTTTCTAGTCTGCCTGGAGGACAAGTCACCTCATCTGCACTTTCACTCCACTTTATCCCATTGTGGCTAATCCATGCTACAGAGGCCACATGTCCGTTTGAGAACGTTAAAGGATCAGTCTCACATTTGTTTCCATCTAGAATTCACTGAATTGGATGCACAAACACTCCTATGAGTTTTACTTTTGCCTCAGGGCAGCAGTACCTGAGATCTATCTTAGATTCCTGCACTATCAAGACCAAATGTCATCCTTCCTACCTCACTGACATCAATACCGTTGTTGACAGACCAGGTTGTCTGGAAACACTCCATCATGCGTTGCTCCAGCACCTTGGGTAACCTGTGCACACGAATAAAGTCCTTCAGGTCCTTGGTGCGGGTGTGGTAGAGGGAGCGACGTGAGTACATCCTCTGGATGATGGCGGTCACGTTACCAAAAACCACAGCATGCATTAATGCTGCAGAGGAGACAGAAAAACAGGTAAGAACACCTGAAAAGCTGCTCAGTGTGATGTTTTTTGCTGTACTTGAGGTACTTGTGTGAGTTCGCTTAACGTCCAGCATGAAATGTGCAGTGTGAGGTTTAAATAACTTGGGATTACTGGGCAAAAGTGGTATATATATATATATATATATATATATATATATATATATATATATATAAATTTCCCCTTGTGGGACTAATAAAGGTATATCATATCATATGATATGTATATATATTTGTTTTAACAGATTTTTTTTCCATATTTTGAAAACCAAGCATTAAATTTTACCACTTACACAGTTACTCATTTGCATAAAAAAGCAAAAAACAAACAAACAATGAGGTTTTGTATTTTAACGGAAAATTTTTTCCTACATAATATTTTTGGTTGTTGAAAAAACCCAACAGACAGACAGACAGACAGATATTTTTTATGGCTCAGGCTGTAAAGGGTTAAGAACATCTGATTTTGATGTTGAGGTTTTGCCCACCTCCGATCAGCATGGTGCAGATGGAGAAGATCTTCTCAGAGTCCGTGTTGGCCGAAACGTTGCCAAAGCCCACACTGGTCAGACTGCTCAGGGCAAAGTAGAGTGATGTCACGTAGGAGCTCCTGACAGACGGTCCGCCGCTCACTGTCATCCCTGAGCCATTCGGTGCCCTCACTCTGGTCTTGCTGCCATTCCACTGGCCTGAATCCAACATGCTCGCCCCGTTCAGTGGCTCCAAACTAGAGCCGTTCCACTGGCTGTAATTGCTTAGTCCTGCTGTCACAGTGTCTTGAGGCGATTCAGAGACTCCCAGCAGGGAGGTCAGCGGTGCCATAAAGTATGGCGTTCCCAAGCGTTTGGCCAGTTCATGGAGCCAGCCTGGTGGGGGAAGTGGGACAGTCCAGAAGAGTTTGTCAGTTTAATGAGAGTGCAACCGTGTTTGTTTGATGACCTTTACTAGAAGGCTTCATTAGCGGCGGTAACAAGCCTGGAAGGGTAGAGTCATTCCTTCAGCTTTGGTGTATGTGCATTTGGGAGTACACGTCTGACACAGCATGCAAGCATTTTAATGTCAGATTGTATTTATGCACAGTGCAAATAATAAGTCTCATTATCTGTCAGCTTGTGGCTGTTTTAACATTTTGACAGGAAGTCAAAGTCTCTTAGAAATTACTTACATCACAAGGGACTTCTCATATTTGCTTCACACTACTACTTAATCAACCACAGTAACGGGCATCACTTATATAAGCAGAGGTCATTCCTTGAACCCTAAATGGCTTTAAAATGATTAGGCATCCTAGTGGCGCACAATACCGATATAACATACTCTTATAATGCTTAAAAAAGTTCAACTATTATCTAGTCATATATTCATTTCACAAAACAGAAAACAGATGCAAAAATGGACAAAAACCTATGACTAGATCTGGAACAGGCTGTTCTTTAGTAGCCAAAGATACAATTTAAAATGTGTTCTTTGCTAAGTTGTCTGTTATGTGTAGACACAACATCATCCCTATCCATCAGAAGATGGATGAGTACAGGGACTGTACAAAGCAGCCAAATAAGACTTTGAAAGACCTTCAGAAACCCTGGAGAACTATTGCTCAAGACCAATTTAACCTTCCTGCCTTCTTGGGACCTTTTTGTGCCACTGCTATGTGTTAAATGGCTGCCATTTCCACTGTGTTCAGTGGAATATAACCAAACTTGCCACAGGATAGTTTTTACCTGTCAATGTTAATATTCCAGTGTGAATTCCTTAAATCAGCCTAAAATGGCTGAGCAGCAGAAATCCCCACACCCATCACCCTGGGGACCATTTTCTGCCCATTGACTTCCATTATAAACGCTATTTTTCAACCCCAAATTATCATCATATGATTTTATTTTTTCTTCTTTTCTTGGATGTCAATGAAGACTTAGGGCCTTGAAGTTTTAATTTTTAAATTGCAAAAAAAATGCAAAGAAAATAATGGCAGGTCAAAATGTATGTTGGTGCCAATCTTTGGTCCATCTAAAGGCCTACTTATAATGACAATCACATATTACTTCAACTGGTTTTTTGTGGAAATATTTAGTTTCGTTTTTTGGTTTTTGGGGCTTATAACACAGGGCGCTCATGTAATAACACTGGGATTTGAAGGGTTAAAACAACGAAAATATAATTAAAACTTTACATGAATATTTCAGGGAGAAGAAGTTTTACAAGGTTGGCTAATTTAAAGTGGAATAAAATATGGATATATGGTCTTTTTATGGCGTGGCTGAGAATGGTCCCTAGGGTGATGGGTGTGAGTTTTTTAAAGGATGGCAGGAGGGTTAAACAACGTCCGTCTCCATGGACGCAAAATACAGAGACTTTTGTGCATTATTGTCTGCTCCCTTGTCTTCTTTCCTGCTGAGTCTCTATCAGAATATTGTAATTTCAAGAGTAAAACACAGCTTTTTGTCTGTAAACCCAGAGCTGACTTGTGTAGTGTTACATAAATAAACTGGTAAGAGAGCTTTTAAACCTCGTGTGCACAACTCTCATTAAGCCTGACTAGTGGAGAACAAGCCTGCTCATTGGAAGCAATTTGTGCAAGCTCAATTACCAACCCTATGATAAACGGCTGACCCACTTCTCCACCTTAGCCCACCCCACGTGTACATTTACATCCACGTGCATCTACAAATCAGAGAAAACCATATATCTTTAACCGCTGCTCACCATCGTCCTCCCTCTCTACTCTTTTGTCTCATTGCGCTTTGTTGCGTTAAATCGCTCAAACAGGATAAGCACCAGCACCACATGCACCTCGCAGTATTGTTGTTGTTTGGCACCGGTGAGCGCAGTAGGAGGGGAAACAGATCACCATAATTAGAAGTGTTTTCGCAGTGAAAGGACACACATACAAGCTGCACGTAGAAGAGTATCTTCATGCTTTGCTTCGGAGCATTTAAAATGACACGCACAATCTTTGATTGGGTCTGTCTCCCTGTCTCTTTGCTCTTTTGCTCCCCCATCTAATGAATCCCCGTAAATCTTTAAATTAAACCACAATACAGACACACAGACACGAACCTATATCCCAAGAGGTGAGGCTATTACTTTCGATCTCGCTGCGCCCAATGAAGTACCACACGCAGGCCATCCAGTGGGCCAGCAGTGCAAAGGTGGACATGAGCAGCGTGAGGACCACAGCGCTGTACTGGGAGTAACGATCCAGCTTCTGCAGGAGGCGTAAAAGGCGTAGCAGGCGCACCGTCTTCAGCATGTGAACGCCGAAGTTCTGGGAGTCAGAGACAGAAGGGAAGGCGAAAACTTGTAACGGGAAATATGACAAGTGGAGCTCATTAGGATGGGATTAGTTACTCTCAGATAGGTAGGGTAGAACATTTACCGTGACTTGAATTAGAAATAGTCAGGTTTAATCTTTTTCACATCTGGAGCTGGGGAAGGTTTGTAATTAGAAGTACTGGTGGACACTGACAGTCTTAATCAGTCACCTTGATAGTGAGCTATGTTACTGAGGGACCTGGTGCACAAACCTATTTACAGCACAGACAAACAGCAAAAACATGTCTCAGTATCCTTACAACACAGACGGAATTAAAATAGCCCAAGAAAATAAATTCAGAGCTGGTTCAAATTCAGTTGTAGCAGGCAGAGGAAGTCACTGATGTTATCATACTTTAGTGAAAACAGTCCTGATGCTCCCTCTTACCTCCTCAAACATGCTCACGATATTGATTTTTCTCATTCTGTGCAATTCCTTGCTCATTTCTGTGTCCAATTAGTAGCCTGTTCACTGGTTTCCACACATGCAAGATGGATTACACCACACAGAGACAAGAATTAATTCCAGAAACCTGGATGTGATTAAGAATCGGCAAAGAAGAAACAGGTGTGTGATTGCTCTGCTTTGCTCCTGTTTTAATCACAGGGGGGGGGGGGGAAGTTACAAAAATATGATGATGATAATCTAAAAAATAAATGATTAGAAAACAAACCAAAAAACCCCAACTCAGTGTCATGCTAATCACACACTGTACAGATCTGTCTTTAGTTGCATGGTTGTGTTGAACAAAAAACATCTGAAAAAAGTTAATTTTTTAAACAGGCACCTGTTATTATGATTTCCAGCTCCTCAGTTTTATTCTGGGACTTCACTAAAGTGGTGTTTGAATACCACATTTTTCTAATTTTGGTTCTGTACGTTACCACAATGAATTTTAAATGAAACAACTCAGATGCAGCTGAGGTGCAGACTTTCAGCTTTAATTTAGGAGGTTGAAAAAAAGGATTGCATAAAAGTCTAACACAATCCCATCATTTCAGGGGCTCAAAAGTAACCAGACAAATGAAATAACTGAAAATAGAGTCTTCATTTCTATGCGATGACAGCCTGAGGTCTTGAACTCATGGAAATCACCAGATGCTGGCTTTCCTCCTTTTTAATGCTATGCTAGGTCTTCACTGCAGCGGCTGTCAGTTGCTGTTTGTTTGTGAGGCTTTCTGTCTGAAGTCTAGTCTTCAACAAGTGACATGCATGCTCAATAGGGTTCAGATCAGGTGACTGACTTGACTGAGTAAGAATATTCCACTTCGTTGCTTTAATAAATCTCTGGGGGGTTTTTGGAGGACATACACTCTTCGATCTTTTGGGTCATCGCCCATCTGTATTATAAAATTTTAACTGCATTTTAGCTGAAAAAATAAAGTATATACACTCCACTTGTCACATCAGTACTTTAATTTTCTGTTTATAACATCAAGTGGTTAAGGATGCAACCAGGAAGCCTTAAAGAAGTGCCAGAAGTCTGGTCCTCCTTATCTAGAGTCCCACAGCCTTTTGGACTTGCAACCCCTGAAAGTACAGACATATCTCTTTATTAGAAACAGCACAATGGGGACATGAGCTGTAAATGCTCTATAAAAAAGTAGTAAAACAAAATAAATATTAGACCAAAGTAAAAAGTGTAGTGTAGCCTCATGTGCCAGTCGCAATGTTTTCTGCATGAACAGCTATCAGGATCTGCACTGAACATCATCTGGCTAATCTACTTGTCTCAAACGGTAATTTGTCCTCAGCGTACTCATTTATCAACTTAATTACCAGTTACCTAATAATGAGTTCTGGTTGATACTAACCCTCTCAGCTTTCCTCCTTTTTGAAGCCACTCTTGCAACAAATTTGCACAGGAAGAGCAACGTTTCAACAAAATATGGAACAAAAAGTTGTCAGTCACTTTTCAGTTTAGGTTTCTGTGAGTTTAAGTGCAGGCGTTGTCGTCTCGGTGACCACTGAGCATGTTCAGTTTAATTGCCTTATTAAATGAGCAGTGAAAGAGTTGAGCAGCAGGAGAGTGCTACTGATAAAAGAATGAGGTCTATGACCGCCAGCGGGGCCCTTAGAGCCACTACCTTCATGTCACGTGCACAAAAATGGATAAAAATCATAACTAAAGGATCACAAAAGCATAAGCAACAGTCAAGCAAGCAGGATTTATGCACCATGCCTCTATTCCAACCCTTGTGTAACCAACTAAAAGTCATTGCTGCAGACTCACCACACTGATATTGAAGGCATAGAGCAGGTCAAAGGGCAAGGCGGCAATCAGATCCACAGACAGCCAGGACGTGACGTAGTGAATATATATAGAACGGGCGTCGTAGACCACCTGACCCGACGTGCTCACGTAAGTTGTTCGGAAGTTCAACACGATATCTAGAACGAAGCACACGAAAGGCATCATTAAATCTGGAGATGACCCAGTTGGATGACCAAGACCAACCCAACTTCTATTGAAATAGAACTGGCTAGCAAAAAAAAAGGAACTCCACCTTCACCACAGACAAAACAAGAAAGAAAAAGAATGACATCACAAATGTAGGCTGAAATGCTTTAGCAGTGTGCCAAAACCTTAAAGTCTAATTGACTCTCCTTCTTGTGATTAATCAGTCACTTTCTTACCTAAAGCAACACTGTGTCAGTTTGGTAACTTTTACTTGCATTTTTTATGAGCAGTAGATGAGCAACTTGATACTGCAGCCATGCCTGTAGCATAAATATGAGGCTAAAGCCAGCAGCCAGTTACTCCGCAGAACCACAGGGACTGAGCTAGCACAACCAGTACCTGTAAATCAAACATGTATTGTGTTTGCTAAACCAGGGTTGTCAAACATAAGTCTCAGGGGCCAGAATCAACCCGCTTTTCTAAAGTCATTTGACGGCTATGGAAGGAAGCGCATGAAACTTAAATTATTTTAAAAATTATTTTTTGAAGGGTGGCATAAATTTTACTTTTATCTGTGTTTTCATAACTTAAAGGACCTTCTCCACGTTCATTCAAAATTCACCAGTAAATAAGTATAAGATAAACCATTAGATGACAGAAAGTTCCTGTTTTTTCACTGTTTAATTTTGAAATTTACAAAAAAAAAAAAAGAAAAAGAGGAGTTTCTGCCAATTTTCCATTTGATAATTACAGGACAGTGTGTGCAATGAGCTAACAGAACTTTTTCTGTAAGTTTATAGATTTATTTCTTAAGCCCATCATGCAGAAAAACTGAGATGTGTTGTTAAAATTTTCGGCAAAACTTACATTTTAACTACTGATTTTATCTACTGTTTTTTTTAATCGATTTTAAATCATGCTTTTTATTTGTTTTTGTTTTTTAATGTCTCTGTAAAGCACTTTGAATCACCTTGTTGTTGAATTGTTCTATATAAATAAACTTGCCTTGCCACAGTGGGCTGTACTTGGCCTACGATGTAAACTGAGTTTGACATTGCCGCTCTAAACAAAGCCAAATGGAAAAAAAAAAGAAAAAAGAAAACCCTGTCTTGCTTGTTTGTTTTTTCACTTTAACTTTTAAACAGGGCAAAACTTGCTGTTTCTTCCTGTTTAAAGTGTTTATGCTAACCAGCTGCTGGCAGCAGTTGTGCACTAGTTTCCTCAGTTTTAATGTTGCTCTCCCCAAAAAAAAGTCTGTATAAAAGAGATAAATGACACAGCTGCCTACACGAGTGACTAATGTGAGCTCCTGGTGGCTTTTAAAGCAGTCTGATCTTACAAGTTCCACTTCCAGACTGACCCAGATTACCTAAACACAAACTGTATTCATGTTTTGGTACAAATGGAACAAAACACAGGCCTGGGTGACAAGGTTGGTGCAGCTGCAATGGGAGATGTAGTCACATGGACACTAACAGCCGCTTTTGACTGAAGGGACTTTTCGAGAGGTCAGGAGAGTGGGTATCATTTGTCTCACAGACTGTTTAACGCAAACTTTTATGGGATTTGGGCCTTTGTAAATACTTTTGTGTGACTTCTATATGGATCCTTGATCATTTCAGGCTCATATTATATTCACCATTCATAGATGTTTCCACCAGAAAAAAAAGGTGCTCATTTTTAAGTATGGTTCATAAAATTGGATAGAAAATGATAGGAGTTAAAAGAGAAATGACTGGCAGAGAGAGGGGAAGCATCTTAAAACGGGCTTACCAATGATAAAAAGTATCTCCACCAAGATATCGCTGACACTCGGTGGGTTTCGCGCTGCCGAGCCGCCGTCCTCTCGTATTTCCACAGCTGTGAAGCAAACGTTATAGGGAACTGTGATGGCCACGTAGAAAGTGGCCAACAAGATCAGCCAATCCCAGCCGGCCTTGAATGCACCGTAGTGAAGGAGGATGAAACGGGATTTTTGGACATCGGCCACCTTATACTCGGGGACAGGGTTCGCATTGGCTCCGAGAACGCTCTTGATGTGTAGCATGGAAAAACACACATGAGAATTAATGGGCATAAATTAACAGTATTAGCATTATATATCTGCCAAGTTAACAATGGGGAGTGGCTTTTCATCTCCATTAAATATTTCATCTTTAGCACTAGATGTGAAGGTATAATTTATGGTTCCACTGGATTGGCGTGATTGAGACTTATATCGCCATCAAATCTAAATAAAATTGGCCAAGCTGAAGACAAATGGCTATTCCGACTGCTCCTCGCATGTTGGAGGCAGTTTGGCAGTCTTTATGTCATTAAAGGTTGCTTAAATTTACAAGCCTTCATCTTTTTGAATTGATATGCAGATCACAATCACAAGCAAAGCTCTTGAAACCATGACAACCCTCTTAATCAGTAAAGCCAGTAAACCCCTGACACCTTATATGGCGCTTCAGTTGCACTCTCCTGGAGGCTGCAGCTTTCCCTACAGACAAAACATGCTGATGACACTGCGACTTTTGGCCTTACTAAAGGCTTAGTCAGGGTTTGAAAGTCTGTGACGGGGTATTTATATTTAAAATGGCGCATCCTCTGTGCATATTTTATTGATACTTAGCAAAGGAGAATTGTGACTGTAGAGTAAAAGTCAGAGGTCACTGAACTTTAAAAAAAAGGCATTGGCTGTGAATAATTTAAACCACCAAACACAGCACATCTCACATTGTTGATCTTCAGCTTGCTCTTGGTTTTGTCCTGTTTCTGCAGGTGTCCCGACAGCTGATAGAGGACAGCCCGACTGCGCCGGCGCTCCATGTTACAGCCTGAGGGGCAGCTGATCTGGCGAATCTCCAGACCAGTTTCCTCATCTGAGAGCAAGGGCACACAATAGGAGAACAAAGCACTAATGTGGCAGAAACTCTCACCGTGCTAACCTGCACATGCCTATAACTGAATCTAAAAGGAGGCAAATGAGAGATAGCTTGAGGACGACTGTTGTCTGGTTTAATTGAGCAACATTATGAACATTGTAGTAGTTTGGCTCCACCGAGATCTGTAATCTAAAGCTAATATGTTTCACTTTAGGTCATGGCTGTTCACCATAGCTATGGAGAGCCATAATCTAAATGTCTGAGGTCGTGTAAAACACTACACTAATACGTGAGGTGATGACAGCATTAGATTAGTGGAGCGATGCTGTACATTTACTCCCTGCTGCTGTGGAGCTGGTTGTTATGTCTTTACATCCCTCAACCACACATACAGAAAAGTTTTCAGCACATAGCAAATCCCCTCCAGTTGAAACAAAACAGAAAAACTGGCGATGAATTCACTGTAAAGTAGGTCTGTCTGATATTCCCATGTTGGTGTTCGTCAGCGTTGCAACTGACCAGTCACGCTGTTGTGATGTCATAGCTTTGGAATATGGAGGAAAAGGAAAAACCAAATGCCTTTGTTTATATAAAACTCAGCATTTCAGGTGTTTTCTTTAAGAATTCATACAATATAATAAATATTTTATCAAGTCAGGTTTCTCACGTTGGGTTCCTCGTGACAGTAAGCTAACGTCTTGGCTAACGCTAACTGAATGCATCTGAATGCTAAGACAGTGTAAACAAGTCAGCTGCGATGCTGATTTTGGACCAACGTTGTCACCGACATAGGAATATTAGACCATGTGAAAATGTAAGTGTCCACTTTGGATATTTTCAGATAAACAGTCAAAGTGGCACAGAGGAATCTCGATATGTGCTTTAAGTATTTGATGTTAACAGTAAGTTTGCCCAAAATTTACTGCTTGGGAAAGCAGGAGAATCGACTTGTTTGTGTTCTGTGATAAGCTGCACTGATTCATTCATAAAGCTCCATCAGACCTTTAGATAGACAGCTGCAGCAGCTCTGCGTTTGCTCGAACCACTAGCATTATTTACAGCTCATCATGTGCAACGCGTTCACATGTCACTGTATGCTCACATCATGTTCTTTAAATGCAAAGTGTATTTGTTCAGTGAATATGTGCTGGCGCATTCATGCACAGCACTGTGCTTATGTGTTTTCTAAGTCCATGCACAATAGTCCAAAGGATGTTGTTTTTATTTGACCCCTTCTCTCTAAAGGAATCATATGAACTGATCGGCTCTTTGCCATCTTTCTCGACAGAACTGACAGCAGGTACGTGAAGTAGGTAGTTTGACTGATTCTCGTTAATGCCTTGCTCATTTCACGTGAATTGGACAGGGAGTGGATGGTGCTCACCAATGTCAGATTCATTGTCACGGTCCTGGTCCTTGTTTTCTGTGATGTCCTTATGTGAGACCAGGAACAGAACCACCTCGCCCTTCTCGTTCTTGATGGGAACAATGTCCAACAGACACCAGAACTTAGAGCCTTTTCAAGGAAAAGAGATCAGAACACAGACACATATTGGTTTGGAAAAAAGAAATACTGCACTAAACACTATTTAACTTGTCAGTCTGCTCCAGCAGCCGAGTCTTACCGCTCTTCTTGTACAGAATGATTTCAGTCTTGAACTCCCGGCGTTCATCCAGAGCTTTTTGCATCTGTGTGGTGAGAGGGTTGCTGGTCTCACTCCCGTACAGAAAGTGACACATGCAGCTCTTCTGCATCAGCTCGCCGCGGGCAAAGCCGGTCAGTTCGCAGAAGCCATCGGAGCAGTAGACAATGGGATAGAGAGACTGGACCTGAGCATTCCCCAGGACGAAGTTGCTGTCTGAGCGGAAGGAAGATGGGAAAGTGATGGAGCAAAGTCACAAGGGAGGAAAAAGGAGAAACATAATCAAGGTAAGAGTGTAAGAAAACTGGAGAGCAGTTAGAGGACAAAAGAACAAAACCAGAAAGCTCAAGTCGTTCTCTCTTGTTGTTAAATGCTGATAAAATACTTAATTACCACCAAACAACAGCTTAAACCAGCTGAGGCTGGGAGCTGTGCCTTTAAGGATTTGTTTTGCTGTGCATCCTGTCACATTTATGCACCACGTTGTGGGGTCAGCACCTACAGGTTCACCAAGATTATTCAAAAGGTATCGCATTAAAATTTCATCCACGGCTGTCTTTTCTTTTTTTCTTTCAGTACTCACTCTCGCTGCGTGTTTGGCTCTAAAAGGCTTCTTCTCACTTTGAAGAGCTGTCCTCAAGGAGAATTTAACATGCCTGCTGCTTTTCAATGAACTTCAAAAAAAATAATCATCTCCTTTACTTTGTTCGTCTTCTGCACCTCCCGTGCATTATCATTTTTTTCTTATTATCTTCAGCTGTTTTTTTGTTTTGTTTTTAATCACATATTTTATGATTTGGGGCCACATCAATTTATCCTTACTTAACCTTTAAATAGTTTCAGACTGAAATTAGCAACAGTATTTTCTTCTTTGTGTCGGCTTTGGCCAGTAGTTAACATTGTTAAGATTTTTATATTACTCTGTTAATTTGAAATCATCTCTTTACAGGTTTCTATATTCATTATAATTTTTTTTGAATCGTCATGTGGCTACAACATTCTACTCTGAGAAAATTTACATTGCACAGTCTTATTATGTGCCTGCCCTCCACCATTTATATGCTATCGTTGGGAGGTTTCAGTGATTTATTTATTTAATTTCTTTTCCCAAAAGTAGACATTTTGAGATTTTAAAGTAAGCTTTAGCTGTTATAATATCATAAAAACTAGTTACATAACACCTAACCATTTAGCTATTATATAAATACTGACATATCCAATTTTTAAAGCTATATAATATATTAATAGTTAGCCATAGCTCAGTTACTAAACTAAAATTAATTCTGTGTGATACATTTTTCTATAATTTCTTTTAATATATGCTCATATGAATTACTATGAGGAATTTAGACTGACTTGGATAAAGTCTACAGCTAGATAACATAAGGCAAGGCAAGGCAAGGCAAGGCAAGTTTATTTGTATAGCACAATTCAACAACAAGGTGATTCAAAGTGCTTTACAGAGACATTAGAAACAAGAACAAATAAAAAGCATGATTTAAAATTGAATAAAACAAGCAAATAAACTAACTAACTAATTAACAAACAAACAAACAACAGTATATAAAATCAAAACAGATAAAATCAGAACAGTAGATAAAATCAGTAGTTAAATGTAAGTTTTGAAATTTAAGCTTAAAGTGTGGATTTGGTGCTTTATTCAAATGCAGCTGAGAACAGGTGAGTCTTCAACCTGGATTTAAATAAACTGAGTGTTTCAGCTGATCTGAGGCTTTCTGGGAGTTTGTTCCAGATATAAGGAGCATAAAAGCTGAATGCAGCTTCTCCGTGTCTGGTTCTGACTCTGGGAACTGATAAAAGACCGGATCCAGATGACCTGAGGGATCTGGATGGTTCATACTGGGTCAGGAGGTCATTGATGTATTTTGGTCCTAAACCATTCAGAGCTTTATAGGCCAGCATCAGAACTTTAAAGTCTATCCTCTGACGGACAGGCAGCCAGTGTAAGGACCTCAGAGCTGGACTGATGTGGTCCACTTTTTTGGTCTTAGTGAGGACTCGAGCAGCAGAGTTCTGAATGAGCTGTAGTTGTCTGACTGATTTTTTAGGTAGACCTGTAAAGATGCTGTTACAGTAATCAAGCCTACTAAAGATGAATGCATGGACTAGTTTTTCCAGGTCCTGTTGAGACATCAGATCTTTTATCCTTGATATATTCTTGAGGTGATAGTAAGCTGACTTTGTTATTGTCTTAATGTGTTTTTCTAAGTTTAGGTCTGCATCCATCACTACACCCAAATTTCTCGCGTGGTTTGTGGTTTTTAGATGTATAGATTGAAGTTCTCTGGTGACCTGTAATCGTTTTTCTTTGGCGCCAAAGACTATTACCTCAGTTTTGTTTTTGTTTAGCTGGAGAAAATTGTGGCACAACCAGTCATTGATTTCCTCAATGCATTTACCAAGAGCCTGTACAGGGCCTCGGTCTCCTGGTGACATTGTGATATATATTTGTGTGTCATCTGCATAGCTGTGATAGTTTATTTTGTTGTTGTTTATAATCTGTGCCAGTGGGAGCATGTAGATGTTAAACAGAAGGGGTCCCAAGATGGAACCTTGGGGAACTCCACATGTGATACTTGTCTGCTCAGATGTGAAGTTACCTATTGATACAAAGTATTTCCTGTTTTCTACGTATGTTTTGAACCAGTTTAGTACAGTTCCTGAAAGACCTGTCCAGTTCTCCAGTCGTTTGAGTAATATGTTGTGGTCAACTGTATCAAATGCTGCACTGAGATCCAGTAAAACTAGGACTGACATTTTTCCACTGTCTGTATTCAGACATATGTCATTAAACACTTTTGTCAGAGCGGTTTCAGTGCTGTGGTTCTGTCTAAAACCTGACTGGAAGGCATCGTAGCAATTATTCTGTTTTAAGAAGTAACTGAGCTGTTGGGAAACTGCTTTTTCAATTATCTTACTTAAAAACGGGAGATTTGAGATCGGCCTGTAGTTGTTCATTTGTGTCTTGTCAAGATTGTCCTTTTTCAGTATAGGTTTGATTACAGCAGTTTTTAGTGATTCTGGAAACACACCTGATAATAAAGAAAAGTTGACGATCTGTAACAGGTCTGACTCTAAAGTCTTTGAGACCTTTTTGAAAAAACTTGTTGGCAGGACATCTAAACAGCAGGAGGAGGAGTTCAGTTGACCTAAGATGTCCTCCAGGTCTTTGCTGTTAATAGGTTGAAACTGTTTCATGGTGTTTAAACAGTTTTTTGGTGGACACAGTACATATCCTGGATCTGCTGTTGATGTACCAATTGCTTGTCTAATTTTTTGGATTTTTTCAGTGAAGAATTTGGCAAAGTCATTGCAGGCCATGGTCGAATGAAGTTCAGCTGCCACTGACACAGGAGGGTTTGTTAGCCTGTCAACTGTAGAAAATAAGACCCGAGCATTATGGCTGTTTTTAGTGATGATGTCAGAGAAGTAGGACCTCCTTGCATTCCTCAGTTGTAAATTATAATTGTGAAGTTTCTCTTTATAAATGTCACAATGAACCTGGAGGTTTGTTTTTCTCCATCTGCGCTCAGCTTTCCTACACTCTCTTTTTTCATTTTTCACCAGTGTGGAGTTTCTCCATGGAGACTTTTTCCTTCCAGAGATAACCTTCACCTTAATGGGAGCAATAGTGTCCATTACATTTAACATGTTAGCATTGAAGCTATTGACGAGCTCATTGACTGACCCTCTGGGCAGGTCAGGTGTTAATGGGAAGACCTGGTTAAAAATTGCACTACTGTGTTCAGTTATACACCGTTTTGTGATCACTGTTGTTGATATATTTATGTGGGCTGAGATTTTACTTTCAAAGAAAACACAGTAATGATCAGACACGCCCACATCAGACACAGTAACCTTTGAAATGCTCAGGCCTTTGGAGATCAGTAGGTCAAGAGTGTGTCCTCTATTATGTGTGGCCTCTGTTACATGCTGAGTCAGCCCAAAGTTGCCCAGAGTGTTACTCAGGTCTTTAGTCCCTTTGTCCTGAGGGTTGTCCACATGAATGTTAAAATCCCCAGCAATAATTACACAGTCAAAATCAACACAGATCACAGACAGCAGTTCACTGAGGTCATTAAAAAAGTCTGTGCAGTATTTGGGAGGCCTGTAAACATTAAGAAACACAACTTTGGATGGGGCCTTCAGCTGTAAAGCCACATATTCAAAAGACTGAAAACTTCCAGGAGATAGCTGCTTACATTGAAATGATTCATTAAATAAGACAGCAACCCCTCCTCCTCTCCTGCTCGCCCTGACCTCATTGATAAAACTGTAGTTAGGAGGGGTCGTCTCGATGAGAACAGCTCCACTGTTACTTTGGTCCAACCAAGTTTCAGTTAAAAACATAAAATCAAGGCTGTGCTCAGTGATTAAATCATTAATTAAAAATGTTTTCCCAGCTAGAGATCTAATGTTTAATAAAGCCAACTTAAGTGTTTTAGAGGTATTACTTGTCCCCTCATGTTTGGGAGCAGTCTGTGGCACACAAGGTATGTTTACTATGTTTAAAGATCTTTTAGAGTGCAGCTCTCTGTGTTTTGACCAGGCCACATGTCTCCTGTCACCTAAAAGTACAGAAATTTTAAAACCTTCTAGTAAACAGGGTCCCAGCTTCTCCTGGGAAAAGTCATCACTGCCATAATCCTCACAGCCCGGACCCTTCACACATCACGCATCAGACTGCGGAGACAGGGCATGAAGAGGAACTAAGGGGGGCGAGGCTGGGCAATGTGACTTCGATTGCTCTGTTGAGGGTGGGGCTCGATGGCGAACCTTTGGCCGCTCTGGTGGGGGGTTTATGGGGGACAAAAAGGGATTGGGACGGGGGGTAGATCTGAGCCCAGCATTGACCCGCTCCATCATCTCCTCAGTGAATTTCAGGTGTGGGGAGGAGGGAGAAAGGGAGGGGGAGGAGGGTGATGGCCTGTCAGGGGTTTGGGGGACTGGGGAAGGTCGTGGTCCCTTGTCCTGGTCGTTGGTGTTGTTGAGAGAGTTGGAGGCAAATAGGGACCCCTCTTCTTGCCTTAGATGTCTCTCCTTTCTGAGGCTCTTCCTCAGATGCCATGGATGTCTCTCCTTTCTGAGGCTCTTCCCGGGTGGGGGCAAATGGAGCTCCTCCTCAAGGTTTCTGCTGGGCTTTGTCTGTTCTTGGAGTACTGTTTGTTCCTCTTTATGAGATAACTCCTCGTTTATCTCAGCCTTGGCACCAAGCACGGATGGATGACGTATGGAATAAAACAAGTTGGAGGTGAACAGTTTCACCCCTGACTTGTTAAAATTAAATCCATTTGCTTTGAACAGATGCCTGCGTTCCCAAAAAGTATTAAAGTTGTCGATAAAATGCACTGAGTGGTCAGCACATGCTGATATAAGCCATTTATTCAGTGTAAACAACCTGCTGAATCTCTCGTCTCCTCCTCTGACTGGCGGTACAGGTCCACTGATGAATACAGCTGCATTCAGAGAGTTTACAGTATTTAATAATCCAGTAAAGTCCCGTTTCAGAACCTCCGACTGTTGTTTGGACACATCGTTTGACCCTGTATGCAGAACAATGTTTGTCACAGTTGGATATTCATCTGCAATTTGAAGAATTCTCTCCTTCAGGTTGTTGACCATATCGTTAGGAAAGCAGAGGACTTTAGTGTTCTTACCGCACATCCTTTGTACATCCTTTACGGCAGAGTCACCCACAATCAGAGTTTCAGGCCTAGCCTTTAGCTTTCCCTGTGGCCTTTCACTTTTCAACAGATTTTCAGACCTTATTTCGCTGCTTTTAGATGGATGGTTGTCCGATATAGATCCAGGGTCCTTTGATAGTGGAGCAAATCTGTTCTGCAGTTTCACATTCAGTTGTTTTGGAGGTTTGTTGTTAACCTTCCTATTCACGGTTGTCCAGTCCTGTTTCCTCCCGTATACAGGGGTAGAAGAGCTTCTCTGTCTCGTAGGAAGTGAAGGCCAGTCGGTTTCAGAGATTTCAGCTCGCTGTGCCCTGCCTGTGATACGTCCTCCCCCTTCCAGGAGACATGATTTATGTCTTGGTTTTGCACCAAGACAGTCTAAGGGGGGATTATCACTTGAGGATTTATAATAATGCACAGAGTCTACTTTCTTGGTCATGTTATCTGTGCTCCTTAGCTGTGTACTAGCTTGCTCATCGCCATTGTTTTGAATCAAAGGCAAGGTTGTTTCATTTCCACACAGTCCATTTACCTCCACGTTTACTTCTAAGCGATGAATTTTTGTCTCCAGTACTGCAATCTTCTGCAGGAGGCTGTGGTAGTCATCTGTGGAGAGGGAAGGCATCTTGTTGCTAGTTAGCCTAGCGGTTAGCACCTTTCCAGGCTATTGAGGCTGCTCGGTGCCCAGACGCTGTAATCAGGCTTCAGCTGTGTCTAGGCCACAGACACACGGAGCGCTGAGGATAAGGTAACCATAAAATGTTGCTGTTTCTGTTAAGAACACTCTAGTCCTAATGATCTACAAGTGTCCAGAAGTTATCGCAGGTAAGCTCACACGGAAAAAAGGGAAAAAATCAGCATAAAAATCAATAAAAATCAATATAAGAAGCAAAGCATTCAAGAGCAAAGAGATGAAGCGTCCACACTCACAAAGGGGAGGAGCAAAAAGTAAAACCACAGACTGTATATAAGTGATGGATGCAGTGGTGTCTTTGATTAAAATCCTATTTAATGGCCAGCAGGAAGTGACTCCAAAAAGATCCCAGAGATGCTGAGCACTTGTTGGCCCTTTTGCCTTCACTCTGTGGTCCATCTCATCCCAAACCATCTTGATTGGGTTTAGGTCAGGTGACTGTGGAGGCCAGCACTCACTCCCCTCATTGGTCAAATAGCCCTTACACACTTGACGTGTGTTTGGGGTCATTGTCCTGTTAAAAAATAAACAATGGCCCAACTAAACGCAAACTTGTTGGGATGGCATGTCGTTGCAGGATGCTGTGGTAGCCATGCTGGTTCAGTGTGCCTTCAGTTTTTAATAAATCACCAGCAAAGCACCCCCACACCTCCTCCTCCATGCTTCACGGTGGGAACCATGCATGTAGAGACCATCAGTTCACCTTTTCTGCATCGCATAAGACATGCCAGGTGGAAACAAAGATCTCAAATTTGGACTCATTAGGCCAAAGCAAAGATTTCCACTGGTCTAATCTCCATTCCTTGTGTTTCTTGTGACCAAACAAATCTCTTCTGCTTGTTGCTTTTCCTTAGTAGTTTTTTCTGACCACAAAGGCCTGATTTGTGTGAATCAGGCCTTTGTGGTCAAATGTGGTCTCCTCTGAACAGTGGATGTAGAGATGTGTCTGCTACTGGAACACTGTGTGGCATTTACAGTGGCTTGCAAAAGTATTCGGCCCCCTTGAACTTTTCCACATTTTGTCACATTACAGCCATAAACATGAATCAATTTTATTGGAATTCCACGTGAAAGACCAACACTAAGTGGTGCACACGTGAGAAGTGGAACGAAAATCATACATGATTCCAAACATTTTTTATAAATAAATAACTGCAAAGTGGGGTGTGCGTAATTATTCAGCCCCCTGAGTCAATACTTTGTAGAACCACCTTTTGCTGCAATTACAGCTGCCAGTCTTTTAAGGTCTGTCTCTACCAGCTTTGCACATCTACAGACTGAAATCTTTGCCCATTCTTCTTAGCAAAACAGCTCCAGCTCAGTCAGATTAGATGGGCAGCGTTTGTGAACAGCAGTTTTCAGATCTTGCCACAGAGTCTCGATTGGATTTAGATCTGGACTTTGACTGGGCCATTCTAACACATGGATATGTTTGCTTTTAATCCGTTCCATTGTTGCCCTGGCTTTATGTTTAGTGTCGTTGTCCTGCTGGAAGGTGAACCTCCGCCCCAGTCTCAAGTCTTTTGCAGACTCCAAGAGGTTTTCTTCCAAGATTGCCCTGTATTTGGCTCCATCCATCTTCCCATCAACTCTGACCAGCTTCCCTGTCCCTGCTGAAGAGAAGCACCCCCAGAGCATGATGCTGCCACCACCATATTTGACAGTGGGGATGGTGTGTTCAGACTGATGTGCAGTGTTAGTTTTCCACACATAGCGTTTTGCATTTTGGCCAAAAAGTTCCAATTTGGTCTCATCTGACCAGAGCACCTTCTTCCACATGTTTGCTGTGTCCCCCACATGGCTTGTGGCAAACTGCAAACGGGACTTCTTATGGTTTTCTGTTAACAATGGCTTTCTTCTTGCCATTCTTCTATAAAGACCAACTTTGTGCAGTGCACGACTAATAGTTGTCCTATGGACAGATTCCCCCACCTGAGCTGTAGATCTCTGCAGCTCGTCCAGAGTCACCATGGGCCTCTTGGCTGCATTTCTGATCAGCGCTCTCCTTGTTCGGCCTGTGAGTTTAGGTGGACGGCCTTGTCTTGGTAGGTTTACAGTTGTGCCATACTCCTTCAATTTCTGAATGATGGCTTGATCAGTGCTCCGTGGGATGTTCAAGGCTTGGGAAATCTTTTTGTAACCTAAGCCTGCTTTAAATTTCTCAATAACTTTATCCCTGACCTGTCTGGTGTGTTCTTTGGACTTCATGGTGTTGTTGCTCCCAATATTCTCTCAGACAACCTCTGAGGCCATCACAGAGCAGCTGTATTTGTACTGACATTAGATTACACACAGGTGCACTCTATTTAGTCATTAGCACTCATCAGGCAATGTCTATGTGCAACTGACTGCACTCAGACCAAAGGGGGCTGAATAATTACGCACACCCCACTTTGCAGTTATTTATTTGTAAAAAATGTTTGGATTCATGTATGATTTTCGTTCCACTTCTCACGTGTGCACCACTTTGTGTTGGTCTTTCACCTGGAATTCCAATAACATTGATTCATGTTTGTGGCTGTAATGTGACAAAATGTGGAAAAGTTCAAGGGGGCCGAATACTTTTGCAAGCCACTGTATCTGGGCTCTAATCTGAGGTCCTGTTAACTTGTGATTTCTGAGGCTGGTGACTCGGATGAATTTATCCTCAGCAGCAGAGGTGACTCTTGGTCTTCCTTTCCTGGGCCGGTCCTCATGTGAGCCAGTTTCATTGTAGCACTTGTAGCACCTGGTTTTTGCGACTGCACTTGAGGACACATTGAAAGTTTTAGCAATTTTCCAGACTGACTGAGCTTCAGCTCTTAAAGTAATGATGAACTGTTGTTTCTCTTTACTTAGCTGATTGGTTCTTAAGAAAGGCACACCTGTAAAGCGAAAACCATTTCAGGTAACTACATCATGAAGCTCATTGAGAGAAGGTCAAGGGTTTGCAGCGCTGTCAACAAAGCAAAGGGCTTTGTTGACAGCGCTACTTTGAGGAATCTAAAATATAAAACATATTTAGAGTTATTTATCAATTTTTATTTGCTACACAATTCCATATATCTTGCTTCATATATTTGATGTCTTCAGTGAGTATCTACAATGTGTGTCCAAACTTTTGACTGCTAGTGTGTGTGTATGTAAGCATACGTAACTTGACGAGCAGGCTATGATATAAGCCAGAGCTATGACAAATCTTTTGACAGCTTAAGTTATGCAGCCAGCCTTGAATAATTCATTATCAGACATTGGGTTAGGTATGATAACTGACTCACACTCTTAAGGCATTCATTCCATTGAGATCATTAAAGTCCATGCATGCATGAATCTGGGGGACTGGAGCAACCACTTTGAAGAATGTGAGCAATACAGGATGAGAGAGCCAATGATTGAATGAGATGAGCAGGAATAGATGGATCAATAGATGCATATAAAGGGAGATTGCTTAAATAACTGGGGACAATGACATTTTATAATTTGCACATTAATAAAGCATGCCCAATGTAAATGCTCTTGCCAGACCTTGAAGCACTACTCAGACATAAATACAAACTGCCTCTCAGTGCTAGAGGCTCATGGAAAGTCACATACTTCTCCGAGGCAGTACACTGAAGTTGTAAATCAGAATAATTAACTGACAAAAAAAACATATTTGTGCATATTGTGTCATCATTAAATATATGGCTCAATAAAATCTCATTTATTGTGACACAGACATGTGAAAAATAAAGTTTTCATAACATAATAAAAGAATAGCAGCCAAATCAGAATCAGAATCAGAATCAGAATGGGTTTATTGCCAGATGTTGAGGTTTACAACATTAGGAAATTGCTGCGGTGCTTCAGTGCAGACAATAAGAATTAAAGTGCTATGTAGAAAGAAAGATATGTGCATGAGATATACATGAGATATATACATGAGAATAAGAATTATGAGTGCTACGTAGAAAGATATATACATGAGTGCAGGTGGTGATCAGTGCCAAACATATATACATGAGAGTAAGAGTTATGAGTGCTACGTAGAAAGATATATACATGAGTGCAGGTGGTGATCAGTGCCAGACATGAAATGATGCAGTGACACAGCGTAGGGTCATGTGTTAGTGGCGGGGACAGTCATGTGGTTATTGTTCATGTGTCCAACAGCAGAGGGGAAGAAACTGTTCTTGTGGCGAGAGGTTCTGGTGCGAATGGACCGGAGCCTCCTGCCTGAGGGGAGCAGGTCAAACAGACTGTGTCCAGGGTGAGAAGGGTCAGCTGAGATCCGGGCTGCACGCCGCAGAGTCCTGGAGGTGTACAGGTCCTGCAGAGATGGGAGTCTGCAGCCAATCACCTTCTCAGCAGAGCGCACAACACGCTGCAGTCTCTGTTTGTCCCTGATAGTGGCTCCAGCGTACCACACGGTGATGGAGGAGGAGAGGATGGACTCGATGATTGCAGTGTAGAATTGCATCATCGTCCGTGTTGGCAGGTTGAATTTCTTCAGCTGCCTCAGGAAGTACATCCTCTGCTGGGCTTTCTTGATGACGGAGGTGATGGTGGGCTCCCACTTCAGGTCCTGGGTGATGGTGGTACCCAGGAAGCGGAATGAGTCCACAGAGGTGATGGGGGTGTCAGTCAGGATGATGGGGGGGAGTGGGGCTGTGTGCTTCCTGAAGTCCACAATAATCTCCACTGTCTTCTGGGCATTCAGCACCAGGTTGTTGTGGCTGCACCAAGACACCAGACGTTCAACCTCCCTCCTGTAGGCAGACTCATCCCCGTCAGAGATGAGCCCAATGACGGTGGTGTCATCTGCGAACTTGATTAGCTTGACAGACTGGTGGGTGGAGGTGCAGCAGTTGGTGTACAGGGAGAAGAGCAGAGGAGAAAGAACACAGCCCTGAGGGGAGCCGGTGCTGATGGTCCGGGAGTCCGAGACATTCTTTCCCAGCCTCACGTGCTGCTTCCTGTCCGTCAGGAAGTCAGTGATCCACCGGCAGATGGGATCAGGCACATTCATCTGGGAAAGCTTGCCTCGGAGATGGTCTGGAAGGATGGTGTTGAAGGCAGAGCTGAAGTCCACAAACAGGATCCTGGCGTAGGTTCCTGGGGAGTCCAGATGCTGCAGGATGAAGTGTAGGGCCATGTTGATGGCGTCGTCTACAGACCTGTTGGCTCTATATGCAAACTGCAGGGGGTCCAGGAGGGGGGCCGTGAGGGTCTTGAGATGGGAGAGAACTAGGCGCTCAAATGACTTCATGACCACAGATGTCAGAGCCACGGGTCTGTAGTCATTTAGTCCAGTGATCCTAGGTTTCTTGGGGACAGGGATTATGGTAGAGGACTTGAAGCAGGCAGGCACATGACATGCCTGCAGTGAGGAGTTGAAGATGCCAGAAAACACTGGGGCCAGCTCGTTTGCACAGTGTCTGAGGGTGGCAGGAGACACACCGTCTGGGCCGGGAGCTTTCCGAGCATTCAGACTCCTAAACTGCTTCCTCACATCTGCTTCATGAATATGAAGAGTTGTGGTCGGAGGAGGTGGTGTGAAATCCTCTTTTGTGTGGGGTGAGGGGGCGGGTGTTGCAGGTAAACAGTTTGAAGGTGGTGATGGCTCTATGGAGGGGGGAGAGGTGGGGGAATGAGTGTCCAAAGTGCCTCTATTGTTGGGGTCGTTGGAGGTGTGAAGGCTGCCTGATGGCTCATCAAAACGACAGTAGAAGTCGTTAAGGGTGTTGGCTAAGAGCAAGTCATCAGTGGAGTGGGGGGTTTTAGGCTTGTAGTTTGTAATATTCCTAAAACCTTTCCACACAGAGGCCGAGTCATTCTCTGAGATCTGCTGCTGCATCTTCTCAGAGTGCTGATGTTTGGCAATGTCCACTTCTTTAGTGAACCTGTACTTGGCCTCTCTGTAGCAGTCCCTGTCTCCGCTTCTGCTACTAATGCTACTAATCAACTGCGTTTGATTGGCTGATAACCAGCCAGTGTGAGCATCTCTTAAAAAAAACTAAAGTTTTGGCAGTTTGCTGGTCTGGAGCATTCAGGTGTGTTAACACAATGTCTCAGTCTCCTCAGGCGTGGATACCCAGTCAATTCCACCAAAGGTCAGGCTATGCAATGCTCAGAGAAACTACAAAAACAAAACAAAGAGCTACAGCTACAGTTAGCATGTTAAATGTTAAAGTTCATGACAGTACAATTAGAAAAAAATGGTGCCAGGAGAAAGTTTCTTCTCTTCAAAAAGTTCATGCCATTATGGCTTAAGCTTATAAAACTGCATCTGAACAAGCCAAAAGACCTCTGGAACAATGTCCTCTGGAGAGATGAGATCAAAGTGAAGATGCCTGGTCATAACAGAGAAAACTAAACATATCAGCACAAACACTTGATCGAAACTGTTGAGCACGGTGGTGGCGTAGTGATGAGTTGACCTTGTTGGAGCCACAGGACCTTTACACCTTGCAGTCACTGAGTCAACCATGAACTCCTCTGCATACGAAAGTATTCTAGAGTCAAATGTGAGGCTAAATGTGGGGACAGTTAAAGTCTGACCCAAACTAGAACGTGCAACAGGACAATGATCCCTAAACACAGCAACAATGGCCGAAAAAGAAAAGAATCAAGGTGTTTCCTGTGATCCAGTCAAAGTCGAGACCTCAACTCAAATCCTGAGGCAGTTGTCAGCACACACCGCACACCCATTCTTCATAAAAGAATGAAGATAAAAACACTGTAAATAAACATTGAACGGCATTGCAAGATGGTTGCAAAGAGGAGTGGCAATAACAACAAAATAAAGAAAGCAATAACAATTGCTGACAAGGTGGTTCTAAAAGCCACTAAATCGTGGGGTGTTCTTAGCTTTTCGGATGCAATGAGTCCTGTGAAAACTTTTTTTTTCACTTTGCTGTATGAGAAAGCCACAATTTCTGCGAGTTAGATGAGAAGATGAATGCTGCTTTACTTTTTTGCACCCTAAGTCGTGCAGCTACACAGCAAAACGCTGACTAAAGGGAGGATAATAAGGTGATAACGTCAAGTTGTATTATTTATTGGTCTCCTGGAATACACCATGCACAGCAAAGGAACTATACTCTTATAAAAATGGAGCTTCCTGTTCAGAAAAAGTGTTACAAATTATTTCCAAATTTAATTTAATTTAAATGAGGATGTTCTGGGTTAGCTGGGAGCTGAGTCCAAACCGGCTACAGCACTGAATTAGAGAAAGGGAAGAAAATGGATGGACTTCCAGCAACTGTTAAAAGACTTTATGATATATAAAAGTTTAATTTGCTTGCTGCTGGTAGTGGGGAAACACATTTCTTCCTAGCAACCTGTAATTGTCACGTGGTTGCCGACCTGTCTCGAGGCCTGAGTCACCTGGGATTCAATAGTATCAAACTTCTGATCTAACTGATGGCAAAACAGTGATGTTTATTTCCCCAAATGCTGGCAATTCTTTTAAAGAGCTTGTTTCTTTTATTTTTTATGATTGCTGGGAGGCAAAACTGTAAATATAAGCTTTGGTTATTGGCTGAAAGAAAAAGTTGCTGAGTGAAGTCGTGCATTCATTTCTTTCACTCCAAATTTAGTTCGCCGCCACCTACAAACAAACATTGTAAGTAAATCAGTTCAAACATTATTTTCACTCACCCATCCATCATGGCCATTATTTTTCCACAATATGTAGGAGGAAATGTATGTTTCTGTATAAAGGCCATATGGTGCTGCTGACTGCAGAAGGGCATATCAATCAGTGAAGTGTAATTTTGTGGCTGTGCTTAGCTAAAGGCAGCTGCGAAGCCGGCGAAAGCATGTTTTTGCTGACTATGAGCTCAGAAAAGCCCAGCATGACAGACTCATGTTCCCAGCAGCTGTTTTTTTCTGCGTTTGTTTTTTTCTCTCCTAATGTACAGCTTTATGAACAACGGACCACGGTGAAGCTTGAGATGTAACAAGTGTGAAGCCGCGTTACTCATACAAAGCCGGGTAGACGGGCACTGACAGCAGCCACGCTGGTGCTGTCTCCTTCTTGTCAGTTTTTACCAGGTGTGCTGCCGTAGAAACCAGCTGTAATAACACCTGATCATTCAAGCTGGTCTGTCAGGCAGCAGGAGAGGGAGAAGCTCAATAATTTCACATGTAAGAATCCGGCGATTCTGAAGAGTGTGACAGAATATAATGGGATTTGATGAATCACTTCACCCAGAAAAATAGCCTTGTACATTTGAAATGATTAAATGGAAGAATGAAGGAAAGAATATATTAATATTTAATAGCAGTGAGCCTATTTTGAAAAAGAACAAAGGTAGGGTTTCAAATGAGGCTACATTAGGAGATTGTACTGGGACTCTTAAACTTTCAGGGTGATGTGATAGAAAAATCCCACAATGGGTATTTTTGGAAAATGAAATAACAAAAATGGTTACCACATTTGTAATTACTGACAATGATGTTTTAAAACAAAGCAATCCAAATATCTGTTTGGATACAGCGCTGGTATTGACACCAGTGCTGGTATTGGTATCAGATCGATACTAACCCGATAGGATCAATATTTCTTTCTGTCCTCTAAGCTTAGTAAGTAAGCTCAGTCCTGTATTTACGTGGTATTGGACCAAAACTAAAATTTGCAGTATCGCTTAGCACTAAATAAAGGCACCCTGACAATTTTTATTCAAGCCTAGCAGTTCTTCTGTAGTGTTCTTCCAAGTTTAGCTCCTGTAAACTGTCAGTAGGAATGTGTAGGACTGTGTAGCATGTATGCATGAATGCATCTGAGTCCAAAGCAGCAACACCCAAGAGCTAAAAGATGGCACACTAGGGACAACAGGAGTTGGAGACCCAGGCATAACCACATGCATTTATTGCAACTGTGCGCCTTTGACATGGTTGCTTTGAAGATGGGTTAGGGTCCACAGCCACTCCCAGCCAGTTGTCATTGTCAAAGTGCCTTTGGCGCATCAAGGTGGAAATAAAACGACAACAAGATTCAGTCTGCTGTCCGTTTGAGATTGAGTGGAGTTGAGTGGCAATTGCATGCAATCTGTTTGTGATAATGCAGCAGTTAACTGTGAAAAGCCAGCAACAATCTGCTGCTGTCTATGATTCACATTAACTAACTTCCATTCCCAGTCCAGCCAGAACCTCATAGATTTAAAACAGAAATTAAGAAAGTCATCCACAAATAGTGAGGTAGCTGCTGCAAAATGACCAAATCACTTTGCAACCCTGCGTTTATATAGGAATAACCAGAATGCAACAAGTTGGCAACTAGCTGAGTCGAGTCATCTATTGCAAAGAGATGCATCACAGACAAACTGTGCTTGAGTAATGCTTTAATGAATGTGTTGTTTATTCTAGGTTTTATATAAAAGATGGATATAGCCACCATTATGTGGTGTTGGCAGTCTCTCTGCATTTATCAACTGGATGGAAAGTATTTGTGAGACTGCAATCAGTTGGATTGCAGAGTCAAACTTGTGATTGAAAGTCTTCACCCAGAAGTTTAGGGTGTTGCACACTGAATCTCTGGGTATCCAACTAGTTGTGCAACTACTTACATTTGACCTCCAACGGCTAAAAAGTAGCAAAACTAAATTCAGCCCAGTCAGCTGATCATATGGGCAGCCACTAATCTTTCCTTGTTACAGCAGTTTGCTGTCTTATTTTACTCTAGTGTGACTGAGCTTCAAAATAAGTTAGTTTCCATAGTCTTCCATGCTAAAAGCATAAAGATACACCTTGCTAACATAG
Source organism: Rhamphochromis longiceps (assembly GCF_057381845.1). NCBI lineage: Eukaryota > Metazoa > Chordata > Actinopteri > Cichliformes > Cichlidae > Rhamphochromis > Rhamphochromis longiceps. Next base: position 42,365,973 of record NC_140578.1, read on the forward strand.
CAAGCTTGCTAGCATTAGCTGATAACTCTACCTTCTCTTCCAAATTTGCTCACTAATGGCTCTAAACACAAACTAAACAAACAAACAAAAAAATGTAACCAAAAAGCTAAATTTGATAAGTGACATGATGGTGGCTTTATCCATCTTTTATACACAACCTAGAGTAAGTAACATGTTCATAAAAGCATTCCTCCAAAGCACTACTACTCGGTCAAAAACTCCACAGGGAACCCGTGGAGCATTTTAACAAAGAAAACAATGTATTAATTCAAGCGTTATTTCTTTGAGAACCCTGACAGCACATTATCTTCAGCCTTGGTTCTTGATTTTTTTGTAAGCATTTTTCTGTCTCTGTTTGTTATGGATGCAGTCATTTTCTAGAAGATGACATCCACATTCTTAATCCCACATCCAAAGCTGTGATTAGCTTGGTTGTTACCGAGCCAAGGAACCAGCATTCAGACTTCTCCTTAATGGGAACAAAAGAGCTTAATCCAAGCCATGGAAATACACCCTCACCAAATGTACAGAATGCTTGCGGACAATTTTACCCCACGCTGTACTCATCATTTTTTTGAAATACTGGGAATAGATATATTTTTGCGCTGTTAATACAAAGCAAAAGAGTAGTTGCACAAAACCAAAATATCACTGAGCCTCTTTGCACTTTTAATCTCATGAAAACATAAAAGAATGGAGTAGAAAGAGTTTCCTGCAAATGCTGAATCACATCTTTGCACCTAAACGTGCGATGCTTGTCATGGTCCTGGGTCGTTGACCCAGCGTTTTGTGTTTTGTGACTATTTCCCTCTGTTCTAGTTATTCTGTGTCCTCCCCCCTTGTGTCCGGTTCGGGTTCTAGATTTCCTGTTTTACTTTGTAGGTCTGTGTCTCGTTATGCCCATTAAGTTCCAGCTGTGTCCCCTCCTGTGTGCCATTTCCTCATTACCTGGTGTGTGTATTTATAGTTGGTGTCTGCCTGTGCTCCTCGTCGGCTCGTCTGCACTCATCCGTGTATTTCTGCGTATCTCTGCATTCATCTGTGTTTCTTGGTATCCTGGTCCTTGGTCTGCGTCTCTCTGCTCCGCTCTCCGTTTTGTAAGATTTCAGGTTTGCTCTTTAGTTTCTCCCAGTTTAGGTTTGTCATTACTCATGCTTCATTGCCTGTTTTTGCCACTGCCACCGTGTAAATAAACTTCACTCGTATCATCAGTTTGCTGCATTTTGGGTCCTCCTTTTCCTCCACTCCACACGGCTCACTCCGCCAGCCGTGACAATGCTTTCTGCTTCTGCACTGTGTGCAAGGTTACAGAACTCATTACACACACATGCGGCGGTCGGCCTCATAGTTACATGGACACTTTCCCTCAGAGACGTGATCTGCTTACAGAGGAAACGGTTTCCTGTGCCCCTCCATTTTCCTTTTGGCCTTATGCCGTGATAGTATTCTGTTTTTGTTTTATTTTCTGCTCATTCCCCAGGCGCTAGGCAGGCCTGTCACATCCCCACCACAATCCAGGTGTAATAACGTGTGAACTGCACAACAAAACCGCTCAGACTCAGCCCCTGAGCGGCTTAGGGAACCCCGATAAACCCTGCTACTGATAACACTGACAGCGACAGCCTGCCACAGCACATTCACGCACAATGTAAGCCTAACACACGCACACAGGCCGCAAACATTACATGTTTGTTTGCAGCACCCGTTTGGAGGCGTCTACTGAACCATAATTATTATAGTTCTAATATTATATAAGAATATAAAACAATCTCTCCTTTTTACCCTTTTAAATGTTTTCTCATATAATTTAAGTATCGTGTGTGACTTTGCCTCATATAGTAACACCTTTTTTTTTTGTGCAACTGACATTTAGCCAATCACAACCCAGCACACAGCACAACATGTTTGCTGAAGTCACTTTTGAAATACTGATAATTTTGAAGCATCAAGTGCAGAAACTGTAGACACACTGTTGACCAAAATTATTAATATGCGTTTAATCTGGCTTCCATTTATAGCTGAATTTGTCTGTGCGAGAGCCAATGAAATGAAAAGGGAACAAGCAAATAAAGACACGAGCACTGACAGCTGGACGATAGCAGTCGTTAAAGCCGCTCTCTGACGCGTTTCCTCGACTGTAACTGAAAACACGTTTTCATCTTCATCTTCTTTTCACCTTCAAAACTATTTAGCCCACAGCTTTACGTATGACGAAGCTCCAGTAACGCAAAGCAAGCAGATGTGTGAGCTAACTCAAAGCTACTGCATGGCCAACATTAATGCAAAGCAAACACTTAATTCTTACATATGTTGATAGTTACTTGGACAAAATGTGCTCAATGTTCTCTGCTCTGGTGAAGGGACTTCCATATTTGCTCAGTTAAAATGTTTTCCTGCTGTCATTGGGCAGTACTTGTGTGTGGGTTTTATAATGTTAGTCATTAAAGTGTCATTTTGAGTCTGAACTATTTTACTATCTGGGTTTTGGTCTTTTATCAACAGCGTGACCTGCAGTATACCCCTAAAATATCACCTGTTATTAACATCTGATCTGTATCTGACACATCGTCTGGATGCTGACAGCCGACGCATACATTTACATATATTCCCGCAGCTTTTGTTGGCCTCTCTGTTGACCTTTCAGCTGATGTTATTTATTCAGAACGTGGTCACGCTGCGAGCCTCAGGTGTCACAATAATGATGTATTGATGATAACTGTGATATTTAAAAAATGAGGCATCCATAAATTAAAAATGCACGTGTCATGGATAACTGTGTTAATTGTCTCGGTCTGCCAAGCACTTTTACATTTTGATTTTGTAAATTTTTGATAAATCTTCTATAAATTCTGAAATCAGACCAGCTTTAAATACTGCAGTTACACCAAGCTAAGAACCAAAAGCAAAGTGCTCCTGACTGTTGTTGGCCTCATTTACATCCACAATTGCTGTGACTTGTTTGAACCTTTCCCTACAAGTTATTTAAACAGAAATCTAAAGCTGTTACAAGACATGCACTCATCTGTCACTACCTGTTGAACTAATCAGCCAGTTACATGGCAGCAACCCAATCCCAGTTTAGGTGTGTATACATGGTCAAAACAACCTGCTGACATTTAAAGTGATCATCAGAGTAGGGATGGGAAAATATCCCGTGAGCCATAGCTCTCTGGATGAAAATGTTTTGTTGCTTTGAGAGGTCAGCAGGTATTTAAGAGACTATTTAGAGCTAATACGAAGGCAACAGTAAGTCAAACGTTCTTCTGTATACCTAGAGTATAATGAGGTATGCAGAAGAGCATTTCTAAATGCACAAAATGTTGAAGCTGGACAGCAGCAGAAGACCACACTGGGTGCCACTTCTGTCAGCTAAGAAACTAAGGCTACAATTCACACAGGTTCACCAAAACAAGCCAATAAAAGATTTGAACAACAGATCTTATCTGATGAGGCTTGAGTTCTGCTGCTACATTTGAACAATAGGGTCAGAATTCAGCCTAAGCAACATAAAAGCAACAAGCAATCCCACCTTGTACCAGTGGTTCAGGCTGGTGGTGTAACGGTACATAGGATATTTTCTGGGACCCCTTAGTACCACTTGTGCATTGTTGGTAATGCCACAGCGTATGTTCTTCTAGCACCTTGTTAAATTAGTTCTTCAAAGAGTTAAGAAAGATCTGAAGGCAAAAGAAGGTCCAACAACCTTGTCCGGGTATGTTAAAGTGTCCATTATTTCAAACTAGCAGACCTTCGTCAGAGCATCACACATACTGAACTCACTCCCAGCCAAAAGTTAAGACTGAATGAGGAGTCTATACTACATTTTCTAAAGTCAGAAACCATGAAATTAAAAAATACTGTTGAACAAAAGCCTAATTGTTAAAAATCTGTCGCCACAAAGCTGACAGCTACCTTCAACATTTTCCGAGATTTGCTATCAAACTGTTATTAAACGGCTGACTTTGTACGTTTAAATATGCATGATGTGGACTGAGGTATCTCTGGGTTAAAAGAGAGTTGATTTTTCATTTTAAGCTTTCTCCTAAAATGAACGAAAGGAAATCAAGAAATTCCCTGGAGTCTCCCTGCTTCGTCTTGCTCCATTAATGTTGTATGAAAAAAAGACAAGACGATCCAACCTAAAAATACTCTTCTGCTCGGCTGGTAACGGGCATTTGAGGAGTCACTGTGAGTCACAAAGAACAGGTCCCCTGTTCTGTCACCGAGCATAGGTAATGACAAATAAAACCAGTGAAGTGTGTGAAGATCACTGACATCTGAAGCAGCTTCACAAAGACAGACAAGTTCGCTCAAAGTTACCGAAGTCTCTAAATTCCTACCCTTTGACAGTTTCTTGACAGCACCCCCATTGACAGCATTGTACAGTTATACTGTTGTATGGTTGGAGAAGCCCCTCTTTAAAATTCCACCTCTGTGGTTTTACCAATGGCCTGTTAAAGGTTAGGAGCAGAGGGGAATTCATGAATGAGAAAGTCAACATTACCATCATCCCAGACATCATTCACATGCGGCTGTTCAAGCATGAAGAGCTTCTGCTTATCAAAAGTCAACATTCATCCAATCTATTCACGCGTTTATCCCCCGTAGCTGATTCCGTTTATGATTAATGCTTACACGTGTTTAATCATGCCTCATTGAAGCCACTTATTGAAATTCTGTCACTGTGATCTGCTCTTATTATCAGCTTTTTGTAGCAAGGAGCATCATTTTAGGTTGGTTCGAGTCAGTGTTAAATATATGCAACTCAAAGAACGGATAGATAAATGTGATAAGTCAAAAGTGGAATTATCACACACAGTATTTTTTTACATCAGTTATTTCCTGTTTAACTTCTGCACCAACACACATATTTATTTTACTTTTGTTGTAAATGTTTTTTCCGCTTGTGTTTGAATGTACGCCACACTCGTCTTATTTCACGCAGATTCTAATATTAAACAAACTCTGGAGTTTCCTCCTTTTTTGTTACTTTATGCATTATTTGTGCAGGATTAAAGTACGCAGAATCTCTCGAGAGCATGGGAGTTGAATAAATCTGTATAAATAAATCATCAGTTGGTTCATGATAGTCAGTGTTCACTATTTGTAATGCTCCTTTCTGTGGTATCAAAACTGATTTGTGTGTGTGTTGTTCCTCCAAACCTCAAGACAGTAGCTTATGTATATAAGGAAGGGAATTTGAATTTCCAATAACCTTTCCTGCAATAGTACAGCAGATATGTTTATATGTTTTACAGCAGTTTCCAGCCAATAACAGCGCCTCAAAATGTACTTGCATAAGTTGTTCCTAGGATTCTTTTTTTCCAGTAAACATGTCCAATATCATTGCAAGTATGCAATTTTGATCATCACTGCTAATGTTTTGCATGCAAGATCAGATGGAATCAGTTTGGAAGTGAGAGTGAATTTTTTCAAGACTGATATTGAAAAAGAAGCAAAAACTTTAAGCTGAGGAGAGAAAGGCATGGCACACTGTCCACCCCTGCTATAATTTGAGTAAATATATGAAATCAAAGGATTATTTATTCAAATAATCATTAAGGAAAATGTCCTTGGTATAAAATGAATATGTACCTATTGAGTACATTTTGTTTGGCCTTTTGGATCCCTCCTCCTGATGAAACACCAGGAGACACTGCATGCTTTCATGTGATGGTTACATGTGGAGGCAGCCTGTGGTTTATGTCCTAGAGTCTCAGACTGTCCACCAAACACCAGAAATGAACGGCGAACAGCAGACTAGCTCTTTAGGTCTGTGGTGATACATGCTGGAGGGCTAATGGAAGCTTTCCTGGTGCTCTGTGGACTCTGTCCCCCTGTGGCATCTTTTTGATGGGTACTAAAGCTGCTGCCTCGGACCTTCTGATTCCTGGATGATCCAAACTTTAATTCTGCAGAAAGCACAGATGCATACCCTTTCTTGTTAGCTGGGTTAAATAATTTTGAAATCCAGGGCCAGTTCCTAATGAAGGGTAAGCTTTATATTTCTTTTGATAAGAAAAGCAGGTGGACAACTCCTCAAGTCTTAATGAAGTGGGTGAAATCCCTGCTTACTCAAACAGTGTGTCTAATGGATTTCCTCCTGCCAGCCTGCGCACTGGGACCGCCGGGCGACTGGAAGAAGTGATCAGAAACAATCTGCTCTGCTCTCACTTTAGAGTTGAACTGATTGCTGTTGACACAAAATGAAAAAAAATATCTAATTGAATCAGTGCTATCTCATGAGACTTCAACTGCACGGGCCTCGCAGAAAACACTGCATACTGAATATTATTAGACTTTTGAGTTTTCCGTAGCACTTTGCAGCAGGAAACAAAAATCGACACAAATGACATTTATTTTGTGTATTTATTCAACTTAGAGCTCAGAAAACAGATCTTGCGGTTACAGTGCATCGGCTCTCAGTCCAGGCTTTTAATTTACACCTTCAGGTCTGTGTTATGTAACTCTCTTAAGCAACTGTATGTGCTGATTGACAGCAATATTTGTGAGCCTAATGCACAGTGCAGCAATTTTGCAGTGAATGTGAGAACAGGTGAATAATAATAAAAGGCTGGGTTTTAATTGGTTTGACAGTCCCAGTAAAACACTCTGACTGAATGTGCTTATTTTCTTTTAAAACAGTGTTACTCTGAAGATGTTTAGTTTAAAGGAAAATCGCATGTCAGAGCATTTTGAATGAGTTCAGGTGGCACCATTACTTTATGAATAGATCTATGGTGACTTTTATAGCAGATCTAACAATTTGAAATGTTTTTCTCGCAGAGCAAGATGTCAAGGCTCATTTCGAGAGGCAAAAACTCGAGATGGCCAAAATCTCCAGTATGAACAAACAAAAAAAGCATTAGCTGGGCAATACACTGGCTGCCTGTCCAGGTCCTTTCACCCTATAACTACTGGATAGGCTCCAACCCTTGTGAATCTGAATAAGATAAAGAGAGGAAAATGGACTGTTGGTTGGACTCAATATGTCCATCAAGATTGAAAATTCCCTCCACAGGTCCCAGATCCAGAAGGATATGATTTCACATTTCAAGTTTATTTGTGACATAACATGTCGAAACTGTTCCAAAAAGTCCCAGCTCTAGATCAGGATTGACTCCAAACTTTAATCACTTGTGAGTTGGGCTAAGCCTCATCTCTGCTAAAAAGTTTTCATGCCAATCCATGTGCAACTTTTTAAGTGATCCTGTTTACAAACAAACAAGCCGGGCCAGTCACATAACCTCCTTGGCAAATGTAAGAAGGATTTTAAATCAAGTCCTGATTTCCAAGACCTTCATAATTAGGTTATACACTCATAAATTTTAAAAACAACAACAACAACAATAACAACACAGCAAGCTAGCTGAGAAAAGATAAAAACATTGCACTGAGAGTGGAAGGACCAGGACGTTAATCGGGGTTTGACAGCATGTTTTTTGCCCCTCTGGGCTCCATCCGTCCATTTTCTTAACCGCTTATCCAAGTTGGGATCATGAAGATTATCCCAGCTATCATAGGGCCCAAGGCAGGGCACACCCTGGACAGGTCGCCAGTCCATCAGGGAGCTAACACAGAGAGACAGACAACCACACACTCTTACATCAACAGCCAATTTAGAATCCCCAAGCATGGTCTGTGGACTGTGGGAGGAAGCCGGAACAATCCAAACTGCACACAGAAAGGCCGGCTGACTGCGCAGCACCACTGTGCTGCCTGGAGTCCATTAGCAAGTTAATTCAACCGTGCTTGAATGAGATGACTGATAAAGGGTGTGGCATGGTAAACTGAAGCATTTTGAGCAGACTGACATGTATCAGATACAACCTTTCAAGTACTTACAACACATTATCTATATCTATTAGACATAGAAACTCTGGTGTGTTATATGAGGAATCAGTGCTGTAAAGCTCAACTTATCATGGATACAGTGATGTAATAATAAATTGGCACCGGGAAAGCTATGATCCAATACGACTAATTTGGGTTTTAATGCATTGTAAACTTACAATAAGAGCCATGTACTCAGTGCATTAAACTCCTTTGGCCAAGTCTGAATTATCAAGTAGCCTATGCAAAATTATCTCTATATGCTGGCGTCTCAGGTAGGCGCTTGATGAATTTTTCATATGTTAAACAATAGTCTGGGCTTTGTTTCATTCATCATTGCTCATTCATTAAAGAATCGGCAAGCTTCAAGTGTCCTAGATCCCCATCAAGCACTTTGCATGTCCCCGGAGGAGCACTCTGTACAGTTTGGATATTTTAATCTTTTATTTTAAAAAATGTTTTCATAGATCCGAGTAAGTAAATAAGTCAGTGATATATAAAGTGCTGTAAATGTCCATTGCGCACAATAAAATTTAGAGGCTTCGGGGAAGGCATGTACTCACGGGTGCCATCAAAACGAGTGGCGATAGTATCCAAAAAGGTGTTCTGTGGCGCGATCAGACCCCGCATCACGGGCATCCGGGAGCGGGTCGAGCCTCGTCTTTCCCGGCGCTCTGAGCCATGGCTCTCGCTGGCGGTTGACACGAAGCCCGGCAGAAACCTCGAGGATGCCCCCGGCGCTCCTCCTAACCCCTGGAGGAGGGCGCCGAGCCGAGAAACCCGGGACTCCACGGTCCAAAGCTGACCACCGACCACCGAGCAGGTGATCTGGGCTTATAGGAGGAGAGAGGAGCCGCTGGAGGCTACAGGGGTGAGGACGGAGGGATGAAGGGGGGATGGAAGGACCACGGCGCGGATGGTCACATTTACGCACGGATGTACTGCATAGCCATCCCTCTTTCCTCCTCCCCTTCCCGCTCGCTCTTTCTCTCTGCCTCTCTAACACAAACACTTTATTCCTTTCCAGACACTCTCCTCTCAGGCTAAATGACCATTTCCACTCACAGTTTTCTTTTTTTCACCCAATTTTGGCCCCTCTACCATCGCACCCCTCCCTTTACCTCCTGTCTTTGAAATTCTATCAATCTGTCTTCACCGTCCCTGCTTTGATGTTCTGATGGAGTGTCTATTTAAAGCTGGTAAATTAAAGTGTCATATTGTCCTTACTGTTTACACTGCGTGATTAACTATTACCAGCATTGTCTGCCACGTTTCACACTTGAAGCTGCAACATTTGTCACTCAAAGAACAAATGAATAATTTAGTCAGGATGGACACGAAAACTGTTAAAAACTCCCATCAGTATGATTATATATATTAGAATCCACAATCCACTCAAATATACAAAAGCCATGTGCTTATGTGTGCAGTTAGATCAGTGGGAACACATTATACTTCTCCGTATTTTCTGTCATTTGCATACTTTTACAATAATAGATGCTAAGGTTAAACATGGCATGAGGTCTATTATGTTTGGTTTGCTAGTTGTTTGTTTATTTGGTTGGTTGTTGACATGGAAGGGAGGAGATATACCTAATATGGTCATTTCATGCAGCAGCTTTAGCTGTGAGCACAAAGTCCCACCCATCTACTGTTCACATCTTTTGTTTGCAAGGGGCAGCCAATCAGAAAACAGCTGGCTTAAGTGAGTGAAAAGGAAGTCAAAATAGTTTGTTTTCAGACAGAGGATGAACTGAACTGTGAATGATACAAGCTTAATCTGGTACAGTCCAGAATATGGAGCTGAAAGTGAGCGTGATAATAATACTGTTTTTTATGCATTTTTCTAATATAAACATATCAAATAATATGCAGTGTGATACAGATGTGGTTTGCCAAATGAGATGATGACATTATGTGGCATTTGCATTTTCTCTCTGTGCAGGCTTCCTGTCACTGGGCTAGTTTTCTCCATCAGTCAAAAGATTAGACTGCCACTTACACCCTGGTTCTGTGAGTCTTAATGGATCCCCGTCTATATGTCAGCGCTGTGAGTGGCAGCACATCCAGAGTGCAGCCCTCTTTTCGTTCGACATTAGCTGGGATGGTGCAGATAGTGCCAGGATGTGGATGGAGGCCCACCCTCTGCATTTGCTGATGTGACAGGTTTTCCTTATGTTGAAGTGCTTGGGATTGGAAATGTGGTTGAAAACCAAAACCAATACTAAACACTGCCAACACAAGTTAGCTTTAATGGCCTTTAAAAAAAATGACATGTCTGAAAGTTGTTAGAGTTTAAAGCTTTAAAAGAGGCTCTACCCAACCATCTCTTAAATGTGGTTAAAGCTGATGTCCCACTGCAACACTGCAAAACTAGAGAAAAGGGATGATGTCACTGAAGTTCTGCATCTTTTATTTATTGCTGCCACACAGTTAGGACACACTTTTGGTCAGTCAGTGGAAAGTGGTTTGGCCCGAAGAACAGATTAAAGATGTTAAACACTGTCCAAGAGTGAGACTTCTAAGCTCAGAAATCCCATCTTCTGCACTTGGGCTTTTCTTAGTGGCCTAAGGTGTGAAACAGTTATGATGTAGCACAGACGATGGTGTTTCTTACACCACATCTATTCGGTACATACAAATGGTTTAATTTTAAACATTCTATAAGCCTGCCCTGTAGGACCATGATGGTACTCGTGTTCCTCTTTAACTAATGTTTTCTTATGATATAACTGAAATTAAATTAAATGTAAGACACTTTACATACGCATCTTTGCTATTCTGGTTTTAAGCAACATGCACCATCCCACAGACTGAAGACAGCATGGTCCTGACCCCAAGCTGAAAACCTGCAGCATTTTTTTTAAAATATTTGTTTTGCATATTAAAATTCTACTTTCAAGGCCTTCGTTCTGCACATCCTGCCCTTTGGGTGCAGTCTCATCAGACTGCAGCTGGCTTGCAGCTAGAGTCTCCCTGGCTTCTCTTTTAAGGAGATCTTACAGAGAAAGACTCAAATATCCTGAAATGTCAGAGACAAGCAAAGCTCCAACGTTTTCACACTTATTGCACTTTGTCTGCATCGGGACCCCCAAAGGTCTTAACGCTCCTGGAACTGCAAAGTAAGTATGCCTCTACTCTAATACCCTTTAGAGAAATTCACTGCAAATGCTTTGCACAGCACACATGAAAACATACAAACATACCTATGTATATAAGTATTCTAGACCTCAGTATTTCTTAGCAAGAGATTTCAATTCAGTTGGGTTGACGTTGAATCCCAAGCACATGTTACACAGCGCAGCGGCTTTTAACGAGGTAGATTCAATACAGGAAGCCCTGGCGAGTGTGGTCTGCAGATAAAACAAGGCTAAATTAAATCATCCACACCTGCGGCTGTCTGGAATTGCTGCAAAGACTAAAATAGGCTTAGAAGTTACTGTTAGACAAGATAACGGCATCTCGAGAGAAGAGGGGAGCTCCTCTCTGAACTGCTGCAGCAGAGACCTGTCAATCAAAGAGGAGGGGGTGCAGAGAAGAGGGCTGAGGGGAGGGTGGGGATGCAGTGGTGGGGAAAATTGACTGGGAGCTGGTTCGAACCAAAATGGACTCCTTCACTCTGGTTATGATATTGGGAGTATAAACCACAAGCACACTGTAACATTACAGCCCCATTCACAAACACTGAAAACCTGACCATCAGTGGTGTAAGTAAGGCAAGGGTGCCATCTACAGGAAAATCTGAACTATTCTCTAGGTCAAAAGTCAGCTCTTCACTTGCAATGGTGTGTTTCTTATCACAATCAAAGGGATTTTAATTAAAAGAAAAGAAGAAGAAAAAAAGGATATTGTACCACACAGAGATCAGTTGTCTGGATGACTTAAGGGTGATGATCAGGACTAAATTCGTAGCAATGATTTGCTTGTTTCCAGATTCGGAGGAAGCTCCCGTGAAGTCTGAAAATATGAAAGCGTGTAGAGTATCAAATCAGAAGCAGCAACAAAATCCGTACAACAGAACAGCTGTTCAGTGGTTTACCAGCTGGTTAACAGCTTGTGAGCGAGTCTGATTCTGTGCAGAACAGGTGGGTTAAGAATGTTCTCAAGTGTAACGGCCCACAAGAAACTCGCTGTGAGCTCTCTGAGGTCCCAGCTTGTAAAAGAAATCTGAATGTACAGTGCGAGTCTGCACTGCGGTATGTTATCTGTTTGGCAGCAGTGCTTGGTTTAGCAGCTTTGCATCATCGAGGCAGTGTGAGCGCGAGCGAGTGAGCCTCCTGCCCTGGTCTTGATTCGCTTATGACCGACTTATTTTGTCTTGTACTCAATCGCAGCCAAAGTTTAGTTAGATATCCACGAGATGATGAGGTCTGATACGCCATCTAATAATGATACTATCCCCAACATCCCTTAAGTAATATCACTGATTTGAAATTCACAGCTATGGCTTAAGTCAGATACAACTTCATAAAGTCAGCCTTGGTGAAGTGGACAGTTTTGAGTTTTGGCCAATATTATGAAAACTCACCCTCCAGACGCCCTCGAGTCAAGATAATAAACCGAGCGGTGGGTTTTTTCCAACCCACCGCTGAGATCTGAACAGTATCCAGGATAATGAGGATGTGTTAGGTGGAAAGACTGAATGGTGATGCTTCTATGACAGGGGTGGGCAATTCCAGGCCTCGAGGGCCGGTGTCCTGCAGGTTTTAGATCTCACCTTGGGTCAACACACCTGAATCACATGATTAGTTCGTTACCAGGCCTCTGGAGAACTTCAGGACATGTTGAGGAGCTAATTTAGCCATTTAAATCAGCTGTGTTGGTTCGAGGACACATCTAAAACCTGCAGGGACACCGGCCCTCGAGGCCTGGAGTTGCCCACCCCTGCTCTATGAGATATTAACCTTTTGATCAATACAAGTGAACGAAGACAAAATGAAGGTTCACTGGTAAACATCCCAGCATCCGATAGATGGATGGATATGGATAGATAGAGTGTGCAAATCAGAAGTAGAGTGTGGTTTGTGCTTCCTCTCCCTGCACAGTGGGAAGTCATTATACATTTTAGCTGTAGTGGGTTGGAAAGAATTTCTATATCAGAGCAAGTTTACAGCAGAAGTAAAGGAGCCTCCTACTGAAAAGACTGCAGCTATTTGACTAGTAGGTCATGCAGGGGATTTGATGTGTTGTCTATTACGCTGTAGCATCCTTCCATGAGTAAGTAAGCCTAAAGGCTCTGGGGCAGTCACCAGAGCAGAGCCAGACTTCCTAATCAGCATGCAGAGCATCCTAGTGTCACTGGATATGATGCTGCTACTTCAACACATGGCTGCAAAGAAAAATGCACCAGCAACAACACGCTTGATAAAAAATGTGCAACAATTTGCTCACACGTACTCGTTCCTCCATAAAGATGACATCTGATGACCTCCCCTCGTCCCTTAATGATGAGTTTTGACACAACAGTATTTATCAATACAGACATGGTTTTTCCAAGGGTAGCTGCACAATCAGAGACAACTCTGTCTTCTGATGCACACTCAGACATTTTATTCTATGAGCAGGCCTGAAACAGGCGTACTGGGGTTAGTCCTAGTAGGCACAGTGCTGTATATGATTTTAAGATCTTTTTTTCTATAGATTTTTGCAATAATATATTATCATGATTGTCTGATGCTGCGACAGCCCTACTAGTACTTATAGCTTGAACAATAAAAGTTGCCATGCCGATATCAGCGCTTGTCTAGGATTGGTCAAAAATCAAACTAAAGCAAATGAAGATGCAAGTGAAATGTAAGAAAATGACTGCAAGGCTACAAGGAAATGCATCACTGAATGCATTTCCTTGTAGGCTTGTGGTTTCAGATTTAATCCGTCTATTTGATCTAATTCGCTTTTTATTTGTTTTCTTTACTTGAAAGCTAGCATTTATTAGGAGGTGTCTGCTTTGACATAATCAGTCCTTTCACATCTAAAGCTCCCATCATTTGGTGTAATCATTTTATTTATAATACACATCCACTTTCTCTGTGTGGACTGCATCTAATATTCAAACAGAGAATAAGAATGACCCAAGAAACTATGAAAAGCATGTTTGATCAAAGCTCTTCACATATGCTTTCCTGAAAGCCAGCTCCAGATCATCAGTGCTGCACTTACACTACATGAATTGTTCTGGAATAAGATTTCATGTCTGTGGAAAAAGTTCCCAGTAATCAACATGAAAACTGAAATACCCAAACAAACCATGAAACGAGATCAGTTGCCACATATAGTTCAATCTGACCTCAACCAGTAAAACCGCAGCACACCAGAAAACTCCTCAACAGCAACGATGGTAACAGAATTATACTCTCCAGGAGAAATAAGTTGTTAAAACCTTGATTTTTTAAATGATATGAGTTCATACATGCAGTTTATATGCCCTGGTGCACAGTGTTAAAGTTAATTTAGATGCTGCTTCAAATAAGTGCCCCAAGAAGTTACCATTTCAGCTGACAGTGCTGAAACTTGCTTTTGGAAAGAGTCGGCATGATAATTATAAATGTAAAAAGTAAAATATAATGAATAATAAACTTTTTAACATTTTGGATTGACACTGATGGCATTTACACCTCTTGCCTGACCACCCCTTCTTTCCTGTGTACCTGATTAATTGATGATTGATTAAAGGCACAGGGAAGAAGTGTGAAAGTAATTCTTGACAATAAACACGACCATTGACACAACCACCATCCTGCTTCTTTTTTCACCCGTCTTTATCCAATTAAGCTGCGCTGGAGCCTTTCCCAGCTGTCATAGGACAGGAGACACTGGGTGTAATTTTTCACGATGTCTGAACATTGGCCGAACTGATCCTTTAATAATAATATCAACAATAACAGCAACAGCGTCGCAGTTCACACGAGCCGCCGACAGATGTCAGTGCAGGATTAGTGACAGCCTGCGCTTCTCGAGAGTGACGTAATCCAGTGAAGCCTAAATGAAATCCAAAGGCATCTCCCTCCCCCCTTGGGCTTAAAGTTGTAAAAGCAAGAGAGTAAATTTTTTATGCTTCAGCCTATATATACCTAACAGGAAAAACAGCTGTTTCAGAACAACAGTAATAAAATTTATAAAATACTAAAAATAGACGTTAAAACCCGGAATGAGGAGGAAGAACTGTATTACAGCTTGGACTGATGGAAAGATAGAAGAGAAAAGTCACACAAGCCACTCACAGCTGCATTAAAGGGTAAACCAATCGGACCTGAGCGCGTGCTACTGGGGTGAGCATCTGGCGCGCGTCTCCGTCACTCTCCTCATCTCGAGCGCTCGCGCCCGCGGTGCTGGAGGATGCGTTGCCGCGGAACGGTCTCGCGCTCCGCCGCTCCAGCTCTCCGTCCTCCGTCACAGAAACCGACAGAATAACCGCACAAGCCGCAACCACGGGACGATGTGAGGCGCAGCGGAGGCCACTTCCATTTTATCTGACTTCGCGGCGTCGCGTGTGGGTTTGTTCCCGGTGAAAATGGCGACGGGGGCAGGCTGGCAGCCTCCGTACAACACCTCGACTAGCAGCACCAAATATCCCCCCTGCACAACCTCCAGCATGCTCTACGACGGGAGCCTAACGCTGGAATACACTCAAGACCTGCATTTGAAGATGAGCAAGAAGATAGCACAGCTGACCAAGGTGCGTGGACGTGAGTGAGTGAAGCTCCGTGGAGTGGTTCAGTCATTTAGAGCATGTAAATGAAGTATAACTGTGTAATAACTGTGCTGGTGCTGCATGCCATTTGTAAACATTGCGCTCATTTTTCCTGTATTTTTCATTGACTTTGGTGTGTTGGCATTTTGAAGCAGGTGCTCTGCACGCCTGCAGGGTTCAGAGGTCACCATTAAATACCCAGGCTGGGTAGTTGATAATCAGTGGCTGTGATTGCTGTGCAGTACTTACACACTTCCCCGTGCATGCCGGTAGTATACCTTACTCTGTGGCCAGGCTGTTTTTCCTATGGGTGTTGATAGCTAAGAGCTTTCCAAATGCCCAGAGGAATGTGTTAATGTGCATCCAGCCTCTCCCCACCACAGTTTAACTGTTTTCTGCCACCACTGGGCTGCCTCTGGTACCCAAGGACTGAGAGAAGTTATGTAATCTCGGAAGGATGCAGAGGTTTTTGCTTTCTTTGTAGTCCACCTGACACCAGGGTAGGATTCAGGGATACTATGCCCTGCAGTTGTAGGAGATTTAAAGTTGCAGCTACATTTTTAGAGCATTTAGGTTTTTGTCAGAGTGGAGCTGAGGATGTAATGTAAACAAAGCTGTTTATGCAGATCAAGGAGAGACAAAAGCAGGAGTAGATGACAGAAGATTTTACATAATACTCGCGGGGAATTAGACACTCTGTAGGGTTGGATAAGCTGTGCAGATATCCACAGTATATCGGGCAGATTGGAAATGTGGACATCCAGGATTAAAATTCAGTGTTTCAGTGGTTGATTAAAATGTATTTGGCGAGAGAGCAGCGGCAGCATTAAGGTCCACATTTTGTCAGCAATCCAACTGCGTGTTTGAACCCGGGGACTTTTTCTCTGTTTATTCTTCACCATGTTTCCCCCTCATGTTTGGTGTTTGTTTATGCGGTTTCAGGTTGTTTCCTGCTCCTCACCCCACTTTAAAAAAAACAAACAGCCACAAGCCACAATCATTGATCCAAATGAAAATGAAAATGAAAGATTCACCTCGCCGGCTGAATTACGAAGAAGATTTAGGACCTGCAATCAATCCCAAACTGGCTGAGGGATGTTTTACTTCACAACTCTAACTTGCAGATTGGATCTTTAAATACTTTGCCTAGTTTTTTGGAAAACAGCAGCTTGGCAAAATCTGTCATCTGCATGCCTCTCAGGCTTTTAAAGTATTTTGTGTAATCGATGTAAAATGTTTGCAGCCAAGCCAGCGGTGGTTTAACTTTTTCAGCAACTTCCAAATGAGCCTATTTTTGAAAAAAAAAAAAAGATTGTGTTGATGGAGTTCCTTAGATCTAATAGCTACACAAATTGGGAAGCAATGCTGCATAATTAGATTGGAGTATGTGTAAAGCGGCATGTTGTGTGAGCAGGATCTGAAGCCGGAACAGTTTGTTGTATTAATAGATTTAACCAGCATAGCTGGTTAAACACTTTCAAGAAGATATGGTGAAAGAGATACTCGGCATTTTCTCCAGCGCAGCATCTGCCATGTAGAAAAACAAGCAAACATAAAAATAATAGTGAGCCGCAGCTTCAGTGCCAGTCAGATTTGTCCTAAGGAGATCTCAGAAATCCCTCTGTGTTTAACTTGGATTTTAACACAGATTTAGAGCTTGTTTTGTTGCATCGTCCGTCCTCCCTTAAAGCAAATAGCACCTTCCTCTGCTGTGAATCCATGTGTCTTTCGTTTTTAAAAATTGAAAGCGTCATGGCAGATTTATGCGTCTCTATTTTGTTTGTGTGAGTGCGTAAGTGTGTGTTTATCTGCAGGCTACCGGTATCTGTGGCACATGTGTTACTCTTCTTTGGAAACATTTTAATTTCAGATGAGTGAGTCAGACATTCCCAGCATTTCTATTCATGTGTTGTTCGTCCACGTAGTAAATCCGAGCTCTCAGCAGTGCTGTTGTGTGTATTTCGGTCATTCTGCCTCTGCCCACAGGACTGCCCACGTCTTTGCAATTGTGCTTCTTTGTTAAATTCACAGGTGCTGCATTGCCTTACCTTTTCATGAGGGTCATGCAGCAGC